>NC_091283.1:71118743-71743743 GCF_032444005.1 Ranitomeya imitator | reverse complement strand
GCGGTTATGGGAAGAAGAGATGAGAGGGGAGTAGAGAAGGAGGTCTTGGGAGGATCGGAGGTCGCGTGTAGGTAGGTACCGGGAGACCATGTCACAGATGTATGGAGGAGACAGGTTGTGGATGGCTTTGTATGTCAGTGTGAGGGTTTTGAACTGGAGTCTCTGGGCGATAGGAAGCCAGTGAAGGGCTTGACACAGGGGAGAGGCTGGGGAATAGCGGGGGGACAGGTGGATTAGTCGGGCAGCAGAGTGTAGGATGGATTGGAGTGGTGCCAGAGTGCTAGAGGGGAGTCCAGAGAGTAGGAGGTTGCAGTAGTCGAGGCGGGAGATGATAAGGGCATGCACTAGCGTTTTTGCAGTGTTGCGGTCAAGGAAAGCACGGATCCGGGAAATATTTTTGAGTTTGAGACGACAGGAGGAGGCAAGGGCTTGGATATGTGGCTTGAAAGATAGGGCAGAGTCGAAGAGGGCAGTGTAGAATGTAAGCCCGCAAGGGCAGGGTCCTCGCCCCTCTGTATCAGTCTGTAATTGTTAGTTTGTTTACTGTAAGTGATATCTGTAAATTGTATGTAACCCCTTCTGATGTACAGCACCATGGAATCAATGGTGCTATATAAATAGATAATAATGTGGGTGATGGAGAGAGCAGTGATGGGGTGGTGGGGGAGAAGGCAGTGGTGGCGGAAAGGACGTCGGGATGGTGGGGGAGGCAATGATGGAGGTGTTGAAATGGGCAATGATGGGGTGGTGGAAAGGAGGCAATGATTGAGGTGGTGGAATGGGCAATAATGGGGGGTGGTGGGTGAAAAGGCAATGCTGAGGGTGGAGGGAAGCTGCATTATACCCTATGAATGGGGCTGCATTATACTTTATGAGGGGGCTACGTGATATTCTGTGGGGGGCTGCATTATTCTCTCAGGGGACTACATTATATTCTGGGGGGGGCTACATTATACCTTATGAGGGGGTTGCATTATACTCTGAGGGGGCTACATTATATTCTATGGGGGGGCTGCATTATGTTTTGTGGGGTGCTGCATTATGTTTTGAGGGGGGCTGCATTATATTCTACGAGGGGAGCTGCATTATATTCTACGAGGGGGGCTGCATTATATTCTTCGAGGGGGGCTGCATTATATTCTACGAGGGGGGCTGCATTATATTCTACGAGGGGGCTGCATTATATTCTACGAGGGGGCTGCATTATATTCTACGAGGGGCTACTGTATATTCTATGAGGGGGCTACCCCAAACCCTGCTACATAATTAAGATGTGTACTACCCTATATTATACCCTGATATTAGTGTGTTTTATCGCACAGTTGGTGGTCTTGTATTTATTTCTATATGGCTACATAGTGGGCCCCAAGAATGATTTTCTCTGGTGGGCCCAAGGTGCTCCAGTCCAACACTGTACCACACGCAGTCGCATACATACACTACATGGAATATTTGAAGTTTTCGAGCTTCTAGAACCTTTGCTGTAATATGTAAAATCTGTGAAGTGCAAGCCAACTGCCCCACTATGCGTATTACGCTCAGGCCACACAGCGATGAGTCTTGTGATACTGAAATCACAAAAAGTGTAAAAAAGTGTAAAAAAGTGTAACAAAAACGTACTACACTTTTTTTTCACTTTTTCCCGTTTTTGGTTAGTGTGACCTCCTGGTCAATCTGTGTGTATGTCTGTGGGGACCTGGGTATGGGTAGTTGGTAGGGCCCAGCAGGGCAAGAAGGGACAGTCAACGTGGAGCGGGGGCGCCATATCGAAATTTAGGGTGCCAACCTCCGCTGTTAGGTAGGTGAAAGCTACTATAGGGCCACCTAACAGGGACTGTCAGGAATATTTTTGTTACTACTCCCTGATTTTTTCCTAGCCTACCCGAACCCAGGTGGTTGATGTTGGTAGCATACATTTAAGTATATATATTTGTCTATGAGAATCTTTAGATATCATTAATAAAGTTTTTTTTAGGATATTGCGTTTCTTTTTGGTTGTCCAATTAAGTATATCCTTACATTATTCTCTAGCTGGTTGTTTACTTTTGGTGCTGCCTTAGCCCCAGGTCTATGGAGAATCAGATGGAAGTATACAAGTGGTTCAGACTAAATTAGAATATCAGCAAAAAGTTAATTTATTTCAGTTCAATATAAAAAGTGAAACTCATTATATAGTCACTAGATGGTGGCCCGATTCTAACGCATCGGGTATTCTAGAATATGCATGTCCACATAGTATACTGCCCAGCCACGTAGTATATTGCCCAGCCACGTAGCATATTGCCCAGCCACGTAGCATATTGCCCAGCCACGTAGTATATTGCCTAGCGACGTAGTATATTGCACAGCGACGTAGTATACAGCACAGAGCCACGTAGTATATTGCACATCGAAGTAGTATACAGCACAGAGCCACATAGTATATTGGCCAGTCACGTAGTATATTGCCCAGCCAGGTTGGTCACAGGTGAAAAAATGAAAATTAAACATACTCACCTTTCTGAGGGCCCCTTGTAGTCCACGGCAGCTTCCAGTCCCAGGGTTGGTATTAGCGCAGGACCTGTGATGACGTCGCGGTCACATGACCGTGATGTCATGGCAGGTCCTTCTGCCACCGGAACCTGCAACGGAAGATGGCGGCCGGCGCGAGCTGCTACGGAGTGTGAGTATAGCAGGTTTTTTTTTTAATTATTTTTAACATTACATTTTTTACTATTGATGCTGCATAGGCAGCGTCAATAGTAAAAAGTTGGGGACACACAGGGTTAATAGCGGCGGTAACGGAGTGCGTTATCCGCGGCATAACGCGGTCCGTTACCGCCGGCATTAACCCTGTGTTAGCGGTGACCGGAGGGGAGTATGCGGGCGACCGGCACTGACTGCGGGGAGTAAGGAGCGGCCATTTTCTTTCGGACTGTGCCCGTCGCTAATTGGTCGCGGCAGCCATGACAGGCAGCTGGCGAGTCCAAATATGAATGAATGAATAACCATGACAGAAAGAGACAGAAGGACAGATGGAAGTGACCCTTAGACAATTATATAGTAGATTACAGACAGAGTGATCCATTTCAAGTGTTTATTTCTGTTAATGTTGAGGATTATGGCTTACAGCCAATGAAAACCCACACGTCATTATCTCAGTAAATTAGAATACTTTATAACACCAGTTTGTAAAAGGATTTTAAAATCCGAAATGTTGGCCTACTGAAATGTATGTGCACTAAATGCACTCAATACTTGGTCGGGGCTCCTTTTGCATCAATTACTGCATCAATGCGGCGTGGCATGGAGGCGATCAGCCTGTGGCACTGCTGAGGTTTTATGGAAGCCCAGGTTGCTTTGATAACAGCCTTCAGCTTGTCTGCATTGTTGGGTCTGGTGTCTCATCTTCCTCTTGACAATATCCCATAGATTCTCTATGGGGTTAGGCCGGGATCACACATACGCGAGATACGGCCGAGTCTCGCAGGTGAAAACCCAGCTCTGGCGCCGGCACTCCGGAGCGTGCGGCTCCATGTATTGCTGTGCGGCTGCACGCTCCGCTCTGGAGTGCCGGGGAGAGAGCTGGGTTTTCACCTGCGAGACTCGGCCGTATCTCACGTATGTGTGATCCCGGCCTTAAGGTCAGGAGAGCTTGCTGGCAAATCAAGCACAGTGATTCTTTTGTTTGTAAACCAGGTATTGGTAATTTTGGCAGTGTGCACAGGTGCCAAGTCCTGCTGGAGAATTAAGTTTCCATCTCCAAAAAGCTTGTCGGCAGAGGGAAGCATGAAGTGCTCTAAAATTTCCTGGCAGACGGCTGTGCTGACTTTGGTCTTGATAAAGCACAGTGGACCTACACCAGCAGATGACATGGCTCCCCAAACCATCACTGATTGTGGAAACTTCACACTAGACCTCCAGCAGCTTGGATTGTGGCCTCTCCACTCTGCCTCCACTCTGGGACCTCGATTTCCAAATGAAATGCAAAATTTACTTCCATCTGAAAACACCACCTTGGACCACTGAGCAACAGTCCAGTTCTTTTTCTCCAGTTTTTTGTTAATTATTCTAATTTACAGAGATAATGACTTTTGGGTTTTCATTGGCTGTAAGCCATAATCATCAACATTAACAGAAAAACACTTGAAATAGATCACTCTGTCTGTAATGACTCTATAGGAGTTTCACTTTTTATATTGAAAAACTGAAATTAACTTTTTTATGATATTCTAACAGTGAAAACAATCTTCTCAGTCTCCTAGGTCAGGAGACCTGTGATCGGTTTGGATACTGCGGTCCGTAAATAGACCGAACCGCGGATGTATAAAATTAATGCCAAGACAGTGTTACCGTAGTCTATAGAATAGAATGTGTTTAATACATAGAAAAGTAATTATATATCATAAAGAGACCAGTACTGGGAGCGAGAGAACACAAACCGTCTACAGGAAGGAAAAGGGGATCTCTGGTATCTCACCCTTCACTTTCATATTTTAAGAAAATAAAGACGGGTTTTGTAAGTAACAGGATAATATTTTAGCATAAAACCAAATATGTAATATTTAAACAGAGAGATGACAGTCTGATGGCCAAAAGTGATCTGTGATAGTTATTGTGGACAGAGAAGTTTACGTAGTGTTACAATTCAAGTGATAAAGAATCAGAAAAATCAATATCATGTAAGAAAGTGGCTCCTCTCGCTCTGCTAGTAAGGCAGGAGGCCAGACAGCTGTATTGTGGGGGCATTGTAGCGTCTGTACTACTGTCACAAGACCCATCTGTTTAGGTCCACAGACCCCAGAGATTCAATGAGCACATTTTAGAAACCAGAACATGTGGCCATAATACAGATGCTAAGATGTGCCTGCATTATGGCTGCCGGAGAGAGACTGTACACCCAAAAGGATTGGGAGGTAAGTGGTGGGAAATGCCATGCTTCCTCCTGCCACAGTTCACACAATAAAGGGGGGGGGGGGGATAGGTGAGTGGTCTTAGATGTGAATTGGGCAAGAGCTTTTCCAACCCTATATATTATATTATTTTTAGTATGGAATAAATGTCAGTGTGGAACCGCTACACTGCAGCCAATCAGTGACTGGCTGCAGTGGTCACAAAGACAAGGCTAGTGGAGAAGGAAAGTGGTAGGGGACCCAGTCAATGGTATAGAGTATTTGCAATTTGTTTGCCTTTTTAAACCATATATTAAATAAGAGGGACAAAACGATTTAAAGCCAGAGCTGGGGGTCTAATCTAATTGTGCAGTCTAGTCTGGATCCTAATAAAAGACCATTTACTGAATATCCCTTTAACTGTAACATAAGTGGCCAAAAGAGCTGATGGTAATATAAGAGTGTGCAAGCACTCAGAGCCCGGGAGACCAGTTATCCCGAGACCCCTGCTATCAGCTCTGGGATAGTGGGCCTCATGAACTAAATGGTACCAGATGGAAATTCTGATGCCTGGATTACACAATCTAACATAAGCTGTACCATTTGTGCTCCACAACACACCAGCGCTTCCTCATGGCTTTTCACGGGCCGATCTCGTACAAGTCATTAACAAACAAGGTTACCTTCAAATAAGATCCATAGTACTTTGTCACATAGGGGCTGTCACACTGGCTGAGGACTGTTATTTCTTGCTGTATATCTTCTATTTCATCCTCCGCTTCTTCCAGGTCAATGATTTTAATAGCAACCACATGTTGAGTCCGGTTATCAATGCCTTTAAAAACTTCTCCGAAGGAGCCCTTTCCAATACGTTCTAGTTTTGTGAATAGTTCTTCTGGATCAGCCCGGTGGTTCTAAGGAAAAAAAGATGAAAGGTAAATCCTCTCCATACGATAAGTAATGATTTTGTCTGATGCAGACAGCACATGGCAGTGTAGCACATGCTCCTAGTATTAAGGGCCGTTCATTCTGACACTTCTGCGACTACAGATGACTGTGCAGAATAGCCGGCCTGTGTGTACAGGGGCAATAACACTGGTCAGTGTCCTGTATCTCACCAGCATTCCCCTCTGCAGACTCCAATTTTCAGTTTTCTCTGAACTAGTGAGTGAAAACTAACCGATGTCTACTGTACAGACATGAACTCCTACCCTCCTGCCTCTGTATTGTCCCTAGGCTTAAGAGGCAGCTTTATAGGATCCTTTACATTTCTGGAAACGGTGATCACTTTACTCTAAGAAGTCAGGGAAAGAAAGACAGACTGAGTTTGTACATTTCTTTTGGCGGCTGCAGGTGAAACATCCGGCTGACGGCAGCTTCTCTCAGCTGAAGGGATGCTGGGAACATCAGCCCATGACCTGGTGATCGCACTGGGAAAAAGGGATGCCTTTAATAAGAATCTGAGTAAAAGGACATTTTGGGAAACTTTTGCACTCCTTGCTGGACTCTAACCATGATCATAAACCCCTGCAATTCCAATTTACGTCAATGGAGAGGTGGCGGTGGCCGCTTTTATTTCAGTAACTTGCATAGACTTCAAGGGAGAGGCAACAGCCAACCTGTATGGAGAGTGCAGTGACCTGGAAATCAGCAGACCCTATTTCACCAAAAGAAAAGAAACACACTGTTTGCTTAAAGGAGAAGGAAAAATAAAGACTGGCCTCCTTTGATTTAGTGGTAGGTGCTCCTGGAGTAGTTTTATTTTTCAAACACAACATTTTTACCTAATCAGTGGGTCTCAAATGGCCAGTGAGAAGTGCGCTGCTCAGGAGGCCGGAGCGCATTGCTCTCGCCTGGACGCAATAACAATTCTATTTCTCCTGAATCTGCACTCCTCTGTGTTCGCTCAGGCAGGAGCTGTGTGATCAAGGTTCTCGAGCAATGCACTTCTGTGGTCTTTTGAGCGATCAGTGGGGATCTTGAGACCTGGACTTCCACTGATCTACAGCCAAAAGCGTATTTAAGTGAATCACTAAGGGACAGATTTAACAAAGTAGACAGCTTAAACATTCTACAAATGCCACTAGTTTTTGGATTGTTGAGACACCCATTCCCCCACCAATCCTAGGTAAGGTGGTACTAATCTTCCTACCCATGGCCCTGCAGCCAGCTCTTCACTTGTTTGGGGTCACTGTGCGGTTCCCAGCATCAGTGGGTGGCTGCGGGCCACAGTACTACATCACTTCCATGCTCCCTTCATTCTTCAGCACAACACTTAAAGACACGGTCAGTATTGTACATCAGTATTTATAAGCCAAAATCAGGAGTGAAACAATAAGAGGAAACATATAATAGAAACACATCACCACTTCTGTATTTATCACCCACTCCTGGTTATGCCATACAAATACTGAACATGGCTTAACCCTGCTGTTCTGTTGGTCAAAAATGACCGACTTTGAACTTCAATATTCTTTAAAATATTCAAGATGCGGCTCTGAAACCCGTGGCCGACCGACCCATCCTCATTTAAGTCAATCAACCACAAGTTTCAGAACCGCATCTTGAACACCCCAAAAAATACCAAAGTTCAAAATAGGTCTCCCCAGACCGAACAGAACAGCAGGGTTAAAATAAACAATGCTCCCACTACAAAGAATCAAGAAATTAATCGACACAGAGCTGTGAATCTAGTCCAATTACAAGGGTGGACCTACACATAGGAAAAGCAGAAAAGTGTACGTACTGCTGACGTATCAGATATCACTGCTATAATGAACTAATCTGAGCATTCACGCCTCCTGGGAAATACATTATAAAACCTGATAAATGAGATGGGCTGGAGTACGTAACACTACAGATTACTAGCTTGGAGGCTTTCTTCAAAGCCATGATTTGAGCACAATAACCAAGAAGAACACTAAGTAAAAGAGGGATACGGTAGCATGGTTTTACATATGGAAGTAGTGGAATGGGGTACATAGGTTTTGTCCCTCTACATAAAGGATTCCTTTTTTTTGATGTGTCGGTCATGGGAAATGTAGTGTAAAAGTGATATGCAAATAAGGCTGGAAATGCACTGGGGGCGTGTCAAAGCACTTGCAGGACTTTTAACTGACACGCCCACAGCCTGATTTGCATATGGCTTCTACACCAGTACTATTTGCTGTCTGCATAAATCAGCACACTTAACCCCTTCATTTTTTTGACACTTTTTTTTTCCTATAGCATGAGATGTGATCAGCAATGCTGAAAATGCTGGAATTGTGTCTACCGTAATTCCATTAAAGGCGCACATCACATTCTGATGAGCTAGCATGTTAAATATTAAGCATTTATGTCCGCTTTGCTGAACGGTGAGAAAAAAAAAAGCCCACATTCCATATACGCAAACAGCCAAATCCCATAATCCTCAGCAACTCATTGTGTTAAAGCGACTGCACACGAGAAGCCCTGAAACACGGCCCACTTATAAACTGCCAGGGAATAATAATAATAATAATAATAATAATAATAATAACAATATATTAAAGTAAAAAAAAAAATGTACTCAAGTGGTAGTAGTCTGGTGAATCAGTGCCATGCGGACCGCTACAAAAGCGCTTGCCCTAACGGAGCCGCTGCCCCCGTAGTCAGACGCAGACACAAAGCTGCAGCAGGTTGAGAGAGGTCAGAAGTAAAGGCGCTCGGATGGAAGCGGGTCCAGCAACTAATGAATGCCTTTTAAAAGGCTCAGAAAAAGGTTTAGTGAAATGTCAAAAAAGGAAGAAAAAAAAAGAAAAAAGGGACATGTTCTATAAATTAAAGCCATAGACATGTCGCCATCGGCAGCTTTGTGTATTCAGAAGAACATTTCTACCCACAAGGAGGGGAATCTCTAGTGTAGAGAAACCACTATCTGTTCTTGGAAAATCTAGCAGACAACCAACATATCCACCGGTATCGATGTGGTCGCTCAGATTATCCACCATGACATATGACATGTCTACTTCTCTAATGACATCTTTCCCCAGAGCAAAACGCTTCCCATGGTTGTCAAAGAGGTTAAACCTCTGGAAGCAGTCCTGTCCTATTGGGCTATGCTTCCACGGTCAGGAAACGTTCAGGATTTGCTGTGGATTGGATGCTGTGTACAGCCACAGCACCCAAATGTTACAGCATAGTGGAGGGGATTTTATGAAATCCCGTCTCCACTATGCGTACAGGGCAGCATCCGGCGGCCCTGTGTAGCCGGACATGCGTGTCGTCTTTCCAGACGGCAGCATGTCTATTTATCTTGCGGAAACACTCCATCAGGATTCTACGGTTTTGAGGCTGCGTATTTATGAAGTGGCCAGATGTTAAGCGCATAGTGGATGGGATTTCTAGAGATCTGGTGTCCACTTTGCATGTATGTGCACCTGCGGATAATCCAAGTAAACTGATATTATGTGCAGGGCCGTATTTGCCACTAGGCACTTGAGGGCAGGTGCCTAGGGTGGCACAATGCGTGCGGGGTGGCACAATGCATGGGGGGCGGCATCCGAGCAAGTTTTTTTTTTTTTAAAGTCCGGGCCAGGGGTCACCTTAAACCCCGCCCCCCCGCTCGCTTGCCTCCCTGAAAACATCATACAGTATGAATCATACTGTATGATTCATACTCACCTATTCCAGCGATGCCTGGTCTGGTCTCAGCGACAGCAGCTAGTGCTGTATGAGTGGTCACGTGGTACCGCTCATTAAGGTGATGAATATGGACGCATATTCATGACCTTAATGAGCGGTACCAGGTGAACACTCACGCAGGCAGAAGGTGCTGTGCCAGCTGCCGGGACAGAGGTGGAGGATTCTGTTCTGCGCCGTCGGTGTGGAAAAGGTGAGTATGACTGTATGACAGCCAGGGATGACGGGGGGAGGATGGAGGATGGGAAGCCGAGCCATACAAGGTGGGAGCGGTGGGGAGCCGATGAGCCATGCATGGAGGGAGCCAGGGGGAGAGATTAGCCCTGCAAGATGGGAGCAGCGGGGAGCAGATGAGCCATGCATGGAGGGAGCCAGGGGGAGAGATTAGCCCTGCAAGATGGGAGCGGCGGGGAGCAGATGAGCCATGCATGGAGGGAGCCAGGGGGAGAGATTAGCCCTGCAAGATGGGAGCGGCGGGGAGCAGATGAGCCATGCATGGAGGGAGCCAGGGGGGAGAGTTGAGCCCTGCAAGATGGGAGAAGCGCGGAGAGCAGATGAGCCATGCATGGAGGGAGCCAGGGGGGAGAGATGAGCCCGGCAAGATGGGAGCGGCGGGGAGCAGATGAGCCCTGCATTATGGGAGCTGATGAGCCATGCATACGGGAGGGGGGGGGGGGGGGGAGGGGAGGAGAGGCGATGAGCCAGAGCCACCTAAGCATACAGGGAGGGGGAGATGAGCCACGCATACAGGTAAGGGGGGAGATGACTGAGCCACCCATGCATACGGGGGGGGGGGGGGGGGGATGAGCCATGCATACAGATACACGGAAGAGGGAGAGATGATCCATGCATGCAGGATGGGAAGGGGGAGATGAGCCATGCATACAGGGAAGGGGGGGGGGGGGGGAGAGATGAGCCATGCATGATGGGAGCAGGGAGCCGACGAGCCATGCATACGGGGGGAAGGGGGGGGGGGAGAGATGAGCCATGCATACAGGATGGGAGGGGGGGTGGGCCATTATACAGTATGCATGGAGCATCATATGTGGCCGTTATACGGTATGGAGCATCATGTGTTGCCTTTATACTGTATGGAGCACTGTGTGGCCATTATACAGTATGGAGCATCATATGTGGCTATTATACAGTATCAGTAATAGAATGATAAAGTCCATATAGTAATCCTACAGTGTCTGCTGGACATGGTATGGGGAGAGTTTATAGTTCAGTTAGTACACAGACACCATACTTCTTGTTGTTAACCAGTTAATGCTCTCTTGTCCACCACACTGCAGTGTCAAAAGAGGAAGACTGCAAGACAGGCAGCTCCGTATGGGACTTGTGAACATGTGCAGCACTTGCGGTTTTGCACTTACGATGAGACAAATAAAACCCACTGCTAACAGCATTTTTTTCCGTTGCTGCAAGTAACGCATTTACTGGATCGCGGCAAAACCGCAAGTGCCGCACATGTCCGCAAGTCCCACAGGGAATGAATGAGGCCGAAAGCAGTGTTGCCGTGATACGTTACGTGGCAGATGCAGAAAAACTGCCGGATCTGCCGCAAATGGTAAAAATCGCTGATGTGAAAGTAGCCTAAGTCACTGCCGACAGTGTCTGCATTAGTCATACTCACCAATGGGGGAGGCAGCACGAAAAGTGCCTAGGGCAGCAGAAACTCTAAATATGGCCCTGATTATGTGGCTCGTCTATCAAGACCACAGCATGTCAATTTCTCTTGTGGAGACGCGAGGCTCCTCCTGACAATGTAACGATTACTAAAAATAATTAATCAGAACGAAAAGCAGAAAGCCATCAGCTCTGAAGCCATTAATAAAGGCAGCATTAAAAAGCAGGACCATGTAAATACAGGTAGACTGGCCAGTTCCATCTAGAGGCTCAAAGCAAATTTCTACATGTAAAAAACAAATGACAGTCACAGATCCCAGAGATACAATGACTTAGCAGGTGGCACTGGGGTCAGAACTGCAGCATATCTGGATAATGGGGCAGTTATAGGACCAGGGTGTCAAACAAATGTCAGAGATGAAGATAAAAAAAACATTGTCTTGATGAGGGCTGCCGGAATGGAGGAGATTAAGGATGAGTCTGGCTCCTTCATTAGTAACCTGGTAAATCAGCCAGATCGGCCCTGAAACGCAAAATCTGAATAAAGAGTCCTTACTCATCCTTGGTCTCCTCCATTCTGGCAGCCCTCATCAAGACCGTATTTTTTTTTATCTTCATCTCTGTATCTTCCAAGTCCTGGCATTTGACAAAGTCTTTGCGGACAGAACTGCAGCCGTAGGGAGGCACAACACGAGTTTAACCATTCAGAATTGCCAGCCACCCTCACCCTGTTGATCACACAAGGAGCGCTATTCTATTTTTTTTTCTTACATGACAATGACTGTTTCAAAAGAAAACGTTTGGGATCTCCTTCCACAAGCTTCTCACACTAGTTGGTTGGAATTTGGGCCAATTCCTGCTGACATAACTGGTGTAACTGATCCAGGGTTGTAGGTTGCCTTGCTCGCACCTGACTTTTCAGCTTTGCCCATACATTTTCAATAGGATTGAGATCAAGGCTTTGTGATGGCCTCTCCAAAACATTGACGGTTATTCTTAAGCCACTTTGTTACCATTTTGGCAGTATGCTTCGAGGCATTGTCCATTTGGAAGACCCAATTCTGTCCAAACTAACTCCCTGGCTGATGTCTTGAGATGTTGCTTCAGTATTGCCACAATCTTCTTTTGTCATGATGCACCAGTCCCTCCAGCAGCAAAACAACCCCACAACATGATGCTGCCACCCCCGCGTTTCACAGTTGGGATGGTGTTCCTAGGTTTCCAAGCTTCTCCCTTTTTCCTCCAAACGCTACGATAGTCACTATGCCCAAAAAGTTAAATTTTAGCTTCATCAGACCACAGGACATGTCTCCAAAAATTAAGGTCTTTGTTCCTGTGTGCATTTGCAAACATTAGTTTTGTTTTTTTATGTTGTTTTTTTTAGAGTAATGGCTTCTTCCTGGCAGAGTGGCCTTTCAGCCTATGCTGATAATATCCACAGTGAAACGAGTATTGGGACACAATCCTACCAGCTTCCATCATCATCTTCATTGGGTGTTTTGCTTTTGTCCTTGGGTGACATGCACAGGTCGGACCAAAGCATGTTCATCTCTGGGACACAGAACCCGTCTCCTTCCTGAGCGGTATGATGACTGGACATTCACATCTTATTTGTACTTGTACATAATTGTTTGTAAAGATAACATGGTACCTTCAGGTATCTTGAAATTGTACCCAATGATGAGCCAGACTTGTGCAAGTCCAAAATTCTCTTCCTGATATCTTGGCTGATTTCTTGTGACTTTCCCATGATGCTGCACAGAAGCAGTGTGTGTCAGGTGTGCATTAAAACACATCCACAGGTGTTTCTTTAATTAAATTAGATGTTGCCAAAAATACCTATCAGAAGCTTCCAAACACATGACATCATCATATGGGCAGTCCAGAATTGTTTAAAAGCATAGTAATCAGAGTATTAAAACTTTTGACATTGCAGTAATAAAAATGCCTGAAAACGCTCCCTCTCATTCTGACATTCAGAAAATATTAATAATTATGATAATCCTAATAATTGACCTAAAACTAGAAAGGTTTATTCTGATTTCATGTCAGATCTTGAGAAAAACATGCAGATGTGTATTTTTATAGTGTATGTAAACTTCTGGTTCCAACTGTAAATTAAGGAAAATTGTGCATCCTTAACAGATACCATCACAGGCAAAGGCTCTCAAAAATCTCAACGTTACACCAAAGCAACGTAAAGTAGCAACTGGAGGAAGCTCAGAATAAAATTATATTTGAAAACGTGAGCAAGTATTTATGTTGGCTGAGATAAGGTAAAACCAGCTGTTATCTCTGCACTGCAAACATCTCCGCCATGTCCCACCCAACATTAACTGCAGCAACACAAAATCCAGGCCTACTGCCAATCCGAAGCTGTAGGAACCGGACTGCACGGTGCGCTGAAATAGCAGTCGTCTTAAAGACAAATGCACATGCTAAAGTGAGGTTTTGGGACATGCAAACTTTCTTGGAAATAGTTTGCGTTCTTATAAGTAAAAAACTGCAGTCTATTAAAAAACTTAATATAAAAGTACAATACATGGTTCATAGGTTTATAACTATTGACATCACAGCTTTTGCCAAGCTGGCATATAGCAGTCCTATTCTGAGTGACTGACTCTGGTCTGCATCTGGCTATCCACGGGGGTCTAACGAGGATGGTACGCCATACACATGGTTGCCTCAGTGCACCTCCACGATAAAGAGGAATTAAAAGCAGAAGGTGAGTTGGCAACAAGAATATGATCCGCTATACCCCAGACAATTTCACATGTAGTAGCAGGCTTCCACGGCACACTTGGACATGGGTTACAAAACTCCAGTTGGAGTAGTTCTTAAAAATTTGGCAAAAAAAACACCACCAACAGAAATATAAAGGCACAGTTTGAGCATGTAAATACAGTATTAATAGTTTGTAACCATGTAAAAAGCCGACTGCAGAACTTTGGGCAGTTAACGTGACCGGCTCATTGTGCTCCGTAGTGAATGGGATGAAGGGACTGCACACCACAAAGCACACGGAGAGGAGGCTTAATTAGGATTTACACATATCTCATCCATTGATCACACCGCCGTCAGCATACCAATAATGTAATATGTCAGGTAAATAACCTTCATCAGATGTGTCCGCTGTGACAAATGCTCTCAAAACTAGAAAGGTTCAAGGTTTGGATTGGGCTTCCACACAGGACAAAAAGCAAACTGGGACCAAGTGTTTCCTCGTTTGCCTTTTGCTCTGGGAAAGCCCAGCCCAAAACCTGGACCTTTCCAATTTTGAGAGTATTTACCACAACAGACACTTCTGATGAAGGCTATTTAACAAAACATCATGTATTTTCATTCACTACTGATCTACAGGAGCTCAGTGGTTAGCTCCAAAGGATTTAGCACCCTGTACTAATTCATACCATCCATTAAAGAAGCACTCCTCCTCCCAACGCGTTTTTATTCTTTTAATATATCGCAATCATATTATATAGCACTGTGCACTTACAATTGCTCATTTTGCCTTTCTACCCAGTATGTTTTTCTCTACTCTATGTAGAAACAGGAAGTCTCTTGTCCCTGCACGAATCATTCCCCTCTTCAACTCCTGACCCAGCTGCTCCCTCCTCCCCCTAGCAGGGACTTTTGCAGTGAAGCATAACTCATACAGTGAAAATTGACCTCCTGTTTTTTTTTTACATCTAGCGTAGAAGGATTCAGCTAGTCAGTTATTACATGATGTCAGACATAATGGAAAAGAAAAGAATTAGCTGGGTAGAAAGGCAAAATTAGCAATTGTAAGTACACAGTCCTGTATAAATATGGTGACTGCAATATATTAAGACGATAAAATCTCAGATGGAAGTGCTTCGGTAACCCCTTCCCAACATGCGCTGTACATATACTGCTCTGCGGAAGCAGCGTTCCCGCAAACAACATTACAGGTTCAGCGTATCTATCGTGCGGCCTCACGCTGAGCGCCGCAGCGATCGGGTGCGGGCGTCAGCTCTGTGTGAGAGTTGACACCACGCAACAACACCCACAATCTGTGCTTGCACCGATTGCGGGCATTTAACTCCTCTGATGCCGCTGTCATAGATGAGCATCACGCATGGAATGAGCTCCTACTGAGCCTCCATCAGGACAATGCAATGCGATTGTGTTGTCCTGATGGTCCCATAGAGATCCCCCAGCCGCAAGATGGCCGAGGGGTCGTGCAGGGAAGGTGGCTTGTGAGTGCCTGCTGACAGCAGGCGCTGACAAGCTTCCTACCCTGTCAGATGCTGATGTGACTCTCTGCAGTGCAGAGTATCAGATCAGCGATCTGACACCATACAGTGATGTCCCAGGATGTGACAATGTAAAAAGTAAAGAAAAAAAATATTGAAAAAAGTGTAAAAAGAAAAAAAGATTTAAAAGAAATCCCAAATAAAAAATATATTTTTTCGATAAATACATTTATTCATGTAAAAAAAATAAAAAGTACACATTTGGCATCGCCGAGTCAGTAATGACCCGCTCTATAAAACGGTCCCACCAGCTAACCCCTTGAGTGAACCCTGTAGAAAAAAAAAACAAAAAAAACACGAGGCAAAACAATGCATTACCATCATACCGACGAACAAAAAGTGCAATACCAACGCGATTAAAGAAAAAAAAAAAAAAGACTGTTGTAAATAAAAATGGTGACCCTGAAAACATCATCTTGTCTTGCAAAATAAAAGCCGTTATACAGCTGTATCAGCAGAAAAATATAGTTATAGCTCTCAGAATAAGGCGACGCAAAAATATTTCTATAAAATAGTTTTTATTGTGCAAAAAACAAACAATATAAACTGGGTATCGCTGTAATCGTACTGACCCGAAGAATGCCTTGCCAATTTTACTACACGCGGAACGATATATATATAAAAAAAAAAATGTCATGTACCAGAAAATGGTATCAAAAATTTCAGCTTGTCACGCAAAAAAAATAAAATAAAATAAAAGCCATAACATGACTGTCACTAAAATTTAAAAATATTATACTACTCAAAAATGTGGTGTTACAAAGACTATTTTTCGCAATAAAAAGTGCCCTTTAGTGTGTGACAGAAGCCAAACATAAAAAGCCAATATAACACTGGTAACGTAATCGCACCAACCTGAAGAATAAAGTTGCATAATCACTTATACCGCAAGAGGAACGGCGTAAAAAATAAAACCAATTCTTCACATGCTGTTGATTTTTTTCATTCAGCGCTTATACCGGGGCTTCCATGTAAATATCTGAAACTTGTGATTCAGGCAGAACGTCTGGCAGAAGATTCCCTATAATAAGGAAGATGAAGGCACTGGACGCCATAGGACCTGTGATCCGGAGGTGTCCGTCTTTTTAGGATTGCATAGAAGTGCCGTTGGCCAGTTTTGTGCACTTCTGAAAAGGACACCGCTGAACAGAGGCCAGACTGAGTCCAGAGTAATTCTGCTGCCTCATTATAGCGAATGGATTCATAGAGGGTTTCATCGGTCACGTAACTCGGAGATTTAAATGGAATTCCCCCATGTAAGTGCTCAGCGTAGGGAACAGGATAAATGTGATCATAAATTTTATCTAAAATTCTCCCAATAAAAGCTTCAACTCAATCCACAAAAAAGAAAGCCCTCACTCAGGTCCGTCATCTTAACGGAAATATAGGGGGCTTCCACGTTACTGCTAGCAGAAAGGCTCTGGGAAAGTGAAATGGCTCCACGTCCCCCAAAAGAAATTCAGGAAATTCTCCATTCCCAAATACAAATGCACCCCTCCCTTCTGGGCCCCAGTGTGCCTAAACCACATTTAGTGCCCACATGTTTGGGATTTCTGTAGTGATGAGAGCCCACTTGACTTACAAGTGGGTGTTTCCAGAAGCGTGAGCTGGGCATAACGTACTGGTCACTACAGCGTACTGGTCACTACAGCGTACTGGTCACTACAGCGTACTGGTCACTACAGCGTACTGGTCACTACAGCGTACTGGTCACTACAGCGTACTGGTCACTACAGCGTACTGGTCACTACAGCGTACTGGTCACTACAGCGTACTGGTCACTACAGCGTACTGGTCACTACAGCGTACTGGTCACTACAACGTACTGGTCACTACAGCGTACTGGTCACTACAGCGTACTGGTCACTACAGCGTACTGGTCACTACAGCGTACTGGTCACTACAGCGTACTGGTCACTACAGCGTACTGGTCACTACAGCGTACTGGTCACTACAGCGTACTGGTCACTACAACGTACTGGTCACTACAGCGTACTGGTCACTACAGCGTACTGGTCACTACAACGACAGTTTGCAATTTTCACTCAGCAACATCCACTGGCTGCTTGCTTCTGGAAGACACCCATAGAGTCAAAATCGTAGCTACACCCGTAGATAAATTCCCAAAGGGGTATAATTTCCAAAATGTGGTCACTTGAGGGGGGGATTCTGCTTTTCTAGCACTTAGGGGGTCTGTATTTAGAGTCTGCAAACTATTCTAGGAAAATCTGCGCTCCAGGAGGCAAATAGCGCATCGCCCCTCCTGAGTCTCTCCGTATGGCTAAGCAGCATCGTACAGTCACATATGGGGTATCTCTATATTCAGCAGAAACTGTAAGACAAATTTTGGGGCCATTTTTACAGTTTTCCCAGTATGAAAATGTTAAATTTGGGGCTAACAATGGTATAAAATTCTGCGACACCTGAGGTGTCAATATAATCACTGCACCTCTAGATTAATGCACTGAGGTGTAGTTTGTAACATGGGGTCACTTATGGGGGGGGGGGGGGGGCTTTTGCTGTTCTGGCACCTCAGGGGCTCTGCCAATTTGACATGGCCCCCTCAAACCAGTGCAGCAAAATCTGCACTAATATCACTACTTCCCCTCTGAGCTTTGCCCTGTGCCCCAAAAGGACCGTAGTTTTCGACCACATATGGGGCATTGGTGAACTCAGGAGAAGCTGCACAACAATTTCTAGGGTCCATTTTCTCCTGTTACATTTGTGAAAATACAAAATTTGGAGTTAAAGATTTTTTGTGGGAAAAATTTGATTTTTTATTTTCACATCTTAACGTTATAAACTTCTGTGAAGCACCTGTGGGTTTAAGGTGCTCATCACACATCTAGATAAGCACCCTAAGGCCTCTTTCACACTTCCGTCTTTGTAGTCCCGTCGAGAAGTCTTTTGAGAAAACGGCTCCTGCGGCATACGTCGTTCTACACGATGGGAGCCTATGGATACTGGATCCTGTGCACCCCGGGGAAAAGTCTCTCTCATATTATAAAACTCAGCCAGGAACTATGTCGAAGCATTCCTTCATAATACTGAATGCGTCACACATTCTCTTTTTTCACAACGTCCGTCGACGTGTCATTTCACTGCACTATGACGCACCGCCAACAACGGAAGTGTGAAAGTGGCCTTAGGGGTCTAGATTCCAAAATGGTGTCACTTGTGGGGGGTTTCCACTGGTTAGGCACATCAGGGACACTCCAAACAATGATATGGCGTCTGCTAATTATGCCAGCAAATGTTACACTCAAAAAACTCAAATTGTGTTCCTTCCCTTCAGAGCCCTGCCGTGTGCCCAAACAGTAGTGTTCCCCCACATAAGGGGTATCCGTGTACTCAGGGGAATTTGCACAACAAATTGTATGCAGCAATTTCTCTTTTTACCCTTCCATTAACACATCAGTCCAATGAGAGAAAAAAAAGACATTCTTTTTGCAGAGGACACTGTGTATGCCTGAGAACGTTCACAGACCAAACACGAAATGACGCAGGGTTTAGTGGTGAGCAAAATCTATAAGCCAAATGTCCTGGGAGCGGCCGTAACATAAGGCAGCGGTGATGAAGCACATACTTTACTATAAGGAGATTGGACTAGATGCACTTATTACTTTAATGGAAGGTAGCAGGATCAGACTATGGCGTCAGTGAAATCGCATATTAGTCATGCAAGCTGCTGAGTGGGTGAAATGGGAAGGCTCCTACTGTTATAATTGTGGTACAGGATAAACATGAGAAGAAATGACATACATGTATACAGGAGAGGCAGCTTCCATTCACAAAATATTATGCACAAATCTACACACGGATTGTACACAAGTTTCCAAGAATCTGCAAAAACCCTAGTCCATGCCCTCATCTCCCGCCTCAACTACTGTAACCTCCTGCTCTGTGGCCTCCCCACTAAGGCTATGTGCACACGTTGCGGATTAGGCGTAGGAATTTCTGGTGCGGATTCTGCTTCTCCTTGCAGAAAACGCCCCTGCGGATTTGTCGCTTTTTTGTGCAGTTCCGCTGCGTTTTTTACGCCTGCGGTTTTCTATAATGGAATGGGTATAAAAACGCTGCAGATTCACAAAAAAGTAGTGACATGCTACTTCTTTTAAACCGCAGCGTTTCCGCAGCGGCTTTTCCGCAAAGTGTGCACAACATTTTTTTTTCTCATTGATTTACATTGTATTGTAAATCAATTGCGGATCTGCAGCGTTTCTGCACCACAAAAAACGATGCGGATGCGCAGAGAATCCGCAACGTGTGCACATACCCTTACACTCTCGCACCCCTCCAATCTATTCTAAACTCTGCTGCCCGACTAATCCACCTGTCCCCCCGCTATTCCCCGGCCTCTCCCCTCTGTCTATCCCTTCACTGGCTCCCCATTACCCAGAGACTCCAGTACAAAACCCTAACCTTGACGTACAAAGCCATCCACAACCTGTCTCCTCCACACATCTGTGACCTCGTCTCCCAGTACTTTCCTGCACGCAACCTCCGATCCTCACAAGATCTCCTTCTCTACTCCCCTCTTATCTCCTCTTCCCACAATCGTATACAAGATTTCTCTCACGCATCACCCCTACTCTGGAACTCTCTACCACAGTATATCAGATTCTCACCTACCATCGAAACCTTCAAAAAGAACCTGAAGACCCACCTCTGCCGACAAGCCTACAACCTGCAGTAACCACCGACCGACCAAACCGCTGCACGACCAGCGCTACCCTCGTCTACTATATCCTCACCCATCCCTTGTAGATTGTGAGCCCTCGCGGGCAGGGTCCTCTCTCCTCCTGTACCAGTTGTGACTTGTACTGTTCAAGATTATTGTACTTGTTTTTATTATGTATACCCCTCCTCACATGTAAAGCGCAATGGAATAAATGGCGCTATAATAATAATAATAATAATATATAAAGCAAACAAAAATCATACAGTTTGAGCACTGATGATCCAGTCATCCTCCGTCAGTCTATGTTTATATGGAGGGAGACCGAGCATACGGCACATCGCTGCTCCAGTGATATAAACACAGGCGGATGTGCAGCAGCACCATGAATCCACTCATGATCATTTCTGCTGCACTCAGATGTGGAAACCACACTCACCTGGAATTGATGAGGATTTTCCTTAGATTCCAGACAAAAATCAATGGTGAAATCCAGATCCAAACATGTGAGGACAGCGTCCAGATGTTACAGCATAGTGGATGGGATTGCAAGAAATCCCAAGTCCACTCTGGGTGCACAGACGCCAGCGGCTCACCTGCAGAGACGGACATGCGGTTCGTCTCTCCAGACCGCAACATGTCAATTTCTCTTGTGGAGACCACTGTCTCCACAAGCGAAATGTCCCCCATACAATATATTGGACGCAGTGAATCCGCATGGATCAGTGAACACAAGCGGAATCACCTGCATTCAATAGACGGCAGCGCTTTGGAAGCAGCGAACATGTGCCGCGACCAAATCGCTATAACTTCTGGATTGTGGGCACATACCCTTACGCACATGTATACATGGGGAGAAAAAAAAACAAAAACACAAAATAAAACTTGTTTCCATGACCATGTACACCAAACACTAATGCAAGACATTACATCTCGGAAGACAGGTCACTGGTCTGTCAGTCATGAGGACCACTATAATGTATGGTATATAAAAGTTTATTTCTTTTTAATTGGTTACAGGATACATTTTTGTCTTTTTAGGACATGTCCCAATCTCCAGAGACCCTCCAAGTCCCACAGTGTTGGAGCTGGGGGGCGTAAGGTGCAGTGGTCGGGGTTGTAGCTCGTGTCTAGTTGCGCAGTATCTGACAATATGGAGCCTAAGTGGCAGTGTATATGGCTATATATTTCATTCACTTGCCCTTTTAACAATATACATACCAAACTACTGATGAGGCAGCCTCCCCTTGCTAAGGGTGCGTCTGCGCGAGGTATTGTACAATTTCAGTGGATTAGTATTCTGAGGTAATATTAATCTGAGCATTTGCTAAGCGACAATGGCTGGGTCCACAAAAAAAAAAAAAATTGACAAAAGTTAGAAATTCACTTGGAAAATAGGAATTAGAAAGACAGTATAAGCCAGATATATAGATGAGCATGTTGGGTACAGCTATAGGAGGAAATGTCTCATGAATGAAAACGAGTCGTCTACGCATATCCAGCCTGACAGCAGCAGCTTGTACTGAGCTGTGTGAGATCTCAGCAGCAGAGACACTGTCGTGTTATTAATCAGGCTAGGTAGGCAGAGACTATGGGAAAATTTCAACAAGAATTGTACAGCCATTATCAAGGTAATTACGGTACACCAAGCTATTCAGGTTTTAAAGACCTATTTAGTAATGTATCAAGTTTGCATTGTGAGGTCTTGTAAGAACTTTATGAGCCTTAAAGGGTTTGTTTCATCACAGTAAGAAATCTCTGTAGGAAATGCCATCCCTCCGCTGACCTTGATAATTAACTGGTTGGCCTCTTTAGGGTATGTGCACACGTTGCGGATTTTGCTGCGGATCCGCAGCGTTTCCGCAGCTGTGGATCCGCAGCAGTTTCCCATGAGTTTATAGTACAATGTAAACTTATGGGAAACCAAAAACGCTGTGCCCATGCTGCGGAAAAAGCCACGCGGAAACGCTGCTGTTTATTTTCCGCAGCATGTCAATTCTTTGTGCGGAACCCGCAGCGGTTTTCCATCTGCTCCAACTGAAAACTGCATATAGAAAACCGCAGCAGAATCCGCCGCGGTAAATCCGCAGCGGTTTTTCACTGCGGATTTGGCAAATCCGCTGCGGAAAATTCCGCAATGGAATCCGCAGTGTGTGCACTTAGCCTTACAGTTTTTCGCTACACAGGAGCCTTTTCTATCTGTATAGGACAAAACTGTAGAAAAGCTTCCTTTCGGACAGCTGGGAAATGCTGCCGTTCCCTGCCATGTAGAAACAAAGCTGCACCCCACTTCTGGGAATAGGTTGAGCTTAAGGTCCAAGTAGTCAGATCCGGACCAACCCTACATCATTTCGGGAGACTGGAACCGCCCAGATGACTCTTCAATGGTAATTTACATACAGCGCAGCCGGATTTATACTGAGACTTCACATAGTGGCACCTTTTTGATATGGTGTGTGGTGACTGTCTTAAGGCAGAAAGTGCAATTTAAGATCCCTTTAAAAAAAAGAAGGTGGTCAATACAATATCTCCAAAACTATGCCAGGTTAGGAAGTATCACCGATGGCCAGTATCTGCACAGCCAGCCAAGACGATGCAATGACATTCGTGTGATTTTCAGTGGCTCCAACATTAGCAGTGCACCATACTCGCTACATGTAACATTCGGCCATTGTTGTGCAATGAGAAGTATGTGAATTACCAAAGACATAACAATGTTGATAGGTAATATAGCAGCAATGTGTATCAGTCGTGGTAAGCCTTCCAGTAAGGCAACCGGCACAGGTGTGGTCATGTCAAAGGGCAACCAGGATTAGTGCACCGCAACTGGATAGACGGCATTCCCTTCTATTGTGTCACCTGCCCTTTAATCACAGGCTGAGCAGAGACTTCCTCGTGGCGACCAACGGCGAGGCCGTGCAGCAGGACAATAAAAGGAAAGGCTCTGTTTAGAGAGAGACACCCTGGGCTCAAATCACAGATTTTTGGGGGGTCTTGCCAGCACTAAGACTGGGCGGCTACTGCCTGATATATCTACATGCGTTGCAGCATTTATAAGGTGCATTTATACTGCAAGATAATGGTGAAAGAGCATTGCAGAAAAGGGGGAAAAAAAAAAAAAAAAAACTTCTCAAAACTATCTTGCAGGCTGCCGATCAATGAGTAAAACGCTCGTTCATTGGATGAAGTGATCTTTTCTGCAGCTTAAGAGATCAATGTTTTCGGCAGCACATCTTCCTATGTAAACGGTACTCGTGCTGTCGAAAACAATGGCAGCCTGGGTGCAACAATCGGTCTAGTAACAGTATTATGCTGTGATATAGCAATTATTCTGCCATGCGGCCTCTGTAGCCGGAGCCTTAAGGATCCATTCACATACACATGGAGGATTTGCTGCAGAAAATTACAACAGAAAATCATGTAATAAAAAAAATATATATATATATTAAGAACTCAAAAGAAATAAAATTACAGTACTACATTCACCTTTTTGACTCTTCCCTTGCTAGTTCATAATCTGGCTCTCTCTTCTATTCACGGCAGGCTCTTAGGGGCTGCTGTGGTCACATAAGACCACCATCGTCATAGGCGGCAGGGTTACACAGGGACTGCCCAGCAAATAACCAATGGAACCAGCAAGGTGGAAAACTATTTTTCAGTTTTGCTTTGGATCTCTATGTAATCAGCATCAATTGTAGATTGTTGAGGATTTTGATGAGAAATTTCTGGGACGCTTTAACACAAACAAAAATACATGAAGCATATGGATGAGATTTGTAAAGTTTCAAGCATTTAACTGGCAAAATGCAGAGTGTAAAAAACGCTCAAAGTTTCAGAACATTTACGGTAAATATTTCTGAAATCTTGGGCACGTACTGCTTATTTTTTCACTTTAGGATTTCAACGGATGCGGGTTTTTTTCTAAATCTGCAGCAAAATCAAATTCTATCGGGCGGCACTAGTGGTTAGCATTGCAGCGCTGGAGTCCTGGGTTCAAACCCCACCAAGGACAACATCTGCAAAGAGTTTGTATGTTCTCTCCGTGTTTGCGCGGGTTTCCTCAGGGTTCTCCGGTTTCCTCCCACATTCCAAAGACATACTGATAGGGAATTTAGATTGTGAGCCCCAACGGGCACAATGATGATAATGTGTGCAACCTGTAAAGCGCTCCGGAATATGTTAGCGCTATATAAAAATAAATATTATTATCAGCATTTTTGCAGTGCTTTTCACCTAAATGAATGGAAAATACGTGCTTATTTTAGGCTGTTTTTTACTGCAGAACAATCTGCTGCAAATACTCAGTGTGCACATACCCTTATTTTGGGATTTTTGGGGCAAAATGCATAAAGAGAAAATCTGGAGCAATTCCACCAAGATCAATTTTAGAAAACTATTGGGACAAAGGCTGACTGTGCTGTATGAATGGATGGCACAACTTTGTGGCAGACAAGCTCTTATTTTACATTTTAAAAAGGGAATTTGTCAGGCATTTTATCCTGCCAGAACCACGGGCAGCATGCATCCGACTGCACTTGGTATATCTTACTCTGAAATGCCATCACTCACTGCTTGTGGTCGGGGCAGCAGTGATCGCAGGGCAGGAGCACTAACAGGTACAGGAAGCCACCTATCAGGTGAGAATCAGATTATAGGGGCTGACGTTATCGCATGAAAGGCACCACTAGCAGAAGAATAAGGTTTACAGGCTACACACAAAGCCGAAATCCTCACACCCAAACACAGTAACACTGACGTCAGTAAGGTCGATCAGGAACGCATCCCTTCTTACAAGTCACTGACACGTCCGTGCCGGTGATGGCGGAGAGTAAAGAATCTGCAGAGCTTCTGGATAGCCACCAATTTTTACGACACAGTTAAACCGATCATCTGTCTGTAATACAAGTCTCTACAAGGTCATGTGCGAAGTGCGTCACATCATAAACTGCTCGCTCGCTGACTAAGGGTCCTATTAAGGGAAGACGTGTTTTGTGAAATGCTTATGGTGGAAATTCCCAATCAAGATAGATAGAAGGCAAATTGCCCTCCATAAACGAGTCCATCTATGCGACTATGGGCATGTACCACCCTCTCTACTAATTCTGTAACCTGAGGACAACGCAGCAGGAGCACCCGCTAATGACACATTTATTAACACTTCTGAAGAGTCACTTTTGTGTCATGAGGCTCAATCAAAAGACTATATACACGACGATCGGGCTCGTTTACACAACCTGAAGGACAGTAGTGGGGATAGAACGATGACCAATAATACCCATACAATAACAGGGTCGCCAACCTTTCTGTTCTCACTGTGTTGGCGTTCAGCCCACACTCAGAAGATTGTGAGCCCCAACGGGGGGCAGTGATGTCAGTGTATATATACCATATACATTTATTTATTACACACACACACATTTATGCATACATACATTTTTTTTGCATGTGCATACATACCGTACATTTTTTTGCTGGCATAGCATGCATTCCAATCGTCCACCAAATAAGTGCTTTACTGGTACATACGGTAATCGGTCATGTTTACACAGGCCGGTAATCTGGAATGAACGTTCCTACATACATGTTTGCCGATTATGCACTGGCCTAAATTCACCATTAGATTGCTGCCATGGATGTGCCAGTGGATGCAAACGAGCACTAGCTAATCTGTTTTTTCACATTGAATTCACACAAAAAAAATATGAATGTGCTCATTTCTCTAGCAAATAATGTGATTTTCTATAAGTGGACAAAAAATTAAAAAAAATAAACCTGCTGCAGGATGCAGCGCTGGCACTGATGGCAAATTATAAGCAGATTTGCTGTTACCATGGGCAACGGGAGCTGTGCCGAGACCCTTATTTAATAAAGACAAGTGTGAACATGCCCTTATTGACGTGCTATTAAAGGATTCTGTCGCAGTCATCTATAAGCTGCTCATAATATGAGGTTTTTGTTGTACGACCAGCGTCATATTAATCCGCCACCAGAAAGTTCAATGTGAAACCTGCTTAGGTCTGATCCATATCACACAGAAGCCGTAAGTACACCGGGTCTGTCTGCACAATGCCGTATCACGCATTCAGCTAGGACTTTCCCTACAGCCGCACACGTGCAAGGCTCGTCTGGAATAAATGGAGATCACAAGCTGGAGAACTGAGGACTCCTTGTCAGACTCCATTCTGGTTCAGCGCTGGCTTGACATAGGATCCCTTTGGTTTGGTTGCACAGAGGGAGCAGTAATGAGTGAATACAGCCGGGGCAGACTGTGGCTGGGCTCTAGGAAGCATACACCTTGGCTGCACAATCGAGATAAGGCGTTCTCTTAAAGTGGTTTTCCATTTACTTATTAACAGAGAGCGAGTAGAGTTACAATTACTGTGTTACTGAGCAGGAGATATGAGGCCCGGCCTTGTCATGACAGTTCCCTAAAGAATGCCAATGGAACCATAAAAGGAAACAGATTTGCAGTCCACAAATAGCCCAGGTCAGGCCGCAACGAGCGGCGCACACCACTTATTGCCAAGCCTCGCAATGCGATCCGCTGTAACCCCCAAATACACCGTGCTCCCCACCAAACTAAGGGAATAAGGGTGTAATATGTAAGGGGGGGTCCACTTATGTCGGCATTTACTATCTGTATCCTTGTGCAAAGAAAGCACGGTTATGGCACATCAGTGTAACCATAGGACAGCAACAATCCTTATGCCTCTATATTAAAGTGCTGATGTGTGAGGCTTCGGTATGGTACCTTATGTTCCCCCCAAAAAATGCAATACTGCTATAGAAAATCACCATTGTAATATTAGATGCACAGACTTGGATCAGGGCCATCCTTGCAGCCTAACCCTGAAATTGCCATTTCCATGTGTGGTTTTACCATAATTCCAAAGTAGTATGCTAGCCGTCTTGAAGTCATATTTGACTCAGATCTATCCACCTACACATTGAAAACCATCAACATTTTCTGACCTTTCACTTACTGTAGCTCTTATTTATGGTCGTCTGGACTATTTATTCCAACTCTCTAGTGATGAGTCTCCCTCTTTCTAAACTCTCCAATCCAATTTGAAAGTGTCAGCCAGGATCATATTCCTGTGCAACCACTACACAGATGCCTCGGCCCTGGGCCAGCCATTGCACTGGTTACCCATACCGAGTACAATGTAACCATATCACTCTTACACACAAAGCTCTCCACAGTTTGGCACCTCTCTACATCTCATCACTGATCTCCTTCACCCTACCTGTGCCTTCCCTTCCTCTAATTACCCAAGACTAACATCTTCAATAATCCAAACCTCACACTCCCCATTTCTAGGACTTCTCTCATGCCGCATCAGTTCTCCGGTATGTGCAGAATTGTGTGTTAGGCCTGTCCCACACGTCCAGATAATTCCGGTACCGGAAAAATCGTTACCGGAATTATCCATGTCCGTGAGCTCACGTGGCACATGTGCGGCATCCGTGTGCCGCCTGAGGACCACACGTACCGTGCAGGAGAGACAGCGCTACACTAAGCGCTGTCCCCCCTGCGTGGTGCTGAAGCCAGCATTCATCTCTTCTCCCCCGCAGGAGAGAAGAGATGAAAGATCAAGTTTTTGTTATTTTTTGTTAAAAATAAAGTTTGCTGGTGAGCTCCCGCCTCCCATCCCCCGTGCGCCGCCCGGCCCATTGCATAGAAATACCTAGCTCCCGCGATGTCTCCTCTCAGCGCTGGCAGCTTCTCCTGTATGAGCGGTCACGTGGTGCCGCTTATTACAGTGATGAATATGCGGCTCCACCCCTATGGGAGGTGGAGCCGCATATTCATCACTGTAATGTGCGGCACCACGTGATCGCTCATACAGAAAGAGCTGCGACGCTGAGAGGATGGAAGCGCCGAGGGAGCTGGGTTAGTATTTTAATGCCAGCGGGCGGGCGCACAGGGGGTGGGAGGGGGGAGATTACCGGGAACTTTAAAAAAAAAAAAAAAAATTTTTCATTCCTTCTCTCCAGCGAACGCTGCTGGAGAGAAGAAATGAATGGGGCTTCAGCACCACAAGCTGGGGGGACAGCGCTTACAGTAGCGCTGTCTCCTGCACGGCACACGGACAGCATCCGTGTGCGGTACGTGTTTTACACGAACCCATTGACTTTAATGGGTCCGTGTGATCCGTGCGTTCCCACAAACACTGACATGTCTCCGTGTTTTCCAAACGGACACACGGTCCGTGAAAACACGCCGACATGTGCAGAAACACATTGATTTTAATGTGTCTACGTGAGTCAGTGTCTCCGGTACGTGAGGAAACTGTCACCTCACGTACCGAGCCACTGACGTGTGAAACCGGCCTTACCCTGTAATGTCCGATATGGTCTGTAAATGGCTGTGGAATATGTTGGCGCTATAAAAGATTTTTTTATTTAATGTGTAGTTTAAAGAAAAAAAAAAAAAGCACTTTCGCCCATCCATATAAAATTGGAGACATAGGTGTTACAATATGGGCTCACATTTTTCGTTGACATTATTAATCCATCATACAGGGTGCAACCCATCATAGACCTTTCCACCTTTGTGGACATTTTTTTTCTTCTTACTTGAAGGCATGAGGTTTTTAAAACTGGATTTCATTAATACTTGCGCCTTCATTAGCCTCCTTGTTGCAGTCTACTGCTGAATGAGTTTACTGAGAATCTGTCAGTGAAATCATTCTGACAGTCCAAAGGGAAAGTTTACTTTAGGTTTTGTTTTAGTTCCCATCAGCTGATTCATGATCACGTCAAAGTTGAATGTGCAGGAAAAGAGCCAAACAGCGAAACTCTTTAAAGAAACCAAATAAACAGAAATACCATAATTAATGCCAAGTCTCAAATACATGCATTAACGTAAAACAAAATCCCCAAGATGGACAACCCCTTTAAATATATAAAGTCAAATCCTCATACCCGTAAGCATAGTTGCAAAGTGTCACTACCCCAACTCCTGTGCATGAGAATTTACATGACTCGGGGAACAGTAGCCGTGCGCCCTGGCATTTGCCCAACCATGCCAAGTGCAAACAAACCCAAACCAATTGGGGTATGTACCTGTGATCGATTAGGAGCTGCTGTGAGTTTTGACGTTGCGTGTTCATGCAGCGTCAAACCCACAGTGACCAGATGTTACAGCATAGTGGATGGAATGCCAAGAAATCCCATGCCCACTATTCGTACACAGATGCCCGTGGATCACCAGCGGAGACTTACATGCGGCGCATCTTTCCAGACTGCAGCATGTCAATTTCTCTTGCAGAGATGCGAGCCTCCACAAGAGAAATTACCATACATCAATAGAAAATCTGCACGATTCAGTGAACACATGCGGATTCACCAGTGTCCAAAAAACAGCGCTTTGGACGCAGCGAACATGAGCTGCGTCCAAAGCAATGCTACTTACGGACTCTGATCACTGCCTTCTGCTTGTCAGACTGGCTTCTACCGTAGCAGGGAAAACACAAAGCACACCGTGCACCATATGGCGGCACAGAGCACCTCCAGCTCTGCAGCAGTGAGTCGCCTAGAATGTATCTGCCTGCACCCAGCGTACCGAATCCTTTGTCTTACATAGCATTACTTGCGTACCAGTCGGCTTCATGAGAGTTTTTTTTTTTCTTTAATCACATGGCGTGTATGTACAAGTCCTCTATTTTGCCAAAGTCAGCAGACATGTCTAGTCAGAGAACTGGCCCAACTCCACGATAGTAAGTGAATTTCAGATTTCAGAACAAGACATAAAATCGCTGCCAGTTTTGTGAATGCCATCAGAAGACTACTCGGCTCATGTCCTTGGAGCCCTAAAAGCCGCAAGTGCACATCCTACGTACAGGTGGACCGCTCCACTGTCTAATATTTCACTGGAGAACCTCTGGCTTATTTTTTATGTTTGGGGAGGATTAAGCTTTCCAACACAAAATAGCCAAATAACACAAAAGTTCATGTTGGCAATAAATACTGCAAAACCGCCTGGGAAATGTAAATTGGGACGGCTCCCACACGATTCAACAAGACACCTCTCCAGCCACTACTTCACTACAAAACTAATCCAATAATACGGGAGAGCAGAGTCATAATCTCGTTACGTGCTTGCCTTAACAGCCGCACAGAGCTCACGTCTTAAGGCCCCTTCACATTTAGCGACGCTGCAGCGATACCGACAACGATCCGAATCGCTGCAGCGTCGCTGTTTGGTCGCTGGAGAGCTGTCACACAGACCGCTCTCCAGCGACCAACGATGCCGGTAACCAGGGTAAACATCGGGTAACTAAGCGCAGGGCCGCGCTTAGTAACCCGATGTTTACCCTGGTTACCATCCTAAAAGTAAAAAAAAACAAACACTAGATACTTACCTACAGCCGTCTGTCCTCCAGCGCTGCGCTCTGCTTCTCTGCTCTCCTCCTGTACTGTCTGGGAGCCGGAAAGCAGAGCGGTGACGTCACCGCTCTGCTTTCCGGCTCACAGACAGTACAGGAGGAGAGCAGAGCACAGCGCTGGAGGACGGACGGCTGTAGGTAAGTATCTAGTGTTTGTTTTTTTTTACTTTTAGCATGGTAACCAGGGTAAACATCGGGTTACTAAGCGCGGCCCTGCGCTTAGTTACCCGATGTTTACCCTGGTTACCAGTGAAGACATCGCTGGATCGGTGTCACACACGCCGATCCAGCGATGTCTCCAGGGAGTCCAGCGACGAAATAAAGTTCTGGACTTTCTTCAGCGACCAACGATCTCCCAGCAGGGGCCTGATCGTTAGTCGCTGTCACACATAACGATTTCATTAACGATATCGTTGCTACGTCACAAATAGCAACGATATCGTTAACAATATCGTTATGTGTGAAGGTACCTTTATTCTTTATTTACATTATGTAGTTAATATCTGCGTGATATGGCCCAGGTGTCTACAATATGCCCACGAGCAGAGCAAACGAGTTGTTCTAGGAGTGATACAAATAAATTATACATTATAAAAGTATCGTCTGGGCAATATACCACGTGTCTGGGCAATATACCACGTGGCTGGGCAATATACTACGTGGCTGGGCAATATACTACGTGGCTGGGCAATATACTACGTGGACATGCATATTCTAGAATACCCGATGCGTTAAAATTGGGCCACCATCTAGTACATTATAAAAGTCTATCAACGATAGATTTACTGGCACGTAAACTTATAGAAACCGAACGATCGTTAAAACATGTTGTATGGGGATTAAACATTTACACGTGCCGATGGTGATTACTTTTATGTGGCTAAAGAGGATCTGATCTCCCAAGAACAAACGTTTGGTTCGTCTGTTGGGTAGTGGTCGATATGTTTGTATGGGTTTATAGGAACAAGAATTCTTGATCCATCTAAAAGCAACCTAAGGGTACACGTTACGCATTTGTAGCAGAAATTCCTTCGCCATTTCTGTATCTCTTGGCAGGAAAAACTCTGCAAAATAGGCGCGTTCGTGCCTAGTTTTTTTTTTTAACAAGCATTTTGTTGCAGATTTTTTCCCTATTCATTACTATGGGTGAAATCTGCAGCAAAAACACTGAATGAATTGCCATGTTGCAGATTTACATCTGCTACATGAAAAATAGGCGCTGTGTCAATGAGACTTCAGGATTCCCATTCACTGCTAGCACTAGGAAATACTTCAGGATTTGTGACAAATCTGTGCAGAAGAAAACAAGACAAAACCATAACATGTGCACTGACGCTTAGGCATAAAAGTGCGTTTATTTTACACCGTGCTTTTCCTGCCATGAGATGAACAAATTTCTACTGCAAATACTTGAAGTGTGCACATACCTTTAAGAAAACACAAGACTGAGAATTCAGAAAAGGTCAATTCTTGCATCACAAACTCACTGTAAACAGGAAGACACATCTGTCTCTCCATACACTATGTGGAATTATTTACAGGTGCCTCACAAAATTACAATATAAAAAAGTTAATTTATTTCAACTCTTCAAAAAGTGAAACTCATTACATAGAGTCATTATAGAGTGATCTATTTCAAGTGTTTATTTCTGTTAATGTTGAGGATTATGGCTTACAGCCAATGAAAACCCAAAAGTCATTATCTCAGTAAATTAAAATACTTTATAACACCAGCTTGAAAAATTAAGCAGTTTGCATTGTGGCCTCTCCACTCTTCCTCCAGACTCTGGGACCTTGATTTCCAAATGACATGCAAAATTTACTTTCATCTGAAAACAACACCATGGACCACTGAGCAACAGTCCAGTTCTTTATCTCCTTGGCCCAGGTAAGACGCTTCTGGCGTTGTCTATTGGTCATGAGAGGCACAAGGCATGTGACACTTGTAGCCCATGTCCTGGATACGTCTGTGTGTGGTGGCCCTTGCAATTACTCCATCAGCAGTCCACTCCTTGTGAATCTCCCCCAAATTTTTGAATGGCCTTTTCTTAATCCTTTCAAGGCTGCGGTTATCCCGGTTGCTTTTGCACCTTTTTCTACCACACTTTTTCCTTCCACTCACCTTTCCATTAATATGCTTGGATACAGCACTCTGAACAGCCAGCTTCTTTAGCAATGACCTTTTGTGGCTTACCCTCCTTGTGGAGTGTGTCAATGACTGCCTTCTGGACATCTGTCAACTCAGCAGTCTTCCCCATGATTGTGGAGCCTACTGAAACAAACTAAGGGACCTTTATAAACACTTAGGAAGCCTTTGTAGGTGTTTTTTGTTAATTATTCTAATTTACTGAGATAATGACTTGGGTTTTCATTGGCTGTAAGCCATAATCATCAACATTAACGGAAATAAACACTTGAAATAGATCACTCTGTTTGTAATGACTATATAATGTATGAATTTCACTTTTTGCATTGAAGAACTGAAATAAATTAAATTTGATATTCTAATTTTGTGAGAAGCACCTGCAACTATTGTATTTGACGGTCAAAGAGACCAATGGCAGCAGCAGAAATTTCACTAAGACATACTAAGGAAAAGCATAAAATTCTGGGCAACCAGGGCTGTAGAGTGTCTAAAATGGAACAACTCCTAAAATATATAATAAATTGGGTAAAGTAGTACAATGCAGAAAGTGCTGGAAGTTGTTTTTCATAGGAATTTTGGAAAGTTATGAAATGTCCTACAAATGTCTGTTCTGTTCCTGATCTAAGGATCTTGGCTTTTAGTTGAGATGAATCTGTGCTGTACTTTATGTACAGGCTCAGTAGTGACCAGTGCTGTGGAGTCGGAGTCAGGGAAATTGTAGAGTCAGAGTCAGAGGTTTGTCTTACAGACTCCACAGCCCTGTGGACAACTCTGTACTCACACAAAAAAAAAAATTACCGTACATATATGTTAAATATAATGCACGGTGTATTTACAATTGCTCATTTACCTTTCTACCCAGCCAATTCTTTTTTTTTCTCTGCCCTATGGAGAAACAGGAAGTCTCTTGTCCCTGCATTTATCATTCCCCCTTTTGAACTGACCCAGCTGCTCCACTTCTCCCCCTGCCAGGGACCTTTGCATTTAACATTCAGATTGCTGCAACCAAAGTATTTAGAAAGCAAAAGCAAGAAAACAGAATGGGAACAGGGGTATCAGTAATAAGAGGAAAAAAAAATATAAATAAATAAAATTATATATATATATATATATATATATATATATATATATATATATATATATATATATATATATATATATATATATATATATATATATATATATATATAATTGCCTAAGGGTTTTTCCGTCTGTCTGTCTGTCTTGGAAATCCCGGCTCTCTGATTGGTCGAGGCCGCCAGGCCTCGACCAATCAGAGACCGGCACAGCATCGACGAAGAAATCCCGCGTCTCTGATTGGTCGAGGCCGCCAGGCCTCGACCAATCAGCAACGGGCACAGCGACGATGATGTCATAATGGTTGCCATGGCGACGATGATGTCATAAAGGTTGCCTCGACCAATCATCATTGTCCATATATATCATTGTCCATATATTACAGGGACATGCATATTCTAGAATTCCCGATGCGTTAGAATCGGGCCACAGTCTAGTATATATATATATATATATATATATATATATATATATATATATATATATATATATATATATATATATATATATATATATATATATATATATTTATTTATTTAATGAACCTACTGCAAGTGGTTTTCAGAAATGCAAGCACTTGAAAAGCAGTTGAAATGGCCCAGTAGGAGGCCGTGAATAGGTCCCGTCTGATGACCATACACACCAACAATCTACACGAACATACACCTGATACATGCTGTATATGGTTCGGCTGCATGTAACAGATGCAGATTGTCACATTTGTCTGGCATCTTTGCACATTTCTGAGAAATACATACATTTAAAAGCTGGCTAGGGACCAGCCTGCACAAACTGCTAGCCCAAAAAGCCAGCCTCTGGTGGCTTCTCCTTTTAAGTGACCTATCATTCCCCATACACAGACACAAGAGACCTGTCACTCAATGGGAGCGAAGTGAGGAAAAGCCACTGAGGACCAGCCATTTGGACTAGTCAGTGTGGCATGGCCTCTGTCGGGCCGGTAAATTTAAGTGCTTCTGAGAAATAATGCAGTTTTTCTGATTCTAGAGATTCACTCGTTCCCGTTACCAGATAGGCCGTTTCTCACCATGCTTCAGGGTTCTCCTTGGCTTTTTTGAATTGCTTGATGTTGGTTCATTCCCATGTCACGTATTCTTTATGGCATCCAGCCACTGGGCCTTTCGTCTGAGTAGCATTTTTTTTCTAGTAAATTTGCCCTCACCACATGTCCAAAATAGGTCAGGTTCTGTCTGGTGACCTTGCGTTCAAGGAACAACTATGGGTTTATACGATCACCATCTTTGTTGGTGATGCAAACTGTCCAGGGGATACGCAGAAGTCTTCTCCAGCTGTCAGTCCGGCTCTTGGGACTGGCTTGAGCAGCTCTACAGGGAAACCATCAATGTCAGGCGCTTTGATGTTTGGCAGAGGATGTAGTCCTATTGGCAGTCCATTTGCGTAAGTCCAGGTGTAGACAGACCGCTTCCTCTGCGTTAGGGCGATGCACAGACTTGGATGATTCAGAGGTTTCCTTCTGGTGCCCCAGTCATTGATCTACTGGGGGGCTCTGTACGCACCATGGGATCATAACTCAGGTTCTACTTGTTTCCCGAGAAAAACTGTGTACTCGTCTGAGCTGAAGACCCCAGATCCAGTCCAATTTCTCTCTTGATAATGTCCAGTCTTTAACGTTCATCTTTCTCACGGTTTGATGGAGAGTAAAAACACACCTGGCTGAAATGATAAATCCAGAACAAAAACCAATTCTGCAGAAACCAAGACAATTTGTCAGCGTGGTATATCCCCGAGGAACAACAGCTTCTCACGCTAATGCAGAGACAAGCCAATAGCTCTCACAAAAGACAGCTCCAGAAGCCACATATTGTTTTGGTTAGGAATTATGACTAAAAGAGAATAGAATAAACCACTTCACAGGCAAACAATCTGCGAACAGCACAGAACAGCTAACAGTGGGGGAACGCTTCTGGAGGTGGGAAAATACTATTCACACACACAAAGGCAGCGGGCTGGGATCCCTTTAGCTCACCAGCTGTTGTGAATCTGTAACTCCCAGCATCCTATGACGGCAGAATCCACCATGTCCATTATTTGCTCCTATTAGAGGCACAATTTGTCACCGATCTGACAATGGGATCTATTCTAAAGAATTATCTTCAAAATAGTAGGTCGGAAGAACCCTCTAACACTACTGTAAGAACTCAGGTCAGGTCAGAGTACTGGGCACAGGCTGCAGGGAGCACAAGTCGCAGTTATAGGATTTTACTAACACTTTTGGGAATACATATGCCAACTGCCTCTTCAGAGAGGAAGACTACTAATTCTAGCGCCACCTATTGGAAGTGGCAATCTTAAGTCAACCATGGATCCTTGACACGATTTAGAATAAAAGCCAAGCCAGAGGAGAATGCATGGCACACAAGTCTCCTTAGGCTACGTTCACATTTGCGCTCTGCCGGGCGCAGCCGCGGCTACGCATGCGCCATGCGCCCCTATATTTAACATGGGGGCGCATGGACATGCGTTTGCATGCGTTTTGCGATGCATGCGTCGTTTTTGCCGCAAGCATTAGGGCGCAGAGGACGCAGCAAGATGCATTTTTTTTGCGTCCAAAATCCGGCAAAAAAAGGACGCATGCGTCGCAAAACTATGCGTCTTGCATGCGTTCTTGTTTGCGTTGTGCGTTGCGTCGCCGACGCAGCCCCGCACAACGCAGATGTGAAGGTAGCCTTACTGTGACATGCCAGACCTGGCTTGTCACTATCCACAAGGAGAAACGTTACCCTCTTAAATCCCAGTCTTAAGCCTCTCACAGAGCCTAATGAGATCTCATACTTTGCACTGACGAGGGGCAATACCCTGAAACACAGCATCTGCAAATTGAGATTCTGGTTTGGCTTTTATCTTAAGTCTTGTGACACGGCTCGTTAAGGGATTAATATTGACTTTTAGAATTTCTGCTTCCAATAGATGGCGCTATAGTTCTAGACCTCTTCCTCTCTGAAGAGGGAATTTGCATATTTAATTTCCCAGAGAAGCATGCGTGGCCTATAAGTCTCCTCACTCTGACATGCCAGGCTTGGCTTATCACTCTCCAACTAGGAGAAACATTACCCTTTTGGGATTATGAAATGTCACTGTGGATCTCTCGCCTTTACCAGACAAATAATTTGCGAGGATAGACAACCGGAAGTCAAAGGGGGTTATCCTGAAACTGATGTAACAAGTTAGACTGAAGTGTAAACCCGTGTTCAGACAACCATGTTTTCAGTCACTGTACTATGTGAGCAATAGTTGTTATTATTAATTTATATAGCACCATTAATTCCATGGTGCTGTACATGAGAAAGGGGTTACATACAGGGTTACAGACAGTTCAAACACTGACCAATGTTACTAAACTAGCTAATGCAAAAAAGCTGTTTTCCCAAACTTTAAAAAAAAATAAATAAATAAAAATAATCGCTGTACTACAAATGAGGCAGTGCCCGTTTTATAGCAAGTAGCTCCAGCAATGTTGTGATGTTGGGAGAGTGCACGCAGCTGCAGACGTGATTGCTCTGAAAAGGTTGATGCTCTCCCAAACCTGTCATAACGGAGGTTAAAGGGAGGAGGGGGACGGAGGATCAGTGCTTATTGAAATAAATGGGATTTTCTGCATCTTCTTCCTTACTCATGATGGTGACTTTTTAGATACAATGCGTCTGTTGCCAGTTATTTTATGGCTACTAAAAATAAGTCACATTTAAAGAAAAAAAAAAGCGAGTTTAGTTTCCAGCTACAGCATCAGCCCAGCCATCAGGCAAGAAGAGGCCTATGGTAATTACAGAAATGGAAAAAGCTTGGACTAGATTTGTATAACAGCCCCGCGCCTGTGCTATGAATAGATCCACCTTACCCTAATAGCACTTCCTCATTCACTAAAGTGCACTGATGTTCCTGCCATCATGAAAAGTCAAAGAAAACCATTGAGTTGTACTACACGGCAGGCCAAGCAGGCGGTCTCGCTGGGACGCGCGTCATGGGTTATGTCAAAGCCGCAGAAACAGACACAAGCCTTCTATGCAGCTTCATAATGTAATATTCACACTGAGGTGCAGAACAAAATCCGCTCTGAAGAACTTTATATTTATAAATCTGGAATAGAAAAGTAAATAGAACAAAAAGTAACTGGAAATGTGTAATTTATATCCACTCAGGAAGAGCAAAAAAAAAAAAAAAAAAAAAAATACCTTGCCCAACATTTAAAGAGAAAAAAAAAAAAAAAAAAAAAAAAAAGCGCAACAGCATGGGCCTGTTACGTTACTGTCACTTGTGCCTTACAATATATCTGCTCTCAAAAAAGGAGACCTTTAATAAAAACTACAATATTTATTCCATGACCAAGGTACGCGACATTTTGACTAACACGGAGTCTCTCATTGTGAGAAGAGCCGAAATGTTGGTCATGGAATAAACATTTTTCTAAGTTTTATGGAAGAACATACTGCCCTCATGTCTGCTACTTGTATTTTGGGGTCTGATTGCCAGTGGACCCAGAGATCTACTCCCAGATTGATGGACCCCTTTAACCAGATGAATGTACATCCACTTAGGGAATACATATTGCAAAAAAAAAAAATCTGCATAAATTGATGATTGTCACATATATTGCCATGTGCACTGAATATTGAGAATTTAGTGAAGGAAAATTCACAGCATAAAGTGCCATGATGCAGATTTATGAACTGCACAGCAGGCCAATTTATGCCTTTATTTGTTTTAAACAGCATGTGAATGAAATGTGGTAAATATCACGTATCAGACAGTCACGGTTCGAGAATAAACTGCAACAACCCAAACAATTGCAAGTCTCTCGACTCATAGTAACATAGTAACATAGTAACATAGTTAGTAAGGCCGAAAAAAGACATTTGTCCATCCAGTTCAGCCTATATTCCATCATAATAAATCCCCAGATCTACGTCCTTCTACAGAACCTAATAATTGCATGATACAATATTGTTCTGCTCCAGGAAGACATCCAGGCCTCTCTTGAACCCCTCGACTGAGTTCGCCATCACCACCTCCTCAGGCAAGCAATTCCAGATTCTCACTGCCCTAACAGTAAAGAATCCTCTTCTATGTTGGTGGAAAAACCTTCTCTCCTCCAGACGCAAAGAATGCCCCCTTGTGCCCGTCACCTTCCTTGGTATAAACAGATCCTCAGCGAGATATTTGTATTGTCCCCTTATATACTTATACATGGTTATTAGATCGCCCCTCAGTCGTCTTTTTTCTAGACTAAATAATCCTAATTTCGCTAATCTATCTGGGTATTGTAGTTCTCCCATCCCCTTTATTAATTTTGTTGCCCTCCTTTGTACTCTCTCTAGTTCCATTATATCCTTCCTGAGCACCGGTGCCCAAAACTGGACACAGTACTCCATGTGCGGTCTAACTAGGGATTTGTACAGAGGCAGTATAATGCTCTCATCATGTGTATCCAGACCTCTTTTAATGCACCCCATGATCCTGTTTGCCTTGGCAGCTGCTGCCTGGCACTGGCTGCTCCAGGTAAGTTTATCATTAACTAGGATCCCCAAGTCCTTCTCCCTGTCAGATTTACCCAGTGGTTTCCCATTCAGTGTGTAATGGTGACATTGATTCCTTCTTCCCATGTGTATAACCTTACATTTATCATTGTTAAACCTCATCTGCCACCTTTCAGCCCAAGTTTCCAACTTATCCAGATCCATCTGTAGCAGAATACTATCTTCTCTTGTATTAACTGCTTTACATAGTTTTGTATCATCTGCAAATATCGATATTTTACTGTGTAAACCTTCTACCAGATCATTAATGAATATGTTGAAGAGAACAGGTCCCAATACTGACCCCTGCGGTACCCCACTGGTCACAGCGACCCAGTTAGAGACTATACCATTTATAACCACCCTCTGCTTTCTATCACTAAGCCAGTTACTAACCCATTTACACACATTTTCCCCCAGACCAAGCATTCTCATTTTGTGTACCAACCTCTTGTGCGGCACGGTATCAAACGCTTTGGAAAAATCGAGATATACCACGTCCAATGACTCACCGTGGTCCAGCCTATAGCTTACCTCTTCATAAAAACTGATTAGATTGGTTTGACAGGAGCGATTTCTCATAAACCCATGCTGATATGGAGTTAAACAGTTATTCTCATTGAGATAATCCAGAATAACATCCCTCAGAAACCCTTCAAATATTTTACCAACAATAGAGGTTAGACTTACTGGCCTATAATTTCCAGGTTCACTTTTAGAGCCCTTTTTGAATATTGACACCACATTTGCTATGCGCCAATCCTGGGGAACAGACCCTGTCGCTATAGAGTCACTAAAAATAAGAAATAATGGTTTATCTATTACATTACTTAGTTCTCTTAGTACTCGTGGGTGTATGCCATCCGGACCCGGAGATTTATCTATTTTAATCTTATTTAGCCGGTTTCGCACCTCTTCTTGGGTTAGATTGGTGACCCTTAATATAGGGTTTTCATTGTTTCTTGGGATTTCACCTAGCATTTCATTTTCCACCGTGAATACCGTGGAAGAGAAGGTGTTTAATATGTTAGCTTTTTCCTCGTCATCTACAACCATTCTTTCCTCACTATTTTTTTATATTTCCTCAAACTCAGAAGCTAAACAGGCAAACCTGAACGCACATCTGGTACATTTATGAGACTATGGGCAGGTGCAGATGACCCTATTATTGCTCCGAAAGTTCTGACAAGACATCAAATCGCACTCGGACCAGTGTTAGCCTAAGGCTACTTTCACACTAGCGTCGGAATTCGGCCCGTCGCATTGCGTCGGGCCGAGATTCCGACGCTAGCGTTGTTAGCGCCGCACAACGGGTGCAGCGGATGCATTCTCCGGCGCATCCGCTGCCCCATTGTGAGGTGCGGGGAGGTGGGGGCAGAGTTCCGGCCGCACATGCGCGGTCAGAATAAGCGGTCCGTCAGGAGCAAAAAACGTTACATTTAACGTTTTTTTGCTCCCGGCGGTCCGCCTCAACATGGCGCAACCGTCGCACGACGGTTGCGACGTGTGGCAAAGCGTCGCAAATGTTAATCTATGGGGCAAAAATGCATCCTGCAAACAACTTTGCAGGATGCGTTTTTTGCCATAAACGACGCATTGCGACGTCTGGCAAAAAACGCCAGTGTGAAAGTAGCCTAAGGGGCCATGCACACGACTGATGTTTTCCCCCCAGAACAATAGTCTCTAGAAGGAGAAATCGGGGAAATCACTGGATACCAGAGTTTGATCCAATATTCAGATCGCACCACGCCATGCGAGTTCATGAGTGATGTCATCCGACTGCTGTCCGATTTCCGCAGCATCACAGAATGATGACTTTTTTTCTCCATCTTGAAACTCACTGATCACTCTGATCAGTGTTATTTGCATAATTTGCCCATTTATCTCGGATGAGAGAACACACTCATCTGCCCCAATGTTCCACCTGCCCCTTGTAGAGATAAGCGACTGCCGGCTTCAGTGGACCTGCATACACAGCGGCCATCAATTCCCGATGAGGGCGGTCGTGGAAGCGCTCTAATGTATACACTCCATTCATCCACTCTAATCTTGGATCGCTCCCATTAGCCAAAAGGCACAATATTATTTCTACCGTTAAACTAAAAGCATCGGGGCAGTGCCCATATGTTACTGTACAGAGGGCAGCATAGTTTTTATGACCGGTGGCTTTAAAGAGAATCTGTCATCAGGTTTTAGCCACCTTATCTCAGCGCAGCATAATGTAAAGACAGAGACTCTGATTCCAGCGTTATGTCACTTACTAAGCTGCTTGACATTTTGATAAAATCATCAGATTACTACTAGAGGACTAGCAATTCTGCTGCCAGGTAGCCCTATGCATTAATAACTCCAGCAACAATTGTCCATTTTCTACCTATGCACAGAGTACACAGAAAGCTGAAAATGAGTGGTGCAAGAGGCAGGAGGGTTTATATAAAGGTCCACATAGTACTGGTTGATCCACAGCTGAAAGAACAGTGATTTTATCAAAACCACAGCAAGAAATAGCACAGAAAGTGACATATCGCTGGAAGCGGGGTCTCTGGTGTTAGCAAACAGCTGGTGACAGATTCCCCTTAGCAGTTTAAAGGGCACTGTTATATGATGCAGATAAACTGGCACATGAGCAAGGACAGGTAAAAACAACTTAATGCCAGTGTAACAAGAGGCCCAGTCTGCGCGACCAATCAGCGACGGGCACAGTCCGGCTGAGAATTAGTCCCTCCCTACTTCCGTCCAGTCAGTGCCCGGCGCCGGCTCCATACTCCCCCCTCCAGTCAGCGCTCACACATGGTTAGGGTATGTGCACATGTCAGGATTTCTGGCAGAAATTTTCCTGACAAAAACCTGACATTTCTGCCAGAAATCCGCATGCGTTTTTTTTGCGGCTTTGATGCGCAGAAAATCCGTAAAATTAATGAACATGCTGCTTTTTTTAACGCAATGTGTTTTTTTGCGGAAAAAAATACATCATGTGCGCAAAAATTGCAGGATGCATTCTAAATGATAGGATGCATATGTAGGCGTTTTCTAATGCATTTTTATCGTGAAAAAGATGCGAAAAAACCTGAACGTGTGCACATACCCTTAATGGCAGCGTTAACGGACAGCGTTATGCCGCGGGTAACGCACTCCGATAACACTGCTATTAACCCTGTGTGACCAACTTTTTACTATTGATGCTGTCTATGCAGCATAAATAGTAAAAAGATCTAATGTTAAAAATAATTAAAAAAAACAAAAAAAACCTGCTATTCTCACCATCCGTCGTCCGCCGACGCGAGCGAGGCTGCCGCCAGCTTCCGTTCCCAGAGATGCATTGCGAAATTACCCAGAAGACTTAGCGGTCTCGCGAGACAGCCAAGTCATCTGGGTAATTTCACAATGCATCTCTGGGAACGGAAGCTGGCGGCAGCAGCACGCGCATCGTGACAGCTTCGCTGGACGCCGGTGGGTGAGTGTATAACTTTTTAATTGTATTTATTTTTTTATTTTTTTTTTAACAGTGATATGGTGCCCATACTGCTATATACTATGTGGCATGTGTTATATACTGCGTGTCTGCTATATACTACATGGGCTGTGCTATATACAATGTGGCTGCTATATACATACATACATATTCTAGAATACCCGATGCGTTAGAATCGGGCCACCATCTAGTGCTCTTATAAATGGCCAGGAGAGGGTCCAGTGGCCACAGGAGACTGCCAGAGGGTCCTGAAGTTCTCCATATTGTTAGATGCCGTGCAGCAGCAGGCGGTGACCTTCGTGTTTGCTTCCAGTTACATGTGTGGCTCTGTGAACTTTGGCTATGTCCTCCGTGTCGTCATGGCAAGACACATCCTAGGCCGTCAGGAATGCTGGAGATAAGGGAATTATGAGCAGCGACACCAAGGAACGGGCTCCTATTTACCATAAACTAAAGTCACCTATGAGCATGCAGAAAAGTTACTAAGGGACAGAAAACAGAAAAAAAAAGTTACTTAAAACTATGTAGAAAAAAAAAAATCCTACAGCTTCGATAGCCAAGATTTCCAATTAAGATCCGCTGTGGCCACGTGAGAAGATTTACATGTAGAGACAATGACAATTAGGGCACATTCAGACACCGGTGAATAACATACGTGTTTTCATAACCTATAGGGCAAGAAACCATTACAGAGTAACTGAATACAATTCTAGTTGCTTTTTCCTCCTTTACCAATTAGGCTGGGTTCACATTGCGTTAGTGGGTGTCCGCTAACGGAATCAGTTACATGGCGCAATTAACGCTATGTAACGGATCCGTTAGCGCACCCATTGACCGCAATGTGCTAACGGATCGCTAACGTATGCCATTTTTGGCATGCGTCAGCAATGTCCCGTTATTTTCTGACGGACCTCGAACGCTTGTTGCAGCGTTCAGGGTCCGTTCTTCGCTAGCGCCTACCGGGCATCTGCGCTAGCGGGATCGCTAAACGCAATCCTTTTTGGACATTGCGTTAGCGCATTCCGTTAACGTATGCGCTAAACGGATTTCACTAACGCAATGTGAACCTAGCCTTAGGCTAATTTTAGATATCAGACTTTTACAGATGCAGATTCCAAACATTTGCAATTTTTTCAATTTTTGTTACTTTATTTTTTAGTAGTGAAAAAGTAGAGAGGTTACATTTTCATTTTTTCTTTCTATAAACAAGTTTTGTACTTTTAGGCTATGTTCACACTTTGCGGATTTTGCTGCGGATCCGCAGCGGATTTGACCGCTGCGGATCCGCAGCAGTTTCCCATGAGTTTACAGTACAATGTAAACCTATGGGAAACAAAAAACGCTGTGCACATGCTGCAGAAAAATCCACGCGGAAACGCTACGGATTACATTCCGCAGCATGTCACTTCTTTTCTGCGGATTTTCACCTGCTCAAATAGGAAACTGCAGATGAAAATCCGCAGAAGAAACCGCAGGAAAAACCGCGATAAATCCGCAGTAAAAACCGCGACGGGTTTTCACTGCGGATTTTGGAATTCTGCTGCGGAAAAATCCGCAGTGGAATCCGCAAAGTGTGAACATAGCCTTAGGGAAATGGAACCTGCGATTTTCCGATCACACATACTGGAATACCATAGCATTAGGGCAGAATCGAACAGCTGTATAAATCGTTGCGAGATGGGACCACAGTGTACGGACTGGTCGGCGGCTCGCCAGACCCAACATGACAGCTTCATGTATTTCTATGGTAGCAAAAGAAAAAAGCAGGATGCACTCACCAATCTTCAAAGTAGCAAATTTTATTGAGTCTTCACAATTAAAAATTCATGGCCGGGGGAGAAGAAAAGGAGCTTGTGCGAGCAGGGGAGTCTCCCCTACTCGCACGAGCTCCTTTTCTTCTCCCCCGGCCATGAAGTTTTAATTGTGAAGACCCAATAAAATTTGCTACTTTGAAGATTGGTGAGTGCATCCTGCTTTTTTCTTTTGCTACCTGGGACACATATGTTATTTCATGGTTTTGCACCCGATATCTTTTTTGCCATGGCTGTTGCTGACATGATATAGCTTTTTAGTACCGGCTTTCCTGAAGATTATGGATTTAGTTGGGGCAGTGCTGTCCATATGCCATTTTCTCGCTTTTATTCGTCATGTATTTCTATGCAGCTGTGCATTATTTCGGGGCATATATGCCTAGTACTGGCGGACACTCAGATGCAGCCCACTACGTCTGTGTCCGGATCCAGGAGGCACGGCAGAGCGCACATTCGCTCTCCCGGCACCATTAAAGTCTATGGCCCTAAGTGGAAGGAGAGGACTTGTCTATGGAGAAGGAGGCAGTTTTCTGCGTGCATACAATTTAACGGGAATATTTCACAATGTGTTAATGCCAACACAGGATATGGGACAAAGTGAAGCAAACTCCCAAAAGAAGCCATGTGCCCTGTTGCAGGCCGATCCCATCCTTAGGTTTACAATGGAGGACATGAAGCTGTGCTGAACTCAGAGTAGAGAAGATCCAGACAGCACGCCAAGGACCCTGCCGACTTATACGGGAATGTCAGGGTCCCATGAAGGGTCCATACTTTTCACAAGGAACAGAAATTAACAGATGTGGCAATGGAGGCCCAAAGCATCTTCTCACGATAGCCTCGCCTGAAGGCAGAACATCCAGCAGATAATCGCATTTTTTTCACCTGACCATTTTATCACAAGAACAATATACAAGACTGTATAATGACAGTAGAACAGATCAGACAAAAAAAAAAAAATCACTTTACGAAAGTGCAAAACAATCAAAAGCCTTTTAAAATAAATACCAAGTATTACAAGTCAGACGTCGATACATTAAAGGGCATCGGTGGGTGAGGGAATCTTAGCCATAGTAGATAGCTCCTATTGAGTAGCAGTTCTTGCTCATGAGGATCCGGCATATCAAAGTGCTATATTTTCAACCATTTATACCACCAGGATATTTCATTTTTCCTGTGGCAAAATGTAGGCAGCCACAGTTACCGAATTCACACCGTGCTAATGAAACAGGAATCGCTGTAGTCAACCAATGGCCGGGTTGTAAGGATAGCTCCATTAAAGTCGTTTTCCACCATATGAAGTGACTGGAGTTGAGTAAAAAGATTTGTAAGACCCTGGTTCAGCAGCCATGACAGCGTATCGTCACAAGAGTACACCTCCTCCCCTCCTAATCAGAAGAGTCCCAGGGGATTGCGGCAGGTGGGACAGTTCTCATGGCGTTTGTCGAGTGGCCACGAATTATATCAGTTCATATGTCTTTATGCTCAACTCTAGAAGTGATGGCATCTAACTAGGACATGTCAATTTTATGATCAGCCGTCTTCCAACCATTAGCACCCGATCCATCGATTCTGAGGGAAAAGGGACAAAAACAATGAAAGGGCTGCAACAACTTGAAGTTTGGGCCCCCCTTATGTAGGAAAACACTGAAGTGGTCTGAATCAGCACTGCAACCTCTTCAATTCTCAGGTCAATAGGTATCCCAGGGGAAAGACCCCCACTGGCCCGATCAGAAGGTAAACACCACCAGTTTAAGGCTATGTGCACACGTTGCAGATTATTTGCGGTTTTTTAGCGTTTTTGCGCTATAAAACCGCAAATAATCTGCATACATTAAGCATCCTATCATTTTTAATGAAATCCGCAATTTCTGTGCACATGATGTGCGTTTTTCCGCATGAAAAACGCATTGTGGAAAAATAATGAACCTGCTCATTAATTTTGCGGGTTTTTTTTGCGGTTTTCCCATTGTCTAATGCATTGGGAAATGTCTGGGAAAAACCGCGCAAAAAAACGTGTCAAAACCGCGCAAAAAAACGTGCATGCGGATTTCATGCGGAAATCTGGCAGAAATGTCCGGATTTCCACAGGAATTTTCTGCATGAATTCCTGAACGTGTGCACATAGCCTAAAGAATACCACTTTAATGCAGCTCTTGTTATTCTCCTAGAATCTTCATTCTGATGTCTGATTGCAATATACAAGACGACAATGTATGAAGCAGTAAGACAGTTGCGGACACAGATTTACCAGGGCTAGCTGAACCATTGTGAGGATAAACCGCTGTTATGCAGAACTGTAATGCTGCAGTGCTAGGAATTTGCCAAGTTATGAGGACACGAAGCAAGCTTTGGGGAATTGTACAATGCTCGCACAGTCATGATAGCGTCCTCATAAGGAAAATAATAATGTTTAATTACTAAGAAATAACATGTACAGTAGGCACTTATGCATCTCCCCACAGCAGCAGAGGGAACGGCACATTTTGCTGACTTCATTAGACTTTTGACAGCTCATGAATTCTGAACTTGTACAAAAAAAAAAACAATCAATAAGTGCAACTTCAGTCACTTGCTTAGTGCTCCAGGTGACAAAAAAAATCCCCCATAAAAAACCAACAAACCCACAACTGACTAAAATGCAAAAAAAAAAAAAAAAACCCACAGAACTGATGAATTCGAGTTTATCTGAGTTGGAAGATGACCAAGCCAACTAGCGGATATTACTGTATATGTCATTTCAGAATCGTGACCTTGACAGAACAACAAAGAATTGAGGAAATATCAGGTAATCCAATACGGCTCGGCTCAACATTTTCCTATGCCTAAGCAGTTTCACTAATATGCCATAGTCTTTGCCATCACCTCTAATTGCAAGCTGAACCTGCAGGAAAAGACACTGCACTGCTGACCAATAATCGTCACTTACAGGTGAATTACGCAAAGCTCATCCTGGGCTTCCTGGTTCACAAGTAGAATGCAAGATCTAAAGAGTTCCAAGAACTGCTGTGACTCTTGTAAGGGTATGTGCACACGTATTTTTGAGCTCTGCGCATTTTTCCGCGGCGGATTTCATAAATCCGCAGGTAAAAGGCACTGCGTTTTACCTGCGGATTTACCGCAGATTCCTATTATGGAGCAGGTGTAAACCGCTGCGAAATCCGCACAAAGAATTGACATGCTGCGGAGTGTAAACCTCAGTGTTTCCGCACTTTTTTTTTTCTGCAGCATGGGCACTGCGGATTGCGTTTTCCATAGGTTTACATTGTACTCCGTGTGCGGTTCCACCATTACTCCAAAGCAACATCCCCGCTGCCTTGGGGTCATCCTTGATTCTGACCTTTCATTCACCCCCTACATCCGATCACTGGCTCGCTCTTCTTACCTGCATCTCAAAAACATTTCTAGAATTCGCCCTTTTCTTACTTTCGACTCTGCAAAAACTCTTACTGTTTCACTTATTCATTCTCGTCTGGACTATTGTAACTCTCTACTAATCGGCCTCCCTCTTACCAAACTTTCCCCGCTCCAATCTGTCCTGAATGCTGCTGCCAGGATCATATTCCTCACCAACCGTTACACCGATGCCTCTACCTTGTGCCAGTCATTACACTGGCTACCCATCCACTCCAGAATCCAGTACAAAACTACTACCCTCATCCACAAAGCACTCCATGGCTCAGCACCACCCTACATCTCCTCCCTGGTATCAGTCTACCACCCTACCCGTGCCCTCCGCTCCGCTAATGACCTCAGGTTAGCATCCTCAATAATCAGAACCTCCCACTCCCGTCTCCAAGACTTTACACGTGCTGCGCCGATTCTTTGGAATGCACTACCTAGGTTAATACGATTAATCCCCACAGTTTTAAGCGTACCCTAAAAACTCATTTGTTCAGACTGGCCTACCGCCTCAATGCATTAACCTAACTATCCCTGTGTGGCCTATTTAAAAAAAAAAAAAACTAAAAAACTATCAGGTTCTTCGCATCATGTTCTCATTCACTTTATGCAGTTAATAGCCCACTGTGTCTGTACTGCTACATACTTAGGCAGTTAACCCTTGTCAGGCTGCATAATTTTACAACCTTAACAGGCTGCATAGGTACAATTGTACCTTCACATATACCTCCACTGTGGGAAGACTTTACTTGGTTTCAGAAACTAAAGTTCATTCAGCTACAAATGTTATGCTGATATCTATTGTTCAGTGTTGTTACTGGTCACTTATGTTGCTGTCAATTAAGTTAATTCAAACTGGGAGTGGCTTCTACTTGTCTTCCTGCCTCCCTCCTCTCATTAGCCATTTTGCTGTTCATCTCATTGCTGTGAGCACACATTTCTAGGCTTGTGAAGTCTTCAATTTCTTGGAAACGAAGGTAGGAAAGTCTCACAGCATCTAACAGCCAGTTATACCTTTATTCTCATTATGTGGGGACAGAACAGTCAAATTGTCTTTCAGCCTGGACTTGGCTTACATATATTTTGTATGAAACTTATCACTATAGGTATAATTTTTATACGAAAAATGGATAATAATTAGTATCTACATATTGTTTTACGATGTTTTATTTATATTCAGCACAAAATACGAAGCCAAAATTCATCTAGCAAGTCATCATGAGTGATAGTAATGCTGGATCTAGTTTCCGCCATAATCCAAGAAAACGTGTTTGCAGGTTAGTATAATTTTGTGAAAAGCCAATAATGTAGTATTTCGGAAAATTATTTATTTTACATTTTTTCATATTTACAGATTTACGTCTGACGAAATAATGCGAATGCTAGAAGAATCTGATTCTGAGCATGAGGATGAACCATATGTTCCATCTGATGATGAAAACTATGTACCACAAGTGGATGTTACTGAAGAAGATTCAGACATTGAACAAGAAATGGTCATAGAGCATGAAAATGAATACGAATCAGACGAAAGTGTTGAGGATGATTCTGTGCCTCAAAGTGCAGGCGACATTTGGACTGCTAAGGATGAAACTCAATGGTGCAGTAATCCACTGCCAAATGCACAAACAAAATCTCGTAATGTCCTACGACAAAGAGGTGGCCCTGCAGCAATCAGCAACCTATATACAGCAAAAGAGCTATTCAAGTCCATCATGACTCCCGAGATGTGTGACATCATATTACGGGAAACGAATCGAAAGGCCAAGAGAGTTTGTGATGCTTACAACAACGAACTGGTACAACGTTTTCCTGATTCTTCCAAATGGCCACCACAAAAAACATTCAAGCAATTTACTGAAACTGAACTTCATGCATTTTTGGGCATACTGATTGCTGCTGGTGTGCACAGAGCCAACAAAGAGAATCTGGAGGAAATGTGGAATGTTGCTGCTCTGCCTCTTATACGTGCAGCCATGTCTCGTGACCGCTTCAAGATGATACTCAGATTTATCAGGTTTGACAACGAAAATACACGTGCAGAACGTGTGCAAACAGATAAAGCTGCACCAATACGGGACATCTGGACAATGCTGAACAGTAATCTGGAGAGAGCCTACAAGCCATATCATTGTATCACCGTCGACGAGCAATTATTTCCATTTAGAGGTCATACTAAATTTACCCAGTATATACCTTCAAAACCAGCTAAATATGGCATAAAGATTTTCTGGGCTTGTGACTCATCAAATGCCTACCCTTTACAAGGTCAGCTCTACACTGGGAAACCAACTGATGGTCCTCGACAAGTAAACATTGGAGAACGAACAGTATTGGACCTAGTGAGCTCGTATAAAGGCTCTGGAAGAAATGTCACCACCGATAACTTCTTTACAACCATGGAACTAGCTAAGGTATTGAACTCCTGGAACATGACACTAGTTGGTACAGTGAGAAAAAACAAAAGGTTCCTACCTAACAACATGCAGCCTGCCAAAGAAAGGCCTGTATACTCGACAAATTTTGCCTACAATCATGATGCAGTCTGTTCATATGTACCAAAGAAGAACAAATCAGTCGTGCTTCTATCATCTATGCACATGACGGGAGAAGTTGAAGAGACACTAGCAGCCAAGCCAGAGATAATAAAATACTACAACATAACAAAAGGTGGCGTTGATGTTATGGATAAAATGTTGGGAGAGTACACTGTGAAACGACGAACATCACGTTGGACTTTGGCATTTTTCTACAATATGATTGATGTCAGTGGGTTAGCATCCTACATCATCTACAGAGAACACAATCCAAGCTTCAGGGCAAAGGATCAACGAAGAAAGTTCCTGAAAGATCTCGCAAATCAGCTGTGTATGATTGCAATTGAAGATCGTAGTACAAACAAAATGATAATGAGAAACATTTTCTTTTATAATGTAAATGAACAGTTTTTTACTTGTTTATAATAGTTAAATAGCATTATCATTAAAAAAAAATTTATGCTTTTTCCCTTGCATTATCTTCATTCAAAATATATGAGGTACATTTGTACCTATGCAGCTTGTTATGGATGCAAAAAGATCTCGACCCCTTATCTCGGAAGCGGGTGGAGATATTTTATTGAAATTTGGCCAATATATTCTGGACCAAAAATGTAGAGATGTCACGAAATTTCAGCCCTCTACGTCTTTTCAAAAAAAAGTTATTGCAATTTTAAAACGGAATAGTTACAATTGTACCTATTCAGCCGGATAAGGGTTAACTGGTTCATGCAGCTTTACATGAACACCCGAGCCTTACACTATGGCTAGTCCGAATAATTAAAGCAATTGTTACCATCCACCTCTCGTGTCTCCCCTTTTCCTCATAGTTTGTAAGCTTGCGAGCAGGGCCCTCATTCCTCCTGGTATCTGTTTTGAACTGTATTTCTGTTATGCTGTAATGTCTATTGTCTGTACAAGTCCCCTCTATAATTTGTAAAGCGCTGCGGAATATGTTGGCGCTATATAAATAAAAATTATTATTATTATTATTATTACTGTAAACGCATGGAAAGCTGCGGCGGATCCGCAGAAAAATCCGCAACGTGTGCACATAGCCGCAATGTGTGCACACATTATATATTCTTTGCATTTTTCATGAAGCATTTCCTACTGCCAGCAAAGTGAAAGTTTCCAGAAGTCTCATGCACACGTAGCTTATTTTTAACGCAGTTTCAAGTCTGCAGCGTGTCAATTTGTTCTGTATTTTTGCAGCATTCTTCAACCATTCCAAAGCATGGAAGAAAAAAAAAAATTTAAAAAAAAGTACAAAAGCAACAAAAACATGTATATTTTATGCTGCGTTTTGCCTGCCAACATTTTTGGTGCAGAAATGTCTGCAAACACTTAGTATGTGCATAAACCACAAGCGCAGCAGTAAGAAAATGTGACTAGTTAATACAGGCCATTCAGGAAAGCTGGATGTCAGTCCGCCTTTTGAAAGGCTGTCAGGAAAAGCAGAAAAGTTCTCAAACCGTTAGAAAAAAATTCCTTAGTTTTCATGTAATTTTATTTTTGTGGTTCTAAACTTATTAGTGCTACTTGACAGACGTGTAATGGAGCAACAGCAATAATCATAATACATACATGCAATATGGCTTGGCAAGACTGACTGCTTCATAATGCGACTAAACACTTAAATTTACTCCTTAACAGATTTTTATGAAGTCAGCAATCATTTACAATATGAGACTTAAAGGGATTGTCTACCCAAGACAAAAATCTGGCAAATGCTTTAAACTAGGATCTTGTATGGGGGGGGGGGGGGGGGGGGGGGGGAAAGCACAAAGATCGGCATATTGCACCACCACTTGCCAATACATCCCCCATGCACAGGCACTTGTTTGCACAGATTTAGACAGTAGAAATGACATGCTTAGAGCATGCACAGAAATGGGATGAGAGTCACAAAGTATCACGCGACCATCGCCATGTGCATTGTATGGATGTGAAGAGATCCATGTCAATTGCATACACAGCAGAAAGACAGGCAGCCAAGAGCCTCTAATGGGAAAGCAAAGGCGAGAAATGCACTTCTGTCTTTTGTAGAAAGGTTTAAGACAAATGCATTTGCTGAAGTTTGCCCATAAAGTGGACAACCCCCATAAAGGAGGTTACTGCTTTGGTTAATTCCTTCTTCTATGGGTATGTTTCCACGTTCAGGAAACGCTGCGTGTTTGACGCTGTGTAGAGCTGCAGCGTCAAAGACGCAGCGTCCAGATGTTACAGCATAGTGGAGGGGATTTCAAGAAATCCCGTCTCCACTATGCATTGAAAGACGCATGCGGCAGACCCGCGGAAACGGACATGCGGTGCGTCATGTCCTTTCAATGCAGAAACAACGCAAGAACAACGCAGGTGACCTGCCAGTGACCTCAGGTGCAGATTTCGTCAGGATTTTACCTGCATAAAATCCTGACCAAATCCTGATGCAATCCTGAACGTGGACACATACCCTTAGGCTATGTGCACACGTCAGGTTTTTTTCCTGACAAAATCCGGAGAAATCTGCCAGAAAATCGCGGTTTTTTCCGCGCGTTTTTCTCGCGTTTTTTGCGCGGATTTTTTGCGTTTTTTTTTTTTTTCCTGAATGCATGAAATCCGCAGAAAATCCGCAAAAAGAATGAGCATGGCCATTCTTTTTGCGGATTGCGTTTTTTTTGCGGAAAAAAACGCATACATCTGCACAAAAAATGCGGAATGCATTCTAAATGATAGGATGCATAATTTGAGCGTTTTTTATGCGGATTTATAGCGTTTTTATCGGGAAAATCCGCAAAAAAAAAAAACGCGAAAAATCCGGACGTGTGCACATACCCTAAGAATCTACTGTCGAAAAGCAGTAGTGTCCTGGGACTCCTGGAGATCAACTAATCTGTCGGGGAACCCGTCAGTGCTCAGTGTCCTTGAAGCTGGATTACATCCAAAACAGTGGCTGAAGCTAGAAATCCATTGAGTCATAAGTGATCCAAAACGTGATGAATTTCTGGCTTTTGTGCCTTGCCTGTTTTTTTTTTATGATTTATTTAAATAAAGACTATATTAAAATCAGATTGTTTTCTCATTTGCTGCACGCAGACTGATCTGTGCACGTGGTGTTACGGTAGTTGGATTTTATTTTTACTAGTGGTTAAAACTTGGTTATAGGAGTAAAAAAAAAAAAAAAAGAACTCCGGCAACTGGGTCCAACAGACTAGAATGACTATTTGACTACAATGTGTCCATGCTTCAACACTGCTTTTTTTTTCCAGGAAAAAGTAGCGGAACTTGCAAAGTAGCCTCCTAATGAAAGCTTCAGTGGAAGTGTGAAAATAGCCTTGAAATTATGGTCATTTATACGGTAATACCTTATTTTTGGGGCATCATATTTATAAGGGGTTATCCGGGACTTTGCTTATTTTGTAGTTTGGGGACAAGAATTAAACCAAATAGTGGCGGCGAACTACCTGGCCACAATCTCTGCTGGCTCAGAGCGGTCATGGACCACTCTGACCAGAGATTCTCCGGCTTCCGGTGGCATCACGTCTACATAGCAGCAGCTTCTCTTCTACTCTTCTGTCAATGGGTTGTCACTGCCAATGTCATGCAGATTGACAGCCTGCTCCCTGATGCCTCACTGCAGGGAGCTTGCAGTCAGTCGGCATAACGACAGCAGTGACGACCCATTGATAGAGGAAAGCGGAAGAGAAAAAGCTGCTCTATCAACATGAGCTAGAAGCAACGAAGAGTGCACAACCATGTCACTGGTCCGAACGATCAGTCATCAGGAGATGAGAAAAAACCCTTACCGAACTCTAGATCTGATCAGGTAAGCACTAACTGGCAGTATTTTGTGGGAACAGTATGGTGGCACTACTATTGTCACAGTATTATGGAAGTATAAGTGCATTTACACCATCAAAGAATAAAAAAAACTAAGGCAAAAACATTTGAAAAGCGGATGTAGTTACACCAAGGGTAAGTGGTGTGAAAGCGAGTAATATAATATTGTGACACGGCTCCAGGGGACAAGCATTTACCTTACACTGGAGAAAATACTACGCATGCCGTCATACAGGAGATGACAGATCCATTGTAATATACCGTACATAGGGACACAAACGGTATTAAATAAATACAGCTCCAACCAGACTCCATGCAAAATATTTCAAGACACAAACCTCAAACAATGACGAAGCAAAAACGCTAAATATAACAAGCCCCATAAACACACAGATCCTGATAAGGCGTGTGTGACCAGGAATGAGTGATCAGAGAGGCACGGCCCCCGGCAGGAGAAGTGTGCACACGAGGACACCACCGTAATCCACAAAAACGGGCCACTAAGGAACCAGTCAGAAGCCATTATGTACATACAAACAAGTGAGGTCATTAGACTACAGGTGAACTCCGGAGGGATTTACGGCCTTCAGTGACACGTCCGTGCGTTCATATACCATGATGACACATTTCCAGCTCTCCAACAGATCATCAGTGGCCCTATGGCAACAAAATAATACTTCCTAACAATGGAAATATGAGCCAGAGCATAGAAACTTCAACACAGAAACTCCAGCACTGAAGCTTTGAAACTTTTTTGTTGTTGTTGCTCCCCAGTCATTGATGTCAGTCTCCTCATTTCCACTTCTCTAGATATTATTTTACAACAGGTTCTGTCCACGGACAAAGAAAAATGATCAGAGCACGGCCTGGGGCAAAACAGAAAAAAAAAAAGCGTCAATGAGCCATGTAAATTAATTGTAACATGGCCCCTCGCCTCCATTTATAGCATTATAGAAGACGCCTCTGATAACCGCTACTGAACTTTCCCAGCGCTTTATGGAACTTAGCGCTGAGGAGTCAGCTGGGCGCTAAAGGCACAAAAGGTCTGGGAAGGAACTGAGCCTCCATCTACCCACGAAAAACACTGTGCATGCGCCAAGTGGAGGTGTATAGCAGCAGCAAGGCCAGCACCTGGCTCGCCCAAGAAAGCACTGGCCTCCACCGTGCCCGGTAGCCCCATTCACCCAGGTTTCAATTGGCAACAGCCACCATACATATACACCGGACGGGTGAACTAAGCGTATGGCGCGGGCTCGGGAGCTGAGGCAGCTCCATGCCACGAAGGTGCTGCCTGTGTTATACAGCCGGCACCAGAGTCTAACTGCAGTGATCAGAGGCCGTAGGAGGTTAACCTCTTAGATGCCGCCGTGAATAACGACATTTAACAGGTTGGACAAAGGGAAAAAATGTGTGACTGCGCTAAAAATGTCACTTTATCACAGAGTAAGCGCAAAAAATTATCTATATGTCATAGGGATTCCAATCAAAAACCACTGCTTGTACACAAAAAAAAAAAAGCTTCAAACAAATCAACCAAGACGTCAGTGAGGAGCAAGGTTCCGCATGGACCAGGACACAAGTCCAATGTGCACCACACAGCGGGAACAACCAGGAGGAACGTGGCGACACCGGTATAAAGGCGCCAGTCTGCTCCTTATAGGTTTATAATAAGGATTATAACAGGGGGCAATGCTTCTGTGAGTAAACTAATGCGACAGGTTCTACAAGTGAAGCCCCCCGCGCGGGGGGTCTGCCAGATCAGGAGCGACCCGCGCGGAGCCTTGCGCCCCATGGCCAGAAGGACCAGGTTGGGCTCCGCTATGAGCTCATCTGTCGGGGTCACACTCCGCGGACGCTTTCCCTTCACAGCCCATGACATGTACCCATAACATACTGGTGAAGTAGAACTCCCCTTTAAGGACATGTCTGCCAATATTAGAGCCAGCAGTAATAACAGCAGTGGTGGGATACCGCAGGCGGCGCTGTGTGCACGGAGTCCTGCCCGCCCCTGCGATACACACCCGCTCCCGCCTCTCACCTGCATCCCAGGCACTTGCACGGCTACCGGGGAATGAGCCATGGCGGCGTTGAGGCCTCCCGCTCCGTCTACAGCCGAGAGGAGGGCGGTCTCCGGGGGCTCCGGGCCCGCGCTGCTTCCGAGGAACCGCTGCGCTGCTAGCTGCTGCCGCTATCCGGCTGTGAGCATGTCTCGGTGACCGGCGGGGACGGGAGGAACTGGGGGAGCTCAGCAGGCGAGCGGCGCCATATTGGGAGAGGACGGGAGGTTGCAGCAGTTTCTTGTGCGCAGGGTGGAGCCCGACGACTAAAGCCGGTCACGTGACGCGCCGGTGACGTCATTGACGCCCCGCCCTTCCCTTGGTACGTTGTCCTCCAGCATTGGAGGTAAAGGTGACAGCGCCGGGAGGCGGCGGCCGTGTCTGGGCCGGTGCAGTGGTCCGGGGCCGGTGCAGTGGTCCGGGGCCGGTGCAGAGGTCCGGGGCCGGTGCAGAGGTCCGGGGCCGGTGCAGTGGTCCGGGGCCGGTGCAGAGGTCCGGGGCCGGTGCAGAGGTCCGGGGCCGGTGCAGTGGTCCGGGGCCGGTGCAGAGGTCCGGGGCCGGTGCAGTGGTCCGGGGCCGGTGCAGTGGTCCGGGGCCGGTGCAGAGGTCCGGGGCCGGTGCAGTGGTCCGGGGCCGGTGCAGTGGTCCGGGGCCGGTGCAGAGGTCCGGGGCCGGTGCAGTGGTCCGGGGCCGGTGCAGAGGTCCGGGGCCGGTGCAGTGGTCCGGGGCCGGTGCAGTGGTCCGGGGCCGGTGCAGAGGTCCGGGGCCGGTGCAGTGGTCCGGGGCCGGTGCAGAGGTCCGGGGCCGGTGCAGTGGTCCGGGGCCGGTGCAGAGGTCCGGGGCCGGTGCAGTGGTCCGGGGCCGGTGCAGTGGTCCGGGGCCGGTGCAGAGGTCCGGGGCCGGTGCAGAGGTCCGGGGCCGGTGCAGTGGTCCGGGGCCGGTGCAGTGGTCCGGGGCCGGTGCAGTGGTCCGGGGCCGGTGCAGAGGTCCGGGGCCGGTGCAGAGGTCCGGGGCCGGTGCAGAGGTCCGGGGCCGGCCGTGCACGCTCCGCACTCACCCACACTGCATACGTTCACACCAGCATGTCTCCGTCCGGCACCGCACACAGAAAACGCACGGAGCCCCTGTGTAGTACACATGGCGGATTGGTAGTTACCGGGTCCGTCTGTGTAATAGAAGTACTCAGCAGAGGTCTGACGACTTCCGTCTGAGCAACAGGATTCATTTGTGCTGTTTATTAGGCCTCATTCAGGCATCAGTTTTTCCCGGACAGTTCCGGTACGTATTCTAGTCTGTAGAGCTGTTAGGTGTCCGCAGGGCTGCCAGTGCCACTAGAAGTTTCGGGGCCCCATACTGGCAAATTATTCGGGACCCCCTTGAGACTCCACCCCTCGAACTGTCCACAGTCCCACCGCGCTCCCTTGAAAAAACTCCACTTCTCACCTATCACACATAACGGTATGTGCACACACTGCGGATTTTGCTGCGGATCCGCAGCGGTTTCCCATGCGTTTACAGTATAATGTAAACCTATGGGAAACGAAATCCGCAGTGCACATGCTGCGGAAGAAAACGCAGCGGTTTACATTCCGCAGCATGTCAATTCTTTGTGCGGATTCCGCTGCGGGTTTACACCTGCTCCAATAGAAAACTGCAGATGTAAAGCCGTAGCAGAAACCGCGATAAATCCGCAGTAAAAACTGCAGCGGTTTGGCACTGCGGATTTTTAAAATCCGCTGCGGAAAAATCTGCAGCCCTCACAGATCCGTGTGCACACACCCTAACAGTTCCCATCACCAGATCACACACATAACTGGCAGCTTTGGTTTTGGCCAAAAGATTTTTTTAAGCCACCACCATAACACGGTAGACACTTTTGGCCGGGCCCTACTCTGCTGTAACCTACTACATATTTGTTAAAATATGCAATACAATTTAGGTATATTTTTATTTTTCAATTTTTATAATGACCTATAATACCACATACAAGGAACAAATACCGCTACACCATGTCCGGACCACAAATTACCGCCAGTGACCAAATAATATCACATACAAAGAACAAATACCACCACACCATGACCAGACCACATATTACCACCACAGTGATCGAATAATATCAAATACAGGGAACAAATACAAACACAAAGTGACCAAATAGCACATATAAGAGACAAATACCGCAACACCATGTCCAGACCACATATTACCACAACATAGTGACTGAATACTACAATACTGATCAGAATTAAAAAAAAATACAATACTGTCACCATAAGTGCCATTATACACAGGAGATCTGTACTTAGTATGCAGTGTCTGTGTACAGGTAATACAGTGATCACTGGTGATATGATACACAGGAGCTCTGTATATAATGTATAGGTAATACCGTGATCACTGGTGACATTGTACACTGGACCTCTGTACATAATATACAGTGTATAGCGTCAGTGTACAGGTAACACTGACTCACCCATGACGTCTCTATGAAGTCTTTCAACTTTCATCCAGCACAGACCGCCATCACTTCTTCCAGCCAGTACTCGTCTCTGCAGGAAATAACACAGTTATCTCGAGTTCCGCTTGCAGAACACATTGCTTAATTTTTCCCAACTTCTACATTACCCCACATGAAGAAAAAAAGGCGACATAGTATCACTCTACACAGTAACAGGACGCCCCCCCATTTAAAACAATACTCAAAAAATAAAATAAATACGTCACTGCAGTAATAATATCCCTTAATTAGCCCCTATGATAATAATATCCCCCATCCTGGCCCCGTGTATCTCATTCCTGGCTCCAGCCATATGTTATCCCATCTGTTGTGAATTCTGTGGCTGAATTCACTCCTGTGGTCACAAGTGGTACTGCAGCTTCTGAGCTTCCTCCCTCAGGTGTTCTGGTGAGCTCGTTGGCTGCTTTGTTATTTAACTCCACCTGATTCTGTCTTCCTTGCTCCTTGTCTATGTTCCAGTGTTGGACCTGAGCTTCTGGATCTTTCCTGTGGCCTGCTGCTCTGCTTAGATAAGTGCTTCTTTGCTTTTGTTGCTATTTTTTCTGTCCAGCTTGTCTTTTCGTTTTGCTGGAAGCTCTGAGACGCAAAGGGTATACCGCCGTGCCGTTAGTTCGGCACGGTGGGTCTTTTTGCCCCCTTTGCGTGGTTTTTGCTTTAGGGTTTTTTGTAGACTGCAAAGTTCTCTTTGCTATCCTCGCTCTATCTAGAATATCGGGCCTCACTTTGCTGAATCTATTTCATCCCTACGTTTGTCTTTTCATCTTGCTAACAGTCATTATATGTGGGGGGCTGCCTTTTCCTTTGGGGTATTTCTCTGAGGCAAGTCAGGCTTGTTTTTCTATCTTCAGGCTAGTCAGCTCATCAGGCTGTGCCGAGTTGCATAGGTAGTGACAGGCTCAATCCACAGCTGCCTTTAGTTGTGTTTAGGATAGGTTCAGGTATTGCGGTCTACAGAGATTCCACGTCTCAGAGCTCGTTCTATTGTTTTTGGGTTATTGTCAGATCACTGTATTTGCTCTGATTGCTGGCACACTGTGTCACTGGATTGCCTACATAACAGTACAAGGAGCCAACCTAATGATTCTCAATAGAGGGAAAAAAGAAGTTCTGACATCATTTTTTTTTCTCAGCTCTGTGTTCAGTTTTTTTTTTCCCCTAGACATTTGGGTGTTTCGGGACACAGGTGTGGACATGGATATTCAGGGTCTGTGCTCCTCAATGGATAATCTCGTTACAAATGTACAAAGGATTCAAGATACTATTGATCAGAAATCCATGTTAGAACCAAGAATTCCTATTCCTGATTTGTTTTTTGGTGATAGAACTAAGTTTCTTAATTTCAAAAATAATTGTAAGCTATTTCTGGCCTTGAAACCTCATTCTTCTGGTAATCCTATTCAACAGGTTTTGATTATTATTTCTTTTTTGCGCGGCGACCCTCAGGACTGGGCATTTTCTCTTGCGCCAGGAGACCCTGCATTGAGTAATGTCAATGCGTTTTTCCTGGCGCTCGGATTGCTTTACGATGAGCCTAATTCAGTGGATCAGGCTGAGAAAAATTTGCTGGCTTTGTGCCAGGGTCAGGATGATATAGAAGTATATTGTCAGAAATTTAGGAAGTGGTCAGTACTCACTCTGTGGAATGAATCTGCGCTGGCAGCTTTGTTCAGAAAGGGTCTCTCTGAGGCTCTTAAGGATGTCATGGTGGGTTTTCCTATGCCTGCTGGTTGAATGAGTCTATGTCTTTGGCCATTCAGATCGGTCGACGCTTGCGCGAGCGTAAATCTGTGCACCATTTGGCGGTATTGTCTAAGATTAAACCTGAGCCTATGCAGTGCGATAGGACTATGACCAGAGTTGAACGGCAAGAACACAGACGTCTGAATGGTCTGTGTTTCTACTGTGGTGATTCCACTCATGCTATTTCTGATTGTCCTAAGCGCACTAAGCGGTTCGATAGGTCTGCCGTCATTGGTACTGTACAATCCAAATTCCTTCTGTCCATTACCTTGATATGCTCTTTGTCATCGTATTCTGTCATGGCGTTTGTGGATTCAGGCGCTGCCCTGAATCTGATGGATTTGGATTATGCTAAACGTTGTGGGTTTTTCTTGGAGCCTTTGGGGTGTCCTATTCCGTTGAGAGGAATTGATGCTACACCTTTGGCCAAGAATAAACCTCAGTACTGGACCCAGCTGACCATGTGCATGGCTCCTGCACATCAGGAAGTTATTCGCTTTCTGGTGCTACATAATCTGCATGATGTGGTCGTGTTGGGGTTGCCATGGCTGCAAACCCATAATCCAGTATTGGATTGGAACTCTATGTCGGTATCCAGCTGGGGTTGTCAGGGGGTACATGGTGATGTTCCATTTTTGTCTATTTCGTCATCCACTCCTTCTGAGGTCCCAGAGTTCTTGTCTGATTATCAGGATGTATTTGAAGAGCCCAAGTCCGATGCCCTACCTCCGCATAGGGATTGTGATTGTGCTATCAACTTGATTCCTGGTAGTAAATTCCCTAAAGGTCGATTATTTAATTTATCCGTGCCTGAACACGCCGCTATGCGCAGTTATGTGAAGGAATCCCTGGAGAAGGGACATATTCGCCCATCGTCATCACCACTGGGAGCAGGGTTCTTTTTTGTAGCCAAGAAGGATGGTTCGCTGAGACCATGTATTGATTACCGCCTTCTTAATAAGATCACTGTTAAATTTCAGTATCCCGTGCCATTGTTATCTGACTTGTTTGCTCGGATTAAGGGGGCTAGTTGGTTCACTAAGATAGATCTTCGTGGTGCGTATAATCTGGTGAGAATCAGGCAAGGAGATGAATGGAAAACTGCATTTAATACGCCCGAGGGTCATTTTGAGTATCTAGTGATGCCGTTCGGACTTGCCAATGCTCCATCTGTGTTTCAGTCTTTTATGCATGACATCTTCCGTGAGTATCTGGATAAATTCCTGATTGTTTACTTGGATGACATTTTGATCTCCTCAGATGATTGGGACTCTCATGTGAAGCAGGTCAGAATGGTTTTCCAGGTCCTGCGTGCTAATTCTTTGTTTGTGAAGGGATCAAAGTGTCTCTTCGGTGTGCAGAAAGTTTCATTTTTGGGGTTCATCTTTTCCCCTTCTACTATCGAGATGGATCCGGTTAAGGTCCAAGCCATCCAGGATTGGACTCAGCCGACATCTCTGAAAAGTCTGCAAAAATTCCTGGGCTTTGCTAATTTTTATCGTCGCTTCATCTGCAATTTTTCTAGTATTGCCAAACCATTGACCGATTTGACCAAGAAGGGTGCTGATTTGGTTAATTGGTCTTCTGCTGCTGTGGAAGCTTTTCAGGAGTTGAAGCATCGTTTTTGTTCTGCCCCTGTGTTGTGTCAACCAGATGTTTCTCTTCCGTTCCAGGTCGAGGTTGATGCTTCTGAGATTGGAGCAGGGGCGGTTTTGTCACAGAGAGGTTCTGGTTGCTCAGTGTTGAAACCATGTGCTTTCTTTTCCAGGAAGTTTTCGGCTGCTGAGCGTAATTATGATGTGGGCAACCGAGAGTTGCTGGCCATGAAGTGGGCATTCGAGGAATGGCGTCATTGGCTTGAAGGAGCTAAGCATCGCGTGGTGGTATTGACTGATCATAAGAACCTTACTTATCTCGAGTCTGCCAAGCGCTTGAATCCTAGACAGGCCCGTTGGTCGTTATTTTTTGCCCGCTTCGATTTTGTGATTTCGTACCTTCCGGGCTCTAAAAATGTGAAGGCGGATGCTCTGTCTAGGAGTTTTGTGCCCGACTCTCCGGGTTCATCTGAGCCGGCGAGTATCCTCAAGGAAGGAGTCATTGTGTCTGCCATCTCCCCTGATTTGCGGCGAGTGTTGCAAAAATTTCAGGCGAATAAACCTGATCGTTGTCCGGCGGAGAAACTGTTCGTCCCTGATAGGTGGACTACTAAAGTTATCTCTGAACTTCATTGTTCGGTGTTGGCTGGTCATCCTGGAATCTTTGGTACCAGAGAGTTAGTGGCTAGATCCTTCTGGTGGCCATCTCTGTCACGGGATGTACGTACTTTTGTGCAGTCCTGTGGGATTTGTGCTAGGGCTAAGCCCTGCTGTTCACGTGCCAGTGGGTTGCTTTTGCCCTTGCCGGTCCCAAAGAGGCCTTGGACACATATTTCGATGGATTTCATTTCTGACCTTCCCGTTTCTCAAAAGATGTCAGTCAGTCACTAATAACCATGTATAAGTATATAAGGGGACAATACAAATATCTCGCTGAGGATCTGTTTATACCAAGGAAGGTGACGGGCACAAGGGGGCATTCTTTGCGTCTGGAGGAGAGAAGGTTTTTCCACCAACATAGAAGAGGATTCTTTACTGTTAGGGCAGTGAGAATCTGGAATTGCTTGCCTGAGGAGGTGGTGATGGCGAACTCAGTCGAGGGGTTCAAGAGAGGCCTGGATGTCTTCCTGGAGCAGAACAATATTGTATCATACAATTATTAGGTTCTGTAAAAGGACGTAGATCTGGGGATTTATTATGACGGAATATAGGCTGAACTGGATGGACAAATGTCTTTTTTCGGCCTTACTAACTATGTTACTATGTTACTATGTATTTGGGTGGTCTGTGATCGCTTTTCTAAAATGGTCCATCTGGTGCCCTTGGTTAAATTGCCTTCCTCCTCTGATTTGGTGCCTTTGTTCTTCCAGCATGTGGTTCGTTTGCATGGCATTCCTGAGAATATTGTTTCTGACAGAGGTTCCCAGTTTGTTTCGAGGTTTTGGCGAGCCTTTTGTGGTAGGATGGGCATTGACCTGTCTTTTTCCTCGGCTTTCCATCCTCAGACTAATGGCCAGACCGAACGAACCAATCAGACCTTGGAGACATATCTGAGATGTTTTGTTTCTGCAGACCAGGATGATTGGGTGTCCTTTTTGCCGTTGGCTGAGTTCGCCCTTAATAATCGGGCCAGCTCGGCTACCTTGGTCTCTCCATTTTTCTGCAATTCTGGGTTCCATCCTCGTTTCTCTTCAGGACAGGTTGAGTCTTCGGACTGTCCTGGTGTGGATTCTGTGGTGGACAGGTTGCAGCAGATCTGGACTCAGGTAGTGGACAATTTGACCTTGTCCCAGGAGAAGGCTCAACTTTTTGCTAATCGCAGACGCCGTGTGGGTCCCCGACTTCGTGTTGGGGATCTGGTTTGGTCATCTTCTCGTCATATTCCTATGAAGGTTTCCTCTCCTAAATTTAAACCTCGTTTTATTGGTCCGTATAGGATTTCTGAGATTCTCAATCCTGTGTCTTTTCGTCTGACCCTCCCAGACTCCTTTTCCATACATAATGTATTCCATAGGTCGTTGTTGCGGAGATACGTGGCACCTATGGTTCCATCTGTTGAGCCTCCTGCCCCGGTTTTGGTGGAGGGGGAATTGGAGTATATTGTGGAGAAAATTTTGGATTCTCGTGTTTCTAGACGGAAACTCCAGTATCTGGTTAAATGGAAGGGTTATGCTCAGGAAGATAATTCCTGGGTTTTTGCCTCTGATGTCCATGCTCCAGATCTTGTTCGTGCCTTTCATGTGGCTCATCCTGGTCGGCCTGGGGGCTCTGGTGAGGGTTCGGTGACCCCTCCTCAAGGGGGGGTACTGTTGTGAATTCTGTGGCTGAATTCACTCCTGTGGTCACAAGTGGTACTGCAGCTTCTGTACTTCCTCCCTCAGGTGTTCTGGTGAGCTCGTTGGCTGCTTTGTTATTTAACTCCACCTGATTCTGTCTTCCTTGCTCCTTGTCTATGTTCCAGTGTTGGACCTGAGCTTCTGGATCTTTCCTGTGGCCTGCTGCTCTGCTTAGATAAGTGCTTCTTTGCTTTTGTTGCTATTTTTTTCTGTCCAGCTTGTCTTTTCGTTTTGCTGGAAGCTCTGAGACGCAAAGGGTGTACCGCCGTGCCGTTAGTTCGGCACGGTGGGTCTTTTTGCCCCCTTTGCGTGGTTTTTGCTTTAGGGTTTTTTGTAGACTGCAAAGTTCTCTTTGCTATCCTCGCTCTATCTAGAATATCGGGCCTCACTTTGCTGAATCTATTTCATCCCTACGTTTGTCTTTTCATCTTGCTAACAGTCATTATATGTGGGGGGCTGCCTTTTCCTTTGGGGTATTTCTCTGAGGCAAGTCAGGCTTGTTTTTCTATCTTCAGGCTAGTCAGCTCCTCAGGCTGTGCCGAGTTGCATAGGTAGTGACAGGCGCAATCCACAGCTGCCTTTAGTTGTGTTTAGGATAGGTTCAGGTATTGCGGTCTACAGAGATTCCACGTCTCAGAGCTCGTTCTATTGTTTTTGGGTTATTGTCAGATCACTGTATGTGCTCTGATTGCTGGCACACTGTGTCACTGGATTGCCTACATAACACCCATCCTGCCCGCATGAGTATCCTGCCCCATATGATGTCCCCATCCTGACCCATCTGTCTCCATCGTATCCATCCTACCTCATGATCCTGCATGATCTGTCTCCAATCCTGCCCCCAGTGTCTCCAATCGTGCCCCCATGTCTTTCATTCTGCCCCGTGTCTCCAATCATGCCCGTATCTCATTTCTGCCCCCAGTGTCTCCAGCATTTCTGCCCCAGTGTCTCCAGCATTCAGCCCCCAGTGTGTTCAGCATCTCTGCCCCAATGTGTCCAGCATCTCTGCCCCCAATGTGTCCAGCATCTCTGCCCCAGCGTGTCCAGCATCTCTGCCCCCAGTGTCCAGCATTTCTGCCCCAGCGTGTCCAGCATCTCTGCCCCAGCGTGTCCAGCATCTCTGCCCCAGCGTGTCCAGCATCTCTGCCCCATCGTTTTCAGCATCTCTGCCCCCAGTGTGTCCAGCATCTCTGCCCCTGAGTGTCCAGCATTTCTGCCCCAGTGTGTCCAGCATCTCTGCCCCCAGTGTGTCCAGCATCTCTGCACCCAGTGTGTCCAGCATTTCTGCCCCAGCGTATCCAGCATTTCTGCCCCAATGTCCAGCATCTCTGCCCCAGCGTGTCCAGTATCTCTGCCCCAGTGTGTCAAGCATTTCTGCCCCAGTGTGTCCAGCATCTCTGCCCCAGCGTGTCCAGCATCTCTGCCCCGGCTTGTCCAGCATCTCTGCTTCCAGCGTGTCCAGCATCTCTGCCCCAGTGTGTCCAGCATCTCTGCCCCAGTGTGTCCAGCATCTCTGCCCCCAGCGTGTCCAGCATCTCTGCCCCAGTGTGTCCAGCATTTCTGCCCCAGCGTGTCCAGCATTCCTGCCCCTAGTGTCCAGCATTCCTGCCCCAGCGTGTCCAGCCTTCCTGCCCCAGTGTGTCCAGCATCTCTGCCCCAGCGTGTCCAGCATCTCTGCCCCAGCGTGTCCAGCATCTCTGCCCCAGCGTGTCCAGCATCTCTGCCCCAGCGTGTCCAGCATCTCTGCCCCATCGTTTTCAGCATCTCTGCCCCCAGCATGTCCAGCATCTCTGCCCCAGTGTGTCCAGCATCTCTGCCCCTGCGTGTCCAACATTTCTGCCCCAGCGTGTCCAGCATCTCTGTACCCAGCATGTCCAGCATTTCTGCCCCAGCGTATCCAGCATCTCTGCCCCAGCATCTCTGCCCCAGCGATTTCAGCATCTCTGCCCCCAGCGTGTCCAGCATCTCTGCCCCTGCGTGTCCAGCATTTCTGCCCCAGTGTGTCCAGCACCTCTGCCCCCAGTGTGTCCAGCATCTCTGCCCTAGCGTGTCCAGTATCTCTGCCCCAGCGTGTCAAGCATCTCTGCCCCAGCGTGTCCAGCATCTCTGCCCCCAGCGTGTCCAGTATCTCTGCCCCAGTGTGTCAAGCATTTCTGCCCCAGTGTGTCCAGCATCTCTGCCCCAGCGTGTCCAGCATCTCTGCCCCCAGCGTGTCCAGTATCTCTGCCCCAGTGTGTCAAGCATTTCTGCCCCAGTGTGTCCAGCATCTCTGCCCCAGCATGTCCAGCATCTCTGCCCCCAGCATGTTCAGCATTTCTGCCCCAGCGTGTCCAGCATTTCTGCCCCAGTGTGTCCAGCATCTCTGCCCCCAGTGTGTCCAGCATTTCTGCCCCGGCGTGTCCAGCATCTCTGCTTCCAGCGTGTCCAGCATCTCTGCCCCAGCGTGTCCAGTAACTCTGCCCCCAGCGTGTCCAGCATTTCTGCCCCCAGCGCGTCCAGCATTTCTGCCCCGGCGTGTCCAGCATCTCTGCCCCAGCGTGTCCAGCATTTCTGCCCCAGCGTGTCCAGCATTTCGGCCCCCAGTGTGTCCAGCATCTCTGCCCCAGCAATGACGTCAGACGCCGGAGAAGTGCGCGCTGTGGCTCAAGTCAGCTGCCAGCCTCCGATTGGCTGGCGGCTGTTAACTATTGACGTGCGGGCCCGCACATCAATAGCGTGCTGCAGCGCCTGTAGGGGGGGCCCGGTGAGCAGATGAAACGGGGCCCGATGCGGGCCCACTCTGCCCACCAGGCCCCATACACCAGTCAGGGCAGTATTGCCCTGATGGCGGCCCTGCGTGTCCGTGTATTTCTGTGGTCTGAGTGATCAGCACAAAATCACGGAGACCTGTCCAGTTTTCTGCAGTCACTCATCAAAATTACCCATGGAAGTCTATGGGTCCACGAACAAAAAAAGTGTCAACTAGGGATGAGGGGACCGTGGATGTTCGGGGTCATCGGGTTCTACCAAACTTTAGTCCAAAGGTCAGATTGGGTTCCAGAACTCTACCTGAGCCCAAACCCCTTATAGAAGTCAATTGGGACACAGACTGCAGCGGAGGTGGTGTACCTGTGCTGCCGATCACTGGCTGCAGTGCTCGTGTGCTGTGCTTTACTGACTTCACTGCTCCTGTGCTGTGCTTTACTGACTTCACTGCTCGTGTGCTGTGCTTTACCGACTTCACTGCTCGTGTGCTGTGGTTTACCGACTTCACTGCTCCTGTGCTTTACCGACTTCACTGCTCCTGTGCTGTGCTTTACCGACTTCACCGCTCGTGTGCTGTGCTTTACCGACTTCACCGCTCCTGTGCTGTGCTTAACTGACTTCACTGCTCCTGTGCTGTGCTTTACTGACTTCACTGCTCGTGTGCTGTGCTTTACCGACTTCACCGCTCGTGTGCTGTGCTTCAGGGTATGTGCACACGTAAGAATTTCTTGCAGAAAATTCCTGAAGAAAACTGGACATTTTCTGTTTTTTGCGCATTTTTTTCCGGAGCTTTCCCAATGCATTATATAGCGGGAAAAACGCGTTAATGAACATGCTGCATTTTTTTATAGCGAAAAACCGCAACGTGTGCACACAGCCTTACCGACTTCACTGCTCGTGTGCTGTGCTTTACTGACTTCACTGCTCATGTGCTGTGCTTTACCGACTTCACTGCTCGTGTGCTGTGCTTTCCGACTTCACTGCTCGTGTGCTGTGCTTTACCGACTTCACTGCCCCTGTGCTGTGCTTTACCGACTTCACTGCCCGTGTGCTGTGCTTTCCGACTTCACTGCTCGTGTGCTGTGCTTTACCGACTTCACTGCTCGTGTGCTGTGCTTTACCGACTTCACTGCTCGTGCGCTGTGCTTTACTGACTTCACTGCTCGTGTGCTGTGCTTTACCAACTTCACTGCTCGTGCGCTGTGCTTTACCGACTGCAGTACTCATGCGCTGTGCTTTACTGATTTCACTGCTCGTGTGCTGTGCTTTACCGACTTCACTACTCATGCGCTGTGCTTTACCGACTTCACTACTCATGCGCTGTGCTTTACTGATTTCACTGCTCGTGTGCTGTGCTTTACCGACTTCACTGCTCGTGTGCTGTGCTTTACCGACTTTACTACTCATGCGCTGTGCTTTACTGATTTCACTACTCGTGTGCTGTGCTTTACTTCTCTGCACTATCATTTATTTTTATTGTATATGATAATGTGCATTGCAGTTTCATTTTAGGTTGCATTTTTTTATATTGCAACTTGGAACCACACGAAAAAAAATAAAAAATAAATCATTACTTATCTTCTTTATAACGTTAACAAACAAAAGCAAAACCCAGAGTTTTTAAAACTCATTGAAAAAAAATGTAGCAAAAAATATAAGGCCATAATTTTTAAAAGAGTGATTGTTATTTTTAAATGGGATCCAAGGGGGAACGTAACTCCTTTGTATAGGGGGACATGTCAGGTCTAGAATGTCAGAGTAAGGAGGCTTATAAGCCTTGCAATGCTCCTCTGGGAAATAAATATGCAAATTGCCTCTTCAGAGATGAAGAAGACTAGAACTCAACTGCCACCTACTGGACGTAGCAATCCTAAAAGTCAATATCGACCCTTTACCAAGCTTGTCACTCTGCACAAGGAGAACTGTTAGCCTGTAGATCCCAGTCTGAAGCCTCTCATACAGCCAAATCAGATCTCATACTTTGCACTGACGAGGGGCAATACCCCGGAACACCGTGTCTGCCAATTAAGATTCTGGTTTGGCTTTTATCTTAAGTTATGTCACAAGGCTCATTAAAGGGTCGATAGCTACCTGCCTGTTCTACGCGGCACAGAGCGCACATTAACTTCCCCTCCTGGCAATTCAGCTGTATATCTGATTGATGGGGGCTGCTTATGTCATGCTGATTGACAGCCGACTCCCTGCTTCCTCACTGCAGGGAGCCAGCTGTTAATCAGCATGATGTTGGCAGTCACGCCCCGTCAACAGAGCAGAGTGAAAGAGAAGATGCTGGTCTATCAACATGATGTCAGCCGAAGCAGCTAAATTATCGGCTGGAGTGGTCTGTGACTACACTGTGATGGCAGAGGTCGGCAACAGGCAGCTAGGTAGCAACTACCTGCCTGTTAGCTCTTAGACCCATAGCCCTGGATAAGCTCTTTAACAAGGGTGTCCCTACTCTAGATAACTACATAGCTATAAATCTATATAATTAGTAACTGTAATACTTAATTTGTCCCTGTGGTGGCGTTGCTGGTAACACTTTCTGCTGGGTTCTTCCACATTTACAAGCTGGTTCCTGGGGTTCCTAGCAGTGAACAGATAATTTTTTACCATCCATTGACCATTATAACAAAAATTGATTGTCCCTTAAAAAGGTTTTTCCCAACATTATAAATAGTTAAAATTCCAAAGTGATTGTGAAAACAAGAAACATTGCAATTTATTTTTTAGTAAAAATCCTCTCTGGTCTGCTAGGGAAAGAGCTCTGCCCTTACAAGCTGTTGTCTATAGGGCTGTGGTCACTGCTCTGACATTGGCCAGATCTCTGGATCCGGACAGTTTTAGTGCCCTTTAGCTCCTCCGATGCAGCAGAGGCAAAGACTCATACACAGTTTGGGCTAGCCTTCACCCTAAACTGTCATTCATGAGGATCACGCCACTCCCCAGTATATACAGTCATGACCGAAAGTGTTGGCACCTTTTAAATTGTTCCAGAAAATGAAGCATTTCTTCCTGGAAATTATTGCAATTTTACATGTTTATTTCCTTTGTGTGTACTGGAATAACATAACAAAAAAATTGGCAATACAGAGAGAACAAAAAAGGCAAATTGGACATTTCACACAAAACCCCCAAAATGGGCAGGATGAAATTTTTGGTAAGCAACTTTTGTTTCAAGCATGTGATGCTTGTTAAATCTCACCCATGGCAAGTAACAGGTGGGCAATATGAAAATCACACCTGAAACCAGATAAAAAGGAGAAGTTGACTCAATCTTTGCATTGTGTGTCTGTATGCGCCACACTAAGCATGGAGAACAGCAAGAGGAGAAGAGAACTGTCTGAGGACTGGCATGGAGAACAGCAAGAGAAAACTGAGGACTAGAGAACAAAAATTGTTGAAAAATATCAAGAATCTCAAGGTTACAAGTCCATCTCCAGAGATCTTGATGTTCCTTTGCCCACGGTATGCAGCATAATAAGTTTACAAGCCATGGCACTGCAGATGATCTCCCTGAACGTAGACGGCAGAGAAAAATTGATGAATTGATTGTGTGGACAGTGATGATAAAGCACTGCGGAATATAATGGTGTTGAATAAATAAGTAAAATAAATATGTTGTGCCACTTTTATAAATAAATACATAGAATAATATTGTAATAAATGTTTTCTACAGTGCAGAAGTATTGTATCCCCGATTCTACCTCCTGGGCACACTTTGCTGAGTGTACGTGGTGCAGCAGTATAACAGTTAGGAATGCTGATGGAGCTGGATAACCTAACATTTCTTTTCAGGGCTTTTGGGTACATTTGGGTAAAAATACCGCATGCTGAATTACCAGCCAGCAGATTCAGTGCTGCACGGCACAAGGATCTATCTGCATCCAAAAGCATTTCACTGGGTCCAATATAAAGACTTCGGAGTAACGTGACAGCTCATATTTGTTATCCAATTGAACTTGTATGACCAAGTTTTGGGAAGATCTGGATGGGACAAATGCGTGCAGATAGGGCAGTGCCGTAAGGAACAAGATAGGGGTTAGGGTGATGGTGGCGCTCGCCTGTAAAGGTTGTATAAGGAAACAACACCTGTCAAAGCCTGATGTGTGTAGCTGCAGGAGGAGGAGAATATCATCTACATAACCGTTTGACAAAGCGAATATTACCCTGATGTGTGGGCTGCGCTCACAGAAGGATGAGATCCGGAGAGGAGAAGCAAGGTTTTTTATTCATGCCAACGCATTTCGGCGCCATACCTGCACCTTTCTTGAGGCACACTTGTTTTTTTTTTACCTTGAAAAAACTGGCACTGAAATGCATTGGTGTGAATAAAAAACCTTGCTTCTACTCTCCGGATCTCATCCTTTCCGTGAGCTCAGCTCGCACATCGTGATAATCTTTGCTTTGATAAAACAAAGCTTTAAGGGTTATTTTTTTCACATTTTATGAAATGTATTAACCATATATTTTTTTTACTCCTTTTTTTATATGATTATGGGGTCAGCCATCTTGCCTGAGCTTCTCCCGAGATTTATTCCATAGCAGACTACTGAATGAAATAACGCTCAGCCATAAAGCTGCTCTCTTCAATCTTTCCATACGTCCCGACAGCGCTGGAGCATTTGTTTTCCTTACACCTCTGTGTTGTGTAGTTAGTTCCTCTTGTTATTCTTTCCAGAAATGCATGGATAAATTGTCAACTGGGCGTTACCATCTCATGTCAAAGGGGCGTGTCTCTACATCGTCTGGCGCTCTCAGCAACGATTGGACAACGCCAGTCTGTGTAGCCACACCCCTCTCCGGCTGATAACACCTAGTTGTCAGTTTCTTCAGAAAGAGTAGCGGAAGAGCGGAACTCCAAGAAAAGATTCTAAAGAATTACTTCTATTATGGCAAATAGATATTTACCATGCGGCAAATATTCTGTTATTGTTTCGCAGGGCTAGGTGTCTTTCTGTGCGTTCCGTCCTGGGTATTTCAGCTCATACAGTCATTCAGAGGTGACAGAATGTGTATTTCATCAGCAGTTATTTCATCATACCAATAGCACAAAAACAAAGGCCGCGGTTCGCTCTAGGCCGGTAGGAAGTAGCAGCTTCCTCTGCTCGGTGCTCTGCCGCTCACTGAAGCTTGCGGAGGAAAACATCTGTTCTTCTAGTTATGAGCCACCTGATAGAGTCCTGTATTCTCCCCCAGCAGCCCCATACTGGGCTCCATGCGCCTGTTCACAATATTTGCTTTTCAGTGTTGTCTATTAGGCTACTTTCACACTAGCGTCGGATTCGGCCCGTCGCATTGCGTCGGGCCGATGTTTCGACGCTAGCGTTTGATGCGCCGCACAACGGGTGCAGCGGATGCATTTCTCCGGCGCATCCGCTGCCCCATGGTGAGGTGCGGGGAGGTTGGGGCGGAGTTCCGGCTGCGCATGCGCGGTCGGAAAAAGCGGTCCGTCGGCAGCAAATAACGTTACATTTAACGTTTTTTCCTCCCGGCGGTCCGCCACAACACGGCGCAACCGTGGCACGACGGTTGCGACGTGTGTCAATACGTCGCAATGCGTCGGTAATGTTACTCTGGGGCAAAAACGCATCCTGCAAACAACTTTGCAGGATGCGTTTTTTCCCCTAAACGACGCATTGCGACGTATTAAAAAAAACGCCAGTGTGAAAGTAGCCTTACTCGCTCTATGGGTTTTGTTGCAGAGCAGTACAACCATTGAATATAATGCAGGAGCACTTAAAGGGATATTCCAGCTTTAATTCATTTTAGTATACAGACTTGCAATTGGCAGAAGATCACCGATCCCCTTGATTGGCTGCAGTGGTCACTTTGGTTGTGACATCATCGCTGCAGTCATGTCCCTAAAGTCGCGGTGTAGTGTACAGACAGTACTGGAATGGCAGGGATTAATTGATGCTGAGAGTTGAAAAAAAAAAAAAGTAAAGCTGGAAAAGTCCTTTAACCAATCTATAAGCTTTCCTGAAGGGCGCATGCAGACAAAAGTATTTTCAGTTCGAGTACGATCCGACAAAACATCGGACCAATGTTATTCTATGTCCAATTTTTCTCCTTGGACAGAACCACAGCATGCACAATTTGCATCCAATATTCAGATCACACTCTGCCATGCAAGTCAATGAGTCCATGGAAAAAAATGGACTGCACTCATATGACGTCTGAGTGCAGTCCAGTTTTCATGGAGTGACAGAATGGAGGAGATGGAAAAAAAAATTTTTCCCATCTCTTAATCCAAGAAAATCAGATTACGCTCTGATCAGAGGTTGATCACTGTGATCACAGTGTGATTAGCGGACGTCAGAAAATGTTCTGTTGTGACCCCGGCCATATAGTAAATTCATTTCTCACAAAATAACAATGTTACTCCTTCGAAAATGTATTAATACATTAACAAATAGGCTTTACCATGCTTATCAATTATTTGTGTCCATACATTATCTGAGTAATAACAGGGCAAAGATATAGAAGAGCTTGCCAAAAGGGCGTTTCACGTTTGTTACTACTGGGTATTCAAGAATTGATAAAAAATGGACGTCAAGAGAGGTGATAGGTCGACTCTAAGGGATTTTCCTGTAAAAAAAAAAAAAGAACATTAATAATAATAATAATTTTTATTTATATAGCACCAACATATTCTGCAGAACTTTACATTATAATACATTATGAATGAAAATAATACATTACTGTAAATGAATGAACAAATACCCTAGGGAAGCGATTCATTTATTATAACTAGAACGAAAAATAGCAGCACAGTCCTAATGTTGTGAGTGCAATATGTCCTCAAGTAACCAGCCAAGAAGCCTCCAAATGTGGAAAAAATGGATTGGAAGTAGCACTCCGCTTGAAAGCAGTGAAAAAAATTGACTTTTTTTTTCCCACAGATACATATGACACATTTCTCAAGCATTACTTTATTATTTAAACAGCAAAATACAGAAAGAAAAAAATTGTAAGATTACCACGTTTCTTAGAGAATCCACAACTAAGATTGTACTTAAAAAGCGGGGCAGATTTTTCTACCACATGGGAATACTTGTTTAATGTATCCAAAACAATAATTTATTGTCTTGCCTTATCTCATTTTTCTTCAAGGAAAATACAGGATTTACAGTGCCTTGCGAAAGTATTCGGCTCCCTGGAACTTTTCAACCTTTTCCCACATATCATGCTTCAAACATAAAGATACCAAATGTAAACTTTTGGTAAAGAATCAACAAGTGCAACACGATTGTGAAGTTGAACGAAATTTATTGGTTATTTTAAATTTTTATGGAAATTCAAAAACTGAAAAGTGGAGCGTGCAATATTATTTGGCCCCTTTACTTTCAGTGCAGTAAGCTCATTCCAGAAGTTCATTGCGGATCTCTGAATGATCCAATGTTGTCCTAAATGCCTAATGATGATAAATATAATCCACCTGTGTGTAATCAAGTCTCCGTATTAATGCACCTGCTCCGTGATAGTCTCAGGGTTCTGTTTGAAGCACAGAGAGCATCATGAAGACCAAGGAACACAACAGGCAGGTCCGTGATACTGTTGTGGAGAAGAATAAAGACGGATTTGGATACAAAATGATTTCCAAAACTTTAAACATCCCAAGGAGCACTGTGCAAGCGATCATATTGAAATGGAAGAAGTAACATACCACTGCAAATCTACCGAGACCCGGCCGTCCCTCTAAACTTTCTTCTCAAACAATGAGAAGACTGATCAGAGATGCAGCCAAGAGGCCCATGATCATTCTGGATGAACTGCAGAGATCTACAGCTGAGGTGGGACAGTCTGTCCATAGGACAACAATCAGTCGTACACTGCACAAATCTGGCCTTTATGGAAGAGTGGCAAGAAGAAAGACATTTCCCAAGGATATCCATAAAAAGTGTTGTTTAAAGTTTGCAACAAGCCACCTGGGAGACACCAAACATGTGGAAGAAGGTGCTCTGGTCAGATGAAACCAAAATCTAACTTTTTGGCAACAGTGCCAAACGATATGTTTGGCGTAAAGGCAACACAGCTCATCACCCTCAACACACCATCCCCACTGTCAAACATGGTGGTGGCAGCATCATGGTTTGGGCCTGCTTTTCTTCAGCAGGGACAGGCAAGATGGTTACAATCGATGGGAAGATGGATGGAGCCAAATACAGGACCATTCTTGAAGAAAACCTGTTGGAGTCTGCAGAAGACCTGAGACTGGGACGGAGATTTGTCTTCCAACAAGACAATGATCCCAAACATAAAGCAAAATCTACAATGGAATGGTTCACAAATAAAGGTATCCAGGTGTTAGAATGGCCAAGTCAAAGTCCAGACCTCAATCCAATCGAGGATCTGTGAAAAGAGCTGAAAACTGCTGTTCACAAACGATCTCCATCAAACCTCACTGAGCTCGAGCTGTTTGCCAAGGAAGAATGGGCAAGAATTTCAGTCTCTCGATGTACAAAACTGATAGAGACATACCCCAAGCGTCTTGTAATCGCAGCAAAAGGTGTTATGACCTGGTGGTTAAGAGGCCACACTGAAATTACCTGGTGGCTAAAACGCAACATGGAACAGCTCTGAGAAGGTGGTATCTCTACTGACCGCAGTCCCTAATCCTAACAACACAACTAGAAATAGCCGTGGGATGTTCCTGACACTCCCTAGACACCTCGTCACAGCCTAAGATATAACTACCCCTAAAGAAGGAAATAGAAAGCTATCTTGCCTCAGAGAAACCCCCAAAAGGAAAGACAGCCCCGCACAAATATTGACTGTGAAAGGAGAGGGAAATGACGAACACAGAAATGAAATTAGAATTCAGCAAAGGGGAGGCCAATACTAAACTAGATAGACAGAGAGCAAAGGAAACTGTGCGGTCAGTATTAAAAACTACAAAATCCACACAGAATTTACAAAAATGAACTCCACACCAACTCACGGTGTGGAGGGGCAAATCTGCTTCGCCAGAGCTTCCAGCTAGCCTAAATGAGACATAGTGACAAGCTGGACAAGGAGACAAAATGCAAAGCAATAGAGTCCAAACAAATGGACAAACAAACTAGCAAAACTTATCTTTTGCAGACAAGGACTGGTCATATGAGAAATCCAAGGGAAGAATCAAATCCAACCAAGAACATTGACAGCAGGCATGGACTAAAGCCCAGAGCAGGTTTAAATAACAAACCCAGGCAAGGCGATTAGTGAAGGCAGCTGCTACAGCTACCTAACGGAGCAGCAGTTCCACTCGAAACCACCAGAGGGAGCCCAAGGGCAGAACTCGCAAACATACCATTAGCAACCACAGGAGGGAGCTCCAGAACGGAACTCACAACAAAAAGGTGGCGCAACAAAGTATTAAGTTATAGAGGTCGAATAATATTGCACGCCCCACTTTTCAGTTTTTGAATTTGCACAAAAATTTTAAATAACCAATAAATTTTGTTCAACTTCACAATCGTGTTCCACTTGTTGTTGATTCTTCACCAAAAATTTACATTTGGTATCTTTATGTTTAAAGCATGATTTGTGGGAAAAGGTTGAAAAGTTCCAGGGAGCCGAATACTTTCGCAAGGCACTGTAAGTATTGGACAATCCCTTTAATGACCGCTCATTCGTTGGCCGATTGACGGCTAATTTTCATGAGTCCCTTTATGAACGCTCTTTTGCCGACCAATAGACCCTACAGAACATACGAATCCTAGAGATGGACAAGCACGAGTTTATCTCTTATTTATTACTTTTATTTCTAGGATTTGTGTTCCGTTCCGACACTTGGATGATATTTTGCCCGGACAGTAGCGAGGACCATCAGCTCTTCCTGTCTTCTATTGATTGCTGTTTCACACTCCGCTGTATTATTTGCTGAGCTAATCTTCTAATTTACTAACATCAACCGGCTTTATGTCTTTAACCTCAAGATTAAGTGCTAACCTCAGTCTTTGATGCACATACAGCTTCCACTCCTACTTAATAGTTTCATTTCCTTGTGATTGTCCTCCTCCTTCTCAGCAGACCAATGTTGGTAAGCAACCATTGCTTAGAAAAGTCACATCTTCACCAGCCAAATCTAAAGGTGCAATTAAGTATTCTTCAGGGGCCTTCCATGTTTTACAGTTGAGCCACCAGTAATGGAAAGGTATTAAATATTTAGAGTTTCATGTTAAAGCAAAAATGAATAATCAGCGCACAAATGAATGTAATATCTTCCCGAGACGGACAGCGAGAAAGACTACTGTGCGAGGTCAAGGAGGTAACTGTGCAGGTGATGGGTCATCTATGACGCACCCGGGTCTATGGCTTACTGTATGCCGCACCTACGGGCAGGCGGAACTGTCAATTTACTAGGACTGAATCACAAGCGTACTACGTCAACCTGTAAATGATTTCTGCGGCTCTTTGTTACATCCCCATCCTTTATTTTATGTACTATATAGTTGTTGGAACGTAATACTTGTGTAATCATGACCATTTTCTGGCAGAGGATGGCAGCAGGCTGCAAACCCCTTTTTACAATCACAGAGGGAGTATAGTTGCCTCTCTCATCTTCTGCCAGAGTGGTTTGTGTCATTTACGTTGTTTCCATTGTAGCCAGGAATTTTGCAGCAATAAGGTATAACCCAGTTTTAGAATGCTAAATTGAAGACATTTAACCCCTTTACCCCCAAGGGTGGTTTGCACGTTAATGAGCGGGCCAATTTTTACAATTCTGACCACTGTCCCTTTATGAGGTTATAACTATGGATCGCTTCAACGGATCCCAGTGATTCTGACAATGTTTTCTCGTGACATATTGTACTTCATGACAATGGTAAAAATTCTTTGATAGTACCTGCGTTTATTTGTGAAAAAAACGGAAATTTGGCGAAAATTATGAAAATTTCACAATTTTCCAACTTTGAATTTTTATGCAATTAAATCACAGAGATATGTCACTCAAAATACTTAATAAGTAACATTTCCCACATGTCTACTTTACATCAGCACAATTTTGGAACCAAAATTTTTTTTTGTTAGGGAGTTATAAGGGTTAAAAGTTGACCAGCAATTTCTCATTTCTACAACACCATTTTTTTTAGGGACCACATCTCATTTGAAGTCATTTTGAGGGGTCTATATGATAGAAAATACCCAAGTGTGACACCATTCTAAAAACTACACCCCTCAAGGTGCTCAAAACCATATTCAAGAAGTTTATTAACCCTTCTGGTGCTTCACAGGAATTTTTTGAATGTTTAAATAAAAATGAACATTTAACTTTTTTTCACAAAAAATTTAATTCAGCTCCAATTTGTTTTATTTTACCAAGGGTAACAGGAGAAAATGGACCCCAACCATTGTTGAACAATTTGTCCTGAGTACGCCAATACCCCACATGTGGGGGTAAACCACTGTTTGGGCGCATGGCAGAGCTCGGAAGCGAAGGAGCGCCATTTGACTTTTCAATGCAAAATTGACTGGAATTGAGATGGGACGCCATGTTTCGTTTGGAGAGCCCCTGATGTGCCTAAACATTGAAACCCCCCACAAGTGACACCATTTTGGAAAGTAGACCCCCTAAGGAACTTATCTAGAGGTGTGGTGAGCACTTTGACCCACCAAGTGCTTCACAGAAGTTTATAATGTAGAACCGTAAAAATAAAAAATCATATTTTTTCACAAAAATTATCTTTTCGCCACCAATTTTTTATTTTCCCAAGGGTAAGAGAAGAAATTGGACCTCAAAAGTTGTTGTACAATTTGTCCTGAGAACGCTGATAGCCCATATGTGGGGGTAAACCACTGTTTGGGCGGATGGGAGAGCTCGGAAGGGAAGGAGCGCCATTTGACTTTTCAATGCAAAATTGACTGGAATTGAGATGGGACGCCATGTTTCGTTTGGAGAGCCCCTGATGTGCCTAAACATTGAAACCCCCCACAAGTGACACCATTTTGGAAAGTAGACCCCCTAAGGAACTTATCTAGAGGTGTGTTGAGCACTTTGACCCACCAAGTGCTTCACAGAAGTTTATAATGCAGAGCCGTAAAAATAAAACAACATTTTTTTCCCACAAAAATTATTTTTTAGCCCCCAGTTTTGTATTTTCCCGATAGTAACAGGAGAAATTGGACCCCAAAATTTGTTGCCCAATTTGTCCTGAGTGCGATGATACACCATATGTGGGGGGAACCACTGTTTGGGCACATGGGAGGGCTCGGAAGGGAAGGAGTGCCATTTGAATGCAGACTTAGATGGAATGGTCTGCAGGTGTCACATTGCGTTTGCAGAGCCCCTAATGTACCTAAACAGTAGAAACCCCCCACAAGTGACCATTTTGGAAAGTAGACCCCCTTAGGAACTTATCTAGATGTGTGCTGAGCGCTTTGACCCACCAAGGGCTTCACAGAAGTTTATAATGGAGAGCCGTAAAAATAAAACAAAAATTTTTTCCCACAAAAATTATTTTTTAGCCCCCAGTTTTGTATTTTCCCGAGGGTAACAGGAGAAATTGGACCCCACAATTTGTTGTCCAATTTGTCCTGAGTGCGCTGATACCCTATATGTGGGGGGGAACCACTGTTTGGGCGCATGGGAGGGCTCGGAAGGGAAGGAGCTCCATTTGGAATGAGGACTTAGATGGAATGGTCTGCAGGTGTCACATTGCATTTGCAGAGCCCCTAATGTACCTAAACAGTAGAAACCTCCCACAAGTGACACCATTTTGGAAACTAGACTCCCTAAGGAACTCATCTTGATGTGTTGTGATAGCTTTGAACCCCCAAGTGTTTCACTACAGTTTGTAACGCAGAGCCGTGAAAATTAAAAAAAAAAATCTTTCCCCCCAAAATTATTTTTTAGCCCCCAGTTTTGTATTTTCCCGAGGGTAAGAGGAGAAATTCGACCCCAAAAGTTGTTGTCCAATTTGTCCTGAGTTCGCTGATACCCCGTATGTTGGGAGGAACCACCGTTTGAGCGCATGGCAGAGCTCGGAAGGGAAGGAGCGCCATTTGGAATGCAGACTTAGATGGAATGGTCTGCAGGCGTCACATTGCGTTTGCAGAACCCCTAATGTACCTAAACAGTAGAAACCCCCCACAAGTGACACCATATTGGAAACTAGACCCCCCAGGGAACTAATCTAGATGTGTTGTGAGAACTTTGAACCCCCAAGTGTTTCACTACAGTTTATAACGCAGAGCCGTGAAAATAAAAAAATCCTTTTTTTTCCCACAAAAATTATTTTTTAGCCCCCAGTTTTGTATTTTCCCAAGGGTAACAGGAGAAATTGGACCCCAAAAGTTGTCCTATTTGTCCTGAGTACGCTGATACCCCATATGTTGGGGTAAACCCCTGTTTTGGCACACGGGAGAGCTCGGAAGGGAAGAAGCACTGTTTTACTTTTTCAACGCAGAATTGGCTGGAATTGAGATCGGACGCCATGTCGCGTTTGGAGAGCCCCTGATGTGTCTAAACAGTGGAAACCCCCAATTATAACTGAAACCCTAATCCAAACACACCCCTAACCCTAATCCCAACAGTAACCCTAACCACACCTCTAACCCTGACACACCCCTAACCCTAATCCCAACCCTATTCCCAACTGTAAATGTAATCTAAATCCTAGCCCTAACCCTAGCCCTAAACCTAGCCCTAACCCTAACCCTAACCCTAGCCCTAACCCTAGCCCTAACCCTAATGGGAAAATGGAAATAAATACATTTTTTTAATTTTTCCCTAACTAAGGGGGTGATGAAAGGGGGTTTGGTTTACTTTTATAGCGGGTCATTTAGCGGATTTTTATGATTGGCAGCCGTCACACACTGAAAGACGCTTTTTATTGCAAAAAATATTTTTTGCGTTACCACATTTTGAGAGCTATAATTTTTCCATATTTTGGTCCACAGAGTCATGTGAGGTCTTGTTTTTTGCGGGACGAGTTGACGTTTTTATTGGTAACATTTTCGGGCACGTGACATTTTTTGATCGCTTTTTATTCCGATTTTTGTGAGGCAGAATGACCAAAAACCAGCTATTCATGAATTTCTTTTGGGGGAGGCGTTTATACCGTTCCGCGTTTGGTAAAATTGATAAAGCAGTTTTATTCTTCGGGTCAGTACGATTACAGCGACACCTCATTTATATCATTTTTTTATGTTTTGGCGCTTTTATATGATAAAAACTATTTTATAGAAAAAATAATTATTTTTGCATCGCTTTATTCTCAGGACTATAACTTTTTTATTTTTTTGCTGATGATGCTGTATGGTGGCTCGTTTTTTGCGGGACAAGATGACGTTTTCAGCGGTACCATGGTTATTTATATCTGTCTTTTTGATCGCGTGTTATTCCACTTTTTGTTCGGCGGTATGATAATAAAGCGTTGATTTTTGCCTCGTTTTTTTTTTTTTTCTTACGGTGTTTACTGAAGGGGTTAACTAGTGGGCCAGTTTTACAGGTCGGGCCGTTACGGACGCGGCAATACTAAATATATGTACTTTTATTGTCTTGTTTTTTTTATTTAGATAAAGAAATGTATTTATGGGAATAATATTTTTTTTTTTTTTCATTATTTTGGAATTTTTTTTTTTTTTTTTTTTTTACACATTTGAAAAAAAATTTTTTTTAACTTTTTTACTTTGTCCCGGGGGGGACATCACAGATCAGTGATCTGACAGTGTGCACAGCACTCTGTCAGATCACCGATCTGATAGAAGTGCAGGCTGCTTCACAGTGCCTGCTCTGAGCAGGCGCTGTGAAGCCACCTCCCTCCCTGCAGGACCCGGATCCGCGGCCATCTTGGATCCGGGGCTCGAGCAGGGAGGGAGGTGAGGAGACCCTCGCAGCAACGCGATCACATGACGTTGCTGCGGGGGGCTCAGGGAAGCCCGCAGGGAGCCCCCTCCCTGCGCGATGCTTCCCTGCACCGCCGGCACATCGCGATCATCTTTGATCGCGGTGTGCCAGGGGTTAATGTGCCAGGGGCGGTCCGTGACCGCTCCTGGCACATAGTGCCGGATGTCAGCTGCGATAGGCAGCTGACACCCGGCCGCGATCGGCGGCGCTCCCCCCGTGAGCGCCGCCGATCATGCTGGACGTACTATCCCGTCCGTGGTCATGGGGGCCCACCCCACCTCGACGGGATAGTACGTCCCATGTCAGAAAGGGGTTAAAGGGAATCCGTCAGCATATTTGTTGCTACTTAATCTGAGAGCAGCACGGTGTAGGGCCAGAGACCCTGATTTCAGCAATGTGTTATTTGCTGGTCTGCATTTTGATACAATCCTTGTTTTCTCTGCTGCAGACCCAGCCAGAGCTCAAATGCTGAGCTTTGTATAACCCCGTCACCACCACTGATTGGCTGCTTTCTGTATACACTGTGCATTGACTGCTGCTAATCAGTGGTGGGGGCGGAGTCACACAGAACAAGTTGACTGGGAGGCACAAGACACCTAGTCCTGTAGTAATAATCTGCTGATAAAACACTGATTTTATTGAAACTATACTTCGCAGCCCTGTAGGTGACAGATCACTGGAATCAGGGCCTCTGCCCCTACATCATGCTGCTCTCAGATTACATAGCAAAAACCTTCAGACAGATTTACACATATAGGCAGAGGCTTGTCAGTCACTGTCAGTGGGCGTGGAGAAGCCGCAGGGGACCCACCTGTACAGTATGGTTCAGTCCCAAGCCGCTATCTATATATATATTTGTCTAAGGTCCACTTCCGTCTGTTTGTCTGTCACGGAAATCCCACGTCGCTGATTGGTCACGGCCGGCTGGGTGCGAAGTATCAGCGACAGGCACAGTCCGCCCGTGAATTGGCTCCTCACTACTCCCCTCCAGTCAGTGCCCCCTCCATATTCCCCTCCAGTCAGCGCCCACATAGCATTTTGGCAGCGTTAAACGGACTGCGTTACACCGCGGCATAACGCGGTGTAACGCAGTCCGTTAATGCTGCCATTAACCCTGTAAGTGTGACCAACTTTTTACTATTGATGCTGCCCATGCAGCATCAATAGTAAAAACATATAATGTTAAAAATAATAATTAAAAAAATCATTATATTTTCACCTTCCGGCATCCGCGGCAGCCTTTCCAGCTCCTTGTGATGCTCCGTCCCAAGAATGCATTGTGGCAATGACCCCAGATGACGCGAGACTGCTACATCATCACGGGTTATTGCCGCAAGGCATTACTGGGAACGGAGCGTCGCGAGGAGCAGGCCTGGGCTGGATCCGGGAGCCGCCGGAAGGTGAGTATATAACTATTTTTTATTTTACTTCTTTTTTTAACAGGGATATGGTGCCCACATTGCTATATACTACGTGGGATGTGTTATATACTACATGGGCTGTGTTAAATACTGCGTGGCCTGTGTTATATACTGCGTGGGCTGTGTTAAATACTGCGTCTCTGTGCTATATACTATGTGGGCTGTGCTATATACTACGTGGCTGTGCAATATATTACGTGGCTGTGCTATATACTACGTGGGCTGTGTTATATAATACGTGGACTGTGTTATATACTACGTGGGCTGTGTTATATACTACGTGGGCTGTGCTATATACTGCATGGGCTGTGTTATATACTGCATGGGCTGCTATATACTATGTCAGCTGTGCTATATACTACATGGGCTGTGTTATATACTGCGTGGGCTGTGTTATATACTGTGTGGGCTGTGCTATATACTACATGGGCTGTGTTATATACTGCATGGGCTGTGCTATATACTACGTGGTTGTGCTATATACTACGTGGCTGTGCAATATACTACGTGGCTGTGCTATATACTACGTGGGCTGTGTTATATACTACGTGGGCTGTGTTATATACTACGTGGACTGTGTTATATACTACGTGGGCTGTGCTATATACTGCATGGGCTGTGTTATATACTGCATGGGCTGCTATACACTATGTCAGCTGTGCTATATACTACATGGGCTGTGTTATATACTGCGTGGGCTGTGTTATATACTGTGTGGGCTGTGCTATATACTACGTGGGCTGTGTTATATACTGCATGGGCTGTGCTATATACTACGTGGTTGTGCTATATACTGCATGGGCTGTGCAATATACTACGTGGGCTGGGCAATATACTATGTGGGCTGTGTTATATACTGCGTGGGCTGTGTTATATACTGCGTGGGCTGTGTTATATACTGCATGGGCTGTGTTATATACTGTTTGGGCTGTGTTATATACTTTGTGGGCTGTGTTATATACTATGTGGGCTGTGTTATATACTGCGTGGGCTGTGTTATATACTGCGTGGGCTGTGTTATATACTGCGTGGGCTGTGTTATATACTGCATGGGCTGTGTTATATACTGTTTGGGCTGTGTTATATACTTTGTGGGCTGTGTTATATACTATGTGGGCTGTGTTATATACTGCGTGGGCTGTGTTATATACTGCGTGGGCTGTGTTATATACTGCGTGGGCTGTGTTATATACTACAAGGGTTGTGTTATATACTGCGTGGGCTGTGTTATATACTGCGTGGGCTGTGTTGTATACTGTGTGGGTTGTGTTATATACTGCGTGGGCTGTGTTATATACTACATCGCTGTGCTATATACTATGTGGGCTGTGCTATATACTATGTGGCTGTGCAATATACTACGTGGCTGTGCTATATACTACGTGGCTGTGTTATATACTATGTGGGCTGTATTATATACTGCATGGGCTGCTATATACTACGTCGGTTGTGCTATATACTACATGGGCTGTGTTATATACTACGTGGGCTGTGTTATATACTGCGTGGGCTGTGCTATATACTACATGGGCTGTGTTATATACTGCATGGGCTGTCCTATATACTACGTGGTTGTGCAATATACTACGTGGCTGTGCTATATACTACGTGGCTGTGCTATATACTACGTGGCTGTGCTATATACTACGTGGCTGTGCTATATACTACGTGACTGTGGTATATACTACGTGGGCTGTGTTATATGCTACATGGACTCTGAGACTCTTTTGCCCGGGGCCCTCAAAAACCTGGAGCTCGCCCTGACTTCACTGATTGGTCGCGCTCCGGCTGGCCGCAAACAATCAGCGACAGACGCAGTCCGGCCGCGAAGTGGTGCGGGATTTGAACCACGCTTCGCTAATTGGTCGCAGCCGGCCGGCCGAATCATGTGTATTCATTGCATTATTCTGAAATCTTCATAAATAAACTACATACATAGAATACCCGATGCGTTAGAATCGGGCCACCATCTAGTTTAAAGTATATTTTTCTCTGAAATGCTGCAGTGTTTCACAGTCAAACATACCTGGGTGAGATATCACAGCCAGTGCCTAATACATGCTGCCTAGGGATTCTGCAGCATGTATCAGGTGTCAAGTTCCCTTTAAAGGGTTACTCCTCCAAAAAAACAAGTCACGCTCAGGACAACTCCAGGTTTTTTTTTTAACTTCCCTGAAAAAAAATTCAACATACTCCAAAATGGTATGGATCGCCCCCAGACACAGGGCCACGAGTTCTCGGTACCGGGCCTCTCTGGTTCGGTTCTGAGGCTGTTACGGTGGCTAGACCCGGTCCGCGACCCTGCTAAGGGGCGTCAAATAAAGGTGGTGCAGTCTGTCAGGGGTTCGTGACGCCACCTGTGGTGTTCGGTCAGGGTGACCGACGCTGCTGTGGGGTCCGCTGGGGTGATGGAATGGCAGCTGGATGGTATACCTTCCCACAGGTGAAGTATGTCCCCAGGGCTTCCCAGTAAGGTGGATGGTGATGGTGTGAGGTGCAGGCAATAATGAGGACACAAGGTTGCAGTCTCTTTACCTCTTTACTGAAGACTTCAGGATCCTCAATCCAGAGCACGTTTAACAGGGCTATCAGAGACCGGCCGGCCTGATGGGCACTTCCAGAGTTTCCCTCGCAGATGGAAATCGTTGCCCACTACTAGCGCCTGTGTGTTGTAGTCCTACCCTGCTGAGCATTCGGAATAGTCCTCACAACTGCTGTTCTCGTTCGTCGTTCTCTACAGCTCTCTCTCTCTTTAGTTCTAGATGTTGCTAGTTTCTCGTCCCCCAGATATGTTATGGCTAGGACGCACCCGTATGACGGGAAGGCCTGGAGGTCTTCCGGGACCCTAGAGACGCCCCTCTCCCACTGTTGCCCCCTATGTCTTCTTAGGAAATTTAAGGTAGACAACCTATAATTAACTGTCCTGCGGAGTTTGAAGTAAGGCCTAAAGTCAGTTACTCCCGCGGTGTTCCGGCCACCGGCTACGCGCCTCAGTAGGATGTTGCCTCGGTCTCACGGCACGACTCCTACTGGCTCTCCTTTTTGCTTGATCTCGTTTACACTGTTCCACAATATCCTTCGCTTTGTGTCTCTTTCTTAGGATACCGCCGCAAGGAGGTGCAGGCGCGGTTCCGTAACGTTCTGTTCTGTTCTGTTCGCTAGGCACCTGCCAGGTTCCCACGCCTGACAGGGACCCCCCTGTGTCTTCTCCCTGCAACACCCCCTGCCACGGGATGTTGCCTGAATCCAACCCAGTCAGCTTCTGACTAACTTTCTATCCAACCCCTAGTTTTACCAGTGTGAGGAGGGGCCCAATAAATAAAGCCTTTTGCTCCCCCTAGTGGCCGGAGTGTGAAGTGTAATGTGTTCTGGTGATACCTGGTCAGGAGAATTCCTTCAGTGCCATCAGATGTACCATCACTCCACTTAGTGGCAGAGTGTCATACTGCAACGACCAGATCTCTGGGGCGCTGCAGGTACTAATGAAAACTATAGCTCTTCCTACAAAAACCAAACCTTACACAGAAAAAAAATATTGCTCTCTATGAAAAAATGTTTTTTTGCAAAGACTTTTTTATAGTGAAAAAGTAGTAAAACACACACAAAAAAACCAAACTAAATGTAGTATCACTCTAATCTTACAAACTCCCAGAATGAAGAAAGCATGGCTAATCCTCAGCGGCATCTGCCCCTAGGATGCCGGGCCAAAGACAGGCCACAGAAGCGAAGAATGCCCTCGTCTGGCTGCCACAGAGTATTGAGCGGGATGCCGGACCAGGGCAGCATGAACATTTATTTGCTAAACTCTAATGGAAAAATATTAAAGTTCGGCTCTGGAAAGGTGGGTAATGAAAAACTAAGAACAAATAGCAATTGTGACGAAGTCCCTGGTAAAGTGCTGGAGTAGAGATATGTTTCACTATGCCTAGTTATACAAAAAAGGTTGCACTCTATCGTGCAAAAGCATGTCTAATATGAAATATATGAAATATGAATAGCAAAATGGCTTTTGAACATTAGGAAAATATTTAAGAGACGCTTTGCACAGAATTTGATATAATCAAATAGTGTGAGCCCATCAACCAATCGTCAAGGTGGTCTCATAAAACTGATGGGTCCCTGATCTCCCTGTCCAAATGTGAACACTTACCGAAGGCCAATGTCTGTATGCCTGGGTGAATGTGGACACCTCCGTTCAGCAAAGCCTACATATGGGTTGACCGGGACCAAGTGTGATGAGATGCAATTAAAAACCACATGGTGATGGGAGGAGTGCGCAGTCAGTAAGCTAACACAGAAATGACAGAAAAAAGACTCGCACATCCAAACTAGTGTGAATAGGTGCATACCAGGAGCAGCTACCTCCATACATAAATATACAAAAAAGGTTGCACTCTATCGTGCAAAAGCATGTCTAATATGAAATATGTGAAATATGAATAGCAAAATGGCTTTTGAACATTAGGAAAATATTTAAGAGACGCTTTGCACAGAATTTGATATAATCAAATAGTGTGAGCCCATCAACCAATCGTCAAGGTGGTCTCATAAAACTGATGGGTCCCTGATCTCCCTGTCCAAATGTGAACACTTACCGAAGGCCAATGTCTGTATGCCTGGGTGAATGTGGACACCTCCGTTCAGCAAAGCCTACATATGGGTTGACCGGGACCAAGTGTGATGAGGTGTCCACATTCACCCAGGCATACAGACATTGGCCTTCGGTAAGTGTTCACATTTGGACAGGGAGATCAGGGACCCATCAGTTTTATGAGACCACCTTGACGATTGGTTGATGGGCTCACACTATTTGATTATATCAAATTCTGTGCAAAGCGTCTCTTAAATATTTTCCTAATGTTCAAAAGCCATTTTGCTATTCATATTTCATATATTTCATATTAGACATGCTTTTGCACGATAGAGTGCAACCTTTTTTGTATATTTATGTATGGAGGTAGCTGCTCCTGGTATGCACCTATTCACACTAGTTTGGATGTGCGAGTCTTTTTTCTGTCATTACTATGCCTAGTGGCGTCAGTGGCAAAGCCAGAGTACTTTCCACCAGCACACAAAAGTGTTGTGAGGCTTAAACTAAAGATGCATAAATTGGCTGGTTTTATGTGAACATTCATAGAGCAGGTGGGAGAATGTCCACCTTATCTCCTTATCTCCACCTGCAGAGCCGATACTGCCGTGTGCTGACAGGACCTGTGTGATGTCACAGTCATGTGATTAGTCACATGGGTGAGGAGTCACATGATCTGGGCTTAAAAAAACTGAACTCCTGGAGCAATTTTCAAAAAACTGACCGTCACATCCAAACATAAACTAAGTGTGAACAGGTGCTGAACCTAGAGTCACCAACTCATATACACTCAAACAAAAAAGGCAGCACTCTGTAGTGCTATAGTATGCAAATATGAAATATGAAATTTTAATTGCATTACTGCACTAGAAATATGAAAAATTGAGAAAGCTTAGCGCATAAATTGTGACGGTCAGGTTTTTGAAATTTGTATTCAATAGCCTTCTGACTGAGCACTCCACCTTTTACCAAAGGAGTTTTTAATCACAACAGGACCACTAACCCTCCACAGTGAGATAGATTTCAGTCTAAGAGAGGACTCATATTAGGTTCCCATACAGATGAAGACTTTATTCTAACAGAGGAATGGCATTGCTAGGTCCTGGAAACGAGAAACGCCATAACGTGGCTTCCAGATACACATGAATTTGCCAATTTATGCGCTAATCTTTCTGAATCTTTCAATTTCTCATATTTCTAGTGCAGTAATGCAATTCAATTTTCATATTTCATATTTGCATGCTATGGTGCCACAGAGTGCTACCTTTTTTGTTTGAACTCCAGGAGCAGTCTGGGTTGATGAGTGCCTGGAGAGGAAGACTCAAGGAAAGTGTTTGTGCCTGTTAAAAGACATTGATAACCCTGAGTGGGCTGACCCCCACTAATGCAAGGACTACACGTAGTGCTACCATTTTATTTTGTTTTGCCCAGAGGGCCGTGTTTATTTTGTGCTTAAACCTTGGTTTATGCTGTATCCAATAAGCAAAGTGCATGCTTAAGGACGCTTGTTCCCGTGACTACCTCCATGTGCAGCCGAGAGAGCGGATCTACCACACAATACATAAAGACCAACACTGTAACAATAAGTGCCCAATACACAGTAGATTACTGTCGGCTGAATCCGCTGATATCGACGTGTTCCGCCAATAGTCTAATGTGTTTTGGATACCAAGCAGTTAAATGTCGGGGCTGATCTCGATTGGGCATGTCTGATTTAAGACTGCCGATTGCTTTGATTTTCGAGACATAAGTTGATGCCAGAGTTGTCTGGCGACGACTATCTCATACAGAACACAATATCGCTCGGCTGAATAAGTGCTTGTGTATTGGACAGATGGCTGCCACCAAGCGATCGGCCAGTAGACATCTAATGTATATGGCTACCTTTATTCTGGCCATACATATTCGCCCAGCGGCCATCTCAGCCAACTCTCGCATACACAGGAGCCCTCATTCAGCAGAGCGCCCTTTGTTCCTAGTGAGAAATCCACCAAAGGACACGTCGGCCGGTGGCTTATCGCCGGGAGAATGAGATCAGCAGTCTGAAATCAGACATGGGCGATCAACATCTCTCCACGGCTGGCCGAAAAAATGTCAATATCAGCGTTAGTCTAATGTTTAAGGGGGAAGGGGGGTTGTTCTGTTTTCTTTATCAAGCCTGCTTTTCTTAGAAGTTCTTTTTCTTTCTTCTAACACGACCACATTCTTAATGCATGATAATATACAAGGCTACATAGCTGTGTCTGCCTCGCAGATCCAGTGCAGTATATAATCTTGTGTTACAACATCATTCATCTCGCCTGGTGCATTTACCAATGGCTAAATATAGAACCCAAAAAGCTGAAACTCGGATCACCCCCATATCATTTGCAAGTATTCATAGTGTAGTTTAACCAGCAATGTACTATTATATCAGAAGAGAAATTATAGCTCACGGTATTGCATGCTGCCAAAGTACTCAGTGTCAAAATTATGAAGATGCATTACAATGCATTACAATGAAACCCTGCAAAGTGCTCTGGATGAAGCTGCTCCTCCTATACATAAAACAACTCGGCACAGACGGCAACAACCGTGGCACACGCTGCAAACACGTTTCCTGCAGCGGTGCTCCAGGTGCGCAGAACGTCTGTGGAGAAAATCTAATCTACCCGAAGATTTCATCCATTATAAGTTCATGGTAAAGACATACAATTCTGCCCTTCACCTCTCCAAACAAACCTACTTCAACACCCTCATCACCTCCCTGTCCAATAACCCTAAACGTCTCTTTGACACGTTCCAGTCCCTACTCAACCCGAGAGAGCAGGCCCCAACCACGGATCTCCATGCTGACAATCTGGCCAATTACTTCAAAGAAAAAATTGACCACATTCGACAGGAAATCATCTCCCAATCTCTTCATACCATGCACTGTCCTCCCTCCCCCACTGCATCTAGTTCACTCTCTGACTTTGAAGCAGTTACAGAAGAAGAAGTAAGCAGGCTCCTTGCATCTTCTCGCCCGACCACTTGCACCAGTGACCCCATTCCGTCACATCTCCTCCAGTCCCTTTCCCCGGCTGTCACCTCTCACCTAACAAAAATATTCAACCTTTCCCTCACTTCCGGTATTTTTCCCTCCTCATTTAAGCATGCCATCATACATCCATTACTTAAAAAACCATCCCTCGATCAAAACTGTGCAGCTAATTATAGACCTGTCTCTAATCTTCCCTTCATCTCTAAACTCCTCGAACGCCTGGTCCACTCCCGTCTTACCCGCTATCTCTCAGATAACTCTCTTCTCGACCCTCTTCAATCTGGCTTCCGCTCTTTACACTCTACTGAAACTGCCCTCACTAAAGTCTCTAATGACCTACTAACAGCTAAATCTAATGGTCACTACTCCATGCTAATTCTCTTGGATCTCTCCGCAGCTTTCGATACTGTGGATCATCAGCTCCTCCTCACTATGCTCCGCTCCATCGGCCTCAAGGACACCGTTCTCTCCTGGTTCTCCTCCTATCTCTCTGACCGATCCTTCACTGTATGTTTTGCTGGTTCCTCCTCCTCTCACCTTCCCCTTACTGTTGGGGTTCCTCAAGGATCAGTCCTAGGCCCCCTCCTCTTCTTGTTGTATACTGCCCCTATTGGACAAACAATCAGTAGATTTGGTTTCCAGTACCATCTCTATGCTGACGACACCCAATTATACACTTCTTCTCCTGATATCACACCGACCTTTTTAGAAAATACCAGTGATTGTCTTACCGCTGTCTCTAACATCATGTCCTCCCTCTATCTGAAACTTAACCTGTCAAAAACTGAACTCCTCGTGTTCTCTCCCTCTACTAACCTACCTTTGCCTGACATTGCCATCTCCGTGTGCGGTTCCACCATTACTCCAAAGCAACATGCCCGCTGCCTTGGGGTCATCCTTGATTCTGACCTTTCATTCACCCCCCACATCCGATCACTGGCTCGCTCTTCTTACCTGCATCTCAAAAACATTTCTAGAATTCGCCCTTTTCTTACTTTCGACTCTGCAAAAACTCTTACTGTTTCACTTATTCATTCTCGTCTGGACTATTGTAACTCTCTACTAATCGGCCTCCCTCTTACCAAACTTTCCCCGCTCCAATCTGTCCTGAATGCTGCAGCCAGGATCATATTCCTCACCAACCGTTACACCGATGCCTCTACCTTGTGCCAGTAATTACACTGGCTACCCATCCACTCCAGAATCCAGTACAAAACTACTACCCTCATCCACAAAGCACTCCATGGCTCAGCACCACCCTACATCTCCTCCCTGGTATCAGTCTACCACCCTACCCGTGCCCTCCGCTCCGCTAATGACCTCAGGTTAGCATCCTCAATAATCAGAACCTCCCACTCCCGTCTCCAAGACTTTACACGTGCTGCGCCGATTCTTTGGAATGAACTACCTAGGTTAATACGATTAATCCCCAATCCCCACAGTTTTAAGCGTACCCTAAAAACTCATTTGTTCAGACTGGCCTACCGCCTCAATGCATTAACCTAACTATCCCTGTGTGGCCTATTTATAAAAAAAACAAAAACAAAAAACAATCAGGTTCCTCGCATCATGTTCTCATTCACTTTATGCAGTTAATAGCCCACTGTGTCTGTACTGCTACATACTTAGGCAGTTAACTGGTTCATGCAGCTTTACATGAACACCCGAGCCTTACACTATGGCCGGTCCAAATAACTAAAGCAATTGTTACCATCCACCTCTTGTGTCTCCCCTTTTCCTCATAGTTTGTAAGCTTGCGAGCAGGGCCCTCATTCCTCCTGGTATCTGTTTTGAACTGTATTTCTGTTATGCTGTAATGTCTATTGTCTGTACAAGTCCCCTCTATAATTTGTAAAGCGCTGCGGAATATGTTGGCGCTATATAAATAAAAATTATTATTATTATTATTAAGATCCATAGACTATTTATTTTTTTTTTTTGGGGGGGGGAGGATATATTTTGGCTTTTTTTTGCAATTTGTCAACCATTTTCTGTGCTATACAAAACTAGACCTGAGTAGCAGGGATTTTAATATGTGTGAACTGCTATGTCAATAGCCTATAGGAAAAGATGCAATGATGCCCCGATTATTCAAGGAATACTGTGATACCCCTTACCACAATTGAAATTTTAGACGACATGTTCAGACCCAGCATTGCTTATCGGAGCAAATCTAGACCCAGATTTACTGTGGAAGTGGTTTCCATTTTTCTCTCGTGAGCTTCTATAAATTTCCCAACGCCTATAAAATGGTTAAAAAATAATATGTGTCTAAACAAGTTCCCGCAGCACACACCTATAAAATGTGATCAGATGTAAAATACTTATTGTAGGACACACAATACATGGAATCATCTTTTTTCTACAGGCAAATTTGGCAGCATAATGCGATGATTTAATTCTACAGGCTTCTATTGAATAAAACTACACAAATACAAAATGGATTTATTTTAGGCTTCTGCTCTTGAGGCACATTCAGAGTGATAACTTGGCAGCTACCAGGGAAATCCTTGTGTTGTGGCACGTACGCTTGCGTTATTTGATAAAAATGTGCTCTTACAACCTCTTTTTTAAAAATCTGGTAAATATAGCAACAGGGGTTTAAAAAATTATTTCTGATTGAGCCGTTGGACTTTTCCCGTTTTTTCCATCTGGCCCAGACAGACAAGACAACTTTTTCCACCCAGCTCTCTTCTGCAGAGTTTACAACACATATTTCACTTCTCATATTACCAGCCCCATCCCCAATGGGACTATTCCCAAGCTGCACAAACTCCTCATCCTGCTAATACCCCATTACTGAGCCGCTGCTGCCGCATGTGTCCCTATTACTGCACCTACTGAGTAGTATTAAAACAGTGCTTCTCTTAGAGCCCAATATAATATGCCCACCACTGTGTCCCTTACAAAGTAAAATGCTTGTTTTGTGTCATCTAGAATCTAGATGATAAAAGTGCCTTCAAAAAAATATTAATGCCTTGTGCAAGTGACCTAGAAAACAGTGCCCACGATTGCCCCCCTAGAAAGTAGTATGTTTGACAGTCATAATACCCTGACTGCTTCTTTAACAATAATGCTTCTTAAGTGTCCATTAACATTTAATAATGTCCCCTCATGTACCTTTCCCCTGTATACAGTATGATGGGCCCAGAGCTCCATTATACACTGTATGGTGTCCCCAAAGCTCCTCTATACGCAGTATAATGGGCCCACGGGTCCGCTATATACAGTATGAGGGGCCTGCTGCTCCTCTATACACAGTATGATGGGACCACAGCTCCCTTATACACAATATGATGGGCCTGAAGCGATGGCCGGGGAACCACCACGGTGCAGAGAGACTACCGTACACAAGATGCGGTGCAAATAACAAAGGGTAAATTTATTGGAAGGCAAGGAATGAAGTGGATGAGGAAGGTGCAAACAGGGGTATGCAATGGCAAAAGATAATATACAAGAGTTTTATTCTTTAGCTGGGCCGTCAAATAGCACGGTGCTCCAACTATGACTCAATATACAGTACGTCACACAAGCAAATGCAAACAATAAACAAAGAATGATGCTACTCTACATATACAGTGCCGGCAAAAAAAAATCTTTACACTTGTGCAGCAAAAAAAAACTTTACATATAAAATCCACATCATAATTTTACTTTTTAAAAGTGTACACAATGGGGGAGATAATACAAAACTGTCTAATATTAAAGCTGGCTTTGTTGCAAATATCAACCAATCAACGCTCAGTTTTCACTTCTCTGGTAAAGCGAAAGCTGCACTCTGATTGGTTGTTATTAGTGATGGGAAATCTAGTTCATTTTGGTGATTAGTTCACCATGAACTAGTTCACTGAAAAGATTAGTTCAAAAGATTAGTTCATTTAGTTCAGTATTTCTCTGGATTCTGCTGAGAAGAGATGGATCAGTTCTAGTTCGTTACACAGAAGCTGTGGCTCCTAGGATGAGTTATAGTTTTGTTAAAATGATCAGAAATAGTTAATACATCTGATCATTACATAACAAACTCTTGTTAAAGGGGTACTCAGTCTGGAGAAAAAAAATTCAAAAGTTATTTATTCAAGTTAGTAATTTCTTTTTTTCTTTGTGACATATATATTATTATTAATATTATTTAAATGGTGTGACAGATTGCCCACAGAACCGCAAGCTGCACTTATCACATTTGAGCAGTAGGAACATTTTGCTTTCTTCTGATCTCCACTAAGGCTACGTTCACATTAGTGTTTTGCGTGTTTGCGTCGGGCGACGCAGCGGCGACACATGCGTCATGCGCCCCTATATTTAACATGGGGGACGCATGGACATGCGTTGTGCGACGCATGCGTTTTTTTTTGCCGCAAGCGTCGGGCGCAGAAAACGCAACAAGTTGCATTTTTCTTGCGTCCAAATTTCGGCAAAAAAGGACGCATGCGTCGCAAAATGCAGCGTTTTTGCGTGCGTTTTGGTGCGTTTTTATGTGCGTTGCGTCGCCGATGCAGCGGCGCACAACGCAAATGTGAACGTAGCCTAAGTGTAAAATGATTCCATACCTGGCTTCTCTTTCTCTTCAGTGTATTATCTGCACACATTACGGTCACTTGCAGTCTCTGGTATTGAGCACTGAGCAGTCAGACAGGATTCATTTCACACCACTGCAATAGGCGGCAAAAGGAAGAGATGTGGTGAAACTACACAGAACTACAGATTTACCAAGCTGCCGAACAGTAAATGCCCATAGCAACCAATCACAGCTCAGATTTCACTTGCCAGAGCACGGCACTACTGCAGTATCAGAAAGCTGACCTGTGATTGGTTGCTATGGGGCAAAGAAAATCTTTCTATTAGACAGCCTGATAATTCTCCACCCTATCCTGTGAGGAGCTGATAGGAAATGCATCATGTCATGTGACCTGTGAACTAAATGAACTATATGAACTAAATGAACTATATGAACTGCTGAACTAGATGTTCTGTGTTGAGGCCGATCCTCTACAGGAGGCTGATCTTATCACACAGACTGGTGAGGGGCATGAACCACAGCACAGAAACACTCTCTCTCATACACACATGAGCTGTGTCTGTCTACTGTACAATTTCAGTTTTTATTATTACTATTATATTTGTATTTCCTATTTGATGTGTGGTATAGTGTTTTACTACCTTCTTTTCCAGCATCAGGAGCTATAAAGAGCAAGTGTGAGACCAGGGATCCCACTTGCTGTTTAGTTCATAATGAACTAATCTCTGTCAGGATGGTGAACTAGATGAACTAGTTCACTCTGAAGATTAGTTCATTTTGAACTACTCACTCACGAACTACCAATCACTAGTTGTTATGTTCAGCTCAGCCAGTTTTGCTATTAGGCAGTCTTTTATTATCTCCCTCAGTTTTTTATTATCTCCCACAATGGGTCGAAAGAAGCTTAAAATGGAAGAGAAATCCCTTGCCTTGACTCTGCTCGAGAAGGGGGATTCTGTGATTGCTGTAGCTAGAGATCTGGGAGTACCAAGAGAAGCAATTTATCAACTGAAGCTGTCGGCGGCATCATTGCCTCCTGGGATGGTACCGCAGAGGAAGTCAGGCTCTGGCGCACCTAAGAAGACTTCACCAAGGACTGATAAGCTTCTGAAGTGTGAAGTGATGTCACATCCTTCTATAACTGCTGTTGAACTAAAAAAACAAGTACCCTATGCTCCTCCAGAACATCGCAACTAGGACAATTCGTCACCTCCTGCAGAAGGACCTGGGTCTACCAAGTTGCCGTGCTGCAAAGAAGCCCCTGCTCACAGCAGCAATGAAGAAGAAAAGGCTTGCCTTTTGTAAGAAATATCAAGATTGGACATCTGAAGAGTGGAAGAAAGTGATGTTTAGTGATGAGAGCTCTTTCAGGCTGGTCAGGGGAGGCTCAAAGGTTGTGCGTCGTCCGAGTACCGTGTCACGGTATGACCCAACATATACAGTACTAAAGGAGGTGCTGAAGACACTGTGGGTAAACATGGACTCCACATACATAGCAAGCCTTGCTGAATCCATGCCTAAACGACTGCCGATGGTGATAAAATGTAAGGGTGACATGACAAAATGCTAATTTTAATAAAATATCCACAATAAAATACTTGAATCCACTTGAATATTAAGATTTTGTGGTTTCATTGAACTTGTAATGATTTTTTTTGCCGGCACTGTAGCCTCCCTGGCCTTTACTAAGCAGGCCAGGCCAGCAGGCTGCCGTGTTCTGTCTATTGAAACCTATGCTAGGCCCTGACGTGCACAAAACAGGAACAAACTCACGGTGATGTTGGGGACTCAGATCCATTCCCGGGGGCCCCCAACAGTCTAGTACGGCGGTGCGCACGGCTCTCTGTCAGCTCCGTGAAACGTGGTCTTCTCCTTGCTTCTGGGTCCTGGAGGTGCTCCTGGAAACTGTAACTTCCTTTCTCTGTATCTTTGTGGCTCCTCAAACTAGCACAAGACAGCCACCTTTGCTACACGCAAAGAATATGTCCAATTTCACGAGTCCACTCCGTCCCAGGCTATGGGTCCTCTTCCTCAGCTATAAGCACAGATGTTCTTTCCAGCTACTTCTGGTTACACACTCCCAAGGCTCAACCCCTCCCCTTAGCACAGGGCAGTTCATTTTACACAGTCTATTGTAGGGGTAAGCAGAACATTCCATCACACCAGACAAGGGGGTGCTGTCTCTTAAAGTGGCAGCGTGTTCCTACTGTCCATAACAGCACCACCCCTCTACATGCCTCCCTACTTAATGATGGTCGTCCTTGGCCATCACAGCATCAAGGCCACAGTGTAATGAAGGAATGTGCAATGCGGGAACAGCATCTATAGAGGAGGCAGCAAAGTTGGAAAAACAGACAGAGTACACTGTTCTACGTATCCGACTGGTGGAACCCTTGCAGTAGACCTCTGAGATCTCCGGAGCTCTTGGCTGTCAGGCAAGGCTTGATTATCTTCCAGAGGAACACTTGCTGCAGGAGTCATAGTGGTCTCTTGTCGAGTCTCCTCCTCGCGTGGCGGTGGTGGTACATCCATGGGATTACTGTCTCTGTGTGGCTAGGACCCCCTACTGTGTCAGGGATGGTCCACCACCCATCATCGATTTCTCCATCAGGCATGACAGATTCAGGAAGTGGAGTAGCTCCTTCAGGCGGCAATGGTGCAGAACAGACCTCAGACTGGCAGGGCCGCAGCATATTCCTGTGAAGTACTCTAGGGGCAGATGCCCCACTCTCAATCTGCACCTTGTAGACCGGGCCGTCAGCATACACTCGCTCAATTACTTTGTAAGGTTGTACTTCCCATCTCTCACTTAGTTTTCCCTTGGGGCGTTTCTCTCTGACTAATACTCGGTCTCCGGGTTGGAGCGATATCTCTTGAGTCGGTTTATGGCCCGTATGTTCTTTTTCCTGCAGCTGCTGACCCGCCAACCGCCGTATTGTTTGTAATCGTTGCTGATGCTCTTTCACCCATGAAGTGACAGTTTGCTCCATCAGCTCATCTAGCTATTCCAAATTCAGCTCAATGATCTCTCGTCCAGCTCTTCCAAACAACAGTAGATAGGGGGTATAACCCGTGGTGGAGTGGACCCGATTGTTGTAGGTCCAGACCAACTCTGGCAGGTAGTCTGGCCAACATGCCTTCTTATCTTCCTCCAACATCCTCAGCATTTGAAGTAGGGTTCGATTGAAGCGTTCACATGCTCCGTTGAAATGGGGATGGTAAAGGGTGGTCCGGGACCGCTCAATGCCATACATACGATACAGTTCTTCCATCACCTTGCCTTGGAAACATGCACCTTGGTCGGAGTGGATGCGTTTTGGGCACCCATACACCCGGATGAAGTCTTGACAGATGGCTCACGCCACCGACTCCGCAGTCTGATCTCTAGTCGGGGTGACTACTGTGAACTTGGAGAAATGATCGGTCATCACCAAACAGTACTGTAGCCCCCAGGCCGAGTGTCCCACGAGGAGATAGTCGATCATCAAGACTTCTAGTGGTTCCTTAGTTTGTATGGTCTGGATGGGTGCCCTCTGTTCGGTACTCTTAATGAGGTCGCATACTTGACATTACCAGCAAACCTCTCCAACCACAGACTCCAACCGGGGGCAGTGCACGTACCGCTGTAACCATTGGTAGGTCTTTGTGGGTCCAAAGTGAGCTCCAAATTCGTGGGCTTCTTTAGCTACTTCTTGAGCCATTCTTCCTGGGATGACACCTGCTGCCTTACTTCCATATCTTTTGGCTGTTGTCTCTTACGATATAACACTGATTCTCGCACTTCCAGTCTATCCCACTGGTGTAAGACACTCTTCATTTCAGCGTCCAGATCATCTCTCTCTTGTTTGCCAGGCTTCCGCTTCTGAGTTACCCACCATTTCATCTGTCTCAACCCTTCGTCTTCATCCTGAACATCTCCCCATTCCTCATTGGTCCTCCCCAGAGACCGGGGTAGTGCGCAGACCCCCCTTCTTGACTGGGCCGCAACCACTGGGGACTTAAACTTATGAAAGTCTGGGGTTTCCTCCTCTACGAGTTGTTCATCGAGATCTCCCACTGGAGTTACCACAGTCACTCTTTACAGCCCGTCAGCATTTGTGTTTTCGGTAGCAGAGCGATGACAGATGGTAAAGTCTAACTTGGCTAGGCGAGCCACTCACCGTTGTTCTAAGGCCCCCAATTTAGCATTCTCAAGGTGGGCCAGGGGATTATTGTCTCTTCGAACTTGAATCTTGGTCCCTGTCAGGAAGCCCGCAAACATCTCTGTCATGGCCCACACCAGGGCCAAGAGCTCTAACCGGAAGGAGCTGTAATTGTCAGCACTCTGCGGGGGGGGGGGGGGGGGGGGTTGGTAGTTTAACGGCGGCTTCCGCTGGCCTTGAGCATAATTCCAACAGTCTCTGACAAGGTGCCCTCATCCTCCACATTCCCAGCATTGGATACCTCCTCCTTGCCGTGGGGCACCTCGAGCCTGTCCTTGTGCCTCCGATGCCTGATGGGAGGGGGCTTTCTCCCACTGATCCCTTATCGGTCGGGCCGAAGAATAGTTGCAGGAGTACGATGGGTCAGACTGTTGTAGTTCCCCCACTTTTCGCTCCATCTGGGTCAGTTTCTCTTGCACGTTGACAAGGGATCGCTGCAAGTCTTGTACCACCTGGACCAGCACCTCCTGATGGTTTGGGTTCCCTCTGGTATTGACGCCCTGGACATGCATCACCCCAGACGCGTAGCTTTCTTCTTTACTTCGGGCTACTGCTTCTGCCAGGATTTGACGAAACGTAAGAGCCGGATCTGCCCGGACCCGTTATGACAGTGTTCGCCTCAAGGATATGCTGTGCAGTCCCAGAATGAATTGCTCCTGGAGTATCTTTAGTGCCCATGCCGCCAAGTCCATCCGACTCCTTTCTCTGCACCTCCGCTAACACTTCTTGCAGTGCTGTTGCATACTGAGAAATTTCTTCTTCTTCCCCCTGCACCCTAGAGAAAAACCTGTATAATGGCCACACAGTGCTCCATACTGTATAATGGCCCACATGATGCCCCATACTGTATAATGGCCACACAGTGCTCCAGACTTTATAATGGCCCCACATGATGCTCAAAACTGTATAATGGCCACACAGTGCTCCATACTGTATAATGGCCACACAGTGCTCATACTGTATCATGGCTACACAGTGCTCCATACCGTATAATGGCCCACATGATAGTCAATACTGTATAATGGCCACACAGTGCTCCATACTATATAATGGCCACACATGATGCTCAATACTGTTTAATGGCCACACAGTGCTCCATACTGTATAATGGCCCCACATGATGCTCAATACTGTATAATGGCCACACAGTGCTCCATGCTGTATAATGGCCCCACATGATGCTCAATACTGTATAATGGCCACACAGTGATCCATACTGTATAATGGCCACACAGTGCTCCATACTGTATCATGGCCACACAGTGCTCCACACCGTATAATGGCCACACATGATGGTCAATACTGTATAATGGCCTCACAGTGCTCCATACTGTATAATGGCCACACATGATGCTCAATACTGTATAATGGCCACACAGTGCTCCTTACTGTATAATGGCCCCACATGATGCTCAATACTGTATAATGGCCACACAGTGCTCCATACTGTATAATGGCCCCACATGATGCTCAATACTGTATAATGGCCACACAGTGCTCCATACTGTATAATGGCCCACATGATGCCCCATACTGTATAATGGCCACACAGTGCTCCATACTGTATAATGGCCCCACATGATGCTCAATACTGTATAATGGCCCCACATGATGCTCCATACCCTATAATGGCCACACAGTGCTCCATACTGTATAATGGCCACACAGTGCTGCATACTGTATAATGGCCCCACATGATGCTCAATACTGTATAATGGCCCCACATGATGCTCAATACTGTATAATGGCCACACAGTGCTCCATACTGTATAATGGCCCACATGATGCCCCATACTGTATAATGGCCACACAGTGCTCCATACTGTATAATGGCCCCACATGATGCTCAATACTGTATAATGGCCCCACATGATGCTCCATACCCTATAATGGCCACACAGTGCTCCATACTGTATAATGGCCACACAGTGCTGCATACTGTATAATGGCCCCACATGATGCTCAATACTGTATAATGGCCACACAGTGCTCCATACTGTTTAATGACCCCACATGATGCTCAATACTGTATAATGGCCACACATGACGATGCCAGTGTACAGTCAGGGCGGTAGATGTGTCCTAGCAGCTCTGCTTACAAAGCAAGCAAAGATTTCACCACCTGTCGCTGTCCACACTGCTGCCTCACAGATCCTGCACATTGCAGACCTATATATACAGTGGGGCAAAAAGTATTTAGTCAGTCAGCAATAGTGCAAGTTCCACCACTTAAAAAGATGAGAGGCGTCTGTAATTTACATCATAGGTAGACCTCAACTATGGGAGACAAACTGAGAAAAAAAAATCCAGAAAATCACATTGTCTGTTTTTTTTAACATTTTATTTGCATATTATGGTGGAAAATAAGTATTTGGTCAGAAACAAAATTTCATCTCAATACTTTGTAATATATCCTTTGTTGGCAATGACAGAGGTCAAACGTTTTCTGTAAGTCTTCACAAGGTTGCCACACACTGTTGTTGGTATGTTCCTCCATGCAGATCTCCTCTAGAGCACTGATGTTTTTGGCTTTTCGCTTGGCAACACGGACTTTCAACTCCCTCCAAAGGTTTTCTATAGGGTTGAGATCTGGAGACTGGCTAGGCCACTCCAGGACCTTGAAATGCTTCTTACGAAGCCACTCCTTCGTTGCCCTGGCGGTGTGCTTTGGATCATTGTCATGTTGAAAGACCCAGCCACGTTTCATCTTCAATGCCCTTGCTGATGGAAGGAGGTTTGCACTCAAAATCTCACGATACATGGCCCCATTCATTCTTTCATGTACCCGGATCAGTCGTCCTGGCCCCTTTGCAGAGAAACAGCCCCAAAGCATGATGTTTCCACCACCATGCTTTACAGTAGGTATGGTGTTTGATGGATGCAACTCCAAACACGACAAGTTGTGTTTCTACCAAACAGTTCCAGTTTGGTTTCATCAGACCATAGGACATTCTCCCAAAACTCCTCTGGATCATCCAAATGCTCTCTAGCAAACTTCAGACGGGCCCGGACATGTACTGGCTTAAGCAGTGGGACACGTCTGGCACTGCAGGATCTGAGTCCATGGTGGCGTAGTGTGTTACTTATGGTAGGCCTTGTTACATTGGTCCCAGCTCTCTGCAGTTCATTCACTAGGTCCCCCCGCGTGGTTCTGGGATTTTTCCTCACCGTTCTTGTGATCATTCTGACCCCACGGGGTGGGATTTTGCGTGGAGCCCCAGATCGAGGGAGATTATCAGTGGTCTTGTATGTCTTCCATTTTCTAATTATTGCTCCCACTGTTGATTTCTTCACTCCAAGCTGGTTGGCTATTGCAGATTCAGTCTTCCCAGCCTGGTGCAGGGCTACAATTTTGTTTCTGGTGTCCTTTGACAGCTCTTTGGTCTTCACCATAGTGGAGTTTGGAGTCAGACTGTTTGAGGGTGTGCACAGGTGTCTTTTTATACTGATAACAAGTTTAAACAGGTGCCATTACTACAGGTAATGAGTGGAGGAAAGAGGAGACTCTTAAAGAAGAAGTTACAGGTCTGTGAGAGCCAGAAATCTTGATTGTTTGTTTCTGACCAAATACTTATTTTCCACCATAATATGCAAATAAAATGTTAAAAAAAACAGAATGTGATTTTCTGGATTTTTTTTGCTCAGTTTGTCTCCCATAGTTGAGGTCTACCTATGATGTAAATTACAGACGCCTCTCATCTTTTTAAGTGGTGGAACTTGCACTATTGCTGACTGACTAAATACTTTTTTGCCCCACTGTATATAGTACAGACCAAAAGTTTGGACACACCTTCTCATTTAAAGATTTTTTTGTATTTTCATGAGTATGAAAATTGTACATTCACACCCAAGGCATCAAAACTATGAATTAACACATGTGGAATTATATATATATATTCAGATGTTAGTACTGATGATGGTACTGCTATGTTCTGTAACAGAAGTAGAAAATCCTTGCTGGGCTGAGTCCCAACTAATCTGAAACGCCATCTTGAATCTCTTAGGGAATGCCAATCTCTCCAATGCAGGGCTTCCCTAAGTCTTTAGAGATAGAAATGCTGTCATGAAGTTCTTAGGGAATGCCAATCTCTCCAATCTCTAAGTTCTTAGAGATAAGGCCTCACGTGGCCTGGCCCAAGATGCTGTGTACTAGGTTATCCTCACTGAGTCAGCTCATGTTACGCCAAACAACGAGTCCCAGAGTCACCAACAACAGATACAGAGTGGCACCGCCCTCTCCAGACGACTTTCTCCAAAGATGCACAGTTTCACTTCTACACAGACTCTTCTTCGACTCCTCACAACTGGCAAAAACCCTGAACTCCATCTCTGGCCTGTCGCCGTTTTCCTCTACTGACCAGATCAAATATCAAATATGACATCATAAATCTCCAATAGTACAGTGAACAGTGATTCACCCTTACACCTAAACAACCCTTTTAAATTGGCTTTAACACTACTACACTATCCTAGAGGAAGAGTAACGCAGCCATATAATTTGGACGGGGATCGCAATGCAATCCTCGGACTGGATGGCAGCTTTCTTGACACAAACATGACAGTTGCATAGAAATACATGCTGTCAAGCCTGGAAGCAATTCTACTATTTATGTTTCTCATGCCTAAGAATGCTTTTATTGAGTCACCTTCTTCATGCCACTAAGGTAGTAATTCCACAACACTTCTATGATATTTGATACGCCGGTTATTTGTCCTCGTGGTCTCTATAAACATTTCTTCTCTTTTCTCTTCTTGTTGTTTAGTTTAACACGTTGTCAATTGTCTTTTGCAAACTACTGTTCCTACTGTATGGAGTTGTTTGTTTTCATGTAACTAAACAATTCTCTATTTCAATAGCTAATATGCCATATGGTGTGTTCGTATAAACCTGTTGATATGATTATTTTTGTTGTGTATTATAAAAACAACTAGATGGTGGCCCAATTCTAGCGCATCGGGTATTCTAGAATATGTATATATGTATGTATGTATGTTGCGCTGTGAGTGGAGGTTAAATTCAGCGCCAATATCGCTGATTGGTCACGCCCGGCTGGCCGATCAGCGAAGTGTGGTTCAAATCTGGCACCAATTCGCGGCCAGTGGACGGCGGAAGGTGAGAATAGCACCATTTTTTATTTTTTTATTATTTTTAACATTATATCTTATTACTATTGAGGCTGCATAGGCAGCATCAATAGTAAAAAGTTCATCACACAGTGTTAATAGCAGTGTTAACAGACTGCGTTACACCGCGTTATGCCGCGATGTAACGCAGTCGGTTTAACGGACTGCTAAAACGCTATGTGGGCGGCAGGCGCTGACTCGGGGGGAGTATGGAGGGGGCACTGACTGCAGGGGAGTAGGGAGTGGCCATTTCACGGCCGGACTGTGCCCGTCGCTGATTGGTCGCGGCCGGCTGGATCAGTAATCACTATCAGATTGGTGACACCTCCACCAACAAGCTCTTGCAGCGCTGTCAGATGCTGGATGTAAAAAGTGAGACAGAGCAGAACATCACTTTCACACTGCTTAGTAGCTGCTGCTAGGTACTGAGGATCGGCTAATATTTAAAACAACAGGAGCTGATCTGTGCTACCCGGCTGCAGACACTGAGAAGTGTGATGGAGCAGTGGTTTTTGGCTCACGCACACTGTTTACATCTGACCTCTGCTGGTGCTGCAAACAACTGATTAGTGGGGAGTGCCAAGAAATGGACCCCCAGTTTGATACTTGTCACATTGCCAAGGAATTATGTCATCAATATTATTGTCTTGGAAAAGCAGAAAAAGCAATAGTGTGCAAAAAACACACCATATATATACCCCCTGGCTCAAGACAGAATCAGCTGTGGAGGATATCCACTAATAAAACATAACTTTTAATATTAAATGCTAAAAACTGCACATCCAACAGGACACAAACGAAAAAAACATACAAAGTGCTCAGGTGAACCAGTGCTCAATAAAAAAGAATGGTTGGATCTCACCCAAGCTGCCGGACACTGTATACTTCCGTACGACACAGTAGAGATCCAATTAGATGAGGAGGGGCAGGGCTGAAGTAGTATGTCTACCCTGTAACCCCTCTGTAACTCCTGTCCTGACAAGGACAGGCCCTAAATGGACCTTGCTCTAAGGGACCAGCCCACCCAATATGTGTAAAGGCAGAGTCCCAAAACCTCTTGAAACGTAGAATCTTCCTCCCTACGCGTTTCAACTCCGGTCATGGAGAATCATCAGGGGAGTCATATGGAAAAAAGTGCCAACGGGCACAGAGATGTAAGTCCGTCTAAATTGTGGGGCCTGCAGTGGCTAGGTAACCCACGCTGGAGATGACCGTCTGTGTCCACAGTCTCTGGTAGAGTGTCTTGGAAAAGCCCTTTAACCCCTTCATGACCCAGCCTATTTTGACCTTAAAGACCTTGCCGTTTTTTGCAATTCTGACCAGTGTCCCTTTATGAGGTAATAACTCAGGAACGCTTCAACGGATCCTAGCGGTTCTGAGATTCTTTTTTCGTGACATATTGGGCTTCATGTTAGTGGTAAATTTAGGTCAATAAATTCTGCGTTTATTTGTGATAAAAACGGAAATTTGGCAAAAATTTTGAAAATTTCGCAATTTTCACATTTTGAATTTTTATTCTGTTAAACCAGAGAGATATGTGACACAAAATAGTTAATAAATAACATTTCCCACATGTTTACTTTACATCAGCACAATTTTGGAAACAAAATTTGTTTTTGTTAGGAAGTTATAAGGGTTAAAATTTGACCAGCGATTTGTCATTTTTACAATGAAATTTACAAAACCATTTTTTTTAGGGACCACCTCACATTTGAAGTCAGTTTGAGGGGTCTATATGGCTGAAAATACCCCAAAGTGACACCATTCTAAAAACTGCACCCCTCAAGGTACTCAAAACCACATTCAAGAAGTTTATTAACCCTTCAGGTGCTTCACAGCAGCAGAAGCAACGTGGAAGGAAAAAATGAACATTTAACTTTTTAGTCACAAAAATTATCTTTTAGCAACAATTTTTTTATTTTCCCAATGGTAAAAGGAGAAACTGAACCACGAAAGTTGTTGTCCAATTTGTCCTGAGTACGCTGATACCTCATATGTGGGGGTAAACCACTGTTTGGGCGCACGGCAGGGCTTGGAAGGGAAGGAGCGCCATTTGACTTTTTGAATCAAAAATTGGCTGCACTCTTTAGCGGACACCATGTCACGTTTGGAGAGCCTCAATTTTTTCATTTTCACATGGGCAACAGGATAAAATGGATCCTAAAATGTGTTGGGCAATTTCTCCTGAGTACGCCGATACCTCATATGTGGGGGTAAACCACTGTTTGGGCACATGGTAAGGCTCGGAAGGGAAGGAGCGCCATTTGACTTTTTGAATGAAAAATTATTTCCATCGTTAGCGGACACCATGTTGCGTTTGGAGAGCTCCTGTGTGCCTAAACATTGGCGCTCCCCCACAAGTGACCCCATTTTGGAAACTAGACCCCCCAAGGAACTTATTTAGGTGCCTAGTGAGCACTTTAAACCCTCAGGTGCTTCACAAATTGATCTGTAAAAATGAAAAAGTACTTTTTTTTCACAAAAAAATTCTTTTCGCCTCAATTTTTTCATTTTCACATGGGCAGTAGGATAAAATGGATCATAAAATTTGTTGGGCAATTTCTCCCGAGTACGCCGATACCTCATATGTGGGGGTAAACCACTGTTTGGGCACACGGCAGGGCTCGGAAGGGAAGGCGCACCATTTGACTTTTTGAATGGAAAATTAGCTCCAATTGTTAGCGGACACCATGTCGCGTTTGGAGAGCCACTGTGTGCCTATGCATTGGAGCTCCCCCACAAGTGACCCCATTTTGGAAACTAGACCCCCAAAGGAACTAATCTAGATGTGTGGTGAGGACTTTGAACCCCCAAGTGCTTCACAGAAGTTTATAACGCAGAGCCATGAAAATAAAATAAAAAAATTATTTTCTCAAAAATGATCTTTTAGCCTGCAATTTTTTATTTTACAAAGGGTAACAGGAGAAATTTGACCCCAAAAGTTGTTGTCCAGTTTCTCCTGAGTACGCTGATACCCCATATGTGGGGGTAAACCACTGTTTGGGCACATGCCGGGGCTCGGAAGTGAAGTAGTGACATTTTGAAATGCAGACTTTGATGGAATGCTCTGTGGGCGTCACGTTGCGTTTGTAGAGCCCCTGATGTGGCTTAACAGTAGAAACCCCCCACAAGTGACCCCATTTTGGAAACTAGACCCCGAAAGGAACTTATCTAGATGTGTGGTGAGCACTTTGAACCCCCAAGTGCTTCATAGAAGTTTATAATGCAGAGCCGTGAAAATAATAAATACGTTTTCTTTCCTCAAAAATAATTATTTAGCCCAGAATTTTTTATATTCCCAAGGGTACAGGAGAAATTGGATCCCAAAAGTTGTTGTCCAGTTTCTCCTGAGTACGCTGATACCCCATATGTGGGGGTAAACCACTGTTTGGGCACATGCCGAGGCTCGGAAGTGTTAAGTCCTTCTCAGTCCCTGGCTTACTAGAGGTAGGGATCCTGAGTAAATGACACGCAAACAAGGTATTGTGTGATCATATACAAGGGAAGCCCAGGAGCACATCTCTCTCTCTGGGCTTTGCCCTCCCTTTATATAGAAAAGAATTATTCTTTTACAGACATGCGCACAAGCGCTCATATTTCACTATCTCTTACATAAACAATCTATACCAGTCTTTATCAGTAGAAAGTTACATCATCTGGAAGGTGAATGAAAGGCTGCTATTGAAAGAAGGAATGCACACATGATTACTTCCATAAAAGGAAATGTCAAGTCAGCAGAAATGTATCTTGTTGTAAGCGAGATTTCTCAGGAAGAAGACAAGATGGATTCCTTTAGTTCAGTCTGATCTCCACAATTCCCCCCTTTGACATTTTCTTTTATTTATTTTATTACCACAGGGCCAAAGACAAAGCCTTTATTTGGTATTACACATGTACATGCTTGTATTCAATAAGAGAATCAAATCTAGTATTAATTCTTCCGTTTAACTCTCGCAACCTTTTCTTTGTTTTGCAATAAGTACAGATATTACAAAGGGATAGCAAAATAAGCGCAATAATCAGTATTAGCAAAGGATAACATAAGAGAAGAAGGAAAAAAAAACTTTATACTCTTGCATCTATTACACAAAGTTTATCTGTGCATACTGAGATACTCTTGAGCACAATCTGGAATAGTACGTATATGACTACAATAATCATAACTATATGTATTATGCTCTGCATAATCCCAGCAACCCACCCACCGATTCCTCTGAACCAGTTGGCTGGGTTAAGAAAAGAAAAGGTATCTGACCACCAGCTATCCTTATTCTGGTCATTGTCTTTGTCATACTGATCTCTGAGTCGTTGTACGTCCTTTAATTTAAATGTCATACTCATAGTACTATTCGGGTCTATATAATGACAGCAGGTGGGTCCGATGATTTGACACATACCCCCTTGTGAGGCAGTTAGGTAATCCAATACCAGCGTATGTTGGTTAGTGACTATTATAAGCTGATTCTGTACAGCTATACTAGTGTTTAGTATATCCAATATATCCCAGATCTGATCATCTAGATAATCCGTGGCTCTAACTAATTTATCCCACATCTGTGTTAACATAGGATAAATAAAAATGGTACTAGCAATTTTGTTAGGAATTCCCATTTGTACTATATGTGGCCTCCCCGAGGGACGTGGTAAGTTATCTGCAGCTCTTTTATACAGTGTGTGCTTGGGCACGGCTTGCATATTCACTTGTTTATTTGAAATTATGAATGTAGCCGGGGTTAGGCGTCCTAATGTACAAGTACCCTTTATACCTACGGGAAGCCATTTATATGCTCCTTCTCCGCATATCCAAAATGTACCTTCAGGCAGATCCCATAGAGCTGAGTGCTGCAATACCAATCTGTGAGCCAAGTCCACAAATCTAGATACATTCTGAAGCATACACCAAGAGGGTTTTTGTCCCAAGGGGCTACAGTACCCGGCTGCGGGATTCCCACATACAGGCATTCCTTTGATATACTCATCGGATTCATTACAAACCAGGTTCCCCAGCTTACTTGTACAACTGTTTGCATCACCTTGGGGGAACAATTTAGAATGTTTCCATTTTCTATTATGTATGTATCTTTCCAATACTACAGGTTTGAAAGCATCAGAGGGGGGGACGGTTGTACTGAAACTAAGCTGTAGATTTTCTGTGGGGACCTGTCCTAAATTAGTTAATCCAGTCTTATTTCTAGGTACCCATTTTCCTCCCCTAAATGCTAAATATTGTAGATGTGTGTTACTCCCTGAGAGATTACCCTGCCACCAAGGAAATTCTACCCATCCCACAATTGGTATGGCGATTGTAGTATTCCACAGCCTAGCATTACCAATTTGGTTGTTGGCCAGGTTGTCTGAACAATTAGGCCAAGCGAATATTTCTTCTGCTAATACGGGAACTGCTAGAAAAGGTATACTTGTGGCTGATACCGGCGAATGGGTACAGATCCAACAATCTGTCAGGGTTTGTGTATTGTTTAACAAGTCATGCACTAATTTTCTATGATGTTGTACGAATCTATTGTTCAAAGGGGCTAAAGAATTTAGTCTTTCCCATGCCTCCGTTGAGGTTATCATTATTAACATCAATATCATGAGTTTATACTGCTTTTCTTGCAATGGCTTGCATGTATCCATGATGCCTTTCCTTCAAGCTTGACTGATGTAGGTGTTGTCAACAGGACTTGGAAGGGTCCGTCAAACCTTGGTTCTAGAGCCTTTCTGGTGTGTCTTTTTACATAGACTTGATCACCTGGTTCCAACTTGTGACTTCCTTCTGTGTTGTCAGGATCTGGAAGGGAAGCAAAAACTTGTGCATGCACCTTAGTTAATTGTTTCTGAAGATTTTGCACATAAGAAGTCAATGACTCAATATTTAACACAAGTTGCTGTGGAAAATAACATCCTAAATTGGCAGTCCTGCCAAACAAAATTTCATATGGAGACAGTTTAGTCTTACCCCTTGGGGTATTGCGTATTGAGTAAAGGGCCAGTGGAAGGCATTCTGTCCAAGGCTTTCCTGTTTCAGCCATGGCTTTCTGTATTTTTAATTTTAAAGTTCCATTCATGCATTCTACCTTACCAGAACTTTGAGGATGGTACGGAGTGTGTAACTGACTTTCAACACCCAACATTTTCAGTACATTTTGAAATATTTCTCCAGTGAAATGAGTACCCCTATCTGACTCGATCACTTCAGGGAGACCGTAACGGGGTATCAGTTCGGCAACTAGCTTTACAGCAGTGTTTTTAGCTGAAGCCTTCCGAACTGGATAGGCCTCTGGCCACCCCGAGAACATGTCCACACATACCAACACATACTCATACCCATTACTTTTTGGCAGCTGGATAAAGTCTATTTGTAATCGCTGAAACGGGTAGAGAGGTCGGACGTGGTGCTTCATAGGGGTCTTTGTTGTCTGTCCGGGATTATGTGCCAGGCATATAGCGCATGCAGCACAATAGTCTCTTGCATAGTTGCCAAAACCTGGAGCCAACCAGACTTGCTTTGCCAGTAGTGTCATTGCATTTGCAGACACATGAGTAGGGTGGTGCAGTCCACCAACTACAATCGGATACCAGGCTCTAGGTAGACATATTAGTCCATCTTTCTTCCAAATTCCCGCTTGTTCTTCTGCCCCTTCCTTTTTCCACCTGTCCCTCTCCTCTTCTCCTGCATCTTCCTGTGCTTGTCTCAGTCTATCTTCAGTATTTTCTGTGGGGTTTACAGTATGAACCTGTTGTAAGGGTTTGACAGCTGCTGCTTTCCCTGCTTTATCAGCCCTATCATTTCCCCTAGATTCCCTAGTGTCGAGTCTCACATGTGCAGCTACCTTGATTACTGCTACTTCTTTTGTTTCTTGTGCAGCCTCTAAGATCTGTTTGATCAGAGAAGCATGTTTTACAGGTTGTCCTGACGCTGTCATGTAACCTCTAGCTCTCCAGATTACTCCAAAATCAAACACAATACCATGTGCATACCTAGAATCAGTGTATATATTAGCTGTCTGGTTCTCAGCTATTTTAAGAGCTTCAATCAATGCTGTTAGTTCTGCTTCTTGTGCAGACTGTTTCGGTGGAAGTGGTTCTGCTTTGAGAGTTTCAGATTCTGACACAACTGCATACCCTGTATGGAAGTTACCTGTGTCATCTGCAAACCTACTACCATCTATAAACAGCTCTAAATCTGGATTTTGAAGTGGTGTTTCGGATACATTGGGTAAGCCTACCGTTTCTTGTAAAATGAGCTCTGTACAATCATGTGTGTCTGTAGGGAAAAAATTTGCGTGTGGATCAGTGTCCTTATTCCCCCCTTCAGACTCGAGAGGTAGCAGTGTAGCTATATTGAGAGTCTGAAGCCTAGCAAATGTGATAGTAGAGGGGAGCAACAAAGAACACTGTAGCCGCAAATGTCTGGCCATGGAAATGTGTTTTGGTTGGACCTGGTTTAATATCCCATAAACATCATGTGTAGTTTGAACTGTGAGTGGATACTCTAGAACAATTTCTGATGCTTTGTCCAACAATAGTGAGACAGCAACAACTACACGTACACAGGTTGGCGCTGCTCTAGCTACGGGATCTAACCTTGCTGAAAGATATGCAATTGGTCTTTGTTTCCCTGCATGCTTCTGGGTAAGAACTCCTGTAGCATGGGAATCAACTTCTGCAGCCATAAGCTGAAACGGTTTGGTGTAGTCTGGTAGCCCTAACGCTGGAGCTGAAACAAGGGCATCTTTTAATTGTTGGAACGAAATCTGACCTTCTTTTGTCAACAAATAAGGTTAACTTTTTACACAGTCATACAGTGGTTGCATTAGTTGACTGGCATGTATAATCCATTGTCTACAATGAGACACTATTCCTAAAAATGCTCGTAGCTGTTTATGATTTCTAGGCTCATTCATCTGTCTTATTGCTTCAGTTCTTTGTGGTGTAAGATGCTTTTTACCTTGAGAAATGCAATGACCTAGAAAGACCACTTTGGTCTGACAAACTTGTAGCTTTTGTCTATTCACTTTACACCCTTCTTTTTCTAAAAAACATAGTAAACTCACAGTGGACCTTTCTGCAGTTTCTAGATCTGGGCAGCAAAGTAGTAGGTCATCCACATACTGCAAAATTACTACCTGTGGTTCGGGTTCAAACCTCTGAAGGACTGTTTGTAGGGCATTTGAATAAAGAGTAGGGGAGTGTATCATTCCCTGTGGAAGGCGTGTCCACGCCAACTGTTTGCCCTTAAATGTAAATGCAAACAAATGCCAACTATCTTGGTGTAAAGGAACCGAGAAAAATGCATTTGAAAGATCTATTACAGTAAATACTTGAGAACTGGCTGGTATCTGTGATAGTAACGTATGAGGATTGGGTACAACTGGGGTGATTGGATCTAGAACTTTGTTTATTTCTCTTAAATCATGTACCATACGATATTTGGGCATAGAACTCTTATCAAGAGTTCTCTTTTTGACTGGATACAGAGGAGTGTTAGCAGGTGATTGTATCTCTACCAAAACTCCTTTCTCTTTATATCCATCTATCTGTTTTGTAATCGCTAGTTCCTGCTGGGCACTCACAGGGTATTGTCTGAGCTGTGGGAGAAGAGTTCCTGGTTGCACAGATAGTTTTACAGGAGAGATATGCAATAGTCCCACATCGGTGTCACCCTGTGCCCACAGTGTTTCTGGGACCATTGAGAGGTCTAGATCTGTGGTGTACTCTTTTTCTTCAGCATAATCCTCAAAAGCCTGAATTCTAACATATTGTTCTAATGTTTCTGCATCATCAGGGATAGTCAGTATAACTGTGCCATCTTCCCTAAAATTGATGTTAGCTTCTAATTTCTTTAGGACATCAGTTCCTAACAAACATGTTGGGGCACCTCTGGCATACAAAAATCTGGATGCAAAACATTTAGGTCCTAATGAGACCTCTAGGGGCACAGTATATGGCAGTGTTCGAATTACCCCATCATAACCCTCAGCAAAAGTTGTTTGTTCTGAAATATCTTCCGGATTCGGAAGAAAATCTTGATTCAAAATTGAGGAAGTTGCACCTGTATCTATCAAAAATGGAATCTCTCTCCCCCCCACATTCACCTGTATCATAGGTCTTCTAGCTGGTAGGGAAGTTTGTAACACATCGAGTCAATCTGAATCTGGTATGGGACCATCTATGATGGTAGATTTCTGCTGGTTGTCCGTTTGGGGAGGGTTATTTCTGGGAACAAATTTGCCTGACTTTATATCTGCCAACTTCTTCCTGCACTCTCTTTGGAAATGACCTGGCTTTTTACAGTAGTGGCAAGGAAAGTTGTGTCTCACTCTTCCTCCTGTATTAGCTTGTGCTATTCTAACAGGCTTACGATTCTCTCTCATATCCATGACTATTCCTAAACATCGTTGTTTCACAATATTTGGTTGTTCAATTGTTCTCCAATCTGGAGTAGAGGATTTAAATTTTTCTCTGATTTTCGGATCTAGCCCCTCTATTAATTGTTTTGTAAAAAGTCTCCTTACTGAAGCATCAGTCAAATCCAATCCTTCATCCCTAAAGCTATTTTCTAATTCTTGACTATATTCTTCAATACTTTGCCCAAATTTCTGCATAATCACACCCGTAGATCCCCTTTCCCTCTGTTTTTCTCTCATGAAAATTATTAATGCCTCTGTGAAAAAGGGTACCTGATGCTTCTGTCTGTAAGGCACCCCCTTCTGCCACTGGTCTATTGGGCTGTAGGTGTGTCAATAATTCCTGAAAAAGTCCGGGGGACATTTTCATTCTACATAATTCTTCCCCGTCCGCCCAGACCCCAGCATGAGTCTGCATGATTTGTTGTATGTATTGTGCAAATCGGATGGGATATTGAGTGGGATCAGGCGCATTATGCAGGAGGGACATACCTTCAGCAGGGGACCAAGGAAAATACTGTCGGGTCTGGTGATATCTAGTTCCCATTACCCCGTCAGCACCAGGTTCCCTAAAGGGTCTTGGTACTACCCTAACAGGGGCAAGTACAGCGCCATGTCTAGGTGTACCACAGACTAGGCAATCATTTCTCCAATCTGGATTTTGTTGTCCACAGTGTGAACATACCCATCCTCCTACCCCACCAAGATTGGGATACAAGGCTGGAAATTGTTTTCCTCCTTCTGCTCCTCCAGATGGTACAAATGATTGGGCTTTTGGATCTAGGTAAGGTGGTGGGATTATGTCACAACTTTTTCCCTTCCCCATAATCCATTTGGAAGTGTCTGGATCATACTTCCAATTCTCCTCTTTAGCTGTTTTTGAGACCTCTATCATACAGTGTATGATTTCTTCCCACCCATTGTCTTTGATAATTCCACCTCGTTCTTTACTCAGTTTTTCCCATTCTGTACTGAACATAAGTGCTTCTGAAATTCCCAATTTTTCTCTTACCCTTCTAATCTGACTTCTGACTGTCTTCCCACATCTTTCCTGTATGATATCTGCTGCTTCCACTTGTCCTAAGACGGTTTTTGTCTGTTTATTTCCCATTTTTCTTTTTTATTTTTTTTCAATATTAGCTATTTCTACCCCAGGTGACGTTTGGACAATCACTTATCCTAGGTGATGTCTCGTTGCCTTCTCTCCTAGGGAGCTAAAATATTGAAGGGCTGATCTGCTCCATTCTTTCTAATGTGCAGAATGTACTTAAGTGCTATTATGCACGCAAACAGACCCAGCAACACCATACAGATCACAAAACTTTCTGTGTCAGTTAGCATACTTGTCCCAGGCTCATGGACCCGCGTCCTGGGCTCATTCTATCAAACCTTATCCAGAAATGAAGGAGGTTAAGCACTCAAATGAGAGTCAAGCATGGGCGGAGGTCTCCCCGAAAGGACGCAACCACATGACCCAGTTAGGCTGACTTCCGTGTATAAGGCTTATACCCCAACTATTTCGGCTTATTTTTCTACGCACTTTTGCTCTTCTTTCACAACATACCACAACCTTCACACTGTTCACACACTGCCAGGGACAGGACTCATAAATCTATACAATATAGTAACCCGAGTTTTATAGGTATCTACTCACTACTAGACTAACCCAGCGTGACACGGCTCATAGAGATCTTTCGGATAATACAAGGCAGATAAAAGAGAACTAATAATGTCTCTTACCTGGCCAGGTTTTTCAGTTCATTTGCCATCCATTATCCCAGATCTCCATTGTCCGTATCTGCAGGTGAATCTCGAGCAAATACTCTCATCTCGGGTCCCTGTTCGGTGCGCCAAAGAAATGTTAAGTCCTTCTCAGTCCCTGGCTTACTAGAGGTAGGGATCCTGAGTAAATGACACGCAAACAAGGTATTGTGTGATCATATACAAGGGAAGCCCAGGAGCACATCTCTCTCTCTGGGCTTTGCCCTCCCTTTATATAGAAAAGAATTATTCTTTTACAGACATGCGCACAAGCGCTCATATTTCACTATCTCTTACATAAACAATCTATACCAGTCTTTATCAGTAGAAAGTTACATCATCTGGAAGGTGAATGAAAGGCTGCTATTGAAAGAAGGAATGCACACATGATTACTTCCATAAAAGGAAATGTCAAGTCAGCAGAAATGTATCTTGTTGTAAGCGAGATTTCTCAGGAAGAAGACAAGATGGATTCCTTTAGTTCAGTCTGATCTCCACAGAAGTGAAGTAGTGACGTTTTGAAATGCAGACTTTGATGGAATGCTCTGCGGGCGTCACGTTGCGTTTGCAGAGCCCCTGATGTGGCTTAACAGTAGAAACCCCCCACAAGTGACCCCATTTTGGAAACTAGACCCCGAAAGGAACTTATTTAGATGTGTGGTGAGCACTTTGAACCCCCAAGTGCTTCATAGAAGTTTATAATGCAGAGCCGTGAAAATAATAAATACGTTTTCTTTCCTCAAAAATAATTATTTAGCCCAGAATTTTTTATTTTCCCAAGGGTTACAGGAGAAATTGGACCCCAAAAGTTGTTGTCCAGTTTCTCCTGAGTACGCTGATACCCCATGTGTGGGGGTAAACCACTGTTTGGGCACACGTCGGGGCTCAGAAGGGAAGTAGTGACTTTTGAAATGCAGACTTTGATGGAATGGTCTGCGGGCGTCACATTGCGTTTGCAGAGCCCCTGGTGTGCCTAAACAGTAGAAACCCCCAACAAGTGACCCCATTTTAGAAACTAGACCCCCCAAGGAACTTATCTAGATATGTGGTGAGCACTTTGAACCCCCAAGTGCTTCACAGACGTTTACAACGCAGAGCCGTGAAAATAAAAAATCATTTTTCTTTCCTCAAAAATGATGTTTTAGCAAGCATTTCTTTATTTTCACAAGGGTATCAGGAGAAATTGGACCCCAGTAATTGTTGCGCAGTTTGTCCTGAGTATGCTGGTACCACATATGTGGGGGTAAACCACTGTTTGGGCACACGTCGGGGCTCGGAAGTGAGGGAGCACCATTTGACTTTTTGAATACAAGATTGGCTGGAATCAATGGTGGCGCCATGTTGCGTTTGGAGACCCCCTGATGTGCCTAAACAGTGGAAACCCCTCAATTCTAACTCCAACACACCCCTAACCCTTATCCCAACTGTAGCCGTAACCCTAATCACAACCCTAACCCCAACACACCCGTAACCCCAACACACCCCTAACCCCAACACACCCCTAACCCTAACCACAACCCTAATTCCAACCCAACCCTAGCCCTAAGGCTATGTGCCAACGTTGCGGATTCGTATGAGATTTTTCAGCACCATTTTTGAAAAATCCGCGGGTAAAAGGCACTGCGTTTTACCTGCGGATTTACCGCGGATTTCCAGTGTTTTTTGTCTGGATTTCACCTGCGGATTCCTATTGAGGAACAGGTGTAAAACGCTGCGGAATCCGCACAAAGAATTGACATGCTGCGGAAAATACAACGCAGCGTTCCCGCGCGGTATTTTCCGCACCATGGGCACAGCGGATTTGGCTTTCCATATGTTTACATGGTACTGTAAACCTGATGGAACACTGCTGCGGATCCGCAGCCAAATCCGCGCTGTGTGCACATAGCCTAATTCTAAAGGTATGTGCACACGCTGCGGAAAACGCTGCGGATCCGCAGCAGTTTCCCATGAGTTTACAGTTCAATGCAAACCTATGGAAAACAAAAATCGCTGTACACATGCTGCGGAAAAACTGCACGGAAACGCAGCGGTTTACATTCCGCAGCATGTCACTTCTTTCTGCGGATTCCGCAGCGGTTTTACAACTGCTCAAATAGAAAATCGCTGTTGTAAAACCGCATTGAAATGCGCAGAAAAAACATGGTAAATCCGCCATAAATCCGCAGCGGTTTAGCACTGCGGATTTATCAAATCCGCAGCGGAAAAATCCGCAGAGGACCAGAATACGTGTGCACATACCGAAACCCTAACCCTAACCCTACCCCTAACCCTAACCCTACCCCTAACCCTAACCCTACCCCTAACCCTACCCCTAACCCTAACCCTAACCCTACCCCTAACCCTAACCCTAGTTCTTACCCCAACCTTAGTGGAAAAAAAAAAAAATTTATTTTTTTTATTGTCCCTACCTATGGGGGTGACAAAGGGGGGGGGTCATTTACTTTTTTTTTTTATTTTGATCACTGAGATATAACCTATCTCAGTGATCAAAATTCACTCTGGAACGAATCTGCCGGCCGGCAGATTCGGCGGGCGCACTGCATATGCGCCCGCCATTTTGGAAGATGGCGGCGCCCAGGAAAGAAGACGGACGGTCCCCGGGAGGCCAGGTAAGTATAAGGGGGGGGGGAGATCAGGGCACGGGGGGGGGCGTCGGAGCACGGGGGGGTGGATCGGAACATGGGGGTGTGGATTGGAGCACGGAGTGGGGGATCGCTGTGCGGGCGGGTGGATCGGAGCACGGGGGGGGAATCGCTGTGCGGGGGGGGGATCGCTGTGCGGGGGGGATCGGAGTGCGGGGGGGTTTGATTGGAGCACGGGGGGTGTGATTGGAGCACGGGGGGAGCGGGCAGGAGGACGGGGGAGCGGAGCACAGGACCGAGGGGAGCGGACCACAGATCGGGGGGCTGGGGGGGGCGATCGGTGGGGTGGGGTGGGTGCACATTAGTATTTCCAGCCATGGCCGATGATATTGCAGCATCGGCCATGGCTGGATTGTAATATTTCACCATTTTTTTAGGTGAAATATTACAAATCGCTCTGATTGGCAGTTTCACTTTCAACAGCCAATCAGAGCGATCGTAGCCACGAGGGGGTGAAGCCACCCCCCCTGGGCTAAACTACCACTCCCTCTGTCCCTGCAGATCGGGTGAAATGGGAGTTAACCCTTTCACCCGATCTGCAGGGACGCGATCTTTCCATGACGCATATGCTGCGTCATGGGTCGGAATGGCACCAACTTTCATGACGCAGCGTATGCGTCAAAGGTCGGGAAGGGGTTAAGGCCTTCTTGCTCATACCACATATATGTATATATGTGTGTGTATACAGCACAGGGTGGGAAGGGATTAGATCCAGGCTCATAACTCAGACACACACATGTGGGTAACCTTTTAAATGGCTGTTGGGTTAAAAAGAGAAGTCATTAGGGATCTGGAGGCAGATGTTCAATATGGTCGATACTGAGGGGGGATCGACCTGAATTTAAGTCACGAAGTCCTCCTGTACTATGATGACATTTTTTAGCAATTTGTCCATCTCCTCATCCTCATGTATTGCTAGCTGTATGTGACAGGATATAATGCGGCCACCAAGACGGGCTCTTAACCTAGAGTTGACCAGAATCTCCACAGTCACATACTCCATCACAGCCGCCAGGACTACTGGAGCATCAGCACTGCTACACTGCTCAGTACTGCTATATAATGTCCTCTGTGCTGCTGCTACTTCTGAATATACATGCTTCTTGGACTGTCAGCTTACTTTGGGCTCAGATTATAGTGGTCTACTAAAATCAATGGAGAGAGAAGGGGGAGGAGAAGAGTGAAAAAGAAAGGCGGATGTTTCACAGCTACATTGCTCAGTACTGCTATATAATGTCCTCCATGCTGTTGCAACTTCTGAACAGGTGCAAGATGGGAGAACAGGAATCCCTCATATTTGTGTGTGCAGTGTATAGGAGACAGTATAACAGCTATTCTCCACCCACTAACTCAGAGACAATCAAAAATTAGAGATAGATCCTGTAGAGGGGACCGCTTGTGAAAAGTGCAAAATATAAGTAATATGATGGCTGGAAATAGTGTTCTCTCTCATTTACACACATTACAGCTAATTTTAACAAGCTTGAAATATCAGAGGCAAGTTAATCTCTCCATGTACTATACAGTTATATGAAATAGTTTGGGCACCCCTATTAATCTTAAGCTTAATGTTTTATAAAAAATTTTTTTTTTGCAACAGCTATTTCACTTTCATATATCTAATAACTGTTGGACACAGTAATGTTTCTGCCTTGAAATGAGGTTTATTGTACTAACAGAAAATGTGCAATCTGCATTCAAACAAAATTTGACAGGTGTATAAGTATGGGCACCCTTCTCATTTTCTTGTTTTAAATACTCCTACCTTCTTTTTACTGACTTACTAAAGCACTTTTTTTTGTTTTCTAACCTCATTGAGCTTTGAACTTCATAGCCAGGTGTATGCAATCATGAAAAAAGCTACTTAAAGTGGCCACTTGCAAGTTGTTCTCCTGTTTGAATCTCCTCTGAAGAGTGGCATCATGGGCTCCTCAAAACAACTGTCTAATGATCTGAAAACAAAGATTATTCAACATAGTTGTTCAGGGGAAGGATACAAAAAGATGTCTCAGAGATTTAACCTGTCAATTTCCACTGTGAGGAACATAGTAAGGAAATGGAAAAACACAGGTACAGTTCTTGTTAAGGCCAGAAGTGGCAGGCCAAGAAAAACATCAGAAAGGCAGAGAAGAAGAATGGTGAGATCAGTCAAGGGCAATCCTCAGAACACCTCCAGAGAGCTGCAGCATCAACTTGCTGCAGATGGTGTCACTGTGCATCGGTCAACTATAGAACGCACTTTGCACAAGGAGAAGCTGTATGGAAGAGTGATGCGAAAGAAGCCGTTTCTGCAAGCACGCCACAAACAGAGTCGGCTGAGGTATGCAAAAGCACATTTTGAGAAGCCAATTTCTTTTTGGAAGAAGGTCCTGTGGACTGATGAAACCAAGATTCAGTTGTTTGGTCATACAAAAAGGCGTTATGCATGGCGGCCAAAAAACACACCATTCCAAGAAAAACACTTGCTACCCACAGTAAAATTTGGTGGAGGTTCCATCATGCTTTGGGGCTGTGTGGCCAATGCCGGCACCGGGAATCTTGTTAAAGTTGAGGGACGCATGGATTCCTCTCAGTATCAGCAGATTCTTGACAATAATGTTCATGAATCAGTCACAAAGTTGAAGTTACGCAGGGGATGGATCTTTCAGCAAGACAATGATCCAAAACACTGCTCCAAATCTACTCAGGCATTCATGCAGAGGAACAATTACACTGTTCTGGAATGGCCATCCCAGTCCCCAGACCTGAATATCATTGAACATCTGTGGGATCATTTGAAGAGGGCTGTCCATGCTCGGCGACCATCAAACTTAACTGAACTGGAATTGTTTTGTAATGAGGAATGGTCAAAAATACCTTCATCCAGGATCCAGGAACTCATTAAAAGCTACAGGAAGCGACTAGAGGCTATTATTTTTGCAAAAGGAGGAGCTACTAAATATTAATGTCACTTTTCTGGTGGGGTGCCCATACTTATGCACCTGTCAAATTTTGTTTGAATGCAGATTGCACATTTTCTGTTGGTACAATAAACCTCATTTCAAGGCAGAAACATTACTGTGTCCAACAGTTATTAGATATATGAAACTGAAATAGCTGTTGTAAAAAAACAATTTTTATAAAACATTAAGCTTAAGATTAATAGGGGTGCCTAAACTTTTTCATATAACTGTATATATACATACAGTCATGGCCAAAAGTATTGGCACCCTTTAAAATTGTTTCAGAAAATTATTACAATTACACTGGTTTTGTTCTACACATGTTTATTTGTTTTGTTTGTATTGGAATAGCAAATTGTACTTAATTTCACACAAAACCCCTAAAATGGGTCAGACAAAATTGTTGGTACCTTTCCAAAATTGTGAGTGAACAACTTTGTTTCAAGCATGTGATGCTCGTTCAAACTCACATGTGGCAAATAACAGGTGTGGGCAAAATAAATTCACACTTGAAACCAGATAAAAAGGGGATAAGGTGAATCACTCTTTGTATTGTGTGTCTGTCTGCCACACTAAGTATGGAGAATAGAAAGAGGAGAAGAGAACTGTCTGAGGACTTGAGAACCAAAATTGTTGAAAAATATCAACAACCTCAAGGTTACAAGTCCTTCACCAGAGATCTTGATGTTCCTTTGTCCACGGTGTGCAACATAATCAAGAAGTTTACAATCCATGCCACTGTAGTTAATCTCCGTGGACTTGACCGTCAGACAAAAATTGATGAAAGGTTGCAGCGCAGGATAATTTGGATGGTGGATAAGCAGCCCCAATCAAGTTCCAAAGAAATTCAAGCTGTCCTGCGGGCTCAGGATGCATCAGTGTCAGCGCAAACTATCTGTCAACATTTGTGATATATAGAAACTCGCAGAGAAGAGCATGGGTCCCATATAATATAAATTACTGTCGAATTGACTAAATGTATATACCCATATATTTAGAGGACTAGTAGGTGTATACTCCCAGAATACATTTTAACAAAAAAGGGATTGTAGTTCCATACACATAGGGATGTAATAAAAAGTAAACTTTATTGAAAAATTCAAAAGACATACAACAATATGAATAAAAAGGCCAAAGAACACCTAGTAGGGAAACAAGTGAAACCTCAGCACAACCAATGAGTATATGTATACTCTCACCAAGATATAACATGTATACTGCTCTATGGTGGTTATGTAGCACCCAGTTAGTATATCAGCAGTGTGCGTGAAGATCACTGAATGCCTATATATACATGTGTGCCCTAATGTTTGTCATAGTGACCAGCACACAAAAAAGAAAATAGAGCAGTCTTAGTGTATCAAATAGAAGATTATCTTACCCATGGTGGAGAAGAGTAAAGTGCAGAGGTGCCAGATCGACCCTCCTAGGGCTCTTTTCCACCATGGGTAAGATAATCTTCTATTTGATACACTAAGACTGCTCTATTTTCTTTTTTGTGCGCTGGTCACTATGACAAACATTAGGGCACACATGTATATATAGGCATTCAGTGATCCTCATGCACACTGCTGATATACTAACTGGGTGCTACATAACCACCATAGAGCAGTATACATGTTATATCTTGGTGAGAGTGTACATATATCATTGGTTGTGCTGAGGTTTCACTTGTTTCCCTACTAGGTGTTCTTTGTCCTTTTTATTCATATTGTTGTATGTCTTTTGAATTTTTCAATAAAGTTTACTTTTTATTACATCCCTATGTGTATGGAACTCCAATCCCTTTTTTGTTAAAATATCTGTCAACATTTGATTGAAATTAAACGCTACTGCAGGAAAGGCAGGATTACCCCACTGCTGACACACAGACATAAAAAAGCTAGACTGCAGTTTGCCAAAATGTATGTGAGTATGCAGATATGTATGTGAGATGCTTCTGGGAAAGCATCTTGTGGACAGATGAGACCAAGATAGAGCTTTTTGGTAAAGCACATCATTATACTGTTTACTGAAAGTGGAATGAGGCTTACAAAGAAAATAACACAGTACCTACAATCAAATACAATCAAATGTGGTGGAGGTTCAAAGATGTTTTGGGGTTGTTTTGCTGCCTCTTGCACTGAGTGCCTCGACTGTGTGCAAGGCATCATGAAATCTGAAAATTACCAAAGTATTTTGGGTCGCAATGTAGTGCCCAGTGTGCAAAAGCTTGGTTTGCGTCCTAGGATATGGGTCTTCAAGCAGAACAATGACACCAAACTTCAAGATTCACCCAGAAATGGATGGAAACAAAGTGCTGGAAAGTTCTGAAGAGGCCAGCAATGAGTCTGAATCTAAATCTCATTGAACACCTGTTTACAGAACTTTAAATTGTTGTTGGGAGAAGGCACCTTCAAATATGAAAGACCTGGGGCAGTTTGCAAAAGAAGAGTGATCAAAAAATTCTAGTTGAGAGGTGTAAGAAGCTTTTTGATGGTCATAGAAAGTGATTGCAGTTATTTATTCCAAAGGATGTGCAACCAAATATTAAATTGAGGGTGCCAACAATTTTGTCCAGCCCATTTTGAGGTTGTGTGTGAAATTATGTCCAGTTTGCCTTTTGTTCTCTCCTTTTTTTTGTGTTGTTCGAATACACACAAAGGAAATAAATGTGTGTATAACAAAACATGTGTAATTGCAATAATTTTCTGGGAAAAATACCGTATTTCCCGGCGTATAAGAAGACTTTTTGACCCCTAAAAATTGTCCCAAAAGTCAGGGGTCGTCTTATACGCCGGGTACGGCGTGTGCAGGGAGCAATCCTGCATTTCGGCGTGTGGTTCCCAGGGTCTGGAGAAGAGGAGACTCTCCTTCAGGCCCTGGGATCCATATTCATGTAAAAAATAAAGAATAAAAATAAAAAACATGGATATACTCACCCTCGGACATGAGCGGTCAGGTGACCGGTCACCTGACCGCTCATGTGACCGCGACGTCACTGAAGGTCCTTCACTCACCGCATTCTAAGGAACAGAGGGAGACGCTAGCAGCGGTGTGATCCAGGGCCCGTCCGAGGGTGAGTATGGAGCGCCCCCAGACACAGGGCCACGAGTTCTCGGTACCGGGCCTCTCTGGTTCGGTTCTGAGGCTGTTACGGTGGCTAGACCCAGTCCGTGACCCTGCTAAGGGGCGTCCAGTAAAAGGTGATAGGAGTCTGTCAAGGTTTCGTGACGCCACCTGTGGTGTTCGGTCAGGGTGACCGACGCTGCTGTGGGGTCCGCTGGGGTGATGGAATGGAAGCTGGATGGAATACCTTCCCACAGGTGAAGTATGTCCCCAGGGCTTCCTAGTGAGGTGGATGGTGATGGTGTGAGGTGCAGTCAATAACGAGGACACAAGGTTGCAGTCTCTTTACCTCTTTACTGAAGACTTCAGGATCCTCAATCCAGAGCACGCTTAACAGGGCTATCTGAGACCGGCCGGTCCGATGGGCACATCCAGAGTTCCCTTTGCAGGTGGAAATCAGTGCCTACCGCTAGCGCCTGTGTGTTGTAGTGCTACCCTGCTGAGCATTCGGAATAGTCCTCACAACTTCTGTTCTCGTTCGTTCATTCTTTCTAATTCTCTCTCGCTTGTTCCAGATGTTACTAGTTTCTCGTCCCCCAGTATGTTATGGCTAGAACGCACCCGTACGACGGGAAGGCTCGGAGCTCTTCTGGGACCCTAGAGACGCCCCTCTCCACGCGTTGCCCCCTATGTCTTCGTAGGAAATTTAAGGTAGACAGCCAACCTATAATTAACTGTCCTGCGGAGTTTGAAGTAAGGCCTAGAGTCAGTTACTCCCGCGGTGTTCCGGCCACCGGCTACGCGCCTCAGTAGGATGTTGCCTCGGTGTCACGGCACGACTCCTACTGGTTCTCCTTTGTGTTTGATCTCGTTTCTCTCCGAGGGTGAGTATATCCATGTTTTTTATTTTTATTCTTTATTTTTTACATGAATATGGATCCCAGGGCCTGAAGGAGAGTCTCCTCTCCTCCAGACCCTGGGAACCACACGCCGTATAAGATGACTGGGCGTATAAGGGTATGTGTCTACGTTCAGGATTGCTTCAGGCTGTGGTCAGGATTTTATGCAGGTAAAATCCTGACCAAAACTGCACGTGAGGTCACTGGCAGGTCACCTGCGGTGTTCTGACGTTTTTTGCTCATTGTAGCAACATGCTGCGTTCGGAAAAAACGCGACGCATGTGCGTTTTCGCGGCAAAAACGCATGCGTTTTTTCCTGCATAGTGGAGACAGGATTTCATTAAATCCCCTCCACTATGCTGTAACATCTGGACGCTGCGTTTTTGACGCCGCAGAAAAACGCAGTGTCAAAAACGCAGCTTTTCCTGAACGTGGAAACATACCCTAAGATGACCCCCGTCTTATACGGTGGGCATATCCCAAATTCCATATTTTATATGGAAAAGTTGGGGGTCGTCTTATACGCCCAGTCGTCTTATATGCCAGAAAATACGGTACTTCATTTTCTTGAACTATTTCAAGGGTGCCAACACTTTCAGCCACGACTGTACATGCCATGGTGATGTGCAGTCATTATGCTAGGGAATCATAACACGGAAAAGTTCTGTGATAACCGAGATGTTTGCACATGTGGGTTGTTTTTTTTCCAAATCTAGTTAAAACCAGGTAATTGGCACCTTTCTTGAAAATCGGAGCAGATAGTAACTTGTTTCCTTGGTAACTAAAGGCTGTGGAACTTTAATGATCATTACTCAGAGCAGTGCTCTCTATAAACATGTCCAAATTATACATTTTCTTTCCGATTAAGGTTAACTTTACAGAGAAAGAAAACTTTGTAATTATCTTTAGACTCGGAAAAGTCAAATTTTAAAAAACTAATTTAAAATGCTTCAAACGTAAGAAATTAAGTTTATCTGATATGTATTGGCTTTAGTACGGTGGTTGGTCGCATTGTTTGCTATGATGTTATAGAATGACAAGCTGTAATAATTAGTGTTGAGCCACCTCCCTAGTGTTCGGGTTCGGTTCGTCGAATAGGGACGTGTTAGACGAAATGTTCGACGAACACCGGCGAACCCCATTGAAATCAATGGCAGGCAAACACAAACACATACAAACACATGGAAAACACATAGAAAACACCTTAAAAGGTGTCCAAAAGCTGACAAACTGCTCAGAAGACACAACAAACACATGGAAAAGTCACAACTACATAGGCTGGGAAAATATTCAGAAAAGTTCCCACGCTCGAGGTCATATGAGGACATCCAGCAGATGGCGCATCACCGCGACTGAAGGTAACTACAGGTCATTGACCTACTTTCCATTCATTCCCCGGGGTTTTACAGGCACCAGCACAGCTGCATTACAGCAGAGCTCCTGCCTGTAAAATAATTTAACCCCTTCAGATGGATTTACATCGTGGGACATATCAACGGAAGGTATGGGATATTGTTGGTTTATTATTTTTAATTTGTTACAGGTCGAGGGTCTTCAGGTGGATTGAGAGTGGAGTAAAATATTACAACAACCTGTGTGTTTATTTCATTAAAATACTTTGCAATATTGTGTGTGTGTTTTTTTTAACCATTTCATGCTATTGGATTAATAATGGATAGGTGTCATAATTGTCACCTCTCCATTATTAATCTGGCTTAATGTCACCTTACAATAGCAAGGTGACATTAACCCTTCATTACCCCATATCCCACCGCTACACGGGAATGGGAAGAGAGTGGCCAAGTGCCAGAATAGGCGCATCTTCCAGATGTGCCTTTTCTGGGGTGGCTGGGGGCAGATGTTTTTAGCCAGGGGGGCCATAACCATGGACCCTCTCCAGGCTATTAGTATCTGCACTCAGTCACTGGCTTTACTACTCTGGCAGAGAAAATTGCACGGGAGCCCACGCCAATTTTTTCCGCCATTTAACCCTTTAATTTAATAGCTAGACAGCCCAAACTTTGCACATACACACTACTAACATTAGTAGTGTGGAATATGCAAAAAAAATGGGGATATGACATAGTTTACTGTATGTAAACCATGTCTCATATCATGTCGGGTTTAGGAAGGAGATAGGAAAAGCCGGCAATTGAATTACCGGCTTTTAAGATATCTCGCGCTGGATGAAATATTAATATATATACATATATATATATATATATATATATATATATATATATATATATATATATATATATATATGTGTCTCAATGACATATATATATAATAATAATAATAATCTTTATTTATATAGCGCCAACATATTCCGCAGCGCTTTACAGTTTAACAGTTTCAAACACAAAAGTCATAAGTAACAACGTTAACAATACAATAATTAAAGCAAAATAAGACGACATACATATATATGTATGTATATATATATATACAGTACCTATTCTATGTGTACACCTTTATTCTACCTATTCTATTGTAACCTGTCAGTGTGATTTTACTGTACACCGCACTGAATTGCCGGCTTTTCTCTCTAACACCGCTGCGTATTTCTCGCAAGTCACACGCATGGTCCGTGTGTAATCCGTATTTTTCTCGCCCCCATAGACTTTCATTGGCGTATTTTTTGCGCAATACGGTGACAAACGCAGCATGCTGCGATTTTCTACAGCCGTAGAAGACCGTATAATACGGATCAGTAAAATACAGCTGATAGGAGGTTTTTTGGGTTATCAGGAGTTGTATGCCAAAATCATCAGTATTAAAACAATAAAAGACCTGACAAATTTCAGTTGGTGGATAACGAATCTATAATATATGAAAGTTTAATTGTAATCATTACATTATGGTAAATAATGAAATTTAACACTATATGCTAATTTTTTGAGAAGGACCTGTATGTGTAAATTACAGAAAATTGCTCTATGTAAAAGCTGCTTTTACTATTTTGGCAGAAAGGATGTCAACTCTGCCAGATTATTGATGAGCTGCAGACAATCAGTGACAGCTAATTGGCTGCAGCAGTCACATAACATTTTACAGTATCACATCACTCACTAGGAACAGCAGCACCAACATTTCTGTATGGCATTGCTGTGGGACGTGAGTATCCATTGTTCTTATTTTCTTTGGGGCACTGAATTGATGAATTAGGGTTTGTCCAGTAGTAGATAACCACTTTAAAGGGAACCTGTCACCTGAATTTGGCGGGACTGGTTTTGGGTCATATGGGCGGAGTTTTCGGGTTTTTGATTCACCCTTTCCTTACCCGCTGGCTGCATGCTGGCTGCAATATTGGATTGAAGTTCATTCTCTGTCCTCCGTAGTACACGACTGCGCAAGGCAATTGACAGGTTCCCTTTAAGTCATAGTGAGTTGTGTAAGCACTGGTTGCGGCTGCACAGTACTATATGATATAATGATTGTAATTAAGGGGATAATAACTTTGATGTGAGCAGCGCTCCTTTTAGCCAGTTACACACACCTCCTTTTTTTCCTCATACATCAAAAATGGTCTGTATGGGGTTTTTTTTCAGTGTGCTGGACCTATTTTTTGGGAATATTTGTGCTGCTCTGGCGCTTAACTCATCGAGGATGGTTCAAATTAAATTCCCACAATTAGTTTTTGGTGGGTTTTTTTCCTGTGCATTCTTTCAATGTACAAAAAATTCAGCATCTTGCTGTCCCAGCAAAGTGGGTGGGATTTATGGCAATCTCATGCCCACTGTGCTTTATTTTTATGCAGAGTAAGCTCACCTGCTGTGCGTGTTTGAAATCCACATCAATTTCTCTTGCAGCTGTGCAGTTTTATGCACTGATACTCCGCATAGAATTGTATTAGATGCAGGAAATGTGGAAGTAAAAAGTGCAGTAAAAATGCACATAAGCTGCACATGACTGCATCAATAAAATGTTGTCAAAATCAAATACCAGGAAGTATCATAAACTAAGCAGCTTCGTTTAAAGCACGACAAACCAAAAAGACAAAAACGGCAGCATCAAAAATGTAATAAAAATGCAATGAAAAATCCAAGTAATCTAATTTACATAATATTTGCATTAATGCTGCAAACAATCTGCAACATCAAAAAATCCCCAAATACCCATTGTGGGAATGTAGCCTTAGGGTATGTGCACACGTTGCAGGGTTTTTTTCCGAGCAGAAACGCTGCAGATCCGCAAGTGATTTACAGTACAATGTAAATCATTGGTGAAAAAAAATGCTGTGCTAATGGTGCGGAAAATTTTGCACTGAAAACACAGCAGATTAAAAAAAGGACCATGTGAATTCTTTTTGCGGATCTGCAGCATTTCCGCACCCATTGACTTCCATTGATTCAGTCAAATCTGCAGCAAAACCGACCGCAGGATCTGCGGTTTTGCTGTAGAATTGCGTGCGAGAAACGTTGCAGATCGGGAGGGGGAAGAGTGTGTGGGCGGAGACTGTGTGTGGGCAGAGACTGTGTGTGTGCAGAGAAGATGTGCGTGTCTGTGTGCGGGTGTTTGTGGGTGTGTGCGGTGGTCTGCGGGGCTGTGTGTGTCTGTGTGCGGGGATCGCGGGGCTATGCGGGAATCGCGGGGCTGTGCAGGTGTCTGCGGGGCTGTGGGTGTGTCTGTGTGCGGGGGTCTGCGGGGCTGAGCGGGGATCGCGGGGCTGTGCGGGGATCGCGGAGCTGTGTGTCTCTGTGTGGGTGTGTGCGGGGCTTTGTGTGTGCGGCTCTGTATGTAGGCAGGCATCGTCCGATGGGACTTCTAGTCCCATCTGGCTATGTCTGCTACAGTGACAGGTAACCGGATGATGGGACAGTATAGTCCCATCTTCCGGCTGCTGTGTTCAAGTGTAAAAAAAGCAAAAAACACATATACAGTACATACAGTACATACAACATACAGTACATACTCACCAATCACCTAGTCCCCGAAGCCCTTGATCACCTGTAAAAAATATTAGAATAACAAACCAAAAGTATACTCCCTGATCCGTAATAATCCATATAATAACGAGTGTCCCACGACGATCTCCTGTGGAGAGCTGTCCCATCGGCAGATGCGACCGCTCTCCAGGGACTCCGAGATACAATGACGGAAGGTATCCTTCCGCACTGTATCCCTGAGTACAAGTAAAGTTCATACTGTCACTTGCGGCACAGCTGCATGGGAAAATTCTCACACAGCAGTGCCGTAAAGCGAGAGAATGAACTACAGTAACCTCTTCAGTGATAACACTGCAGGAGCCATTGTCTCCTGTCAGTGTGTCACTGGAGGCCTATAGAGCAGTGACATCACCCGATGTCACTGTTCTATAGGGGAGATCATCGTGGGACACTCATTATTAAATGGACTGTGTCGGACCAGGGAGTATACGGTTGGTTTATTATTTTTTATTTTTTGCAGACGATCGAGGGCTTCGGAAAATTAGGTGTAGTTGTAAGTATGGTGAAATTAAGAATATTAAAATTCTTTTTTCTGGCTGTGTCTTTATTTAAAGGGACTCTGTCACCTGAATTTGGAGGGAACAATTTTCAGCCATAGGGGCGGGGTTTTCGGGTGTTTGATTCACCCTTTCCTTACCCGCTGGCTGCATGCTGGCTGCAATATTGGATTGAAGTTTGTGACGCCCAAGAGACCGGGGTACCCAGCACCGAACCAATGGGGTCTGTCTCTTGAGGGAGATGTCACGGGTGGCTTGACCCGGTGCTGTGGCCTCAGGCAATGCACAGTGTAAGGGGTATCATGAGGGAACAGGCACTTACTTGATCAGCAGCAGGTTCTTTCAGCGGTGATGATCCTGATCCTGGATAGATAGCTATTGTCCAAATGAAAGTCTGAGGCACTGAAACGTTTAACCAGTTTACTTCAACATAAGGGGATCTACAACCAGTCCTGTCACCGGAGTCTGTATGGGAACTCTGAGTTACTTTGACCCTGCCGGGGTCTTCGCCTCTTATTGTACGCAGTTTCTGTGTGGCCCTGCTGCTGTATGTGAACTGGCTGCCGGCCCAATCTGTCCCCTCCGGGTCCTGGTTCGACGGGCAACCCGAGTCCTTTTATCGGCTTACCCCCTCCAGGAGTACCGCTGAACTCTGTGTCTGTTGCTGCGTCCGGCCCTAGTGAAGCTGATATCACCTCACGTTTTTCCGGTTGCTGTATTATATATAATGCATACAGCCACGGATCCGGTATCCGTCTTTGCGCCTGTTCTGGGTAGTGATTAATGCTACCCGGTTCTCACAATGTCCTTTTTTTCCGTCCCTTTTCTCCTCAGGCCGGTGATTTGGGCCTGGAAACTGTCATAGGGCTTTTAGAAATTCAGCTGTATGACCTCTCACTTTCAGCTCCTTAGCCCAACTGCCAGTTCTTCTCTCAGACCAGAATGGATCAAGGGGAGTCTCTGGAGCTCCCCCTTCTGGCCGGAGGTGGTAGTGCAGTCTTGCTATTTTAGTATTTGTATTTAGTGTCAGTAACTGTTTTTGTGGCAAATACCCCTAGGGGTGCCACATTCCCCCTTAGTTAAGAACAGTACTCCGGGACTGTGGGACGATAACATTTTGAAATAACAATTAATATGTACAGAGTCTTAAAAATGAAAAGTTACAAAAACCACTCAAGGAAACAAAAATAGAGTTCTGTAAAAAGTCACTTCAAATAGCGTCCATTAATACAGTTCTATCCTTGAAAGTACTAGGAAAGGCACTGCACTTTGTGTCCAAGAATTTAGTTCCATTTTTCCAACGGAGTTACCAATATAAAGTCTAAAGAAAGTTCAAAAAGAGCAAAAAGCAAAGTTCAAAATGCAGTCTTTCCGGAGCTTTGATTTAGTGCCTCCGGGCTGATAAAAAGTTCAAGAATATGCAATAAGTTCATACAGACAAGTCTCTGTAGGTACTGGGCTTAAACGTTGCAGAATGATAACAATGACTATAGTTTTATAGTTGGTAATCTGCATACCTGGCCGGTAATTGACCCTGGGTACTACGCTGTGATCTACGTAATAGCGGTGTCTCTTCATGTGGTGTACTACTGTCTACTGCGGATGTAGTATCTGCCCGCTCTGCTAAAGATAATTCCACGACTATGGAGTTGGCAAGTCCACCGTGAATGGGATTACTCTGATCAGGAATCTGTTCTTCCTGGCCTGGAACCTCCCGTAGTACGGGGTCAGCCTCTTCCTGTCTTGGGACTTCTGGTATTGGGTTCGGTGTTGGGTAAAAGGCCACCATGGGAACCACTACTGCACCATGGTATGTTAGTAGGGTTTTGGGAAAGTCTCCTATACAGGTGTGATACATTTCCCCTTCTTTTTCCTTTACTGGTTGGACCTGCATGGGTTGAATAACTTCTGGTTCTGGCTGGACAACTTCTGGCTCTTTCAATACTTCCGGACATAATTTAAGATTGTCTCTTGACACTAGTACAGATGTTAAGCCTCCGTTTTTGCTAATGAGACACATTTTAGGATTATCCATTCTTGTTGGTAAAACTGTGTAGGGTACGGCTTCCCACTGATTGCCTAGTTTATTGGTTCGACGATTTCTCTTGAGCACTTGGTCACCCGGTCTTAATGGGGTCGCTAGAGCATTCTGGTTGAAAGTTCGCTCTTGTCTTTCTCTAGTTTGCTGAAGGCTTCTTTCCACACTCTCTTGCACTTGTCGATACTGCTTTTGCCGTATGATATCCCAATTGGAGTCTTGAACTTCTGCGTCTGGTTTCAGAATTCCCATTTCTAGATCGATTGGTAATTGGCCGGGTCTTGCACGCATAAGGTAAGCTGGGGTGCAGTTGGTGGAGCTCACCGGGACATGATTATACAGATCCACCAAGTCAGGCAATTTCTCTGGCCATTGACTCCTTTCTGTCTCAGGTAAAGTCTTTAGTAGGTCTATTACAATATGGTTCATCTTCTCGCATAAGCCGTTTGTTTGTGGATGATAGGCCGTCGTCCGGATTTTTTTGCAACCATACATATTACAGAATTCTCTGAAGATCTCTGATTCAAAGGCTGTACCTTGGTCGGTGAGAACCTGTTCCGGATATCCATGGGGTCTACAAAAGTACGTTTGGAACGCTTTGGCTGCTGTTTTTGCTGTCAGATCTTTTACGGGTACTACTACCAAGAAGCGTGAATAATAGTCAACGATGGTCAAGGCATAGACATAGCCGGACCGGCTTGGTGTCAACTTCACGTGGTCTATGGCTACAAGTTCAAGTGGTTGTTTGGTGATAATGGGCTGCAGTGGTGCTCTTTGGTTCTTTTGATCGTTTCTTCTGAGGTTGCACGGGCCACAGTTTCTGCACCACTGTTCGATTGATTTTCTCATCCCGACCCAATAAAATCTTTCTCTTAGAAGTACTTCTAACTTTTTCCAACCGAAGTGACCAGCACCATTATGGTAAGCTTCGAGGACCATCTTCACATCTTGTTTAGGCACGATAATCTGCCAAACCAATTCATGTGTTTTCGGATTGGTGTACCTTCTACAGAGCTTCCCTTGATACAGGAACATTTTGCCTCTCTCTTTCCAGAGTTGATGCGTCTCTTCTGGGGCATCATCATCGGGATATGCACTTTGCTCAGTCAGCAGTTCCTTCACCAACTTCACGGCCGGAATGCTGTCTTGGGTGTCAGCCCATCTATGGTGTGCTAACGGATTAAAATTCACCTCTTGTTGTTTCTGATAGGTACTTGACTGATGATGTTTTGCCTTGGGATGATGGAAGGCTGGTAGTTCAATTTCTTCAAGCTCCCCCGTTTCTTCTTCTACATCTCTCAAGTGTGGCATCCGGGATAGGGCATCGGCATTTCCATTCTTGCGACCTGCTCGATACTTGATTATGAAGTTGTAATTAGATAACCGGGCTATCCATCGCTGTTCTAACGCACCTAATTTGGCTGTATCCAGATGGGTCAACGGATTGTTGTCAGTATAGACAATAAATTCTGCAGCGGCCAGATAGTGTTTGAAACGTTCAGTCACAGCCCAATTTGAAGGAGCTGTAATTTTCTGAATTTCTTTCAGTTGGCCGGAGCTTTCTACTTGCAAAGGCGATGACTTTCTCCCGACCTTCTTGCTTTTGTGACAGCACCGCTCCTAGTCCCACATTACTGGCATCGGTGTAGAGGATGAAAGGTTGATGGTAATCTGGGTATGCCAGAACCTCTTCTCCGGTTAGTGCCTTCTTTAGTTGTTCAAAGGAGTCTTCCCTTTCGTCGTTCCACTGAAAAGGAGGGTTTCGGTTTGAAGGTTTCTTCGTCTGCCCTACCAAGGCGTCTTGCAAGGGTGCTGCCAACTTAGTAAATCCTTTTATAAATCTGCGATAGTAACCCACCAATCCCAGGAATTGCCTCACTTCTTTTGCGTTGGTAGGTCTTGGCCAATCCCTTATGGCGCTTATTTTCTCGGGATCCGGTGCTACTCCCTCCGAACTCACGATGTGTCCCAGGTACTGTACCTTTGGCTTGAGAAGGTGACATTTGGATGGCTTGATTTTCATGCCATACCTGGATAAGGCTTCGAACACTTCTGCCAGGTCTTTTAAGTGTTGTTCGGAAGTCTTTGAGTAGATGATCACATCATCTAGGTACAGGAGGACGGTCTCGAAGTTCTTGTGTCCGAGGCAGCATTCCATCAGCCGCTGGAAGGTACCGGATGCGTTGCAGAGTCCGAATGGCATGCGATTAAATTCACATAGACCCATTGGTGTGGTGAATGCCGTCTTTTCCTTATCTCTCTCAGCCACAGGGACTTGCCAATACCCACTTGTTAAGTCTAAGGTGGAAAAATAATTAGCAGATTTCAAAGCAGTCAAGGACTCTTCTATCCTAGGCAAGGGGTAGGTGTCTTTATGGGTGATGTTATTAATCCGCCGGTAGTCTACGCACATTCTCATGGTTCCGTCCTTTTTTTTGACAATCACTAGAGGGGCCGCCCAGGGGCTACAGCTGTCTCTTATTACCCCGGCCTGTTTCATCTCCCTCAGCATATCTTTTGCACATTGATAGTGAGCGGGCGGTATGGGTCTATATCTTTCTTTTATTGGGGGATGGTCACCGGTGGGGATTGTGTGTTCTACCCCTTCTATCCGTCCGAAGTCCAATGGGTGTTTACTGAAGACTTGTTCATATTCCGTCACTAGCCTATACACCCCTTGTTTTTGATGGGTAGGTGTTGAATTTATGCCCACGTGTAGCTGTTGGCACCAATCCTCCAATTCTCCATCTGAGCCGTTGACTTCCACCTGACAGGTTGGTTCTAAGGGCTCAATGGTTGTGATGGCATTGTTGTCAACAGTATATAGCTTTGCCACTGTACCATACCTTGGCAAAGTGACCTCTTCCTCTCCACAGTTCAAAAGTCGTACCGGCACTCGTCCCCGGTGTACCTCGACTACCCCTCGTGCTGTGAGTATAGTGGGCCTGCTGTCGGTGTACACTGGTTCTATTAAGGCTTGATAATCTCGTCCCTTAGTACCAATGGCTGCTCTACACCATACCAGCATTTCTGTTTTTGGTGGGATTACAATAGACGTTGGATCACTTACCCTCACACTGCCGATTTCTCCACCTGCAACTTCTACCTGTTGCCTTAACATCAGTAATTTTATTTCCCTCCGGAGAACTCTCTGTTGGCAGGATTGGGCAGTTTCAGCAATTTGCTGTAAGACAGAAATAACTTCGGAAAAGCAGTTCTCTAACACATTCATTCCTATCAATACAGTTGGTTCACAGTTCCGCCGGTCGACATCAACAACAATTATACCCTGTTTCTTCAATTCTACTTTACCAATCTTTATAGTCATCTCCCTGAATCCTAGTTTCGGTACCAACTTACCATTACTGGCCCATATATCTAGTTCAACATCAGAGGGCCCTTTATCAATATCTGCATCAGCCCAATACCTCTTATAAAGGATATATGTTATAGATGAAATCTGGGAACCTGTGTCCAACAAAGCGTTAAGGGGAATTCCGTCCAGCACGATAGGGATAATGGGTCGTCCTCCGATGTACCTGTCGTGCCAGGGTGTTGGGCCTTGAAAGTTCATTCCTGCGAAGCGGCCCGTATTCCCAGGGGATTCCCGTTTAAATCACAATCTCGTGCAAAGTGGCCTGGCTGCTGGCAACGGCGGCAAATGGGCTGTCCATCCGGTTGGTAGCGGTCGCGGGGTCATCCTCTCCATGTCGGGTATCTCCGGGGTCTCATCCATGGAACATCCTCTCTACGGTTTGCCAACTCCATCTTGGGTCCTCTCATCTCCTGCATGGTTTTAGCCATTGAAGCAAGAACATCAGTTAAAGAGTCAAGCTTTTGTTGAAGAGCCTCATTAGTACTGGGCCCCAGGGGCTTAGCAATGGCCCCGGACATAGCTGATGTCACTGGCACTCCCTGTTGTTGAGGTGCCTCTGCCATGGGTTGCGCAGGATCCTGATCCCGAGGTGCCTCTGCCAGCTGGAGACGTATAGCGCTCTCCTTTAATTGGGCAAATGTCAATTCAGGGTTCTTAAAAACAAGCATGCTCACATGCCCCCGGTGAGAAGGGGTGTAGAGTCCGTCGATAAATTGATCTCTTAGAAGTTTATCCGCTCCGGTGTTAAAAATGGGTTTAGCCAGTGTAAGTGATTTAAGGGCTTCCTGCAGGTTTAAGGCAAAGTCTCTCACGACCTCATTAGCTTTTTGTTTGCAATTAAAGAATCGTATTTTTGCTTTGCTGCCGGCAGTGGTTTCAAATGTAGCTTTTAATCCAGCAAATATGCGTTCAACAGTGCCTTTTAGATCAGCTGCCCATGCTGTGACTTCTCGCTTAGCATGGCCACTTAACTGCATCATCAGGAGACTAACACGCTGAACTTCACCCACGGGGAACATGTCAAAATGGGCCAGCATCTTTTCTCTGAAATCGTCAAGGGTATTAGGCTCACCTTCATACATTGGAAGCCACGGGCCACCCGGGGTATAAGGCATCAGCACCGGCATGATGGGCGCCACTCCTTGCACCGCTGCGCTACCGGACTCTCTATCGACACTCTGTCTTTCAGCTGCATTAGCGTCGCCGGGTGCTGCGGCGTCTCCGTGCTGCGACATACTGTGCCCCCTTAGTTAATCCGGACCCTTCCGGTCCTCCGCTTCCGTCGGGATAGTGTAGATTCGATCCGCTGTGCAGCAGGATTGGTTTTCCCCTTGCTCTGACGTCAGAGCGCTCAGCTTGGTGCCGCCCACAATGACTCGCCCCCTGCTGCTCCCGCCCGCCGCGCGCTCTGTAATGGCGGATTCTGAAGTTTTTCAGTCAGACTGGGGCTCAGTTAATGGCGTAGCTCCATTAACAGTCTCGTGCCTAACGGTTATGAGGTGATTACCTCAGGGGATGGCGGCCATCTTTACTCCATTATAACCAATGGGGAAAAGTCACTTTCAATAGTTTTTAATGGGAAATGGAATTTTCTTTAATAAAGTTAATTTTCAAGATTTTTCATCCAAGTTTTCACAGTTTTGGGCTCCAATCACGGCACACAATACCCGGTATACGGGCTCGCTGGATCCTGTTCGTGAAGCCAATTGTGACACCCAAGAGACCGGGGTACCCAGCACCGAACCAATGGGGTCTGTCTCTTGAGGGAGATGTCACGGGTGGCTTGACCCGGTGCTGTGGCCTCAGGCAATGCACAGTGTAAGGGGTATCATGAGGGAACAGGCACTTACTTGATCAGCAGCAGGTTCTCTCAGCGGTGATGATCCTGATCCTGGATAGATAGCTATTGTCCAAATGAAAGTCTGAGGCACTGAAACGTTTAACCAGTTTACTTCAACATAAGGGGATTTACAACCAGTCCTGTCACCGGAGTCTGTATGGGAACTCTGAGTTACTTTGACCCTGCCGGGGTCTTCGCCTCTTATTGTACGCAGTTTCTGTGTGGCCCTGCTGCTGTATGTGAACTGGCTGCCGGCCCAATCTGTCCCCTCCGGGTCCTGGTTCGACGGGCAACCCGAGTCCTTTTATCGGCTTACCCCCTCCAGGAGTACCGCTGAACTCTGTGTCTGTTGCTGCGTCCGGCCCTAGTGAAGCTGATATCACCTCACGTTTTTCCGGTTGCTGTATTATATATAATGAATACAGCCACGGATCCGGTATCCGTCTTTGCGCCTGTTCTGGGTAGTGATTAATGCTACCCGGTTCTCACAATGTCCTTTTTTTCCGTCCCTTTTCTCCTCAGGCCGGTGATTTGGGCCTGGAAACTGTCATAGGGCTGTTAGAAATTCAGCTGTATGACCTCTCACTTTCAGCTCCTTAGCCCAACTGCCAGTTCTTCTCTCAGACCAGAATGGATCAAGGGGAGTCTCTGGAGCTCCCCCTTCTGGCCGGAGGTGGTAGTGCAGTCTTGCTATTTTAGTATTTGTATTTAGTGTCAGTAACTGTTTTTGTGGCTAATACCCCTAGGGGTGCCACAAGTTCATTCTCTGTCCTCCATAGTACATGCCTGCGCAAGGCAAGATTGCCTCGTGCAGGCATGTACTACGGAGGACAGAGAATGAACTTCAATCCAATATTGCAGCCAGCATGCAGCCAGCGGGTAAGGAAAGGGTGAATCAAACACCCGAAAACTCCGCCCCTATGGCTGAAAATTGTTCCCTCCAAATTCAGGTGACAGAGTCCCTTTAACATCTTTCTGACCTCGGACGGGATGGTACGTCCGAGGTCAGATACCGCGCTTTGATGCAGGACTCCGGCGGTGAGCCCGCATCAAAGCCGGGACATGCCAGCTGTTATGAACAGATGACATGTGCTCGCAATAGCAGCGGGTGAAATCGCGATTCACCCGCCGCTATTAACTAGTTAAATGCCGCTGTCAAACGCTGACAGCGGCATTTAACTAGCGCTTCCAGCCGGGTGGCCGGATATGATCACAACGCCGACCACCGTCACATGATCGGGGGTCAGCGATGCGTCAGAATGGTAACCATAGAGGTCCTTGAGACCTCTATGGTTACTGATGCTGGCCTGCTGTGAGCGCCACCCCGTGGTCGGCGCTCATAGCACACCTGCATTTCTGCTGCATAGCAGCGATCTGATGATCGCTGCTATGTAGCAGTGGCGATCGAGTTGTGCCAGCTTCTAGCCTCCCATGGAGGCTATTGAAGCATGGCAAAAGTAAAAAAAAAGTAAAAAAAAAATGAGAAAAAAAATATATAAAAGTTTAAATCACCCCCCTTTCGCCACATTCAAAATAAATCAATAAAAAAAAAAATCAAACCTACACATATTTGGTATCGCCGCATTCAGAATAGCCCAATCTATCAATAAAAAAAAGGATTAACCTGATCGCTAAACGGCATAGCGAGAAAAAAATTTGAAACACCAGAATTACGTTTTTAGGTCGCCGCGACATTGCATTAAAATGCAATAACGGGCGATCAAAAGAACATATCTGCACCAATATGCTATCATTAAAAACGCCAGCTCAGCATGCAAAAAATAAGCTCTCACCCGACCCCATATCATGAAAAATGAGACGCTACGGGTATCGGAAAATGGCGCAATTTTTTTTTTTGCTTAGCAAAGTTTGGAATTTTTTTTCACTACTTAGATAAAATAGAACCTAGACATGTTTGGTGTCTATGAACTCGTAATGACCTGGAAAATCATAATAGCTGGTCAGTTTTAGCATTTAGTGAACCTAGTAAAAAAGCCAATCAAAAAACAAGTGTGGGATTGCACTTTTTTTGCAGTTTCACCGCACTTGGAATTTTGTTCCCGTTTTCTAGTACACGTCATGCTAAAACCAATGATGTCGTTCAAAAGTACAACTTGTTTTGCAAAAAATAAGCCCTCACATGGCCATATTGACAGAAAAATAAAAAAGTTATGGCTTTGGGAAGAAGGGGAGCAAAAAAAGAACACGGTAAAACAAAAAATCCCAAGGTCATGAAGGGGTTAACTCTTTCACTACTATAGGATCAGTAATGGATAGGTGTCTTATTGATGCCTCTCCATTACTAACCGGGCTTGATGTCACCTTACAATACAAAGGTGACATTAACCCCTTATTATCCCATATGCCACCGCTACAGGGCAGTGGGAAGAGAGAGACTAAGTGCCGGAATTGGTGCATCTTCCAGATGCACAATTTCTGGGGTGGCTGGGAGCTGGTATTTGTAGCCGGGGGGGGGGGGCAATATCCATGGCCCCTTCCTAGGCTATGAATATAGCCTTTCTGGCTATAAATTATAGGGGGACCACACATTTTTTTGGGGGGTCCCCCTATTGTAATAGCCAGTAAAGGCTAAATATACAGCTGCGGGCTGATATTCACAGCCTGGGAAGATCCATGGCTATTAACCCTTCCCAGGCTACAAACATCGGCCCCTAGTCGCTGGCTTGAAAATTGCGTGGGAGCCCATGCAATTTTTATCCATTTTTTTTTAAGTTAAACAGATATTGCGTTTAAGGCCGGGGTCACACTTGTGAGAAACTCTGTTGTGAATTCTGCTTTTGGGCTCCCTCCGGTGGTTGTAAGTGGTAATGCAGTTGTCCCAGAAGTGCAGTCTTGGTCAGGTGTTTCTGCTGATTGCAGTTCTGACTCGGGTATTTAGGTGTGCAGGATTCATTAGTCCTTGCCAGTTGTCCATGGTTCAGGGATGTTTTGAATCTTGGTCTGGTTCCTCCTGCCTTGCTGCCAATTCAGCAAAGATAAGTGTTTGTTTTTTTTTTCTGTGGCACACTTGTTGTGTGCTGAATGATTTTGTGCTGTTCATTTGTTTTCTCTTGTCCAGCTTAGATTGGGTCAGTGTTTTCTCAGTCTTGTTGGATTCTCAGGAGTTGCAGATATACTCTCCACATCTTTAGTTAGATGGTGGAATTTTTTGTATCATCTGCTGTGGATATTTTTGGAAGGGTTTTAATACTGACCGCTTAGTATTCTGTCCTATCCTTTCCTATTTAGCTAGAAGTGGCCTCTTTTGCTAAATCCTGTTTCCTGCCTGCGTGTGTCTTTCCTCTACCACTCACAGTCAATATTTGTGGGGGGCTGCCTATCCTTTGGGGTTCTGCTCTGAGGCAAGATAGAATTCCTACTTCCATCTATAGGGGTATTTAGTCCTCCGGCTGTGTCGAGGTGTCTAGGTTTTGTTAGGCACACCCCACGGCTACTTCTAGTTGCGGCGTTAAGTTCAGGATTTGCAGTCAGTATAGTTTCCACCAACTCCAGAGAAAGTTCCATGCGGCTCCAAGGACACCAGATCATAACAAAACTCGCAGGAGTCTCGCACCTCAGTACCTGGCACTGACGCTGGCACTCGGGACCGGAGTATGCGGCTACATGTATTGCTATGCAGCTGAATGCTCCGATCCGAGTGCCAGTGGCAGTGCCGGGTATTGAGGTGCGAGACTCGTGCTAGTTTCTCGCAAGTGTGACCCCCGCAGATTTTGTGTGTGTGTGTGTGTGTCTTTATTTAACTCTTTATGCACCATTTTATTATGTTTATTGGTAAACATCGGGCTTGGTATTATCTATCTATAGGTCTATCAATCTATCTATCTATCTATCTATCTATCTATCTATCTATCTATCTATCTATCTATCTCTATCTATCTATATTAAGCAAAAAAGAGGCAGCACTCCATGTAGTCAGTATTTAACCTTGCAGGATTTAATCAACCCACTGTTCAGGGCGACGTTTCGGCTCAGACTCAAGGCTTGAGAAAGGCTCAGTCTGAGCCGAAACGTCGCCCTGAACAGTGGGTTGATTAAATCCTGCAAGGTTAAATACTGACTACATGGAGTGCTGCCTCTTTTTTGCTTAATATTGAACTACTTGGATACATGGACTGCTATCCTGGGGCCCTGCACCCGAAGATAAGTTTGCATTGTGCTGTTCCTTTTTTCTTATCTATCTATCTATCTATCTATCTATCTATCTATCTATCTATCTATCTATCTATCTATAAGAAAAAAAGAAAAGCAGCACACAAAAATAGCAGAAAAAATGGGCTTTTAATGTCTGAACGGCGTGGCAACGTTTCGATTTTCCAATCCTTTTTCAGGCTTGAAAAAGGATTGGAAATCCGAAACGTTGCCACGCCGTTTAGGCATTAAAAGCCCATTTTTTCTACTATTTTTGTATGCTGCTTTTCTTTTTTTCTTATATTATTGGAACCATTGGAATATTGGTTTGGAGAGCTTTGCACTACAAGTTTGGTAATATGATGCTGTTCTAATTTTTTTCTATCTATCTATCTATCTATCTATCTATCTATCTACCTATAGATCTATCTACCATCTATCTTCTATCTAAGGCCGGCGTCACACTCGGCGTAAGACAATACGGTCCGTATATTACGGCCGTAATACGCAGAAAAGTCCCCAAAATAGTGATCCGTATCTCATCCGTAGGCAGGATAAAATATTACAACAACCTTTGTGTTTATTTCATTAAAATAATTTTTAATAATGTGTTTGTGTTTTTTTTTAACCCTTTACTACTATTGGATTAATAATGGATAGGTGTCATAATTGACGCCTCTCCATTATTAATTTGGCTTAATGTCACCTTACAATAGCAAGGTGGCATTAACCCTTCATTACCCCATATCCCACCGCTACACGGGAATGGGAAGAGAGTGGCCAAGTGCCAGAATAGGCGCATCTTCCAGATGTGCCTTTTCTGGGGTGGCTGGGGGCAGATGTTTTTAGCCAGGGGGGGGGCCAATAACCGTGGACCCTCTCCAGGCTATTAATATCTGTCCTCAGTCACTGGCTTTACCACTCTGGCGCAGAAAATTGCGCGGGAGCCCACGCCAATTTTTTCCGCCATTTAACCCTTTCATTTAATAGCCAAATTTTGCATATACACACTACTAACATTAGTAGTGTGGAATATGCAAAAAAAAGGGGGATATGACATGGTTTACTGTATGTAAACCATGTCTCATATCATGTCGGGTTTTGGAAGGAGATAGCAAAAGCCGGCAATTGAATTACCGGCTTTTAAGCTATCTAGCGCTGGATGTAATATTAACATATATACATGTGTCTCACTGACATATATATATATATATATATATATATATATATATATATATATATATATATACCTATTCTATGTGTACACATTTATTCTACCTATTCTATTGTAAGCTGTCAGTGTGATTTTACTGTACACTGCGCTGAATTGCCGGCTTTTCTCTCTAACACCGGTGCGTATTTCCAGCAAGTCACACTGCTGGTCCGTGTGTAATCCGTATTTTTCTGGCTTCCATAGACTTTCATTGGCGATTTTTTTTTTTTTGCGCAATACGGTGACAAACGCAGCGTGCTGCGATTTTCTACGGCCGTAGAAAGCCGTATAATACAGATCAGTAAAATACGGCAGGGGCATAGAGAATAATTGGGCCGTGTGTAATGCGTGTTTTACGGACATATTTTATGCGCTCATACGTCCGTAAAACTCGCTAGTGTGACGCCTATCTGTGTAAACAGTATTCTTCAATTGAGTATGTAAATGAAGAGGTTGGACAAGAAATGACATCACAATTTTTTTTTTTAATTATGTTAGCTTTATTTAGGTTACAAAAACGCAGACAAATCTGCATGAAAAACGCATGAAAATCTGCACAAAAACTGCATCAAAAGCGCATCAAAAACGCATCAAATCCTCACCTGCGTTTTCTGGCAAGAGAGTGAGGAATCTGCACAGAAAATTCCACAGGCAAATCCGCAACGTGTGCCTTAGAGTAGACAGACAAGTTAGCACGCTCTCAGCTGTGAGTGGTGTCAGCTTTAACATTTATACAAATTTAGAAATGGGCCAATAAAACAACTAAAAGCAATTTTTTTTAGACCATATATTTTAATGTGTAGAAATGATTGCACAACCGATATTCTTTTTTAGCATTACTGGTCTCTGTTGGCTTGGAAAAAAACATGAAGGTAAAGCAGATTTTTCTAGGAGGGATACAAATATTTTTTTTATTATTGAAACAAATGGAGATTAGATTGGACACATATTGATGCAAAGATGTATCCAGTTGGGCAAATTCATCTGCAGTGAAAACAAAGGATCTGAAGAAATTCAAGTGGAAATGCATCCACTTTTGTAGGTTAGAAGTGCCCCCTAGGGGGGTCGCTGGGTTCTTACATGCAGCCTTGTTTTCCATTGACAGAAACATCTTCATAGTTAAATTGCAATCTTAAAAGCAAAAACATTTGTACACACATGTAATATAATTGTAAGATCATTGGAAAAGTTTCCTATTACATTTTTTCCCCACAATTTAAGACTGAGTTCAATGAGCAAACGGAAAATCATCTGAAAACTCTCAGTACTGTCATCCATATCCCCATCTATGAAAGTGTTTTTGTTTGTTTTTTTGTTGTTTTTTTTACACCCGTGTGGCATCTGTATTTATAAAGCAGAAATATAAGTGATAAAATACAGCTTCCTATGTTAATGAAGGCAATGTATCCGTAAAAATACAAATATGGATAATCCGTATGGGATCCAAATGGTCGAGTCTCATCCAAAATACATAAGAGAACTGTTCATGCTGCAATTTCTTGTTTGGTCTGATTTTTACCCGGACAGCACATGTCCGTATAATACGCTCATCTGATTGAGTCCTCAATCACCACATAAGAGATAAAAAAATATATGTAAATCCGTAACCCTAATAACACAGTTTAGATTCAAAGTCTTTAGTGTTTGCATATATCTTGGCTCCTATGGAGTACTGCTGTCTTTTGTTTTTCTATATAATGCAGCTATCGCAGCTTGCACCTGTTCACACTTACGAGGTTCTGGTCAGGTTTTTTTCTCTGGAGGTGTGACTGCCTCCAGCTTGACTCTGCACTCCTCCAATTGACCAGCAGGTGATGTTCATCACTTCTACTTACCCATTTCAATTGTAGGTTCATGGCTCGGGAGAGACAAGTTTGCACATTTAACTGTAGGCTAATAGCTCAAGAGAGGTATGTACATTAGAATGGGAACCCATCAGAGGGACTGCACCCTGCCATGGTTGATGGGCATATGCAGCGCCCCAGGGTCCTGGTCGTTGCAATAATGTCATTTTCCTCTAGGGGAGAGTGGTATTATGTTTGGAGGCAAAGAAGGACAACTGCATCCAGGTATCACAAACATGCAACACATTTCACACTCCAGGCCACCAGGGGGAGCTCTGCTCCTATTTATAAGGTCACTCCTCACATTGGTAAAATGGGTTGCCTGTAGGAAAAGTTAGTGAGTTGCTGGCTGAGCTTCGCTCAGGTAGTTGGTCCCTGGCAGGGGTGGGATCCTGACAGAGATCGAGGAAGAAGGACATGGAGCTGTGCATGCCCTGAGAGCTGCAGCTTCTAGAAAGAGACACGGAAGGAGAACTGTATTGCAGAGAGGGTGAAAGAAGTTGTAGCAAAGAAGTGGATTCCAGGAGGGGATCAGCCCTACACAGGCTGCCTCCTTCGGAGGTGCAGAATCCCGGTAGCCGGAACACCGAGGGAGCAGGACAGCTAATTTTACGTTACCTGTCTGCCCTACACCCAGGAGGCAAGGTGGCACCCCTTAGAGGCTGGGGCATGATAGATTCCCTGTAAAACGCCTTAAGCCATCGGTCATATGGGTTTGTCCTATCCATCTGGGGGACAGAGAGAGAGACATAACATCTACAACATCTGTGAGGACCTTATAAGAAGCTTAGCAGTAAGGGACTACAACACTGAAGCGCTGGAGGAAGGCTACTGATTTCCTCCTGGACAAGGGGACTCTGGACTTGCCTCCAAACCGGCCGGACTCTGCCCTGTGATCCGGTGCTCTGGACTGTGGATGCTGAGGTCTTCAGTAAAGGGAAAGAGACTGCAACCTTGTGTCCTCGTTCTTCACTGCGCCTCTCACCATCCACCATCTACACACTGGGAAGCCCTGGGGACATACTTCACCTGTGGGAATGTATACCATCTAGCTGCCATAACATCACCCCAGTGGACCCCTTAAAGCAGCGTCGGTCCCCCTGACCGAATATTACAGGTGGCGTCATGAAAATTTCCCCTTTAAAGACCTTTCCCTTTTACAAGGACGTCCCAGGACCACAGACTAGTTCAGCCACCGTGACATCCCCCCGTGAACTGAAAGACCTGGTACCGAGTACCCCACGGCCCTTGGGGGGCGATCCACATACATGAATTGGCCAATTTATGCTCTAAAAACCTTCATTTTTGTAAGTTCATCTTACTGAGTAATAACACAGTTTAGATTCAATGTTTTCAGTGTTTGCATATATCTTGGCTCCTATAGAGTGTTGCTGTGTTTTCTTTTTCTAGATAGATAGATAATATATAGATAGAGGTAGATACTGCATAGATCAATTATAGATACATTGATGATAGATAATAGGTAAGCATATTGCCACTGCAGGTACTGTATAAAGTTGATTTTTAGGTTTTTGCATCAATCAATAAGGCTCATTCATACGTATGTGCAATTTGGTCCACCCTCGGACCACAGTGCTCGTACTGGCTGTGGGTCTCCCAACCCAAGCATGACAGTCTTATAGAAATACATAAAGTTGTCACGTCGTTCGGTCTGTATCTGGTCTTCGGCGTGATAATGCATGTCTTTGCTTTAACCCTTTGCTCCTTTCCCCCTAATTGAGATGGGATACTGTTGGCTGTTACCTGTATGGAGCCTTCTCAGTTCCCTGCTCTGCTGCGTAGCCGTACATAGGTGGTTAGGTCTTTGCTCTGCTGCATGGCACATCCACATGTGCAGTCCCTGGTTGCCACTGTGGAAGCTGTCCGTGGGTTGTGAGGTCATTTGCAGCTGGTGCATGACTTTCCACGTGTGTCAGGGCGTGCAGTTCCAGCCAGGTGCCCTGAGCCTCAGTTCCTGCACTGATTGTGCTGTAATGGTTACTGTTTGTGCTTAGGGCATGCATGGCCACACCTCTCCTGCTTTTATCAGGGTTAGTGAGTGTACTTGAAATGCTATCCCCAGCCAATTGCTGAGAGGCAGCTCCTATATAAAGTTCCCCTGCCCTACGGGCGGGGCCTGGGCTACTCACAAAGCTCCTGAACTTTGCTATGTGTGTTTGTGTTCCTGCACCTCTCCTGTCTATGTTTTGGTACCAAAGTCCTTGCTTTGATTCCTGTTTTGTCCTGTTCTGGCACCTGTCCTGGAGGTGGTATATCCAGGCCTGAATCCTTGATCCTGTACCTGTCCTGAACCTGTCTGAACTGTGTCTGCTGTTATTATGTTCCTGGTATCTCTCTGCATCTGGAGCCTCACACCCTGTGACTTTAAGTCTCTTGTAACCAGTGTTTCTGCTGACCATCTACTACTCTGTGCTCTGATTACCATGCGGTGTTAACCCCGTCTGGGCCATGTCCAGTACGGCGGTGCTTGCACCATCACGCTTGAGTTCCTTCCTAGGTCTGATGTCCGGAGTCTGATGACCGCAGTCTGGAACCTGATGACCGCTGCTTGAAGCCTGATGTCTGGTGGTGCTTGTAGGTCATGTCGGATGTCCGGAACCAAACGACTACTGTCTGATGTCTGCCGGTGACCCTGGGTCCTGATGTCCTGTCTGCACACTGATCTCCTGATGACCTTGTGTTCCCTGATGTCCTGATGCTCTGCACCATTCATTATGGCCCCATAGATGCTCCACATAAAGCTGTGCCATATGGAATGCTCTGCACCGTTCATTATGGCCCCATAGATGCTCCATATAAAGCTGTGCCACATATAATGCTCTGCCCCGTTCATTATGGCCCCATAGATGCTCCATAGAAAGCTGTGCCATATATAATGCTCTGCACCGTTGATTATGGCCCCATAGATGCTCCATAGAAAGATGTGCCCCATATAGAATGCTCTGCACCGTTCATTATTGCTCCATAGAAAGCTGTGCCCCATATATAATGCTCTGCATTGTTCATTATTGCCCCATAGATGCTCCATAGAAAGCTGTGCCCCATATAGAATGCTCTGCATCGTTCATTATGGCCCCATAGATGCTCCATAGAAAGCTGTGCCATATATAATGCTGCTGCTGCAATAAAAAAAAAAAAAATCACATACTCACCTCTCTTGCTCAGGACGCCGGCGCTTTCAATATTTACCTGCTCCTCGTGCGGCTCCATCTCCAGCACTGACGCTCAGCAGAGGACGCGCACTGACTACGTCATCGCGCCCTCTGAACTGAGTATCACAGCCAGAGGACGCTGCAGATGGAGCCGCAGCGGAGCGAGGAGCAGGTAAATATCGCGCAGCGCTGCGCTCCCGGTATACTTACCTGCTCCTGGTGCGGTCCCTGCAGTCCCTGGCTTCCCCGGCGCTGTAGATTCTTCCTGTATTGAGCGGTCACAGTTACCGCTCATTTACAGCAATGAATATGCAGCTCCACCACTATGGGAGGTGGAGCCGCATATTCATTTCTGTAATGAGCGGTGCCATGTGACCACTCAGTACAGGAAGAATCTGCAGTGCCGGGGAAGCCAGGGACTGCAGAGACCGCACCGGGAGTAGGTAAGTATAATTACAGAGCCCCCGCTCCCCTCCCCTGCCAACCTCCCGGTATATGACTCGAGTATAAGCCGAGAGGGGGACTTTCATCCCCAAAAAATGGGCTGAAAATCTCGGCTTATACTCGAGTATATACGGTAAAACCTTTATGAAATTTTTACTCTTCGCCACGACAGCACCCCACTGGAGAGAGGGATCCGCCCCGCAGGAACAGGAAACCTACCGAGAAATAAAAGGGGGCGGTCCACCATTCCTCCTCAGTTTAGGTTTCCTGTTCCTGCGGGAACGTACAGAAACGACAGGACTACACGGACATACCTGGGCTAGCATGCCGCCTGCGCGGTATCCATGAGAACGGCAGGGGCTGCAGCTCAGAAGCAGCGTCGTGGGAGTTCCGTTAGACGGCTCCCTCTTCGTCTGGTGGAGCATGCAGACGGCCGGGTCCGGGGAGGGCCGCCCGGCATCATCTGCAGTGGCGGTACGGCAGTGTGAGGAGGCCGGCTGGAGTAGGGTAAGAGAGTGGCTGTACTCCTATTGCGGTCCGATGTGGAAATTCCGGACCGCACATGCGCCGACCGCCGCAATACAGGCTACCCCGGAAGTGGATGGTTGACTTCCGGGGCGCCTAGGCCGGATCTAGGGCGGGGGAGCCAGCGCCGATCCGCGCATGCGCACTGCGTCGGAAAAAAAAATGGGCGCAGTATTTAAACCGCAAATCAACTGTAATATGGCGATGCAGAGATGTCATCCCCAGGTGCCATGGACCCCACAGCTGGAGATCCAGTACTCCCCGCCAAAGATAACACCAGAGGATCCTCGGAGACCGCTCGTAAAAGCGACGAATCCAGAACAGGATCTCGGCCTTCTGATCCGTTACAATTTGCTTCACTGGGTGAGTTATTTAAACTCTGCCTATTAAGCTGACGTTGTCTCCCTACTTCTCTCTTTTCTCTTTCTCTCACTACTTATTACGCCTAGTCTAAAAAGCGACAAAAAACAAAACATAAAGAATGTGCCTTGTATAGCCAGCCCCTTCCGGACTCATACCCCAAAAAACTTTGCAAAGACTGTTTTAAGGAAACAACACAGGGAGCAACAGTGTCCGTTACGGACTTACGGGCCATTATTAGGGAGGAACTAAAAAATATGGCCCAGGATAAACCGCGTAAAACTAAGTCCAAAACACCGACACCTGTGTCAGACTCCGATAGTGACCAAACTGTACTGTCAGAAGCCTCTCTATCATCATCATCAGAGATCGAGGGATGCTCATGTTTTCCCTTAGACAGTGTGGACAATTTGGTAAAATCATGGGGTGTGAGGAGGTAAAGGGTGCGCAAACCACGCAGGAAATTATGTTCGCGGGTTTGGCAGAGAGAAAGAGGAGATGTTTTCCGGTTATACCAGCAGTGAAAGCATTAATTAAAAGAGAGTGGGAGAAACAGGATCAAAGAAGTTTTTTACCCTCCGCGTCAAAACGTAAATATCCGTTTAGTGACGAGGAGCTTCTTACATGGACCAAAGTCCCTAAGGTCGATGCAGCCATAGCCTCTACGTCTAAGCAATCCACTCTACCTGTGGAGGATGCGGGACTACTGGTCGATCCTTTGGATCGTAAGGCTGAATCATTCCTTAAGCGTTCTTGGGAAGCGGCTACAGGAATTTTCAAACCTGCAGTAGCCAGCACTTGCACTGCCCGGTCAATGATCATTTGGATTGATCAGTTAGACCAGCAAATTGAAAATAAGGTTTCAAGAGAAAAACTACGGACGGCCATCGCCTTAATACGAGGAGCGGCAGCTTTTATGGCGGACGCATCTGCCGACACTCTTCGTTTGGCAGCGAGATCTGCAGGCCTCGTGAATAATGGAAGACGAGCGCTATGGATGAAAAGCTGGAAAGGGGACGCGCAGTATAAATCTAAAATATGCGCAATCCCATGTGAGGGCGAGTACCTCTTTGGTAAAACCTTAGACGAGATACTCGAAAAGGCAAAGGACAGGAAGAAAGCTTTTCCTGATTCCTCTATTCCCTTTTACAGGAGAGCCTTTAAGAGGAGACCGTTTGGCAAAAGGAGGCAAACGGATAGGTCTACAACATGAACCGCTAATGAGGACAGACAAAGAGGTACCATGTTTAGAAGACCCAACCCCCCAAAAGACAATAAATTCTGAGGATATACCAGTAGGGGGCAGACTGAAATTTTTCGCCACCCAATGGGAAAAAATAACATCTAGCTCGTGGGTTTTAAATATCATCCGAGATGGAATTTAACTACAATTCTCTCGTGTTCCCCACGAGTCATATATTATAACATCCCTCAGCTCGCCTATACAACAACAGGCTCTAGAGCTTGAAATTCAAACCCTATTATCAAAATGGGTTTTAGTCCAAGTCCCTGAGGGACAGGAAGGTAGGGGGATTCTGCTCTCCCTTATTCCTGATTTCCAAACCCGACGGTTCTTTCAGGACAATAATAAACCTTAAAAAACTCAATTTATTTATTGAAAACCATACATTTAAGATGGAATCCATTAGATCCACTATAAAACTCCTCTTTCCAAACTGTATGATGGGGGGCATTGATTTAAAAGATGCTTATTATCATCTCCCTATTCATGACAGATACCAAAAATTCCTCAGGGTAGCGGTGATAATCAACGGCGAGATTCGTCATTTCCAGTACGCGGCCAAGCCCTTCGGCCTTTTGACAGCGCCGAGAATCTTCACCAAGATAATGCTAGAGGTGATGGCCTACCTTCGCCAAAAGGAAACCTTAATTGTGCCCTATATGGATGACTTTTTGGTCATAGGAAATTCAGTTACTCAATGTGCTGATCGTTTGGCTCACGCAGTTTCCTCTCTACAGGATCTAGGCTGGATAATTAATACCAACAAATCCAGACTCACTCCGCTTTCCCATCAGGCGTTCTTGGGGTTCCATCGAGACTCCATATCTCAAAAGTGTCTTCTGCCTCAGGTAAAGATACTACTGATCAAACACAAAGTCCTAGCCGCAATAAATAATCCACGTATATCCCTAAGACAAGCTATGTCATTACTAGGATCCCTTATCTCTTGTATACCTGCAGTAAAATGGGCTCAATATCATACCCGAACACTGCAACACCAGATTTTACAAGAAGATAGACGGTTATTTGGTCACCTAAATGCAAAAATAACCTTGTCACAGGAGGTTTTAACTTCCTTAGCGTGGTGGCTAGACTCAAATCATTTGAGTGGTATTCCATGGGTAATAACGCCATCTCATACCATAACCACTGACGCCAGTCCTCACGGATGGGGCGCTCATATGGGGAATGATTTTTGCCAAGGGTTATGGAACATGGAGGAAAGCTGCAACTCCTCTAACATTAACCCCTTCCCGACCTTTGACGCATACGCTGCGTCATGAAAGTCGGTGCCAATCCGACCCATGACGCAGCATATGCGTCATGGAAAGATCGCGTCCCTGCAGGCCGGGTGAAAGGGTTAACTCCCATTTCACCCGATCTGCAGGGACAGGGGGAGTGGTAGTTTAGCCCAGGGGGGGTGGCTTCACCCCCTCGTGGCTACGATCGCTCTGATTGGCTGTTGAAAGTGAAACTGCCAATCAGAGCAATTTGTAATATTTCACCTAAAAAAATGGTGAAATATTACAATCCAGCCATGGCCGATGCTGCAATATCATCGGCCATGGCTGGACACACTAATGTGCACCCACCCCACCCCTCCGATCGCCCCCCCAGCCCCCCGATCTGTGGTCCGCTCCCCTCGGTCCTGTGCTCCGCTCCCCCGTCCTCCTGCCCGCTCCCCCCGTGCTCCAATCACACCCCCCGTGCTCCAAACAAACCCCCCCGCACTCCGATCCCACCCCCCGCACAGCGATCCCCCACCGCACAGCGATCCCCCCCCCGCACAGCGATCCCCCCCCGTGCTCCGATCCACCCGCCCGCACAGCGATCCCCCACTCCGTGCTCCAATCCACCCCCCCGTGTTCCGATCCACCCCCCCGTGCTCCGACGCCCCCCCCCCCCCGTGCCCTGATCTCCCCCCCTTATACTTACCTGGCCTCCCGGGGACCGTCCGTCTTCTTTCCTGGGCGCCGCCATCTTCCAAAATGGCGGGCGCATGTGCAGTGCGCCCGCCGAATCTGCCGGCCGAATCTGCCGGCCGGCAGATTCGTTCCAGAGTGAATTTTGATCACTGAGATAGGTAGGGACAATAAAAAAAATAATTTTTTTTTTTCCACTAAGGTTGGGGTAAGAACTAGGGTTAGGGGTAGGGTTAGGGTTAGGGTTAGGGGTAGGGTTAGGGATAGGGTTAGGGGTAGGGTTAGGGTTAGGGGTAGGGTTAGGGGTAGGGTTAGGAATGTGCACACATATTCTGGTCCTCTGCGGATTTTTCCGCTGCGGATTTGATAAATCCGCAGTGCTAAACCGCTGCGGATTTATCGCGGATTTACCATGTTTTTTCTGCGCATTTCAATGCGGTTTTACAACAGCGATTTTCTATTTGAGCAGTTGTAAAACCGCTGCGGAATCCGCAGAAAGAAGTGACATGCTGCGGAATGTAAACCGCTGCGTTTCCGTGCAGTTTTTCTGCAGCATGTGTACAGCGATTTTTGTTTTCCATAGGTTTGCATTGAACTGTAAACTCATGGGAAACTGCTGCGGATCCGCAGCGTTTTCCGCAGCGTGTGCACATACCTTTAGAATTAGGCTATGTGCACACGGTGCGGATTTGGCTGCGGATCCGCAGCAGTGTTCCATCAGGTTTACAGTACCATGTAAACATATGGAAAGCCAAATCCGCTGTGCCCATGGTGCGGAAAATACCGCGCGGGAACGCTGCGTTGTATTTTCCGCAGCATGTCAATTCTTTGTGCGGATTCCGCAGCGTTTTACACCTGTTCCTCAATAGGAATCCGCAGGTGAAATCCGGACAAAAAACACTGGCAATCCGCGGTAAATCCGCAGGTAAAACGCAGTGCCTTTTACCCGCGGATTTTTCAAAAATGGTGCTGAAAAATCTCATACGAATCCGCAACGTTGGCACATAGCCTTAGGGCTAGGGTTGGGTTGGAATTAGGGTTGTGGTTAGGGTTAGGGGTGTGTTGGGGTTACGGGTGTGTTGGGGTTAGGGTTGTGATTAGGGTTACGGCTACAGTTGGGATAAGGGTTAGGGGTGTGTTGGGGTTAGTGTTGGAGTTAGAATTGAGGGGTTACCACTGTTTAGGCACATCAGGGGGTCTCCAAACGCAACATGGCGCCACCATTGATTCCAGCCAATCTTGTATTCAAAAAGTCAAATGGTGCTCCCTCACTTCCGAGCCCCGACGTGCACCCAAACAGTGGTTTACCCCCACATATGGGGTACCAGCATACTCAGGACAAACTGCGCAACAATTACTGGGGTCCAATTTCTCCTGTTACCCTTGTGAAAATAAAGAAATGCTTGCTAAAACATCATTTTTGAGGAAAGAAAAATGATTTTTTATTTTCACGGCTCTGCGTTGTAAACGTCTGTGAAGCACTTGGGGGTTCAAAGTGCTCACAACACATCTAGATGAGTTCCTTAGGGGGTCTAGTTTCCAAAATGGGGTCACTTGTGGGGGGTTTCTACTGTTTAGGCACACCAGGGGCTCTGCAAACGCAATGTGACGCCCGCAGACCATACCATAAAAGTCTGCATTTCAAACGTCACTACTTCCCTTCTGAGCCCCGACGTGTGCCCAAACAGTGGTTTACCCCCACACATGGGGTATCAGCGTACTCAGGAGAAACTGGACAACAACTTTTGGGGTCCAATTTCTCCTGTAACCCTTGGGAAAATAAAAAATTCTGGGCTAAATAATTATTTTTGAGGAAAGAAAACGTATTTATTATTTTCACGGCTCTGCATTATAAACTTCTATGAAGCACTTGGGGGTTCAAAGTGCTCACCACACATCTAGATAAGTTCCTTTCGGGGTCACTTGTGGAGGGTTTCTACTGTTAAGCCACATCAGGGGCTCTGCAAACGCAACGTGACGCCCACAGAGCATTCCATCAAAGTCTGCATTTCAAAATGTCACTACTTCACTTCCGAGCCCCGGCATGTGCCCAAACAGTGGTTTACCCCCAAATATGGGGTATCAGCGTACTCAGGAGAAACTGGACAACAACTTTTGGGGTCAAATTTCTCCTGTTACCCTTTGTAAAATAAAAAATTGCAGGCTAAAAGATCATTTTTGAGAAAATAATTTTTTTTTTTTATTTTCATGGCTCTGCGTTCTAAACTTCTGTGAAGCACTTGGGGGTTTAAAGTCCTCACCACACATCTAGATTAGTTCCTTTGGGGGTCTAGTTTCCAAAATGGGGTCATTTCTGGGGGATCTCCAATGTTTAAGCACACAGGGGCTCTCCAAACGTGACATGGTGTCCGCTAATGATTGGAGCTAATTTTCCATTTAAAAAGCCAAATGGCGTGCCATCCCTTCCGAGCCCTGCCGTGCGCCCAAACAGTGGTTTACCCCCACATATGGGGTATCAGCGTACTCAGGACAAACTGGACAACAATATTTGGGGTCCAATTTCTCCTATTATCCTTGGCAAAATAGGAAATTCCAGGCTAAAAAATCATTTTTGAGGAAAGAAAAATTATTTTTTATTTTCATGGCTCTGCGTTATAAACTTCTGTGAAGCACCTGGGGGTTTAAAGTGCTCAATATGCATCAACTGGAGCTAATTTTCCATTCAAAAAGTCAAATGGCGCGCCTTCCCTTCCGAGCCCTGCCGTGTGCCCAAACAGTGGTTTACCCCCACATATGAGGTATCGGCGTACTCGGGAGAAATTGCCCAACAAATTTTATGATCCATTTTATCCTACTGCCCATGTGAAAATGAAAAAATTGAGGCGAAAAGAATTTTTTTGTGAAAAAAAAGTACTTTTTCATTTTTACGGATCAATTTGTGAAGCACCTGGGGGTATAAAGTGCTCACTAGGCATCTAAATAAGTTCCTTGGGGGGTCTAGTTTCCAAAATGGGGTCACTTGTGGGGGAGCGCCAATGTTTAGGCACACAGGAGCTCTCCAAGCGCGACATGGTGTCCGCTAACGATGGAAATAATTTTTCATTCAAAAAGTCAAATGGCGCTCCTTCCCTTCCGAGCCTTACCATGTGCCCAAACAGTGGTTTACCCCCACATATGAGGTATCGGCGTACTCAGGAGAAATTGCCCAACACATTTTAGGATCCATTTTATCCTGTTGCCCATGTGAAAATGAAAAAAATTGAGGCTAAAAGAATTTTTTTGTGAAAAAAAAGTACTTTTTCATTTTTACGGATCAATTTGTGAAGCACCTGGGGGTTCAAAGTGCTCACTATGCATCTAGATAAGTTCCTTGGGGCGTCTAGTTTCCAAAATGGGGTCACTTGTGGGGGAGCTCCAATTTTTAGGCACACGGGGGCTCTCCAAACGTGACATGGTGTCCGCTAAAGAGTGCAGCCAATTTTTGATTCAAAAAGTCAAATGGCGCTCCTTCCCTTCCAAGCCCTGCCGTGCGCCCAAACAGTGGTTTACCCCCACATATGAGGTCTCAGCGTACTCAGGACAAATTGGACAACAACTTTCGTGGTTCAGTTTCTCCTTTTACCATTGGGAAAATAAAAAAATTGTTGCTAAAAGATAATTTTTGTGACTAAAAAGTTAAATGTTCATTTTTTCCTTCCATGTTGCTTCTGCTGCTGTGAAGCACCTGAAGGGTTAATAAACTTCTTGAATGTGGTTTTGAGTACCTTGAGGGGTGCAGTTTTTAGAATGGTGTCACTTTTGGGTATTTTCAGCCATATAGACCCCTCAAACTGACTTCAAATGTGAGGTGGTCCCTAAAAAAAATAGTTTTGTAAATTTCGTTGTAAAAATGACAAATCGCTGGTCAAATTTTAACCCTTATAACTTCCTAACAAAAAAAAATTTTGTTTCCAAAATTGTGCTGATGTAAAGTAAACATGTGGGAAATGTTATTTATTAACTATTTTGTGTCACATATCTCTCTGGTTTAACAGAATAAAAATTCAAAATGTGAAAATTGCGAAATTTTCAAAATTTTCGCCAAATTTCCGTTTTTATCACAAATAAACGCAGAATTTATTGACCTAAATTTACCACTAACATGAAGCCCAATATGTCACGAAAAAACAATCTCAGAACCGCTAGGATCCGTTGAAGCGTTCCTGAGTTATTACCTCATAAAGGGACACTGGTCAGAATTGCAAAAAACGGCAAGGTCTTTAAGGTCAAAATAGGCTGGGTCATGAAGGGGTTAAAGAACTAAATGCAGTAAAATACGCCTTATACCATTTTCTCCCACAGCTTCGGGGGAAAGATGTCAGAATCCTTTCCGACAACACCACCACAGTGGCGTATCTAAACAGACAAGGAGGCACGCGATCAAAGACTCTGATGTCTTCTGCTACAGAAATCTTGAATCTAGCAGAAAGTCATCTAACATCCCTTAGGCTACGTTCACACTAGCGTTCGGCTAGTGTGCGTCGCGCTAGCGTCGGGCGACGCAGCGGCGACGCACGCGTCATGCGCCCCTATGTTTAACATGGGGGACGCATGCGTTTTTGTGTGTTGCGTTTTCCGACACGTGCGTCTTTTTTGACGCTAGCGTCGGACCAAGAAAACGCAACAAGTTGCATTTTTCTTGCGTCCGATTTTCGTCAAAAAACGACGCACGCGTCGAAAAACGCAGCGTTTTTGCGTGCGTTTTGCCACGTTTTTGCGTGCGTCGTGCGTTGCGTCGCCGACGCAGCAGCGCGCAACGCTAGTGTGAACGTAGCCTTACTGCGCTGCACTTAAGAGGGGAAAACAACCAGCAGGCAGACTTCTTAAGTCGACACACCTTGAGACAGGGGGAGTGGTGCCTAAACCAGCAGATTTTTCTGGACATAATATCCCTATGGGGCCATCCTCAAATAGATCTCTTTGCCACAAGAAGAAACAAAAAAGTCCGGAGATTTGCCTCTTTATCTCCAGCGGATCATCCGGACATTCTGGACGCTCTCCAAGCCCCTTGGCAGTTCAGTCTGGCATACGCTTTTCCTCCGATCATATACCCCAAGTCATACGCAAGGAGCGAGAGTGATACTAATAGCTCCATTCTGGCCCAAGAGACCATGGTTCTCGTGGCTGCAAACCATGTCGGTCTCAGATCCTTGGGTCCTCCCCTCAACACCCAATCTTCTCTTCCAGGGTCCATTTTTCCACCCTCAGGTGGACAATCTCCATCTGACGGCCTGGAATTTGAGAGGCAGATGCTAAAATCAAGGAAAGAAAAACCTCCGGAAGGCATAACAGCGCACTCTACCAGAGCTATGGCATCCTCCTGGGCAGAAAGGGGAGAGGTCCCAATTGAGACTATATGTAAGGCCGCAACTTGGTCAAATCCCTCTACCTTCTATAATCACTATAGGCTTGACCTATCGTCAACTTCTGACCTAGACTTTGGCAGGACTGTCCTCAGCACGGTGGTCCTCCCTACCTTGGTGATGGTCTCTGAAAGATCTCCAGTGGGGTGCTGTCGTGGCGAAGAGTAAAAAGCCGGATTACTCACCGGTAATGCTCTTTTAGTGAGTCCACGACAGCACCCTCTTACATCCCTCCCTAGATAAATATAGTACTTACTATTGAGTAAAATTCTTTTAACCCCTTTCTGACATCGGATGTACTATCCCGTCGAGGTGGCTCAGAGCAGGCACTGTGAAGCAGCCTGCACTGCTCTCAGATCGGTGATCTGACAGAGTGCTGTGCAAACTGTCAGATCACCGATCTGTGATGTCCCCCCCTGGGACAATGTAAAAAAGTAAAAAAAAAAATTTCAAAATGTGTAAAAAAAAATAAAAAAAAATATTCCTAAATAATGAAAAAAAAAATAAATATATTATTCCCCTAAATACATTTCTTTATCTAAATAAAAAAAAACAATAAAAGTACACATATTTAGTATCGCCGCGTCCGTAACGACCCGACCTATAAAACTGGCCTACTAGATAACCCCTTCAGTAAACACCGTAAGGAAAAAAAAAACGAGGCAAAAAACAATGCTTTATTATCATACCGCCGAACAAAAAGTGGAATAACACGCGATCAAAAAGACAGATATAAATAACCATGGTACCACTGAAAGCGTCATCTTGTCCCGCAAAAAACGAGCCACCATACAGCATCATCAGCAAAAAAAAAAAAAGTTATAGTCCTGAGAATAAAGCGATGCAAAAATAATTATTTTTTCTATAAAATAGTTTTTATCGTATAACAGCGCCAAAACATAAAAAAATGATATAAATGAGGTGTCACTGTAATCGTACTGACCCGAAGAATAAAACTGATTTATCAATTTTACCAAACGCAGAACGGTATAAACGCCTCCCCCAAAAGAAATTCATGAATAGCTGGTTTTTGGTCATTCTGCCTCACAAAAAATCGGAATAAAAAGCGATCAAAAAATGTAACGTGCCCGAAAATGTTGCCAATAAAAACGTCAACTCGTCCCGCAAAAAACATGGCCTCACATGACTCTGTGAACTAAAATATGGAAAAATTATAGCTCTCAAAATGTGGTAACGCAAAAAATATTTTTTGCAATAAAAAGCGTCTTTCAGTGTGTGACAGCTGCCAATCATAAAAATCCGCTAAAAATCCCGCTATAAAAGTAAATCAAACCCCCCTTCATCACCCCCTTAGTTAGGGAAAAATTTAAAAAATGTATTTATTTCCATTAGGGTTAGGGTTAGGGCTAGGGCTAGGGTTAGGACTAGGGTTAGGGTTAGGGCTAGGGTTAGGGTTAGGGCTAGGGTTAGGGCTAGGGTTAGGGTTAGGGCTAGGGTTAGGGTTAGGGTTAGGGCTAGGGTTAGGGCTAGGGCTAGGGTTAGGGTTAGGGCTAGGGTTAGGGCTAGGGTTAGGGTTAGGGCTACAGTTAGGGTTGGGGTTGGGGCTAAAGTTAAGGTTAGGGTTTAGATTACATTTACAGTTGGGAATAGGGTTGGGATTAGGGTTAGGGGTGTGTCAGGGTTAGAGGTGTGGTTAGGGTTACTGTTGGGATTAGGGTTAGGGTTAGGGGTGTGTTTGGATTAGGGTTTCAGTTATAATTGAGGGGTTTCCACTGTTTAGGCACATCAGGGGCTCTCCAAACGCGACATGGCGTCCGATCTCAATTCCAGCCAATTCTGCGTTGAAAAAGTAAAACAGTGCTTCTTCCCTTCCGAGTTCCGAGCTCTCCCGTGTGCCCAAACAGGGGTTTACCCCAACATATAGGGTATCAGCGTACTCAGGACAAATAGGACAACAACTTTTGGGGTCCAATTTCTCCTGTTACCCTTGGGAAAATACAAAACTGGGGGCTAAAAAATAATTTTTGTGGGAAATTTTTTTTTTTTATTTTCACGGCTCTGCGTTATAAACTGTAGTGAAACACTTGGGGGTTCAAAGTTCTCACAACACATCTAGATAAGTTCCATGGGGGTCTAGTTTCCAATATGGGGTCACTTGTGGGGGATTTCTACTGTTTAGGTACATTAGGGGTTCTGCAAACGCAATGTGACGCATGCAGACCATTCCATCTAAGTCTGCATTCCAAATGGCACTCCTTCCCTTCTGAGCCCCGACGTGCGCCCAAACAGTGGTTCCCCCCCACATATGGGGTATCAGCGCACTCAGGACAAATTGGACAACAAATTTTGGGGTCCAATTTCTCCTGTTACCCTCGGGAAAATACAAAACTGGGGGCTAAAAAATAATTTTTGTGGGAAAAAATTTTTGTTTTATTTTTACGGCTCTCCATTAGAAACTTCTGTGAAGCCCTTGGTGGGTCAAAGCGCTCACGACACATGTAGATAAGTTCCTTAGGGGGTCTACTTTCCAAAATGGTGTCACTTGTGGGGGGTTTCTACTGTTTAGGTACATTAGCAGCTCTGCAAACGCAATGTGACACCTGCAGACCATTCCATCGAAGTCTGCATTCAAATGGCACTCCTTCCCTTCCGAACCCTCCCATGCGCCCAAAGAGTGGTTCCCCCCACATATGGTGTATCATCGCACTCAGGAAATTGGGCAACAAATTTTGGGGTCCACTTTCTCCTGTTATCCTCGGGAAAATACAAAACTGGGGGCTAAAAAAATAATTTTTGTGGGAAAAATTTTTTGTTTTATTTTTACGGCTCTGCATTATAAACTTCTGTGAAGCACTTGGTGGGTCAAAGTGCTCACCACACCTCTAGATAAGTTCCTTATGGGGTCTACTTTCCAAAATGGTGTCACTTGTGGGGGGTTTCAATGTTTAGGCACATCAGTGGCTCTCCAAACGCAACATGGCGTCCCATCTCAATTCCTGTCAATTTTGCATTGAAAAGTCAAACGGCGCTCCTTCCCTTCCGAGCTCTCCCATCCGCCCAAACAGTGGTTTACCCACACATATGGGGTATCAGCGTACTCAGGACAAATTGTACAACAACTTTTGTGGTCCAATTGCTTCTCTTACCCTTGGGAAAATAAAAAATTGGGGGCGAAAAGATAATTTTTGTGAAAAAATATGATTTTTTATTTTTACGGTTCTACATTATAAACTTCTGTGAAGCACTTGGTGGGTCAAAGTGCTCACCACACCTCTAGATAAGTTCCTTATGGGGTCTACTTTCCAAAATGGTGCCACTTGTGGGGGTTTCAATGTTTAGGCACATCAGGGGCTCTCCAAACGCAACATGGCATCCCATCTCAATTCCTGTCAATTTTGCATTGAAAAGTCAAACGGCGCTCCTTCCCTTCCGAGCTCTCCCATCCGCCCAAACAGTGGTTTACCCCCACATATGGGGTATCAGCGTACTCAGGACAAATTGTACAACAACTTTTGGGGTCTAATTTCTTCTCTTACCCTTGGGAAAATAAAAAATTGGAGGCGGAAAGTTAATTTTTGTGAAAAAATATGATTTTTTATTTTTACGGTTCTACATTATAAACTTCTGTGAAGCACTTGGTGGGTCAAAGTGCTCACCACACCTCTAGATAAGTTCCTTAGAGGGTCTACTTTCCAAAATGGTGTCACTTGTGGGGGGTTTCAATGTTTAGGCACATCAGGGGCTCTCCAAACGAAACATGGTGTCCCATCTCAATTCCAGTCAATTTTGCATTGAAAAGTCAAATGGCGCTCCTTCGCTTCCGAGCTCTGCCATGCGCCCAAACAGTGGTTTACCCCCACATGTTGTGTATTGGCGTACTCAGGACAAATTGTACAACAATGTTTGGGGTCCATTTTCTCCTGTTACCCTTGGTAAAATAAAACAAATTGGAGCTGAATTAAAATTTTTGTGAAAAAAAGTTAAATGTTAATTTTTATTTAAACATTCAAATAATTCCTGTGAAGCACCAGAAGGGTTAATAAACTTCTTGAATATGGTTTTGAGCACCTTGAGGGGTGTAGTTTTTAGAATGGTGTCACACTTGGGTATTTTCTATCATATAGACCCCTCAAAATGACTTCAAATGAGATGTGGTCCCTAAAAAAAAATAGTGTTGTAGAAATGAGAAATTGCTGGTCAACTTTTAACCCTTATAACTCCCTAACAAAAGTAGACATGTAAAGTAACAAGTAACTCCCTGATGTAAAGTAGACATGTGGGAAATGTTACTTATTAAGTATTTTGTGTGACATATCTCTGTGATTTAATTGCATAAAAATTCAAAGTTGGAAAATTGCGAAATTTTCATAATTTTCGCCAAATTTCCGTTTTTTTCACAAATAAACGCAGGTACTATCAAATAATTTTTACCATTGTCATGAAGTACAATATGTTACGAGAAAACAATGTCAGAATCACTGGGATCCGTTGAAGCGTTCCAGAGTTATAACCTCACAAAGGGACAGTGGTCAGAATTGTAAAAATTGGCCCGGTCATTAACGTGCAAACCACCCTTGGGGGTAAAGGGGTTAATCATACATAAGCAAATAAGTTTTAAAAATAAAATAAATGATATTTGCCTAATACTGGCGGTCCTCCGGGTACTCTGAAATCAAAACTGAGGAGGAGAGGCGGACCGCCCCCTTTTATTTCTCGGTAGGTTTCCTGTTCCTGCGGGGCGGATCCCTCTCTCCAGTGGGGTGCTGTCGTGGACTCACTAAAAGAGCATCACCGGTGAGTAATCCGGCTTATCCTGCCGTCATATAGAAACTGAGAACTGACGTAATGCAGACTCAAACACTCAGGTGACATTATCCAGCATATTTCTTGGTGGAAAATGGAGGGACATACTGTAGGTAACTGACTGGCAACTAGGGTTCGTTCACACGAGTGTAACACTGCCGAGTGCTATCCAATGTTATACTATGGGGCAGTGCAGAGCTGATTTTTTTTTTTTCTCATGCCAATTTGGCATCAGAAAATAATTGCAGCATGCTGCGAGTACATCCGGTAATCGGACCTTACCCCACCATATAAGTCTATGGGTGCATGTAAAAGATCAGACTGCACTCAGATGTCGTCTCAGTGCAGTCCGATTTACGCAGATACAGACAATGGAGAAGATGGAGAAATTAATTTCTCCATCTTCTCCGCACCTGTCCTGCGATTTCCTCGTGTGACAAGATCTGATCACTCGGATGACACTTGGTTCAATGTCTGACAGAGTTTGAGCTGAGTGTCATTAGCATAGTACTCTCACATGAGAGAATCTTCGGCCGTGTAAGTGAGCACTTATACTCAGCCTCAGCAGATACAGAGGAAAGTCAAATAATGGCACTCACAACTACTATTTGGCAATGACACTTGAAACTATGTAAGAAATGTCTCTGCAAAGTTTCTCTGCAGAAGAACTGATGCATATATTATAGTTCGAGCAGTCTCTATAAGGATATGTGCACACTGCATTTTTGTGGGTAACAAAGAGAATTCTGCCACCGATATACGTGGATGAGATGTGTCTGAGGGATGTGATCACAAATCGCTATATAAACAATGGCGGTTAGTGGAACTCACTAACCTGTGCTCCTAGTCCTTATCAGCTGCGCGTGGTGATCCAGAAGGATGATGCAGTGATTAGTGTTGAGCGATACCTTCCGATATCGGAAAGTATCGGTATCGGTTTGGATCGGCCGATATTCAAAAAATATCGGATATCGCCGATACCGATACCCGATCCCAATGCAAGTCAATGGGACCAAAATATCGGAATTAAAATAAACCCTTTCTTTCCTTGTAGGTTCATTCTACATGAAGGAAAACAACTAAGAATAATGCCGGATGTATTTGGGGAGGTGGCGGAGACATTAAAGTCATAGAGGTTTATCCCAATCAAATAGAATAGCATGTTTTTTGTTTTTTTTTAAGACGTTCGGAGTGACAAAGATATTGACTATGTAAATTTTTTTTTTATTTTGTCAGATATTGATGTTTCACTATTCCACGCCCTTCCCCTTCTTTTTTTTCTTTTTTTTTTTCTTTTCCCACACTTTCATCTTCATCATCATCAGCATCTTTGACATCAACTTCTTCACCTTATTCATCTTCTTCTTCATCTTCTACCTATTTTTTTTTTTTTATTACATTCTTCATATTCATTTTATTCAACTATTATTATTCTTCTTATTCTACATATTCTTTTTATTCCACTGTTATTATTCTTCCTATTCTACTTCTTCATCATATTCTCATTTGTGACAGGCATTCCCGTAGTTGTTATCTATAAAAGTTTGAAGATTACACCTTCCGTTCTGCCAGTCACAAAAGTTACATTTGTCCGCGTTCAGTTTGGCCTGCAGCATCAGGCTTTATCCAGGGGCACCACGAGGAGGAACGGACTCACCCCCATACACTGCTTAGTCTTCTTCTGCATATAATTTAGATAATATCTTTTGCTCTGATATTAAGTCTTATGCTTAATGTTCTTCTGCTCTTTGTTCTGCAGCCTCTTGTTCTTCTGCTTCTCGGTCTTCCATGTTGTCGTCTCCAGGGTCGTCGTCTCCAGTGTCGTCATCTCCGCCGTCGTCGTCGTCGTCATCGGGGTGGTCTTCCGTGTCGTCGTCATCGTGGTGGTCTTCCGGGTCGTCGACGTTAGGGTCTTCAACTTGGAAATGTAGCAGAAGGTACAAGAAGGCTGAGAAAATGCCAAGAACCAGCTGATGGAACTGGAACTCGGATGGCTACCCGAAGGTTCAAGAGCCTATGGAACTACCGAGGACCAGCTGACGTTACTGGAACCCGGTTACTAAGCAGGAGGTACCCGTGCTAAAAAGCACTACCAAGGACCGCCTGACGTTGACGGAACTCGGATACCCAGAAGGAGGCACCTAAGCCAAAGGCTCTGCCCGGAACCAGCTGACGTTACTGGAACCAGGATGGGGAGCAGAAGGTACAAGAGCAAAAGACACTGCCGAGAACCAGCTGACGGTACTGGAACCCGGATGGGTAGCCGAAGGTCCAAGAGCCAATGGAACTACCGAGGACCAGCTGACGTTACTGGAACCCGGTTACTAAGCAGGAGGTACCCGTGCCTGAAAGCACTACCAAGGACCACCTGACGTTGGTGGAACTTGGATACCCAGAAGGAGGCACCTAAGCCAAAGGCTCTGCCCGGAACCAGCTGACGGTACTGGAACCAGGATGGGGAGCAGAAGGTACAAGAGCAAAAGACACTGCCGAGAACCAGCTGACGGTGCTGGAACCAGGTGGTGGACCCGAAGGCCCACAGGAGAGGAGAGAACAGCTAGGCCGCGAGGCAGCCGCAGTTACCGAACCCCAACAGTCCTACAGGGGGAGCTGGGCCTACTGGCACTACATAACCAGCCTTGACTACCAGTTCACGCAGCCCACATAGGAAGCTCCTAAACTGGAGGCACCCTGGAGTTGGCTAACTCGACCGCACCACGACGGGGCAAGCATAGGCGTCTCAGTGAAGTTGACACAACCCGGAAACAGCTGACGGTGCTGAAACCAGGCTTGGCACGAGGGAGTACCTGTGACAAGAACACTGCTGAGAACCAGCTGGCGGTGCTGGAACCCGGATGCGTTGCCCCAGTGTGCAAGAGCCAATGGCACGACCGAGGACCAGCTGACGGTGCTGGAACCCGGTTACTAAGCTGTAGGTGCCCGCGCTTAAAAGCACTACCAAGGACCGCCTGGCGTTGGCGGAACTCGGATACCCAGGAGGAGGCACCTAAGCCAAAGGCTCGGCCCGGAACCAGCTGACGGTGCTGGAACCAGGTGGTGGACCCCAAGGCCCACAGGAGAGGAGAGAACAGCTAGGCCGCGAGGCAGCCGCAGTTACCGAACCCCAACAGTCCTACAGGGGGAGCTGGGCCTACTGGCACTACAGAACCAGCCTTGACTACCAGTTCACGCAGCCCACATAGGAAGCTCCTAAACTGGAGGCACCCTGGAGTTGGCTAACCCGACCGCACCACGACGAGGCAAGCATAGGTGTCTCAGTGAGCTTGACACAACCCGGAAACAGCTGACGGTGCTGAAACCAGGCTTGGCACGAGGGAGTACCTGTGACAAAAACACTGCCGAGAACCAGCTGGCGGTGCTGGAACCCGGATGCGTTGCCCCAGTGTGCAAGAGCCAATGGCACGACCGAGGACCAGCTGACGGTGCTGGAACCCGGTTACTAAGCTGTAGGTGCCCGCGCTTAAAAGCACTACCAAGGACCGCCTGGCGTTGGCGGAACTCGGATACCCAGGAGGAGGCACCTAAGCCAAAGGCTCGGCCCGGAACCAGCTGACGGTGCTGGAACCAGGTGGTGGACCCCAAGGCCCACAGGAGAGGAGAGAACAGCTAGGCCGCGAGGCAGCCGCAGTTACCGAACCCCAACAGTCCTACAGGGGGAGCTGGGCCTACTGGCACTACAGAACCAGCCTTGACTACCAGTTCACGCAGCCCACATAGGAAGCTCCTAAACTGGAGGCACCCTGGAGTTGGCTAACCCGACCGCACCACGACGAGGCAAGCATAGGTGTCTCAGTGAGCTTGACACAACCCGGAAACAGCTGACGGTGCTGAAACCAGGCTTGGCACGAGGGAGTACCTGTGACAAAAACACTGCCGAGAACCAGCTGGCGGTGCTGGAACCCGGATGCGTTGCCCCAGTGTGCAAGAGCCAATGGCACGACCGAGGACCAGCTGACGGTGCTGGAACCCGGTTACTAAGCTGTAGGTGCCCGCGCTTAAAAGCACTACCAAGGACCGCCTGGCGTTGGCGGAACTCGGATACCCAGGAGGAGGCACCTAAGCCAAAGGCTCGGCCCGGAACCAGCTGACGGTGCTGGAACCAGGTGGTGGACCCCAAGGCCCACAGGAGAGGAGAGAACAGCTAGGCCGCGAGGCAGCCGCAGTTACCGAACCCCAACAGTCCTACAGGGGGAGCTGGGCCTACTGGCACTACAGAACCAGCCTTGACTACCAGTTCACGCAGCCCACATAGGAAGCTCCTAAACTGGAGGCACCCTGGAGTTGGCTAACCCGACCGCACCACGACGAGGCAAGCATAGGTGTCTCAGTGAGCTTGACACAACCCGGAAACAGCTGACGGTGCTGAAACCAGGCTTGGCACGAGGGAGTACCTGTGACAAAAACACTGCCGAGAACCAGCTGGCGGTGCTGGAACCCGGATGCGTTGCCCCAGTGTGCAAGAGCCAATGGCACGACCGAGGACCAGCTGACGGTGCTGGAACCCGGTTACTAAGCTGTAGGTGCCCGCGCTTAAAAGCACTACCAAGGACCGCCTGGCGTTGGCGGAACTCGGATACCCAGGAGGAGGCACCTAAGCCAAAGGCTCGGCCCGGAACCAGCTGACGGTGCTGGAACCAGGTGGTGGACCCCAAGGCCCACAGGAGAGGAGAGAACAGCTAGGCCGCGAGGCAGCCGCAGTTACCGAACCCCAACAGTCCTACAGGGGGAGCTGGGCCTACTGGCACTACAGAACCAGCCTTGACTACCAGTTCACGCAGCCCACATAGGAAGCTCCTAAACTGGAGGCACCCTGGAGTTGGCTAACCCGACCGCACCACGACGAGGCAAGCATAGGTGTCTCAGTGAGCTTGACACAACCCGGAAACAGCTGACGGTGCTGAAACCAGGCTTGGCACGAGGGAGTACCTGTGACAAAAACACTGCCGAGAACCAGCTGGCGGTGCTGGAACCCGGATGCGTTGCCCCAGTGTGCAAGAGCCAATGGCACGACCGAGGACCAGCTGACGGTGCTGGAACCCGGTTACTAAGCTGTAGGTGCCCGCGCTTAAAAGCACTACCAAGGACCGCCTGGCGTTGGCGGAACTCGGATACCCAGGAGGAGGCACCTAAGCCAAAGGCTCGGCCCGGAACCAGCTGACGGTGCTGGAACCAGGTGGTGGACCCCAAGGCCCACAGGAGAGGAGAGAACAGCTAGGCCGCGAGGCAGCCGCAGTTACCGAACCCCAACAGTCCTACAGGGGGAGCTGGGCCTACTGGCACTACAGAACCAGCCTTGACTACCAGTTCACGCAGCCCACATAGGAAGCTCCTAAACTGGAGGCACCCTGGAGTTGGCTAACCCGACCGCACCACGACGAGGCAAGCATAGGTGTCTCAGTGAGCTTGACACAACCCGGAAACAGCTGACGGTGCTGAAACCAGGCTTGGCACGAGGGAGTACCTGTGACAAGAACACTGCCGAGAACCAGCTGGCGGTGCTGGAACCCGGATGCGTTGCCTTGCCTATTAAAGATTGTCTTCCTAGAGCCCCAACTAGCGGTGTTGGAGCAAAGGGTAAGCAGGGGGAGATGAGTGTAGGCCGAAGCCTGCACTGGAGGCAGCTTTGTGTCTGCGTTGCGTTTGCAGGACACTTTGCCGGCTACACACTGGGGGAACAGCTGGCGTTGCTGAACCCCACTAACACATTGGCTGGTGTTTTTCTCTGTGCAGCTAGCATTTCCGGGCAAAAACTAGCGGTGTTTGAGCCCAGGGTCAGCAGGAGGAGGAGGAGAGGAGCAAAGTGTAGGCCGAAGCCTGCACTGGTGGCAGCTTTTGGTCGGTTGTGCCAGCGTGGCTTGTGCTGGACACGATGCCGGCTACACAGCGGGGGAACAGCTGGCGTTGCTGAACCCCACTAACACATTGGCTGGTGTTTTTCTCTGTGCAGCTAGCATTTCCGGGCAAAAACTAGCGTTGTTACAGCCCAGGGTCAGCAGGAGGAGGAGAGGAGCAGAGTGTAGGCCGAAGCCTAGTTGAACCAATTTCAAAGGTTACCTTTAACCCCCCCTCAGGTGTTACAAAGAACAAGAGCCACTCCTTCTGCAGCATTAATGCTGCACAAGTAAAAGGTTGCTCTATTAATTTGTCTACTTGCACAAGCTGAATGCAACACGTAGACTATTTAGCCCATTATACTGTTTAACAGTAGTGGAGGCGTGACTTGTCTTTTTAAAGAAAAGCAGCACAGGTGTCGAAAACACCTTTTTGCATGGGCGCAGCTTCCTGAGCGTTGTTAGTTGCTGTACAGGAGTCTGCGCTCTTGTGATCCTTTGGCCATGCGCTGTGAGCGCTTCCTGTCTTATGACCTCATTTCATGTTGGCCGTTGCGGTTAGCGATGGACATGAATCCCAGACCCACAGTGTGTTTTTAAAAAATCACACTGCGGTGCTGGGATTCGTGCCCTGGTGCAGTAAATATGTTTGCCGCTCACACATGTCCTTACACCTGCTTCAGACTGGACGGCCTCATCTGATCCCTTATCGCATGCCGCGGCCATGAGGCCGCACAGTCAGAAGAAGGCGGAAGGAGGGGAGTGAAAACAGGGGAACATATGCACTGCTCGTGCCCATCAATCACACCCTCGCAGTCAAAATATATGAGACAACGGGGGGCGTTGTGTCGGGCAGGGGGGACGCACAGGCACAGCCAGCCAACCAATGATGTCAGGAGACGGGCAGCGCTAACAATGGGGGTGCTGCGTGTCATTAAAAAGGAAAGTCACACCTCAGGGACATTGTAATGGTCTGTAATGAGACACATTTTGTACTTGTTGAGTTCCACGTGTGCAAGGAGAAAAAGTCAGCCACCTTGTACAAATGCAGCAGTACTGCTGTACAAGGTGGCTGTTATACATAGAAACACCTGGGGGGGTGGGGGGCAGGCTCCCTTCAATTTCAGTTCATGTGCCTGCGTGGCGTTTGCAGGTCACGTTGCAAGCTACACAGCAGGGGAACAGCTGGCGTTGCTGAACCCCACTGACACATTGACTGGTGTTTTTCTCTGTGCAGATTGCATGTCCGGGCAAAAACTAGCGGTGTTAGAGCCCAGGGTCAGCAGGAGGAGGAGGAGAGGAGCAAAGTGTAGGCCGAAGCCTGCACTGGTGGCAGCTTTTGTTCTGTTGTGCCAGCGTGGCTTGTGCTGGACACGTTGCCGACTACACAGCAGGGGAACAGCTGGCGGTGCTGAACCCCACTAACACATTGGCTGGTGTTTTTCTCTGTGCAGCTAGCATTTCCGGGCAAAAACTAGCGGTGTTTGAGCCCAGGGTCAGCAGGAGGAGTAGAGGAGCAGAGTGTAGGCCGAAGCCTAGTTGAACCAATTTCAAAGGTTACCTTAAACCCCCCCCTCAGGTGTTGCAAGGTACAAGAGCCACACCTTGAACAGCATTAATGATGCACAAGTCAAAGGTTGCTCTATTTAATTTTGCTCCTTGCACACGCTGAATTAAACACGTACACTATTTAGCCCATTATACTGTCAAACAGTTGTGGAGGCGTGACTTGTCTTTTTAACGAGACGCAGCACAGGTGTCAAAATTTGCACCTAGGTACTGGGCGCAGATTCCTGAGCGTTGTTATTTGCTGTACAGGAGTCTGCGCTCTTGTGTTATCCCTTGGCAATACCCTGTTAGTGCAGGCCGTCTCATGACCTCATTTCATGTTGGCCGGTGCGGTTAACGATGGCCATAAATCCCAGACCCACAGTGGCTTTTCCTAAAGTCACACTGCGGTGCTGGGATTCGTGGCCTTGTGCAGTAAATATGTTCGCCGCTCACACATGTCCTTACACCTGCTTCAGACTGGGCGGCCTCAGCTGATCCCTTATCGCATGCCGCGGCCATGAGGCCGCACAGTCAGAAGAAGGCGGAAGGAGGGGAGTGAAAACAGGGGAACATATGCACTGCTCGTGCCCATCAATCACACCCTCGCAGTCAAAATATATGAGACAACGGGGGGCGTTGTGTCGGGCAGGGGGGACGCACAGGCACAGCCAGCCAACCAATGATGTCAGGAGACGGGCAGCGCTAACAATGGGGGTGCTGCGTGTCATTACAAAGGAAAGTCACACCTCAGGGACATTGTAATGGTCTCTAATGAGACACATTTTGTACGTGTTGAGTTCCACGTGGGCAAGGAGAAAAAGTCAGCCACCTCGTACAAATGCAGCAGTACTGCTGTACAAGGTGGCTGATATACATAGAAACACCTGTGGGTGGGGGGCAGGCTCCCTTCAATTTCAGTTCATGTGCCTGCGTGGCGTTTGCAGGTCACGTTGCAAGCTACACAGCAGGGGAACAGCTGGCGTTGCTGAACCCCACTAACACATTGGCTGGTGTTTTTCTCTGTGCAGCTAGCATGTCCGGGCAGAAACTGGCGTTGTTTGAGCCCAGGGTCAGCAGGAGGAGGAGAGGAGCAAAGTGTAGGCCGAAGCCTGCACTGGTGGCAGCTTTTGGTCGGTTGTGCCAGCGTGGCTTGTGCTGGACACGATGCCGGCTACACAGCGGGGGAACAGCAGGCGGTGCTGAACCCCACTAACACATTGGCTGGTGTTTTTCTCTGTGCAGCTAGCATGTCCGGGCAGAAACTGGCGTTGTTTGAGCCCAGGGTCAGCAGGAGGAGGAGAGGAGCAAAGTGTAGGCCGAAGCCTGCACTGGTGGCAGCTTTTGGTCGGTTGTGCCAGCGTGGCTTGTGCTGGACACGTTGCCGACTACACAGCAGGGGAACAGCTGGCGGTGCTGAACCCCACTAACACATTGGCTGGTGTTTTTCTCTGTGCAGCTAGCATTTCCGGGCAAAAACTAGCGGTGTTTGAGCCCAGGGTCAGCAGGAGGAGTAGAGGAGCAGAGTGTAGGCCGAAGCCTAGTTGAACCAATTTCAAAGGTTACCTTTAACCCCCCCCTCAGGTGTTGCAAGGTACAAGAGCCACACCTTGTGCAGCATTAATGCTGCACAAGTAAAAGGTTGCTCTATTTGTTTTGCTCCTTGCACACGCTGACTAAAACACGTACACTATTTAGCCCATTATACTGTCAAACAGTTGTGGAGGCGTGACTTGTCTTTTTAACGAGACGCAGCACAGGTGTCAAAATTTGCACCTAGGTACTGGGCGCAGATTCCTGAGCGTTGTTATTTGCTGTACAGGAGTCTGCGCTATTGTGATCCCTTGGCCATGCGCTGTGAGCGCTTCCTGTCTTCTGACCTCATTTCATGTCGGCCGTTGCGGTTAGCGATGGACATGAATCCCAGACCCACAGTGTGTTTTTAAAAAATCACACTGCGGTGCTGGGATTCGTGCCCTGGTGCACTAAATATGTTTGCCGCTCACACATGTCCTTACACCTGCTTCAGACTGGGCGGCCTCATCTGATCCCTTATCGCCTGCCGCGGCCATGAGGACACCCAGTCTGAAGAAGGCGGAAGGAGATGAGTGAACACAGGCAAACATATGCACTGCACATGCCCATCAATCACACCCTCGCTGTCCAAAAAAATAAGACACCGAGGGCCGTTGTTTCGAGCAGGGGAGATGCACAGGCGCAGCCAGCTAACCAATGATGTCAAAAGACGGGCAGCGCTAACAAGGGTGGTGCTGCGTGTCATTACAAAGGAAAGTCACACCTCAGGGACATTGTAATGGTCTCTAATGAGACACATTTTGTACGTGTTGAGTTCCACGTGGGCAAGGAGAAAAAGTCAGCCACCTCGTACAAATGCAGCAGTACTGCTGTACAAGGTGGCTGATATACATAGAAACACCTGTGGGTGGGGGGCAGGCTCCCTTCAATTTCAGTTCATGTGCCTGCGTGGCGTTTGCAGGTCACGTTGCAAGCTACACAGCAGGGGAACAGCTGGCGTTGCTGAACCCCACTAACACATTGGCTGGTGTTTTTCTCTGTGCAGCTAGCATGTCCGGGCAGAAACTGGCGTTGTTTGAGCCCAGGGTCAGCAGGAGGAGGAGAGGAGCAAAGTGTAGGCCGAAGCCTGCACTGGTGGCAGCTTTTGGTCGGTTGTGCCAGCGTGGCTTGTGCTGGACACGATGCCGGCTACACAGCGGGGGAACAGCAGGCGGTGCTGAACCCCACTAACACATTGGCTGGTGTTTTTCTCTGTGCAGCTAGCATGTCCGGGCAGAAACTGGCGTTGTTTGAGCCCAGGGTCAGCAGGAGGAGGAGAGGAGCAAAGTGTAGGCCGAAGCCTGCACTGGTGGCAGCTTTTGGTCGGTTGTGCCAGCGTGGCTTGTGCTGGACACGTTGCCGACTACACAGCAGGGGAACAGCTGGCGGTGCTGAACCCCACTAACACATTGGCTGGTGTTTTTCTCTGTGCAGCTAGCATTTCCGGGCAAAAACTAGCGGTGTTTGAGCCCAGGGTCAGCAGGAGGAGTAGAGGAGCAGAGTGTAGGCCGAAGCCTAGTTGAACCAATTTCAAAGGTTACCTTTAACCCCCCCCTCAGGTGTTGCAAGGTACAAGAGCCACACCTTGTGCAGCATTAATGCTGCACAAGTAAAAGGTTGCTCTATTTGTTTTGCTCCTTGCACACGCTGACTAAAACACGTACACTATTTAGCCCATTATACTGTCAAACAGTTGTGGAGGCGTGACTTGTCTTTTTAACGAGACGCAGCACAGGTGTCAAAATTTGCACCTAGGTACTGGGCGCAGATTCCTGAGCGTTGTTATTTGCTGTACAGGAGTCTGCGCTATTGTGATCCCTTGGCCATGCGCTGTGAGCGCTTCCTGTCTTCTGACCTCATTTCATGTCGGCCGTTGCGGTTAGCGATGGACATGAATCCCAGACCCACAGTGTGTTTTTAAAAAATCACACTGCGGTGCTGGGATTCGTGCCCTGGTGCACTAAATATGTTTGCCGCTCACACATGTCCTTACACCTGCTTCAGACTGGGCGGCCTCATCTGATCCCTTATCGCCTGCCGCGGCCATGAGGACACCCAGTCTGAAGAAGGCGGAAGGAGATGAGTGAACACAGGCAAACATATGCACTGCACATGCCCATCAATCACACCCTCGCTGTCCAAAAAAATAAGACACCGAGGGCCGTTGTTTCGAGCAGGGGAGATGCACAGGCGCAGCCAGCTAACCAATGATGTCAAAAGACGGGCAGCGCTAACAAGGGTGGTGCTGCGTGTCATTACAAAGGAAAGTCACACCTCAGGGACATTGTAATGGTCTCTAATGAGACACATTTTGTACGTGTTGAGTTCCACGTGGGCAAGGAGAAAAAGTCAGCCACCTCGTACAAATGCAGCAGTACTGCTGTACAAGGTGGCTGATATACATAGAAACACCTGTGGGTGGGGGGCAGGCTCCCTTCAATTTCAGTTCATGTGCCTGCGTGGCGTTTGCAGGTCACGTTGCAAGCTACACAGCAGGGGAACAGCTGGCGTTGCTGAACCCCACTGACACATTGACTGGTGTTTTTCTCTGTGCAGATTGCATGTCCGGGCAAAAACTAGCGGTGTTAGAGCCCAGGGTCAGCAGGAGGAGGAGGAGAGGAGCAAAGTGTAGGCCGAAGCCTGCACTGGTGGCAGCTTTTGGTCGGTTGTGCCAGCGTGGCTTGTGCTGGACACGATGCCGGCTACACAGCGGGGGAACAGCAGGCGGTGCTGAACCCCACTAACACATTGGCTGGTGTTTTTCTCTGTGCAGCTAGCATGTCCGGGCAGAAACTGGCGTTGTTTGAGCCCAGGGTCAGCAGGAGGAGGAGAGGAGCAGAGTGTAGGCCGAAGCCTAGTTGAACCAATTTCAAAGGTTACCTTTAACCCCCCCCTCAGGTGTTGCAAGGTACAAGAGCCACACCTTGTGCAGCATTAATGCTGCACAAGTAAAAGGTTGCTCTATTTGTTTTGCTCCTTGCACACGCTGACTAAAACACGTACACTATTTAGCCCATTATACTGTCAAACAGTTGTGGAGGCGTGACTTGTCTTTTTAACGAGACGCAGCACAGGTGTCAAAATTTGCACCTAGGTACTGGGCGCAGATTCCTGAGCGTTGTTATTTGCTGTACAGGAGTCTGCGCTATTGTGATCCCTTGGCCATGCGCTGTGAGCGCTTCCTGTCTTCTGACCTCATTTCATGTCGGCCGTTGCGGTTAGCGATGGACATGAATCCCAGACCCACAGTGTGTTTTCAAACAATCACACTACGTGGCTGGGATTCGTGGCCTTGTGCAGTAAATAGGTTTGCCGCTTACACATGTCCTTACACCGGCTCCAGACTGGGCGGCCTCAGCTGATCCCTTATCGCCTACCACGGCCAGGAGGCCGCACAGTCTGAAGAAGGCGGAAGGAGATGAGTTAAGACAGGCGAACATATGCACTGCTCGTGCCCATAAACCACACCCTCGCTGACAAAATAAATATGACAACGAGGGGCGTTGTTTCTAGCAGGGCGGATGCACAGGCGCAGCCAGCTAACCATGATGACAAAAGACGGGAAACGCTACCAAGGGGGGTGCTGCGTATCATTACAAAGGAAAGTCACACCTCAGGGACAGTGGAATGGTCTCAATGAGACACATTTTGTACGTGTTGAGTTCCACGTGGGCAAGGAGAAAAAGTCAGCCACCTTGTACAAATGCAGCAGTACTGCTGTACTAGGTGGCTGTTATACATAGAAACACCTGGGGGGGTGGGGCCAGGTTCCCTTTTAATTTCAGTTCCTGTGCCTGCATGGCGTTTGCAGGTCACGTTGCCGGCTACACAGCAGGGGAACAGCTGGCGTTGCTGAACCCCACTAACACATTGGCTGGTGTTTTTCTCTGTGCAGCTAGCACTTCCGGGCAAAAACTAGCGGTGTTTGAGCCCAGGGTCAGCAGGAGGAGGAGAGGAGCAGAGTGTAGGCCGAAGCCTGCACTGGTGGCAGCTTTTGTTCTGTTGTGCCAGCGTGGCTTGTGCTGGACACGTTGCCGACTACACAGCAGGGGAACAGCTGGCGGTGCTGAACCCCACTGACACATCACCTAGTGTTTTTTTCTGTGTAGACAACACTTCCAGGTGGCAACTGACAGTGTTGAAACCCAGGGAATCAAAGAGGAGCAGAGTGTAGGCCGAAGCCTGCAGTGGAGCAAGTTGAAAGGGAACCTTTAACCCCCCCCCCCAGGCATTTGTTGCTGAAAGAGCCATCTTGTACAGCAGTAATACTGCACATGGAAAATGGTGGCTCCGAAAATTATGCTCCTTGCAAACGCTGAAGTACACACTCATATAATGTGTCCCCTCACACCGTCAAACCATCCCGGAAGTGGGACTTTCCTTTGTAATGTGACACAGCACAGCCGTCATTCCAACCCCCTTGGTGCCGGGCACCACCTCCTCAACGTTGTTTGGTTCTGTCACGGAGCCCGCACTGTAATGTTATCCCTTGGCCATGCACAGTTAGCGGTGCCCGTCTTCTGACATCATGTAGGTGTCAGGCTGGCAGTGCCTGTGCGTCCAAGCTGCCCGAGATCCAACCTTGCAGTGTCATCTAATGTAGTCCCACTGCGGGCCAGGGATCCATGGGCATGCGCAGTGCATATCATCGCCTCTCACTCACCTCCTTCCTGCTTCTTCAGACTGTGCGGCGTCACGGCCTTGGCATGCTATTAGGGATCAGCTGACGCCGCCTAGTCTGAAGAAGCGTGAAGAAGGGGAGTGAGAGGCTAGTATATGCACTGCGCATGGCCATGGATACCAGGCCCACTGTGGGATCACATTAGACGACACTGCGAGGTGTGATTTCGGGCAGCGTGGACGCACAGGCGCAGCCAGGACGACAACAAATGATGTCAGAGGACGGGCAGCGCAAACTGTGCATGGCCAAGGGATAACATAACAGCGCAGGGTCCATGACGGAATCAAACAACGCTAAGGAGGCAGCGCACGGTGCCAAGGGGGTAGCAATGACGGCTGTGCTGTGTCACATTACAAAGGAAAGTCCCACCTCCGGGACGGTTGGACGGTGTGAGGGGACACATTACATGAGTGTGTAGTTCAGCGTTTGCAAGGAGCATAATTTCAAGAGCGACCTTTCCCTTGTGCAGTATTAGTGCTGCACATGGTGGCTCTTTCAGTAACAAACGCCTAGGGGGGGGGGGGGGGACAGGTCCCCTTACATTTTAGTTGTGCCAGCGTGGCGGTCGCATGACACGTTGCCGGATACACAGCTGGGGATCAGCTGACGTTACTGAACCCCAATAACAGAGGAGCGACTGTTGACTGTGCACACAGCACTTCCAGGCACCAACTGGCGGTGTTAGAGCCCAGGGACAGCAGGAGGAGCAGATTGGAGGTATTGCCGCACACACAGCTGGGGATCAGCTGACGTTACTGAACCCCAATAACAGAGGAGCGACTGTTGACTGTGCACACAGCACTTCCAGGCACCAACTGGCGGTGTTAGAGCCCAGGGACAGCAGGAGGAGCAGAGGAACAGAGTGTAGGCCGAAGCCTGATTGGAGCAAGTTGAAAGGAAACCTTTAACCCCCCCCCCCCCCAAGACGTTTGTAGCTGAAAGAGCCATGTTGTGCAGCACTAAGGATGCAAAAGGAAAAGGTTGCTCTTTTAATTATGCTCCTTGCAAACACCGAAGTAAACACTAAAAATGTGTCCCTTTATACCGTTAAACCGTTCCGGAGGTGCGAATTTCCTTCGTAATGGGACACAGCACAGCTGTCATTCCTATCCCCTTGATGCCGTGCGCTGCCTCCTCAGCGTTGTTTTAAGCTGCCACGGAGCCTGCGCTGTTCTGTTAGCCCTTGGCCATGCCCAATTAGCGCTGCCTGTCTTCTGACATAATTTGGTGTCAGGCTGTCAGTGCCTGTGCGTCCACGCTGCTCCAGATCCCACCTCGCAGTCTCATCTAACGTAATCCCACTGCGGGCCTTGGAACCATGGGCATGCACAGTGCATAACCTCGACTCTCACTCCCCTCCTTCCCTCTTCTTCAGACTGTGCGGTGTCACGGCCGTGGCATGCTAGGGATCAGCTGACGGCGCACAGTCTAAAGAAGGCGGAGGGAAATGAGCGAGAGCCCGAGGGGAAGATATGCACTGCGCATGCCCATGGATCCCAGGCCCGCAGTGTGACTCAATCAGAAGACACTGCGAGGCGGGATCTCGGGCACCGCGGCCGCACAGGCGCAGCCAGCCTGACACCAAATTATGTCAGAAGACAGGCAGCGCAAATAGGGCATGCCCAAGGGATAACAGAACAGCGCAGGCTCCGTGACAGCTTAAAACAACGCTGAGGAGGCAGCGCATGGCACCAAGGGGGTAGGAATGACGGCTGTGCTGCGTCACATTACGAAGGAAAGTCCCAGCTCCGGGACGGTATAACGGTATCAGTGAACACATTTTATAAGTGTTAAGTTCTGCGTGTGCAAAGAGCTAAAAAAAAAGAGCTACCTTTTCCTTGTGCAGCATTACTGCTGCACAAGATGGCTCTTTCAGTAACAAACGACGGGGGGGGGGGGGGGACAGGTTCCCTTACATTTAGGTTGTTGTGCCAGCGTGGCGGTCGCAGGACACATTGCCGGCTACACAGCTGGGGATCAGCTGACGTTACTGAAACCCAATAACACTGGGTCGTATGTTTTTACTGTGCAGCCTGCACTTCTGAGCCGCAACTGGCGGTGTTGGAGCCCAGGAATAGCAGTTCAGGTGGTAGAAAGATGAACACAGCAGGAGACCTGGATGACACCCAATTACTTAATCAGGCAGAGGAGTGGCAAATTCCTGCGAGATCCAGGCCTGGTTCATTTTCAGGAAAGTAAGCCGGTCAACGTTATCGGAGGATAGTCGCATGCGACGGTCTGTTAGTACACCACCTGCGGCACTAAAGACACGTTCCGATAAGACACTAGCCGCAGGGCAAGCCAGCACCTCCAATGCATACTGGCTTAGCTCTGGCCATGTATCCAGCTTAGAGACCCAAAACTTGAACGGGGAAGAGCCGTCTGGGAGTACAGTAAGAGGGCAAGCCATGTAGTCTGTCACCATCTGACGGAACCGTTGCCTCCTGCTGACTGGAGCCGCCGGTGATGGTGTAGACATTTGGGGCGGGCACACAAAAGTGTGCCAGAGTTGTGCCATACTGGGCTTGCCTTGGGCAGAGGCACTGCTTCTGCTCCCTCTTTGGGCAGAGCCTCCCCCACTGCCTCGACGCACTGAGCTGCTTTGTAAAGCACTAGCAGCACTCCTCTCAGTTGGACAGGAGAAGATGATGGAATTCACCAGTGTGTCGTGGTACTCCCGCAATTTACGCTCCCGGGTCAACGCAGGGATGAGGTTTTGGACGTTGTCCCGGTAGCGAGGATCGAGGAGGGTGAACACCCAATAATCAGGCATGTTGAGAATGTGGTCGATGCGGCGGTCGTTTCTCAGGCACTGCAGCATGAAATCCACCATGTGCTGCAGAGTGCCAACCGGCCCAGAAACGCTGTCCCCTGCTTGAGACATGATCTCTGCCCGCTCGTCATCACCCCACCCTCGCTGTACACACTGACCACTGGACAATTGTGTCGCTCCCTCCTCTGGACAGAGCTCTTCCTCCTCCATTGACTCCTCCTCATCCTCCTCACAAATTGGCCCCTGCGTACCCCTTTGTGAGGAACCACGTGGCGCTGACTCTCCAGAAGCTGATGGAAAAGGTGACTCCTCATCCTCCACCTCTTCCACCACATCATCCCTTAACCCTTGCAAAGTTTGCTGAAGCAGGCAGATAAGGGGGACAGTCATGCTGACTAGTGCATCATCTGCACTTGCCATCCGCGTGGAATAATCAAAAGGACGCAAAACCTGGCAGACGTCCTTCATAGTGGCCCACTCTGTGGTTGTGAAGTCTGATCGGCGCTGACTGCGACTTCTTTGCGCCTGATGCAGCTGGTACTCCATAACTGCTTGCTGCTGCTCACACAACCGCTCCAACATATGTAACGTGGAATTCCACCGGGTAGGTAGGTCACATATGATGCGGTGTTCCGGAAGGCGGAATCGGCGCTGCAGAGCAGCAATGCGGGATCTGGCCAAGCTGGAACGCCGCAAGTGAGCACACTCTAGGCGGACCTTGTGCAGCAGGGCATCAAGATCCGGATAGTCCCTCAGAAAACTCTGCACAACCAAATTGAGCACATGTGCCAGACATGGGATGTGAGTGAGGTTGCCAAGGGCCAAAGCTGCCACCAGATTTCGGCCATTGTCACACACTACCATGCCTGGCTGGAGATTCGCTGGCAGTAACCACACATCGCTCTCCTGCTTTATGGCATTCCAGAGCTCCTGCGCTGTGTGGCTTCGATGCCCCAATGAAACTAGTTTCAAGACGGCCTGCTGACGTTTGGCCACGGCTGTGCTCATGTCGGTCATAGGTAAACGTTCACGGGTCCATGTGGGGGTGGACTGTGACGGATCCTGCAGAGAGGAATCAGAGGAACTGGTGTAAGAGGAGGAGTCGATGCGTACAGACTGGATTCCTGCAATCCTTGGAGTGGGCAGGACACGTCCTGCGCCACTCGCACGATCTGTACCTGGCTCAACAACATTAACCCAATGGGCAGTGAGGGAAACATATCGCCCCTGTCCATGCTGACTGGTCCACGCATCGGTGGTGAGGTGGACCTTGCTACTGACGGCGTTCAGTAGCGCATGTTTTATGTTTGCCTCAACATGCCTGTGCAGGGCAGGGACAGCCTGCCTGCTGAAGTAAAAGCGGCTGGGCACCTTGTACTGTGGGACTGCCAATGCCATCAAGTCACGGAAGCTGTCAGTCTCCACCAGCCTGAACGAGAGCATTTCCAGGGACAACAGTTTGGCAATGCCTGCATTCAGAGCCTGTGCTCGGGGGTGGTTGGCCGAGAATGCCCGCCTTTTCTCCCATGCCTGTACTACCGATGGCTGTAGAGTAGACTGGGAGTGTGAGGATGACTGGGAAGGTGGTGCTGTGGGTGGAATTACACAAGGTCTCTGGGAGGAAGCCAAACCAGCTGTGCGTGAGCTGGAGGAAGAGGCAACACGAGCTGAAGAGGTGGTAGCTGCCGCTGTTGGTTGGCCTACATCTTCAGTGTGTTTCTGTAACTCCACCGCGTGCCTGGTCCGCACATGTTTCCACATATTTGTGGTATTGAGGTTGCTGACATTTTTCCCTCTTTTTACTTTATGATGACACAGCTTGCATTTGACAAAACAAATGTCATCTGCAACTGTGTCAAAAAAGGACCAGGCACTGCAAGTCTTGGGAGCGCCCTTTTTGGCTTTGGAAAGAGACAGGCTCCTAACGGGTGCCAAAGTGGAGGCTACAGGCTCCGCAGTCTTCCCCCTCCCTCTCCCTCTTTGGCCCGTAAGAGGAAGCTCTTCCTCTGAGCTGCTCCCACCACCTTCCTGTTCCTCACGCCACGATGGGTCAAGGACCTCATCATCTCCACTACCCTCTGCCACCAACTGCTCCTCCTGGGTAGTCTCAGCAGCACAGTACGCACGAGAAAGCGGCACCTGAGTTTCATCATCAGATGCGTACTGCGCTGTGGTCACCGGAGGCACTGGCCCACCTGCCTCTTCAGAGTCAGAGAGAAAAAGGTGTTGGGCATCACTGCACACTGCCTCTTCTTCCATTTCTCCAATGCTGCTTGGCTGGCCCCCTGTTTCCAAGCCAAGAGATTCAGAGAACAGAAGTAGAGACGGCTCCTGTCCTGGGCTCTCTGACTGCCTGGCCAATTTGGCAGGTGGTGAAGAGACAGATGGCTGCTCTCCAGTGCTCTGTGCCTGAGAGGATGTGGCACTAACTGAAGTCGATGCCGAGGCGTTAGCTGCCATCCACCCGACAACGGCTTCAATTTGGTCTTCACGCAGCAGCGGTGCACGGCGCTCTCCGACAAAGCTGCGCATGAAGGACTGTTCCCTGCTGAAACTGAGTGACGACGAGTCACCGGCGCCCGCAGCAGGCACAGAATCACCACGTCCTCTCCCTGCTCCTCTCCCTGCTCCGCGCCCACGCCCACGTGCCTTACTCCCTGCCCTCTTCATCTTGGTTGACAGATAAAGATAAGCAGAAAAGTACTAAGGCCTTAGTGTGCTTATTCCTGTAATGCTCCTCCTAACAGGTGTAAGAAACACTAATGTTGTAAATTGTGGACTAAACTTTATTATTTTTCAAATGTGGCCTACACAAGTGTAAGTTGTGTTTGGTGAACTTAACCTTTTTTTTGGTGCAGATCGGGCTACAGAGCTAGTTTAAATCACACGGAGACCGTGCAGACAGCCGTAAACGGCGCTGCAAGGCCAAGAAACCCTCCTCTAGGTTATCCTATATAGTGTTTTTCCACTATTTAGCTGGATACAAGTGGAAAGACACTAATAGGAATTTTTTTTTTCAAATTTTAAACTGGCTGCACTATTTGAAAAAAAGGAAATTGTTTTTCAAGGTATGAGGCAGTAACGCACCCTGAGCTGAATCCAACCGGCTATGGCTGCACACAGACTACAGGGCGAGCTGGGCTCACACGGAGACCGTGCAGACAGCCGTAAACGGCGCTGCAAGGCCAAAAAACCCTCCTCTAGGTTATCCTATATAGTGTTTTTCCACTATTTAGCTGGATACGAGTGGAAAGACACTAATAGGAATTTTTTTTTTCAAATTTTAAACAGGCTGCACTATTTGAAAAAAAGGAAAATTTTTCTCAAGGTATGAGCCAGTAACGAACCCTGAGCTGAATCCAACCGGCTATGGCTGCACACAGACTACAGGGCGAGCTGGGCTCACACGGAGACCGTGCAGACAGCCGTAAACGGCGCTGCAAGGCCAAAAAACCCTCCTCTAGGTTATCCTATATAGTGTTTTTCCACTATTTAGCTGGATACGAGTGGAAAGACACTAATAGGAATTTTTTTTTTCAAATTTTAAACAGGCTGCACTATTTGAAAAAAAGGAAAATTTTTCTCAAGGTATGAGCCAGTAACGAACCCTGAGCTGAATCCAACCGGCTATGGCTGCACACAGACTACAGGGCGAGCTGGGCTCACACGGAGACCGTGCAGACAGCCGTAAACGGCGCTGCAAGGCCAAAAAACCCTCCTCTAGGTTATCCTATATAGTGTTTTTCCACTATTTAGCTGGATACGAGTGGAAAGACACTAATAGGAATTTTTTTTTTCAAATTTTAAACAGGCTGCACTATTTGAAAAAAAGGAAAATTTTTCTCAAGGTATGAGCCAGTAACGAACCCTGAGCTGAATCCAACCGGCTATGGCTGCACACAGACTACAGGGCGAGCTGGGCTCACACGGAGACCGTGCAGACAGCCGTAAACGGCGCTGCAAGGCCCAAAAACCCCCCTCTAGGTTATCCTATGTAGTGTTTTTCCACAATAGAGCTGGAGACTGGTGGAAAAACACTAATAGGAAATTTGAGAAAAAATGTGCAGCAGGCTGCACTAAGAGCAAAAAAGAACAACTGTGTGAGGCAGTGTGAACCCCCCCTGAGCTGAATACAACCGGGTATATGGCTGCACACAGACTACAGAGTGAGCTGCACACACACACACACAGAGACCTTGCAGAACGCTGTTAAAACAGCGCTGCAAGGCAAGAGCAAGGTGAACAGTGAAGAACACACAGCGTTTTGCTAAATTAGCCTTTGGAAAGGAAAATAAAGCAATTAGCTAGCTCAACTGGCCCTCAGTTAGAACACAGCGTCCTGTCCCTAACTGAAATCACAGCAGAGTGAGCGCAAAATGGCGGCAGCGCTTTTTTATAGTGCAGAGTGACATCATTTCAGCAGCCAATCCAAGCCTTGCCAGTACTTACATGCCCACCATGCTAAACAGGATGTGCCCACACTTTCATTCATTCCTCATTGGCTGCTGCGTTCAATTTGAATTCTGGGAACTTCCGATTCCGGTATCCGATACGCGGGAAGTATCGGAATTCAGTATCGGAATTCCGATACCGCAAATATCGGCCGATACCCGATACTTGCGGTATCGGAATGCTCAACACTAGCAGTGATACATTCAACAGGTTTTATTTACAGTACCTTGGTGAGATGAGGTGAGAGTGAGGACTGTAGGTTAGAACTGTTATAGAATCACCAGATAGAGATAATAGAAGCTCCAGGTTAGAGGTAACAAGAGAATAATTCTCCAGCTCTGCAGCACATGTGTATTAAAAGATGGCACGAAGTACAAAACAGTAAGAGAAGGAAAAAGATAGGAGGAGCTATGACAGAAAGGTATTGTGGGAAAGTACCATAACAAAATATTACAGTGTAATACAGCAACGCCAGTAGATGGCAGCAAAGTATAACAAATACAATAAATGATAGAATTAGATATATTATCATTACATAAATGTCCATGTATGACTGAAAGTCTATCAGAATAAACTGAACAGCACACTCCACATCTGAAATCCTCGGATTTCACTATACCAACAGTCTCGAATTGGAAGTGTTTACCGGAAGTACATGGAAGGATACCTCAACCTGTAAGATAAAAACAACGCATGCAATGCAACAATAACATATTGTATAACAAGATAGACGAATGTCTATGACGAGTTCTTGAAGTAATCCAACGGACAACCCATCTTCGGATTGAAGTAGCCGCGCTAGGCCAAACTGTCTCCAACCCATTTGTAATCCAAAGGTTGAAGTTCCTTTAAAGAGTTCCTACTGATTGGATGGATATTCATTCCTCAACCGGTGTAAGTAAGATAATCTCTGATATAGGCCTAATGAAAGATTTGGGGTCACCTTGCTTAGTAACTGTCACTTCTACCTTGCCATCGTCACTTGGAAAGGTTTTAGATATAAGTCCCAGAGGCCATGCGTTTCTTTCCTCCTTCTGGTCTTTTATGAGGATAATATCTCCTACTTGTAAATTTGGTTTTACTTGTTGCCATTTTCTTCGTTTTTGGAGAAGTGTCAGGTACTCCCTCTTCCATCTATTCCAGAAACAATTAGCCAGATGCTGCACATTTTTCCACCGTTTCTGATATTTGTTACCGGACACAGAGTCTTCAGGCGGGTTAGGAACAGTTCCAAGTTTCTGGGTGAGGAGAGTTGCCGGAGTGAGAATTGTAGGAGATTCTGGATCCGTAGATATGGGTACAAGAAGTCGAGTTTACTATAGCAGAGACTTCTGCTAAGAAAGTGGTCAAGGTCTCGTGAGTGAGTCTTGAAAGATTTGAGTCCATCAGCATAGATTCCAGTATCCGACGAGTAATGCCTATCATTCATTCCCATGATCCGCCCATATGGGAAGCATGAGGAGGATTGAAGACCCAGGAACAGCCATTGGTTGTCAAGAAGTTCTGGACTGGTGTTGAATTCAGTTGTAGTTCTCGACAGGCACCTACAAAGTTTGTTCCACAATCAGATCTTAATTGTTTTACTGGTCCTCTGATGGAGACGAATCGTCTTGGGGCATTGATGAAACTGGAGGAATCCATTGACTCTATCACTTCTATATGTATTGCTCGTACACTCATGCACGTGAACAACACTGCCCAACATTTACTTTCCGCATGCCCGCCTCTGGTCCGACGTGCAGCGACTGCCCATGGGCCAAAAACATCTAAGCCAACATAGGACAAGCACAGAGCCTCCATTTACCTATCAGCAGGCAAATCAGACATCTGTTGTTGTTGCAGTTTTCCTCTTGTCTTAAGGTACCTTCACACTGAGCGACTTTGTAACGATAACGATACCGATCCGTGACGTTGCAGCGTCCTGGATAGCGATATCGTTGTGTTTGACACGCAGCAGCGATCTGGATCCTGCTGTGACATCATTGGTCGGAGCAGAAAGGCCAGAACTTTATTTAGTCGCTGGATCTCCCGCAGACATCGCTGAATCGGTATAAGTAAGATAATCTCTGATATAGAGCCGGCTGGCCATAAAGCAGAGCACAGCAGTGACGTCACCGCTCTGCTTTACGGCCGGCGCTTACACAGTGCAGGGAAGCAGAGCGCCGGGGGACACGACAGACACCGGAATGTAAGTATGTAGTGTTTTTTTTTTTTTACATTTACACTGGTAACCAGGGTAAACATCGGGTTACTAAGCGCGGCCCTGCGCTTAGTAACCCGATGTTTACCCTGGTTACCAGGGGACTTCGGCATCGTTGGTCGCTGGAGAGCTGTCTGTGTGACAGCTCTCCAGCGACCACACAGCGACGCTGCAGCGATCGGCATCATTGTCTAGATCGCTGCAGCGTCGCTAAATGTGACGGTACCTTTACGACACTGAACACAATGATGAATTAAATGGGAAAGCGGTCTCTTTGCTCCCACAATCCAGAAGCCTGCAGCTCTTAAGGCTCCTTCAGTGAAGTGTCTGCCTTGATGTTTGATTTTTTCATGGTAATGTCGTATTAGTAGAGTGGTGATATGACCAGGAATAATTAGAGGATACTTTTCTGCCTCATCTAATTTAGCTTTGTTTAAACGACCACCAAATCTCAATAAACACCTCTCGTCTATTACTGGGTTTAGGTTGACAATGGGGCTGTTTTTAGGAACGTCTTGTTTTTTACATATGCATTCCAGTTCCTTGTGAAAAACATTCTGCTGCACATTGCGTATCACAATGAGTTCACTCAGAGCAATGTCTTCTGCAGAGAGAGGCTTATGGCAAATATGCCAACCGTGACAATCAGTGTTACTGTCCTTATTGCGATAGCATTGTACAATGTGTACTAACCTTGCAATGGTACGAACCAGCCTTGTCCATCTTGAGAAGCGATCAAAACGCCGACAGTCCAAGCCAACCTTCTCCTTGAATTTGGTGATGAAGGTGCTGACATCAGGATGGATCTCTGGGTCCACATCTGGATCCTGAAGGTTGAAGCTATCTTCAAAGGCAGTCTCTTCGCATTGGTCGTGAAGGAACTCTGGTCCTGTTAACCAAGAAGAGCTTGTGAAGGCACCAATAGACACTGGTCTTGTAGCAAGGTCCGCAGGGTTAAGATGGGATGGGACATGCTGCCATTGCTGGGGTTTGGAGGATTTCCTGATCCTTTCCACGCGGTTACTGACATAGACGTAGAAGCGTTTCGTCTGGTTGTATATGTAGCCCAGAACTACCTTACTGTCTGTGTATAATTTTGTGTCATCCACGTGAATAGCTAGTTCGCTCTGTATGAAGTCTGCAAGCTCTATGGCTAGTACAGCCCCACAGAGCTTGAGTCTGGGTATGGTGTGCTCGGGTTTAGGAGCCAGTTTAGCCTTTCCAAACAGAAATCCAACATGGGCTTCATTGTTAGAGTCTACAACCTTCAAGTAAGCAACAGCGGCAATAGCTTCAGTGGAGGCATCAGCGAATACATGAATCTCTCCTTTGACTCGTAGTTAGGGATGCCGAAGTGTAACAACGTGGTATGTGGATCTTATCCAAGGCGCAAAGAGATTCTCTCCACGACTTCCACTTTAGTTGTTTGTCAGCAGGGAGTGGTGTATCCCAGTCCTCAATGCATTCTGAGAGTTGTCTCAGCAGGAGCTTGCCTTGTATAGTCAGGGGTGCGACAAACCCCAGTGGATCATATAGACTGTTCACCACTGACAGAACCCCACGCTTAGTAAATGGTTTTTCTGCACCACTAACCTGAAAGCTGAAGGAGTCCTTTAGCAAGTTCCACCTCAGGCCTAGGCTTCTCTGTACTGGTGGATTGTCTGGGCCTAGATTCAAGTCCCTAAATTCTGCGGCGTGATCATTAGGGTGAAAGGCCTTCATGACAACAGCATTATTGGGGGCAATTTTATGCAATCTTAAATGAGCTTTAGAAAGCATACCTTGTGTCCGTTTGAGCAGATCTGTGGCTTCTTCCGCTGTTGGCAGGGATTTAAGACCGTCATCCACGTAGAAGTCCTTTTCAACGAACTGTTGAGCATCCTTCCCGAACTCTGCTGCACCATCGGAGGCGGTCCTACGTAGGCCGTATGTAGCGACTGCAGGAGAAGGACTGTTTCCGAACACGTGCACCTTCATTCAGTATTCGACCATTTCCTTGTTGATGTCGTTGTCTCGGTGCCATAGAAAACGGAGATAATTTCTGTGATCTTGTTGCACGATGAAACAATGGAACATTTGTTCAATGTCGGCGGTAATGGCGACCGGTTCCTTTCTGAATCTCATGAGCACTCCCACCAGGTTATTAGTGAGGTTCGGACCAGTGAGGAGAACGTCATTCAGAGATACACCGTCATGTTTGGCGCTTGAATGGAACACCACTCTGATTTGTTTCGGCTTTCTTGGATGATACACTCCAAAGGAAGGTAGATACCAGCATTCTTCATCAGCTTGCAATGGTGGAGCTGGCTCTGCATGATCATTGCAAAATATCTTGTCCATAAAAACTATGAAATGTTCCTTCATTTCAGGCTTGTTCCTTAATGTTCTCTGCAGTGAGATGAATCTAGATAAGGCCTGTTCTCTGTTGTTAGAATATCAGCATTCGTGTCCAGAGGAGGAATTTCATTAGTCAGGTGCCTTAAGTGGCGATGATGAAGCGCGGCTTCCGGAGTGGGAATCTCCTCCCTGTTATCAGGTATCTGGTCACATTCAATTAGGGTCGGCAAGGGTATATGCACATTTCCCTTGATTGAAGAGACTATGTACCCAGAGGCTCTCCTGCCAGAAGTATCAATATGACCAGAGCAGGTGTTGAGGGTGTATGGAGTCGTTTGTCCCTTTATGTCGAAGATCTCAAAGAATTTGGGCCTTGCTTGAGATCGGTTACTTTGCTCGTCTATTATGGCATACATTTTGGAGGCCTTGTCAGGTTTTCCTTCTGGATAGAGCTTAACCAGACATACCTTGGCACAGCATTTAGGAACAATCCCTTCTCCACATACCTCAGTACATGAGGAGGAAACAGCAGTTGCAGTTGGGTCTGGGACTTGTGGCTCCCCGCCATGCTTTTGAGCAGGGTTGGATGCTGCAGAAGGTTGTGAGTTGTGTGGAGCTGGCGTGGGATGCATGGCTGTTACGTGTTTATCACTGCTGCATTCAGTGCACTTAATGGCGTCCTTACAGTCCTTAGCGAGGTGGTCTGAGGAGGTGCAACACTTATAACATATCCCAAGCTCCTTGAGGGTATTTTTACGCTCATGCAAAGTCCTTGCTTTGAATCCACGGCATTCATTAAGTGGGTGAGGCCTTTTGTGGATAGGGCACATACGGTTACTGTCCATGACTTTAGGAGCAACATTATTTGTTTTAGTGAAGGCAGGTATAGTAAGTGGAACGTCAGTCTTTCGCACGGATACTGTGTTCCTTGAATCTCTCCGTTTGGCAATGTTATCATACCTTGTAGATGATGATGATGCTGGTGGAGTAGGTTCAGTGAAGTCGAAGCTGGGATCATTCTTCTTCCGAGCTTGGTCACTGATGAATCTGGAAAAATGTGAAAAGGGGGGAAAGGACACATCATGCTGCCTTTTATACCGTAAGCCGTGGTCTGCCCATTTATCCTGCATACCGTGTGGCAACTTGGACACTATTGGATTAACGCTATGAGCATTATCTAGGTAGCTCAGTCCTGAGAGACGTGGGTCTAATTTTGCTAATTCCTTTAGCAGGTCGCTCAGATCTTGAACTTTTCTATTGTCCTTGTTAGTTATCTTTGGGAAGGTTTGCAGTCTTTTAAATAAAGCACATGCTATGGCTTCTGAGCTGCCGTAGGTTTGTTCCAGTCTCTCCCAGGCTGCAATAAGACCTGCATCTGAATAGTCCACATGAACTGCCCTTATTGTCTTTATGTGCTCTGCTGATTCAGGGCCTAACCAGTTAACAAGCAAATCCAGTTGTTCCTTGCCGGTGAGATTAAGGTCTTTGGATCACTGCTTGAAAGGTGGATTTCCAGGCTCTATAATTCTCGGGACGATCATCAAACTTTGAGAGACTAATGTTTATTATCTCCCGACGAATCATGTATCTGGCGAAGTCAGACATGTCCGATCTCCCGGTCATTGTTGCAGGATGAACTTGTGGTATCCATAGGGGATGTAAGTTCTCTGGCTTATATGACTGCGACAAATCAGGACAAAATGATGCGGCATAAGGGTTAAACTGTGGTTTAGTCTCTATAGGTTCTGCTGGCTATGGCCTAAATTGTGAGTTAGTGCTGGAAGCTACCTTGTCGGCAGTAGGTGGCGACATCTCTTGGCTTGCGGGCGCATCCGTGTTAGAAACTGGAGGTGGTGCTGGTGCAGATGTTAGATGTCTTAGCACGTAGTCAGCGGTGCGATCAGCTGAGTCCTCCATTTCTTCTGGAATAAGACAGTCCGAATTATCATCTTGTCCCAGTGCTTGTTCAAGGACCTTCAGTTTAGCAAGGGCTGTTGCTTCTTCCTTTTCTGCTTGGAGTATTTTTAATTTCCTTTGAGCTTCTACTTCCACTTCAGCCTCCTTCTTAGCAAAGGAGCTTTTTACTCTAGCTTCCTCTGCAGCCGCACGGATCTCCAGTAGCTTGTCGGACAATGTTGACTTCCTGGAGTGAGATGATCTGGAAGACCGAGCTGTGATTTTGGTCGATGTTGTGCGATGAGACCTAACCTCTTGGAAGTGAGTGATGCGGAGTTCTGCTTTCAGTTAGTTCTGCTGGGGCATCTTCCATGTCACAGTTACTCAGGAATGTGATGTACTTTGCAGACAGTCTCTGGTAGCGATCATAGGCGGCAGATAAACTCTTCAATGTGGTGGTTAAAACTGCGGCATCACTGTGATAGCGTGGAAGAGCTGCTAAATAGTGATCAACTCTGCCCCATAAATGTTCTAGGTTATCATGGAACTCATCTCTAGTAGTCTCAAAGTTCTCTCTGGCCTTTTGTGTCGGCTTGGTTACACGTCTGGGTCGTACGTCTTGTTCTGCAGAAAGTGTGGACTCTGCTCCTGCAGCATCTATGGTGTCGGGAACCTGATGTGCTTCACTTGCAGATGGGTCCACGGTGCCCTTTGGGGACCTGTTTTAGCTAAGATGGCGGACGGTTAAGACTTGCTAGCAGACAATGCATATGCACACAGACACTGTAGACTAGGTCTCTTGTTACTATTCTGCCACCGATATACGTGGATGAAATGTGTCTGAGGGATGTGATCACAAATCACTATATAAACAATGGCGGGTAGCGTTACTCGCTAACCTGTGCTCCTAGTCCTTATCAGCTGCGCGTGGTGATCCGGAAGGATGATGCAGTGATACATTCAACAGGTTTTATTTACAGTACCTTGGTGAGATGAGGTGAGAGTGAGGACTGTAGGTTAGAGCTGTTATAGAATCACCAGATAGAGATAATAGAAGCTCCAGGTTAGAGGTAACAAGAGAATAATTCTCCAGCTCTGCAGCACATGTGTATACCAAGATGGCACGAAGTACAAAACAGGAAGAGAAGGAAAAAGATAGGAGGAGCTATGACAGAAAGGTATTGTGGGAAAGTAACATAACAAAATATTACAGTGCAACACAGCAACGGCCAGTAGATGGCAGCAAAGTATAACAAATACAATAAATGATAGAACTAGATATATTATCATTACATAAATGTCCATGTATGACTGAAAGTCTATCAGAATAAACTGAACAGCACAGAGAGATTGGAACCAGCAGTTTAACACCTTAGACGCCTTTGTCAATCATGACAATGGCATTTATGCGGTTGGAAACAGGAGTAGTGTCCTTTCAATTGCCCAGCCCCCCCTAACTACAAGGTAACATGGTCATTGCATTGGGGGGGGGCTTCAGACGGCACTCATGTCTGCCATGTTTGAACACCTTTGAAGCCAAGGTTGTGACTAGGCTTTATAAGAGATTGTTCATTTTTACAATTGTAGTGACAACAATCACAGGTAAATGTACAGGCAATCACAGATCCTCAAGGCCATCAACTCCCACTATCAGATTAGGTTTTCAGGATTCTTAGTATTGAACAAGGGATCTCACCTGTACAACATTAAAGGTATCTTCACACTGACCAACTTCACAACGATATCGCTAGCCATCGGTGACGTTGCAGCGTCCTGGATAGTGATATCGTTGTGTTTGACAAGCAGCAGCGATCTGGATCCTGCTGGGACAACGTTGGTCAGAGCAGAAATTCCAGAACTTTATTTCGTCGCTGGATCTCCCGCAGACATCGCTGAATCAGCGTGTGTGACGCCGATTCAGCGATGTCTTCACTGGTAACCAGGGTAAGCATTGGGTTACTAAGCGCAGGGCCGCGCTTAGTAACCCGATGTTTACTCTGGTTACCAGTGTAAATGTAAAAAAAACAAAAACACTACATACTTACATTCCGGTGTCTGTCACGTCCCTCGGCGTTCTGCTTCCCTGCACTGTCAGCGCCGGCCAGCCGTAAAGCAGATTACAGCGTTGACGTCACCGCTGTGCTTTATGGCCAGCCGGCGCTCACAGTCAGTGCAGGAAAGCACAGCGCCGGGGGACAGACACCGGAATGTAAGTATGTAGTGTTTTTTTTTTTTTACATTAGCACTGGTAACCAGGGTAAACATCGGGTTACTAAGCGCAGCCCTGCGCTTAGTAACCCGATGTTTACCCTGGTTACCCGGGGACCGGCATTGTTGGTCGCTGGAGAGCTGTCTGTGTGACAGCTCTCCAGCGACCACACAGCGACGCTGCAGCGATCGGCATCATTGTCTAGATCGCTGCAGCGTCGCTAAATGTGACAGTACCTTAAGTAAATCCTAAAAACGTGAGCCTTGAGGAACACTACCCTAGAATGACTAAACGAAAAAAAAACTAAATTCCAAATAATTTAAAAAAAAACAAACAAAACATAGAAATCATTTTACCACTCCTTTGCACATAGATATTAATTTTTCCTATTGATACATTTTTTGGGTATGTATGTATATAATTTATTCTCTTTCCTGGTTGCCAAGAACAACGTCCTGCTGTAGTGGCCAAGTGCCAGAATAGGCGCATCTTCCAGATGTGCCTTTTCTGGGGTGGCTGGGGGCAGATATTTTTAGCCAGGGGGGGGCCAATAACCGTGGACCCTCTCCAGGCTATTAATATCTGCCCTCAGTCACTGGCTTTACTACTCTGGCGGAGAAAATTGCGCGGGAGCCCACGCCAATTTTTTCCGCCATTTAACCCTTTATTTTAAGAGCTAGAACGGCCAAATTTTGCAGATACACACTACTGACATTAGTAGTGTGGAATCTGCAAAAAAAATGGAGAGAAGACATGGTTTACTGTATGTAAACCATGTCTCAAATCATGTCGGGTTTTAGGAAGGAGAAAGAAAAAGCCGGTAATTGAATTACCGGCTTTCAAGCTGTATAGCGCTGGAATAAATATGAATATATATACATATATGTGTCTACTGACATATATATATATATATATATATATATATATATATATAGACAGTATATATATATTTTCTTTTCTTTTTGGGACACATGGATCACTTCTATAGCGGTATGTTGGTTTTGCTAGCCTGCGAGAAAGCCACGCAGTACGGATGCCATACGGATTACATACGGAGGATGCCATGCGCAAAAAACGCTGACACACCCTGCCTACGGAGGAGCTACCGACCACTTTTTTCGGGACTTTTCAGCGTATTACGGCCGTAATATACGGACCGTATTGTTTTACGCTGTGTGTGACGCCGGCCTAAATCACAGAGATATGTCACGCAAAATACTTAATAATACCCGGTTTTTTACATCTTTTACTAGCACTTGTGGATTACTGCAACATTTTTTCAAACTGAGTGTTTTTGGTTTTACTATTCTCTTTTGTGTCTTCAGGTTTCTTGGTGGTGTGTGAACATGATCATACAGACTTGTTCACTGTGCAAGTAGCCCATGTGTTCCTGTTTCCATAATTGTTCTCTTGTGTCTACAAGACTGGGGAGTTCCACCACTCCTCTTGGGCTATCTGCACAAAAGCTGTTCTACCCTGTATGCACACATGGATTTTTCCTCTCTGAACCCTGTTCACACAAGTTATATACAGATGATCAGGTTTTTAAATACATCAGATAGGGATTGCATACATTAGTTAGGACTGCTCTGATAAGGGTATACCGTGAAGATTGGTAGAGCAGCTTAGTATACATTTTTTGCAAAAAACGTATCAACCAAATACCCTGTTTTTTTACATCTTTTACTAGCACTTGCGGATTACTGCAACATTTTTTCAAACTGAGTGTTTTTGGTTTTACTATTCTCTTTTGTGTCTTCAAAATACTTAATAAGTAACATTTCCCACATGTCTACTTTACATCAGCACAATTTTGGAACCAAAATTTTTTTTTGTTAGGGAGTTATAAGGGTTAAAAGTTGACCAGCAATTTCTCATTTTTACAACACCATTTTTTTTTAGGGACCACATCTCATTTGATGTCATTTTGAGGGGTCTATATGATAGAAAATACCCAAGTGTGACACCATTCTAAAAACTGCACCCCTCAAGGTGCTCAAAACCACATTCAAGAAGTTTATTAACCCTTCAGGGGTTTCACAGGAATTTTTGGAATGTTTAAATAAAAATGAATATTTAACTTTTTTTCACACAAAATTTATTTCAGCTCCAATTTGTTTTATTTTACCAAGGGTAACAGGATAAAATGGATGCCAAACATTGTTGTACAATCTGTACTGAGTACGCCAATACACCACATGTGGGGGTAAACCACTGTTTGGGCGCATGGCAGAGCTCGGAAGGAAAGGAGCGCCATTTGACTTTTAAATGCAAAATTGACAGGAATTGAGATGGGACGCCATGTTGCGTTTGGAGAGCCCCTCATGTGCCTAAACATTGAAACCCCCCACAAGTGACACCATTTTGGAAAGTAGACACCCTAAGGAACTTATCTAGATGTGTGGTGACCACTTTGACCCACCAATTGCTTCACAGAAGTTTATAATGCAGAGCCGTAAAAATAAAAAATCATATTTTTTCACAAAAATGATCTTTTCGCCCCAAATTTTTTATTTTCCCAAGAGTAAGAAGAAATTGGACCTCAAAAATTGTTGGCCAATTTGTCCTGAGTACGCTGATACCCCATATATGGGTGTAAACCATTGTTTGGGCGTATGGCAGAGCTCGGAAGGGAAGGAGCGCCATTTTACTTTTCAATGCAAAATTGACTGGAATTGAGATGGGATGCCATGTTGCGTTTGGAGAGCCCCTGATGTGCCTAAACATTGAAATCCCCCCACAAGTGACACCATTTTGGAAAGTAGACCCCTTAAGGAACTTATCTAGAGGTGTGGTGAGCACTTTGACCCAACAAGTGCTTCACAGAAGTTTATAATGCAGAGCCGTAAAAATAAAAAATCATATTTTTTCACAAAAATAATCTTTTCGCCACCAATTTTTTATTTTCCCAAGGGTAAGAGAAGAAATTAGACCACAAAAGTTGTTGTGCAATTTGTCCTGAGTGCGACGATACCCCATATGTGGGGGTAAACCACTGTTTGGGCGCATGGCAGAGCTCGGAAGGAAAGGAGCGCCATTTGACTTTTCAATGCAAAATTGACTGGAATTGAGATGGGACGCCATGTTGCGTTTGGAGAGCCCCTGATGTGCCTAAACATTGGAACCCCTCACAAGTGACACCATTTTGAAAAGTAGACCCCTTAAGGAACTTATCTAGATGTGTGGTGAGCACTTTGACCCAACAAGTGCTTCACAGAAGTTTATAATGCAGAGCCGTAAAAATAAAAAATCTTATTTTTTCACAAAAATGATCTTTTCGCCCCCAATTTTTTATTTTCCCAAGGGTAAGAGAAGAAATTAGACCACAAAAGTTGTTGTGCAATTTGTCCTGAGTGCGATGATACCCCATATGTGGGGGTAAACCACTTTTTGGGTGCATAGCAGAGCTCGGAAGGGAAGGAGCGCCATTTGACTTTTCAATGCAAAATTGACTGGAATTAAGATGGGACGCCATGTTGGTTTGGAGAGCCCCTGATGTGCCTAAACATTAAAACCCCCCACAAGTGACACCATTTTGGAAACTAGACCCCCCTAAGGAACTTATCTAGATGTGTTTTGAGAGCTTTGAACCCCCAAGTGTTTCACTACAGTTTATAACGCAGAGCCGTTAAAATCATTTTTTTTTTTTTCGCAAAAATTATTTTTTAGCCCCCAGTTTTGTATTTTCACAAGGGTAACATAATAAATTGGACCCCAAAAGTTGTTGTCCAATTTGTCCTGAGTACGCTGATACCCCATATGTGGGGGGGAACCACTGTTTGGGCGCATGGCAGAGCTCGGAAGGGAAGGAGCGCCATTTGGAATGCAGACTTAGATGGATTGGTCTGCAGGAGTCACGTTGCATTTGCAGAGCCCCTGATGTACCCAAACAGTACAAACCCCCCACAAGTGACCCCATATTAGAAACTAGACCTCCCAAGGAACTTATCTAGATGTGTTGTGAGAACTTTGAACCCCTAAGTGTTTCACTACAGTTTATAACGCAGAGCCGTGAAAATAAAAATTCTTTTTTTTTTCACAAAAATGATTTTTTAGCCCCCAGCTTTGTATTTTTACAAGGGTAACAGAATAAATTGGACCCCAAAAGTTGTTGTTCAATTTGTCCTGAGTACACTGATACCCCATATGTGGGGGGGAACCACTGTTTGGGCGCATGGCAGAGCTCGGAAGGGAAGGAGCGCCATTTGGAATGCAGACTTAGATGGATTGGTCTGCAGGCGTCACGTTGCATTTGCAGAGCCCCTGATGTACCCAAACAGTAGAAACCACCCACAAGTGACCTCAAATTGGAAACTAGACCTCCCACGGAACTTATCTAGATGTGTTGTGAAAACTTTGAACCCCCAAGTGTTTCACTACAGTTTACAACGCAGAGCCGTGAAAATAAAAAATCCTTTTTTTTCCCACAAAAATGATTTTTAGCCCCCCAAATTTTTATTTTCCCAAGGATAACAAGAGAACTTGAACCCAAAAAGTTGTTGTCCAATTTGTCTCGAGTACGATGATACCCCATATGTTGGGGTAAACCCCTGTTTGGGCGCACGGGAGAGCTCGGAAGTGAAGGAGCACTGTTTTACTTTTTCAATGCAGAATTGGCTGGAATTGAGATCGGACGCCATGTCGCGTTTGGAGAGCCCCTGATGTGTCTAAACAGTGGAAACCCCCCAATTATAAATGAAACCCTAATCCAAACGCACCCCTAACCCTAATCCCAACTGTAACCCTAACCACACACCTAACCCTGACACACCCCTAATTCTAATCCCAACCCTAATCCCAACCGTAAATGTAATCCAAACCCTAACCCAGCCCTAACCCTAGCCCTAACCCTAGCCCTAACCCTAACCCTAATGGGAAAATGGAAATAAATACATTTTTTTTAATTTTATTATTTTTCCCTAAGGCTAGGTTCACATTGCGTTAGGGAAATCCGTTTAGCACTAGCGGATTGCGCTAACGCAATGTCTTTTTAGGTGTCGTGTTTAGTGGTCGCGTTAACGTCCCCGGTCTGGAAGATCGGGGATCGGACCTCGGGCGCGCCGCGGACGCTGCAAGCAGCGTCTGAGGCGCGCCACAAAAGAATGGCACCTTGCTAGCGCGAGCCGAAAATGGCACGCTCTAGCGATGCGCTACACCCGAAAATCACATTGCTGTCAATGGTTGTGCTAACGGACCCGTTGCACGGCATTAATTGTGACATTTTCGCCGTGCAACGCTGTCCGTTAGCGTTAACCCATTAACGCAATGTGAACCTAGCCTAACTAAGGGGGTGATGAAGGGGGGTTTGATTTACTTTTATAGCGTTTTTTATATCGGATTTTTAAGATTGGCAGCCGTCACACACTAAAAGACGCTTTTTATAGCAAAAAAGTTTTTGCGTCTCCACATTTTGAGACCTATAATTTTTCCATATTTTGGTCCACAGAGTCATGTGAGGTCTTGTTTTTTGCGGGACGAGTTGATGTTTTTATCGGTTACATTTTCGGACATGTGACAGTTTTTGATCGCTTTTTATTCCGATTTTTTGTGAGGCAGAATTACCAAAAACCAGCTATTCATGAATTTCTTTTGGGGGAGGCGTTTATACCGTTCCGCGTTTGGTAAAATTGATGAAGCAGTTTTATTCTTCGGGTCAGTACGATTACAGCGATACCTCATTTATATCATTTTTTTTATGTTTTGGCGCTTTTATACGATAAAAGCTATTTTATAGAAAAAATAATTATTTTGGCATCGCTTTATTCTGAGGACTATAACTTTTTTTTTTGGTTATGATGCTATATGGCAGCTCGTTTTTTGCGGGACAAGATGACGTTTTCAGAGGTACCATGGTTATTTATATCCGTCTTTTTGATCGCGTGTTATTCCACTTTTTGTTCAGCGTTATGATAATAAAGCGTTGTTTTTTGTCTCGTTTTTTTTTTTTTTCTTACGGCGTTCACTGAAGGGGTTAACTAGTGGGCCAGTTTTATAGGTCGGGTCGTTACGGACGCGGCGATACTAAATATGTGTACTTTTATTGTTTTTTTGTTTTTTTTTTATGTAAAGAAATGTATTTATGGGAATAATATTTTTTTTTTCTGCTTTATTTAGGAATTTTTTTTTTTTTTTTTTTACAAGTGTGTAAATTTTTTTTTTTACTTTTTCACTTTGTCCCAGGGGGGGACATCACAGATCACCGATCTGACAGTGTGCACAGCACTCTATCAGATCGGTGATCTGACATACAGCCGGGCAGGATTAGAGCTGCAGCCTGATCCTGACCCGGAAGTGCTCCCTGCAGGACCCGGATGCAGCCCGGCGGCCATTTTGGATCCGGGGACTGCAGGGAGAAGACGCTCGGTACACGGTGAGTACATCACCGTGTACCGATCGTCTCAGGGAAGCCCGCAGGGAGTCCCCTCCCTGCGCGATGCTTCCCTGCACCGCCAGCACACCGCGATCATCTTTGATCGCGGTGTGCCGGGGGTTAATGTGCCGGGAGCGGTCCGTGACCGCTCCTGGCACATAGTGCCGGATGTCAGCTGCGATAGGCAGCTGACACCCGGCCGCGATCGGCCGCGCTCCCCCCGTGAGCGCGGCCGATCGCATATGACGTACTATCCCGTCCCTGGGAATTAAGTCCCAGGTCACCTGGACGGGATAGTACGTCATATGGGATTAAGGGGTTAAACCCTTAAAGCAGTGATTCCATGCAGTAAACTAGAGGCATAGAATATATTGGTGACATCTGAAAGCACATTTTGGTATTTGGCCACGTTCACACAGTCAGTATTTGTTCCTCTCCTGGTTTTGGCTTACAGATACTGATGTAACATACTGACCAAATACTGAACATGTGAACGTGGTCTTTGACATTATTCACAGATGATGCAATTCTCTATTTATTCAAGAGAACTTTAATTTTAGGATTATTCAAAGAGTAGTATGAAAACATTACTATCAATTGACTTTAGTGTTTATGCTGTTTGGGCAGTAATCTTTCTCATTAATGTATAGATACGTGTTTTATATTTTGTGTATTTGTTCTTAACTGCTTGGGCTTCTTCACCCATTTTGGTTTTTACCTCTGTTTTTTTTCCACTTGTTTTTCTGCTGAATTTTACCATACTAGCACAGTGAAAAAGATTTCAGAAATCTTATGCTTATTTCTTTGAGGGTTTGAACCATCCATCATTCTGCCACATGTCAATTCTTTCATCCTTTTTTAATCATTGTTCTTCCATACAAATGAATGGGAAAAATATGCAAGTAAAAAATGTGCATATTTTACAATATTTTTGCTGCAGAGAAATCTGCTGCAAATACCATACTCAACTTATGAGTGCATATACTCTCACTCACTGTCTGATATAGTTGATCATATGATTGCGAGGTGGAGGAGGGTCATTTGATCCGCCATGTCTCACCATGAGGCCTGTTTCACACGTCAGTGTCTCCAGTACCTGAGGTGACAGTTTCCTCACGTACTGGAGACACTGACACACGTTGACACATAAAAATCACTGCATCTGTTCAGATGTCACTGATTTTTTGCGGACCGTGTCTCCGTGTTTGGCCGTGTGCCAAACACGGAGACATGTTAGTGTTCGTGGGAGCGCACGTATTACACGGACCCATTAAAGTCAATGGGTCCGTGTAAAACACGTACCGCACATGGACATTGTCCGTGTGCAGTCCGTGTGCCGTGCAGGGGACAGCACTACATTAAGCGCTGTCCCCCCCACTGGTGCTGAATCCGCCATTCATATCTTCCCTGCAGCAGCGTTTGCTGTAGAGAAGATATGAATAATAGTGTTTAAAATAAAGATCTATCTTCCCCCCGCCCTCCCACCCCCTGTGCGCCCCCCGCTGTTCTAAAAATGCTCACCAAGCTCCCTCGTTGGCCGGCGCTGCTTCCTCTCCTGGCCGCAGCTTCTCCTGTATGTGGTCACGTGGGGCCGCCGATTACAGTCATGAATATGCGGCTCCACCCCTATGTGAACAATGGACAAGGCTAATGAGATGAATCAGTATTTCAACAGATTTAGCAGTACATGTGTAATACCAACTGATAGTGGATGGGAACTGGGTGCAAATTCTGCAACATCGATATTGAAGGATGAGCAGACTAATTTTAGAGTATCCGAAAATGATGTGAGGAGGCAGTTTAAGTCACTTAACATTGGTAAAGCTGCAGGACCTGATGGACTCAGCTCACGTGTCCTTAAAGTTTGTGCAGACCAGCTGTGTACTGTCTTTACACGCCTATTTAATGGAAGTCTACAAACACAGAGGGTACCAGTGTTATGGAAAACTTCCTGTCTGGTGCCGGTACCCAAGACTTCTTCTCCTGCAACCCTAAATGACTATCGTCCTGTAGCCTTAACATCTCATGCTATGAAGGCCTTGGAAAGATTAGTGCTTGCTCACTTAAGACCGAGGGTTAACGCTTTTATCGATCCCCTTCAGTTTGCCTACCGACATAGATTGGGGGTGGATGATGCTATCCTTTCTCTGTTACATAGGGTACATTCATTTCTGGAGATTGACGGAACCACGGTGCGAGCGATGTTCTTCGATTTCTCGAGTGCATTTAACTCCCTGCAGCCACTTTTACTACACAAAAAGATGACTGATATGAAGGTTGAGGAGGGGATGAGAAATTGGATAACTGACTACCTATCAGATCGGCCACAGTTTGTACAGATGGGAGCAGTGGTGTCAAGCAGATTATTGAGCAGTGTAGGTGCCCCCCAGGGAACGGTGCTTGCGCCCTTTCTATTCACACTGTATACTTCAGACTTTCAGTATAAATCTGAACTTTGCCACCTTCAAAAATTTTCGGATGACTCTGTGGTTGTGGGATGCATTAGGGGAGATCAGGGGGATGAGGAATATAGAAGGGTGGTGTCGAATTTCGTGGATTGGTGCAATGGTAACTATCTACAACTAAATGTTAAGAAAACCAAGGAGTTGGTGGCCAACTATAGCAGGATTAAGTTGGAATGCTTACCGATCACTATTGCTGGTCAGGAGGTAGAGCAGGTGGAGAGTTACAAATATTTGGGGGTCCATTTGGATAGCAAACTGGACTGGAGATGCCACTCAGAGTTTGTCTACAAGAAGGGGATGAGCAGATTGTATTTCCTAAGGAAACTGAGGTCTTTTAATGTGTGTAGCAAAATGTTAGAAATGTTCTACCAATCTGTGGTGGCAAGTGCCATCTTTTTTGCAATCACGTGCTGGGGTAGTAGTGTGCGGGCCTCTGATGCTAATAAGCTGAATAAGATTATTAAGAAGGCAAGGTCTGCTGTGGGCTGCAATCTGGACTCTTTTGGGGAGGTAGTGGAGAAAAGAACTCTGAAAAAGTGTATGGCAATTATGAACAATAATGCACATCCACTATATGAGCTATTCATGAGACAGAAGAGCACCTTCAGTAACCGGCTAATACTTCTGAGGTGTAAGAAGGAAAAATATAGGAAATCGTTTGTGCCAACTGCCATGGGAATGTACAACAATAACACTAGGGTTAAACCACCAAGGTGAATGTCTACTTATTTCTCTACATTTCAGTTCACTCGTTGTGTATGTCCTATTCTAATGTATAATGTATAATGTTCTTCTGTCAACTCCACTGTCATGTCAACTATGTAATTCCTTTATGATTTTTATGATTTAAGTCGTGCTGCTGTGATACCATAATTTCCCACGGGATCAATAAAGTGTATCGTATCGTATCGTATTCATGACTGTAATCGGCGGCCCCACGTGACCACATACAGGAGAAGCTGCGGCCAGACCAGGAAGCAGCGCCGGCGAGGGAACGAGCCAGGTGAGTATTTTCTGAACAGCGGGGGGGGGGGGGGGGAGAGGGGGCGCACAGGGGGTGGGAGGGCGGGGGGAAGATAGATCTTTATTTTAAACACTATTATTCATATCTTCCCTGCAGCAAACGCTGCTGCAGGGAAGATATGAATCGCAGCTTCAGCACCAGATGCTGGTACGTGTGGTACCCAGCACGGTGCGTGTGGGTACGTGAGGACACGGACACACTGGTAACTCCAGTACCGTTTTTATACGGTACTGGAATTATCTGGACGTGTGAAACCGGCCAGCAGAGGGCGCCTCTTATGAACTGGAGCCTGGGAGCTTTCTAGGAAAGTTCCCACGATCTAGGGACAACCAGCAGAGGGCGCCTCACCGCAAATGAAGGTAAATATAGGTCATTGACCTACTTTACCTTCATTCCCCGGGGTTTTGCAGCCACGAACAACGTTGCATTAGCGGCTGCAAAATATTTTAACCCCTTCAGATGGATTTACATCGTTGGACATTACAGATCTTCGGAAGGTAAGGATATTGTTGGTTTATTATTTTTTTTTGTTACAGAACGAGGGTCTTCAGTGTCTGGATTGGGCGTTGAATGAAATATTACAACCTTTGTGTTTATTTCATTAAAATATTTTTTAATAATGTGTTTGTGTTTTTTTAACCCTTTACTACTATTGGATTAATAATGGATAGGTGTCATAATTGACGCCTCTCCATTATTAATTTGGCTTAATGTCACCTTACAATAGCAAGGTGGCATTAACCCTTCATTACCCCATATCCCACCGCTACACGGGAAAGGGAAGAGAGTGGCCAAGTGCCAGAATAGGCGAATCTTCCAGATGTGCCTTTTCTGGGGTGGCTGGGGGCAGATGTTTTTAGCCAGGGGGGGGCCAATAACCGTGGACCCTCTCCAGGCTATTAATATCTGCCCTCAGTCACTGGCTTTACTACTCTGGCGGAGAAAATTGCGCGGGAGCCCACGCCAATTTTTTCCGCCATTTAACCCTTTAATTTAGTAGATAGAACGGCCAAATTTTGCATATAAACACTACTAACATTAGTAGTGTGGAATATGCAAAAAAAATGGGGATATGAGATGGTTTACTGTATGTAAACCATGTCTCAAATCATGTCGGGTTTAGGAAGGAGAGAGCAAAAGCCGGCAATTGAATTACCGGCTTTAAAGCTATCTAGCGCTGTATGAAGTAATAATATATATACATGTCATGATCCCAATGGCAGGGGATCACAAAAGGACAAGCACAAAAACAAAACAAGCTCTAGGGTGATGGAACCTGAGCTGACCGCGATCCTGAACCTAAACACACAACTAGCAGTAGCCTGGGAACGTGCCTACGATGATTCCTAGACGTCTCGCGCCAGCCGAAGGATTAACTTCCCCTATAAGAAGAAACACAGACCTCACTTGCCTCCAGAGAAACACCCCACAGAAATAGCAGCCCCCCACATGTAATAACGGTGAAATGAGAGGAAAGCACATACGTAGTTATGAAAATAGAATCAGCAAAAATGAGGCCCGCTAAAGCTAGATAGCAGAGGATACAAAAGTGAACTGCGCGGTCAGCGAAAAACCCTTCAAAAAACCATCCTGAAATTACTTGAACTCATGTGCCAACTCATGGAACATGAGGAGTAATTTCAGCCCACTAGAGCAACCAGCAGCAAGGAATCACATCTCTGCAAGCTGGACTAAGACAAAAATTAAGCAAAACGTGGAACAGGAAAATCAAAACTTAGCTTGTCCTGAAGATAACAGACGCAGGGAGCAGAGGTAAAAGACACGCTGATTACATTGATAGCCGGCGAGGAAATGACAAAAAAGCCAGGTTAAATAGGAAACTCCCATAACCTGATGGAACAGGTGGACACCAGAGACCGCAGAGAACACAAGTCACCCAGTACCATCAGTAACCACCAGAGGGAGCCCAAAAACAGAACTCACAAAATATACATATATGTGTCTCACTGACATATATATATATATATATATATATTCTATTCTATGTGTACACATTTATTCTACCTATTCTATTGTAAGCTGTCAGTGTGATTTTACTGTACACCGCACTGAATTGCCGGCTTTTCTCTCTAACACCGCTGCGTATTTCTCGCAAGTTACACTGCTGGTCCGTGTGTGATCCGTATTTTTCTGGCTTCCATAGACTTTCATTGGCGTATTTTTTGCACAGTACGGTGACAAACGCAGCATGCTGCGATTTTCTACGGCTGTAGAAGCCAGAATAATACGGATCAGTAAAATACGGCAGATAGGAGCAGGGGCATAGAGAATAATTGTGCCGTTTGTTTGGTGAGTTTTACGGACGTATTTTCTGCGCTCATACGTCCGTAAAACTCGCTAGTGTGACGCCGGCCTAAGTCTTATGAGTTCATGTTTGCAATGCTGGACTCTTTCTATGCTTGGGAATGAAAAATCTGTGGATCCAGGCAGATGACTGTGCAACCTGAGAGTCTTCAACACTCCAGCGGTGAGCTGATCTTTAGAACATATTCATGCCATTTTTTCTTTTTGTAAATGTGCTTATTTTATTTTATTTTTTTCCATTCATATAGACGAATGAGGGATTGTTTTTTGAGGGACAAGAATGAAAGAGGGAAAGATGGAAAAAATATTTCATGTGTGGCAAAATTTAAAAACCTACAATCCCACAATTGTGTGTGTTTTGCTTTATTTTAAATGGTGATATAAAATGTGGAAATTTGGGAGAAAAAAAAAAATTTCACTTGTCCATGTTGCGAGACCTGGAATGTTTTACGTTTTTGGACAAAGTGTTTACATCAGAAAAATGGTGCAAATCTTTTGCGACTTTTGGCATTTTTGCAGTAGCTTCAAGTAAGCCGTCAAAATGAGCAGCGCTGGGAATTGGCAGGGACGGGGCGACAAATTCATGAGAATTGGCCACAGTTTCTTTACACCAGAAATTACTCCAGTAGTAACTGATAAGATGCTGCAAATCTTATTCTGCATGTATATCATTAATACTGGGAAATATCAGTCTTAATAAATCGGGGCCTGTGGGTTTTTTTTTCTTTCTAAATACTTTATTGCAAATATTTTTTTAATGATGAGTGGGTGGGGGGGGGGGGGGACAGGGTGATGCTGAGATGCAGCATGGTGTAAAGTAGCTTTTTGTATATTGTATTATACCTCCTAACAAATAGCAAGAGATATTGTTTTTCACTTTAAGAAAATAATAAAATTGGCAGGTAAATAAATTATATTATGATTCAATTAACGCTTATTCCATAACTCTGACGCTGCTTTGCTCAATGCAGCCACTAGAGGGACCATGACACAGGATAAGTGTCAGCTTGGAGAATGAATGAAAGGAACAATTGCTAATAAAATACTTTTCTACAATCTCACTTAGCCACAGTTGCCATTGCCAAGCAGGTGTATTGTGCATTAGATAAAGATGATCCATTAGAGCTCAAAGCAAGATGTGGTGCCCAGGGCTGCTCCCTGCTCCGCCTCTGGCTTGGGCTTCATTCACACATCCATTTCCATCTGTGTAAAATAAACAGATTTTCCCCTATGCATCTGGGTTTTTTCTTGGTTTTTTGTTTGTTTTTCATTTGTTTTTAAAAACTAACGCAGGCAGACTTTGACTTTTTTTTTTTAATGCATTGACTCAGTTAAAGAATGAAACTCGGAAGCACAAAGTGTGATCCACAAAACAGGTGACAGTAGGACATGCTCTCAGTTTCACGGACTGGTGAAAAGGTCCCATTTTTACAATGTATATATGGATTAATTAATTTCTATGGGTTCGTGTGTTAAAAAAGCAACATGTATCACTAGCAAATTTGGTCTCCAAGAGAGATCTTTATTCTCAATGAGGCCAATTCATTGGAGCTGGTGTTTCTGTAAGGCCGGTTTCACACGTCAGTGGCTCCGGTACGTGTGGTAACAGTTTCCTCACGTATCGGAGACACTGACTCACGTAGACACATTAAAATCAATGTGTCTCTGCACATGTCAGCGTGTTTTCACGGACCGTGTGTCGGTTTGCAAAACACGGAGACATGTCAGTGTTCGTGGGAACGCATGAATCACACGGACCCATTAAAGTCAATGGGTCCGTGTAAACATGTACCGCACACGGATGCTGTCTGTGTGCTGCCCGTGTGCCAACTGGGTACCACATGGACCGTGCAGGAGACAGCGCTACAGTAAGCGCTGTCCCCCCAGCGTGTGGTGCTGAAGCCGGCATTCATTCCTTCTCCCCTATGGGTGGTGGAGCCGCATATTCATCACTGTAATGTGCGGCACCACGTGACCGCTCATACAGGACAAGCTGCGACACTGAGAGGAAGCATCGCAGGAGCTGGGTGAGTATTTTATTTCCAGCGGGCGGGCGCACAGGGGGTGGGAGGGGGGAGATTACCGGGAACTTTATTTTAGCAACAAAAAAATGAAAAAACAATGATTTTTCATTCCTTCTCTCCAGCGAACGCTGCTGGGAAGAAGGAATGAATTCCGGATTCAGCACCCAAAGCAGGGGACAACGCTTACTGTAGCGCTGTCTCCTGCACGGTCCGTGTGGTACCCAGTCGGCACACGGCTGCCGCACGTGTGCCACACTGATGTGCCACGTGAGCACACGGACATGGATAACTCCGGTACTGATTTTTCCATTACCGGAATTATCTGGACGTTTGAGACTGGCCTAACAGGGCACAGAGAGGTAGTCATGGGCGAGTGTTGCTTCTTTGACACCCTGGCCCATTACAGAAATAGGGGGACATTTAGGCCCCTGGGGTTCTCTTGGTGATTGTGTGTGTGTTACCCTGGTTTCAGTTTCAGATTTGCCCCGTTCCTAGATGGTAACATAGTTACATAGTTATTAAGGTTGAAGGAAGACTTTAAGTCCATCTAGTTCAACCCATAGCCTAACCTAACATGCCCTAACATGTTGATCTAGGGGAAGGCAAAAAAAACCCATGTGGCAAATAGTAAGCTCCACTTTGGGGAAAACAATTCCTTCCCGACTCCACATACGGCAATCAGACTAGTTCCCTGGATCAACGCCCTATCAAGGAATCTAGTATATATACCCTGTAACATTATACTTTTCAAGAAAGGTATCCAATCCCCTCTTAAATTTAAGTAATGAATCACTCATTACAACATCATACGGTAGAGAGTTCCATAGTCTCACTGCTCTTACAGTAAAGAATCCGCGTCTGTTGTTATGCTTGAACCTTCTTTCCTCCAGATGTAGAGGATGCCCCCTTGTCCCTGTCTCAGGTCTGTGATTAAAAAGATCATCAGAAAGGTCTTTGTACTGTCCCCTCATATATTTATACATTAAAATAAGATCACCCCTTAGTCTTCGTTTTTCCAAACTAAATAGCCCCAAGTGTAATAACCTATCTTGGTATTGCAGACCCCCCAGTCCTCTAATAACCTTGGTCGCTCTTCTCTGCACCCGCTCCAGTTCAGCTATGTCTTTCTTATACACCGGAGACCAGAACTGTGAACAGTATTCTAAGTGTGGTCGAACTAGTGACTTGTATAAAGGTAAAATTATGTTCTCCTCATGAGCATCTATGCCTCTTTTAATGCATCCCATCCCACTTCAGATATATATGTTTGTCTCTATGCCAAGTGAAATTAATAAACAAAAAAAAAAAAAAATAAGCTGTACAAATCATTGCCTGCATCCCATTATTTTATTTGCCTTTGTAGCAGCTGCCTGACTCTGGCCACTGAACATGAGTTTGTCATCCACCCATACACCCAGGTCTTTTTCATTGACGGTTTTGCCCAGAGTTTTAGAATTAAGCACATAGTTATACATCTTATTACTTCTACCCAAGTGCATGACCTTACATTTATCCCCATTAAAGCTCATTTGCCATTTATCAGCCCAAGCTTCTAGTTTACATAAATCATCCTGTAATATAAAATTGTCCTCCTCTGTATTGATTACCCTGCAGAGTTTAGTGCCATCTGCAAATATTGAAATTCTGCTCTGAATGCCCCCTACAAGGTCATTAATAAATATGTTAAAAAGAAGAGGGCCCAAAACTGACCCCTGTGGTACCCCACTGCTAACCGCGACCCAGTCCGAGTGTGCTCCATTAATAACCACCCTTTGTTTCCCATCCCTGAGCCAGCTCTTAACCCACTTGCACATATTTTCCCCTATCCCCATTATTCTAATTTTATGTATCAACCTTTTGTGTGGCACCGTATCAAAAGCTTTTGAAAAGTCCATATACACTACATCCACTGGGTTCCCTTGGTCCAGTCCGGAACTAACCTCTTCATAGAAGCTGATCAGATTAGCCTGACATGAACGGTCCCTAGTAAACCCGTGCTGATACTGGGTCATGAGGTTATTCCTCTTCAGATACTCCAGTATATCATCCCTTAGAATGCCCTCCAGGATTTTACCCACAGTAGAGGTTAAGCTTACTGGCATATAATTATCGAGTTCAGTTTTTGTCCCCTTTTTGAATATTGGCACCACATTTGCTATACGCCAGTCCTGTGGTACAGACCCTGTTATTATGGAGTCTTTAAAGATTAAAAATAATGGTCTATCAATGACTGTACTTAATTCCTGCAGTACTCGGGGGTGTATCCCATCCGGGCCCGGAGATTTGTCAATTTTAGTGATTTTTAGACGCCGACGTACTTCCTTGCTGGGTTAAGCAGGTGACGTTTAACCCCTTTCTGACATGGGACGTACTATCCCGTCGAGGTGGGGTGGGCCCCCATGACCATAGACGGGATAGTACGTCCAGCGCGATCGGCAGCGCGATCGGCGGCGCTCACGGGGGGAGCGCCGCCGATCGCGGCCGGGTGTCAGCTGTTTATCGCAGCTGACATCCGGCACTATGTGCCAGGAGCGGTCACGGACCGCCCCCGGTACATTAACCCCTGGCACACCGCGATCAAAGATGATCGCGATGTGCCGGCGGTATAGGGAAGCTTCCCGCAGGGAGGGGGTTCCCTCCGGGCTTCCCTGAGCCCCCCGCAGCAACGCGATGTGATCGCGTTGCTGTGAGGGTCTTACCTCCCTCCCTGCTCAGTCCAGCCCCGGATCCAAGATGGCCGCGGATCCGGGTCCTGCAGGGAGGGAGGTGGCTTCACAGAGCCTGCTCAGAGCAGGCACTGTGAAGCCTGCAGCGCTGCATGTCAGATCAGTGATCTGACAGAGTGCTGTGCACACTGTCAGATCACTGATCTGTGATGTCCCCCCCGGGACAATGTAAAAAAGTTAAAAAAAATTTTTCAAAATGTGTAAAAAAAAATAAAAAAAAAATATTCCTAAAAAATGAAAAAAAAAAAAAAAATATTATTCCCCTAAATACATTTCTTAATCTAAATAAAAAAAAAACAATAAAAGTACATATATTTAGTATCGCCGCGTCCGTAAAGGCCCGACCTATAAAACTGGCCCACTAGTTAACCCCTTCAGTAAACACCGTAAGAAAAAAAAAAAAAACGAGGCAAAAAACAACGCTTTATTATCATACCGCCGAACAAAAAGTGGAATAACACGTGATCAAAAAGACAGATATAAATAACCATGGTACCGCTGAAAGCGTCATTTTGTCCCGCAAAAAACGAGCTGCCATACAGCATCATCAGCAAAAAAAAAAAAAGTTATAGTCCTGAGAATAAAGCGATGCAAAAATAATTATTTTTTCTATAAAATAGTTTTTATCGTATAAAAGCGCCAAAACATAAAAAAAAGATATAAATGAGGTGTCGCTGTAATCGTACTGACCCGAAGAATAGAACTGATTTATCAATTTTACCAAACGCGGAACGGTATAAACGCCTCCCCCAAAAGAAATTCATGAATAGCTGGTTTTTGGTCATTCTGCCTCACAAAAAATCGGAATAAAAAGCGATCAAAAAATGTAACGTGCCCGAAAATGTTACCAATAAAAACGTCAACTCGTCCCGCAAAAAACAAGACCTCACATGACTCTGTGAACCAAAATATGGAAAAATTATAGCTCTCAAAATGTGGTAACGCAAAAAATATTTTTTGCAATAAAAAGCGTCTTTCAGTGTGTGACGGCTGCCAATCATAAAAATCCGCTAAAAAACCCGCTATAAAAGTAAATCAAACCCCCCTTTATCACCCCCTTAGTTAGGGAAAAAGTAAAAAAATTTTATTTATTTCCATTTTTCCATTAGGGTTAGGGCTAAGGCTAGGGTTAGGGTTTGGGCTAGGGTTTGGGCTAGGGTTAGGGCTAGGGCTAGGGCTAGGGTTAGGGCTAGGGTTAGGGCTAGGGTTAGGGTTAGGGCTATGGTTAGGGCTAGGGTTAAGGCTACAGTTAGGGTTGGGGCTAAAGTTAGGGTTAGGTCTATGGTTAGGGCTAGGGTTAGGGCTACAGTTTGGGTTGGGGCTAAAGTTAGGGTTGGGGCTAGGGTTAAGGCTACAGTTAGGGTTGGGGCTAAAGTTACGGTTAGGGTTTAGATTACATTTACAGTTGGGAATAGGGTTGGGATTAGGGTTAGGTGTGTGTCAGGGTTAGAGGTGTGGTTAGGGTTACTGTTGGGATTAGGGTTAGGGGTGTGTTTGGATTAGGGTTTCAGTTATAATTGGGGGGTTTCCACTGTTTAGGCACATCAGGGGCTCTCCAAACGCGACATGGCGTCCGATCTCAATTCCAGCCAATTCTGCGTTGAAAAAGTAAAACAGTGCTTCTTCCCTTCCGAGCTCTCCCGTGTGCCCAAACAGGGGTTTACCCCAACATATGGGGTATCAGCGTACTCAGGACAAATTGGACAACAACTTTTGGGGTCCAATTTCTCCTGTTACCCTTGGGAAAATACAAAACTGGGGGCTAAAAAATAATTTTTGTGGGAAAAAAAAGATTTTTTATTTTCACGGCTCTGCGTTATAAACTGTAGTGAAACACTTGGGGGTTCAAAGTTCTCACAGCACATCTAGATAAGTTCCATGGGGGTCTAGTTTCCAATATGGGGTCACTTGTGGGGGATTTCTACTGTTTAGGTACATTAGGGGTTCTGCAAATGCAATGTGACGCCTGCAGACCATTCCATCTAAGTCTGCATTCCAAATGGCACTCCTTCCCTTCCGAGCCCTCCCATGCGCCCAAACGGTGGTTCCCCCCAACATATGGGGTATCAGCGTACTCAGGACAAATTGGACAACAACTTTTGGGGTCAAATTTCTCCTCTTACCCTCGGGAAAATACAAAACTGGGGGCTAAAAAATAATTTTTGGGGGAAAGATTTTTTTTTTCAATTTTCACGGCTCTGCGTTACAAACTGTAGTGAAACACTTGGGGGTTCAAACCTCTCAGAACACATCTAGATGAGTTCCTTAGGGGGTCTAGTTTCCAAAATGGTGTCACTTGTGGGGGATTTCTACTGTTTCGGTACATTAGGGGCTCTGCAAACGCAATGTGACACCTGCAGACCATTCCATCTAAGTCTGCATTCAAATGGCACTCCTTCCCTTCCGAACCCTCCCATGCGCCCAAACAGTGGTTCCCCCCCACATATGGGGTATCAGCGCACTCAGGACAAATTGGACAACAACTTTTGGGGTCCGCTTTCTCCTGTTACCCTCGGGAAAATACAAAAATGGGGGCTAAAAAAATAATTTTTGTGGGAAAAATGTTTTGTTTTATTTTTACGGCTCTGCATTATAAACTACTGTGAAGCACTTGGTGGGTCAAAGTGCTCACCACACCTCTAGATAAGTTCCTTAGGGGGTCTACTTTCCAAAATGGTGTCACTTGTGGGGTGTTTCAATGTTTAGGCACATCAGTGGCTCTCCAAACGCAACATGGCGTCCCATCTCAATTCCTGTCAATTTTGCATTGAAAAGTCAAACGGCGCTCCTTCCCTTCCGAGCTCTCCCATCCGCCCAAACAGTGGTTTACCCCCACATATGGGGTATCAGCGTACTCAGGACAAATTGTACAACAACTTTTGGGGTCCAATTTCTTCTCTTACCCTTGGGAAAATAAAAAATTGGGGGCGGAAAGTTAATTTTTGTGAAAAAATATGATTTTTTATTTTTACGGTTCTACATTATAAACTTCTGTGAAGCACTTGGTGGGTCAAAGTGCTCACCACACATCTAGATAAGTTCCTTAAGGGGTCTACTTTCCAAAATGGTGTCATTTGTGGGGGGTTTCAATGTTTAGGCACATCAGGGGCTCTCCAAACGAAACATGGCGTCCCATCTCAATTCCAGTCAATTTTGCATTGAAAAGTCAAATGGCGCTCCTTCGCTTCCGAGCTCTTCCATGCGCCCAAACAGTGGTTTACCCCCACATGTGGGGTATTGTCGTGCTCAGGACAAATTGTACAACAATGTTTGGGGTCTATTTTCTCCTGTTACCCTTGGTAAAATTAAACAAATTGGAGCTGAATTAAATTTTTTGTGAAAAAAAGTTAAATGTTCATTTTTATTTAAACATTCAAAAAATTCCTGTGAAGCACCAGAAGGGTTAATAAACTTCTTGAATATGGTTTTGAGCACCTTGAGGGGTGTAGGTTTTAGAATGGTGTCACACTTGGGTATTTTCTATCATATAGACCCCTCAAAATGACTTCAAATGAGATGTGGTCCCTAAAAAAAAATGGTGTTGTAAAAATGAGAAATTGCTGGTCAACTTTTAACCCTTATAACTCCCTAGCAAAAAAAAATTTTGGTTCCAAAATTGTGCTGATGTAAAGTAGACATGTGGGAAATGTTACTTATTAAGTATTTTGTGTGACATATCTCTGTGATTTAATTGCATAAAAATTCAAAGTTGGAAAATTGCGAAATTTTCATAATTTTTGCCAAATTTCCGTTTTTTTCACAAATAAACGCAGGTATTATCAAAGAATTTTTACCATTGTCATGAAGTACAATATGTCACGAGAAAACAATGTCAGAATCACTGGGATCCGTTGAAGCGTTCCAGAGTTATAACCTCACAAAGGGACAGTGGTCAGAATTGTAAAAATTGGCCCGGTCATTAACGTGCAAACCACCCTTGGGGGTAAAGGGGTTAATGGGGAATTTTTATCACTAGTCATTTTGTCTGCCATGGGATTTTCTTGGTCACGCCACGCTCGGCATCAGCCCCCCTGAGACTTCACAACAAGGAGACCAGACCAATTCCATATAACGAAGTCCTTTTACTAACAGTTAAACTTGCTTCCAAGGAGTGACAGGAGAGGACACCATGAAGTATCTATAAAACAGTAGTGCATGTCGTATGGACAGTCTTTTATCTTCCAGCCCGCGTCCTGGGAATCGAGTAACAATCTGCTTCTTGCTGTACCTTACTCAAACTGCACCCTTCCTCCCCGACTCAGCATTCCCAACTGCATCGGCTCAGACCCGTATGACACACGTGCCTTCCCCCAGAGTCCCTTAAGGGACTCTCAGAAGCTCCCGGCTGAGTATACCCTAGACTTGCTAGCTTACAGATAACTGTTGTCTCTTTGATTCTTTTCTCTTTCACTTGTCGTTTCTGCCATCGTCTTCCCACACAACTAGGTAAAGAACACTTGGCCAATAAGATGTCCTGTACTCTTTCATTGCCAATACACACCACCTGCTCCTTTCTTAATACCCATCTAATCTATATCGCTTACTTTCAAGATCTTTTCCCACCTAACTAAACCAGTAAGTGTCCTACTCTTTTTATTGCTCCTATTCCTCCCAACTGGAAAATTCCCTAAAACCTTAACTACTTCTATACTGATCCTACTGAACTTCTATACTACAGTGCCCTCCACTGCACTATACCCAGTTCTGTCCTAATCTATTACCCCTATGCTATACCTATGCTTACTTCCTAATTTCTCATCCTAATACTTTCCTTAGTCTTATCAAATTACACACATGTATAATGCACATGAGTCGCCACGTATAAAACCATTATCAAAACACTAGATGGAGGCCCGATGCTATCGCATCCGGAGGGCGGTAATGTCGCGATGGGGGCAGGCTTTGCAGCATTGAGAATTTCTCCCCCACCTATCCACTCTCTCTTTCCCCATGTGCTGACTTCTCCGGTCTGTGCTCTCTTCTTTGACCTGTCTACCCCATCTGCTATCCCCCTTGTCTGCTTCTCCTTCCTGTGCTGTGTCCTCCCCTCAAAGACAATACTGACATTACAGCAGGAGATCGCAGAGGATATATTTTGTGAGGTAAAATATTTTTTAAAAACAGTCAGTGAAATATTTTACCTCTCAAAATGAATCCTCTGTGATCCCCTGCTGTAATGTCAGTATTGTCTTTTGATTCCTCCTCTACCCAGGAGATGTGGTATGTTCTGTACACGGTCAGACAGTCAATTTTTAAAATGAACTTTCGTTCGTGTGAAAACCCCTTTAATGTGACCAGCTTCCTCTGCATGTAGACATGTCACGCATCTGCCGCCAGGATCAGCCGAATGATTCACTGCACCTGTGCGTAATTCGCGCAGGTGCAGTAAATCAGACTGCCGCCATCTTTGTGCAGACAGATAGCAGCGGTCACATTAAAACTACGCAAGCGCTCCTTCTGTACAAAGATGGCGGCAGTCAGTGAATCATTCGGCTGATCCCGGCGGCGGCGTGTTTGCGACGGTGTTTGTTATGATCTGGTGGCATTGGAGCCGCATGGAACTTTCTCTGGAGTTGGTGGAAACTATACTGACCGCAATTCCTGAACTTAACACTGCAACTAGAAGTAGCCGTGGGGTGTGCCTAACAAATCCTAGACACCTCGACACAGCCGGAGGACTAAATACCCCTATAGATGGAAGTAGGAATTCTACCTTGCCTCAGAGCAGAACCCCAAAGGATAGGCAGCCCCCCACAAATATTGACTGTGAGTAGTAGAGGAAAGACACACGCAGGCAGGAAACAGGATTTAGCAAAAGAGGCCACTTCTAGCTAAATAGGAAAGGATAGGACAGAATACTAAGCGGTCAGTATTAAAACCCTTCCAAAAAATAACCACAGCAGATGTTACAAAAAATTCCACCATCTAACTAAAGATGTGGAGCGTATATCTGCAACTCCTGAGAATCCAACAAGACTGAGAATACATTGACACAATCTAAGCTAGACAAGAGAAAACAAATGAATAGCTCAAAATATTAAGCACACAGCTTGTGTGCCACAGGAAAAAAAAAACCAAACACTTATCTTTGCTGAATTGGCAGCAAGGCAGGAGGAACCAGACACTGATCCAAAACCTCCCTGAACCATGGACAACTGGCAAGGACTAATGATTCCTGCACACCTAAATAACCCAGTCAGAACTGCAATCAGCAGATACACCTGACCATGACTGTAACTCCTGGACAACTGCATTAATAATAATAATAATAATAATCTTTATTTTTATATAGCGCTAACATATTCCGCAGCGCTTTACAGTTTGCACACATTATCATCACTGTCCCCGATTGGGCTCACAATCTAGAATTCCTATCAGTATGTCTTTGGCATGTGGGAGGAAACCGGAGTGCCCGGAGGAAACCCACGCAAACACGGAGAGAACATACAAACTCTTTGCAGATGTTGTCCTGGGTGGGATTAGAACCCAGGACCCCAGCGCTGCAAGGCTGTAGTGCTAACCACTGCGCCACCGTGCTGCCCTGCATTACCACCTACAACCACTGGAGGGAACCCAAAAGCAGAATTCACAACAGGTGTTCCACTGGTGGTACCGCGCAACAGGCTGCGTGAGTGTGGTGCATACGGCATATAGAGCGTGTGTGGTGTGACCGTGTTCCGCTGGTACCGTGTACCGCGCAATACGTTGGTACCGCACCTTGATAAAGCTCACGTGGTGGTGTCGGTGGCGGAGAGGCGTGTGTTCCTGCCCGATCACCAGTATGGGTAAGCACTTTAGGGAGAGGGGACTGTATTCTAAGCACAACATATGCATTGAGCAATAGGATGAGCTGCTTCATACACTGATTGTTACCCCCTTGATCCATGTGTGGAAGTACTGAGCAGCACTTGCACTTTATATGATACCCCTACTGGTCTTTGGTCAGGACACACTTGTCCTTTTCTTCCTGATCCTTCTTTGTCTGTGTCTCTCTGATCTAATTTTCTGACTTTGTATTGTAATTTAACGTTTGTTGTATTTACTGAATTCTCATTAAAAATTATTTTTTTGTAATGATTGTGGACCTTATACTCCACTTTTCTTGGTTTTAATAGGTTGGTACCAGCAGCAGTTTCCATATTGACACACTTGGGTGTCCCAATATGGCGGTCGGTGAACTTCCTCCGCTTGGAATTCTGGGATACGGTGACATCTGGACAGAACAGGAAATGAAAACATTACAAGGCAATAATATAAATAGATTCTACAGTGTCATCCACATAACTAAGGTGTACCTGTTTTATCATGAATGCAGACAGGCAGGGCCGGCGTCAGCACCCGGGCAAGTGACCGTGCCCTGAGCAGGCGGGAGTGGCCCACTCACTGTCAGGGACACGGGCGCGCTATGGGGGCCCAGTTTCGGCACCAGCAAGTGGGCCCCTCCCCCCGCTTGCTCAGTACCACCCATCACTTGCAATACTTATCTCTCCCTGTTCCTCCACTGCGGCGTCTTCTGCGTCTTCTGACTCTGGCGTCTTCTTACTCTGTAACGTTACAGGTCAGAAGGCGCGATGATGTCACTATAGTGTGCTCTGTTCTGTACAGTCACAGTGCAGAGCCGGAAGACTGTGATGCTGAGGAGTCTGTACCTGCGGCCAGCAAAGAGAGATGAGTATTACATTTTTTTTTATTTTTTTTTAAATCTATGGGGCCCATCATATACTGAAGCATTATATGGGCCCCATTCTGCAGGGAGCATTATATGGAGCCCATCATATACTGAAGCATTATATGGGGCATGTTATATATAGAGCATTATATGGGCTCATTCTGCATGGAGCATTATATTGGGCCCATTCTGCATGGAGCATTATATTGGGCCCATTCTGCATGGAGCATTATATTGGGCCCATCATATACTGTATGGAGCATTCTATGGGGCCCATTATATAAGGAGCGCTGTGGGGTCCATTATACTGTATGGAGGACTATTCTGTCCGGATTCTGAACTATTAGAATTTACAATAGATATCACTCATGTAATGTAAGAAGTAAGTGAAATCTTTGGCATTGTACTAATACCTATAATTATTATCTGTGCATCATGAATTGTGGTATATGTTGAAGGAGCCCACTGAGACTCTTTCGCCCAGGGCCCACAAAAACCTGTAAGCCGGCCCTGGATGCAGGGCATGAATCGACCCTGACATACCCTTACATTTCCTTCTGTAGTATTAGGATATGAAGTGTGAATTCTGACAGTGTAACAAGGTGGCCCGGGGCGATAGTCCCAGCCGAGTCAACTAATCCACAGTCAGCAGACACCCCGCCACCTTGCACAGAGAAAGGCATGCGCCCAAACAGTAGTTTTTCACCACATATGGGGTATCTGCATGCTCGGGAGAAATTCCACAACAAATTTTGCTATCCATTTTCTCCTGTAATCCTTGTGAACATTAACAATAAAAAATGGGACTAAAGTAACCTTTTTTGTGAGAAAAAAAAAGTTAATTTCTCCTTCCATATTGGTCTAAAGGTACCGTCACATTTAGTGACGCTGCAGCGATCCAGACAACGATCCCGATCGCTGCAGCGTTACTGTTTGGTCGCTGGAGAGCTGTCACACAGACAGCTCTCCAGCGACCAACGATGCCGGTCCCCTGGTAACCAGGGTAAACATCGGGTTACTAAGCGCAGGGCCGTAAAATACTGACCAAATACTGTAAGTGTGACGGCAGCCTAAAGGTACCTTCACACTGAACAATATCGTTAGCGATCCGTGACGTTGCAGCTTTCTGGATAGCGATATCGTTCAGCTTGACAGGCAGCAGCGATCAGGATCCTGCTGTGACATCGTTGGTCGGAGCAGAAAGTCCAGAACTTTATTTCGTCGCTGGACCTCCTGCAGACATCGCTGAATCGGCGTGTGTGACGCCGATTCAGCGATGTCTTCACTGGTAACCAGGGTAAACATCGGGTTACTAAGCGCAGGGCCGCGCTTAGTAACCCGATGTTTACCCTGGTTACCAGCGTAAAAGTAAAAAAAAAAAAACACTACATACTTACCTTCCGGTGTCTGTCCCCCGGCGCTGTGCTTCTCTGCACTGACTGAGCGCCAGCCAGAAAGCACAGTGGTGACGTGCTCTGCTTTCCGGCTGGCTGGCGCTCACAGCGCTGACTGGAGGGGAGTATGGAGCGGGTGCCGGGCACTGACTGGACGTAAGTAGGGAGGGACTAATTCTCGGCCGGACTGTGTCCATCGCTGATTGGTCGCCGCCACCAATCAGTGATGCGGGATTTCCGTTACAGACAGACAGACAGACGTACCGGGTATTCTAGAATATGCATTTACACGTAGTATATTTCCCAGCCACGTAGTATATTGCCCAGCCACGTAGTATATTGCCCAGCCACGTAGTATATTGCCCATCCACGTAGTAAATTGCCCAGCCACGTAGCATATTGCCCAGCCACGTAGTATATTGCCCAGTCACATAGTATACAGCACAGAGCCACGTAGTATACTGGCCAGTCACGTAGTATACTGGCCAGTCATGTAGTATATTGGCCAGGCATGTAGTATATTGTCCAGGCACATAGTATATTGCCCAGGCACGTAGTATATTGCCCAGGCACGTAGTATATTGCCCAGCCACGTAGTATATTGCCCAGCCACGTAGTATATTGCCCAGCCACATAGTATATTGCCCAGCCCACGTAGTATATTGCACAGCCCGCGCAGTACACGCACGGTATATAACACAGGCCACATAGTGTATAGCACAGGCCATGCAGTATATTGCACAGCCCGCGTAGTACATTGCACAGCCCGCGCAGTACATTGCACAGCCCGCGCAGTACATTGCACAGCGTATATTGCACAGCCCACGTACAGTAGTATATGGCACAGCCCACGTAGTATATTTCCCAGCCCACGTAATATATTGCACAGCCCACGCAGTACATAGCACAGCGTATATTGCACAGCCCACGTAGTGTATAGCACAGCCCACGCAGTATATTGCACAGCCCACATAGTATATTGCCCAACCCACGTATTATAAAGCACAGCCCACGTAATATATTGCACAGCCACGCACTATATAGCAATGTGGGCACCATATCCCTGTTAAAAAAAAGAATTAAATTAAAAAATAGAAAATAGTTACATACTCACCCTCCGTTGGCCCCGGATCGAAGCGGTTACCGATGCTCCTCGCGCGCTCCGGTCTGAAGAGTGCATTGAGGTCTCGCGACCACACGTCATCTTCTCGCAAGACTGCAATGCATGGAGCGGTCACCGGGCGTCGCGAGGAGCGTCGGTAACCGCTTCGATCCAGGGGCCAACGGAGGGTGAGTATGTAACTCTTTATTATTTTTTTATTATTTTTAACATTAGATCTTTTTACTATTCATTGCCCAGCCACGTTGTATATTGCCCAGCCACGTAGTATATTGCCTAGCCACGCAGTATATTGCCCAACCACGTAGTATATTGCCCAGCCACGTAGTATATTGCCCAGCCACGAAGTATATTGCCCAGCCACGAAGTATATTGCCCAGCCACAAAGTATATTGCCCAGCCACGTAGTATATTGCCCAGCCACGTAGTATATTGCCCAGCCACGTAGTATATCGCCCAGCCACGTAGTATATTGCACAGCCCGTGTAGTATATTGCACAGCCCACGCAGTACCACACACACAATATATAACACAGGCCACGTAGTGAATAGCACAGGCCCCGCAGTATATTGCACAGCCCGCGTAGTACATTGCACAGCCCACGCAGTACACTGCATAGCCCGCGCAGTACATTGCACAGCCCACGCAGTACATTGCACAGCCCGCGCAGTACATTGCACAGCCCACGTACAGTAGTATATATCACAGCCCACGCAGTATATTGCCCAGCCCACATAGTATATTGCCCAGCCCACGTAATATATTGCACAGCCCACGCAGTATATAGCAATGTGGGCACCATATCCTTGTTAAAAAATAATAAAAAAATTACAAAATAGTTACATACTCACCCTCAGTTGGCCCCCGGATCGAAGCAGTTACCGACGCTCCTCGCGACGCCCCGGTGACCGCTCCATGCATTGCGGTCTCGCGAGATGATGACGTAGCGGTTTCGCGAGACATCATATTTCTCACTAGATGGTGGCCCGATTGTAACGCATTGGGTATTCTAGAATATGCATGTCCACGTAGTATATTGCCCAGCCACGTAGTATATTGCACAGCCCACGTAGTATATTGCCCAGCCACGTAGTATATTGCCCAGTGACGTAGTATATTGCCCAGCCACATAGTATATTGCCCAGCCATGTAGTATATTGCCCAGTTACGTAGTATATTGCCCAGTGACGTAGTATACAGCACAGAGCCACGTAGTATATTGCACAGCGACGTAGTATACAGCACAGAGCCACGTAGTATATTGAACAGCCATGTAGTATATTGGCCAGTCACGTAGTATATTGCCCAGCTACGTAGTATATTGCCCAGCCACGTATGTCACAGGTTAAAAAATAAAAAATAAACCTATTCTCACCTTCCGAGGGCCCCTTGTAGTTTGGTCACATGACCGTGACATCACGGCAGGTCGTTCTCGCGCAGGCACGCAGGCCCTGTGATGACATCGCGGTCACATGACCGTGACTTCATGGCAGGTCCTTCTCGCGCTGGGCCTGTGATGACATCGCAGTCACATGACCGTGACGTCATGGCAGGTCCTTCTCCCATACCATCCTTGGCACCGGAACCTGCCGCTTGCATGGAGCGTTGCGAAAGGTGAGTATATAGTGATTTTTTATTTTTTTTAAATTATTTTTAACATTAGATGTTTTTACTATTGACGCTGCATTGGCAGCATCCATAGTAAAAACTTGGTCACACAGGGTTAATAGCGGCGGTAATGGAGTGAGTTACCCGCGGCATAACGCGGTCCGTTACCGCTGGCATTAACCCTGTGTGAGCGTTGACTGCGGGAGTATGGAGCAGGCGCCGGGCAGTGAGTGCAGGGGAGTAGGGAGGGACTAATCGGACTGTGGCCGTCGCTGATTGGTCGCGGCAGCCATGACAGGCAGCTGGCGAGACCAATCAGCGACTGAATATCCGTGACAGAAAGTAGGACAGACAGACAGACGGAAGTGACCCTTAGACAATTATATAGTAGATGATTCCAGTGGCCTGATGGATTATGTGATGGAGTCAGCAACTATGTGCTCCTTCACAACTCTTAACAATATGGCTATCTTGAGAACACTAATTCTGTTAATAACGTAGCAGACAAGGCAGCCCACGACCAGACAGGCCCTTCTGGCATTTGCCAGAATTGCTAGATGGCCAGTCCGGGTCGTCCGGGTTGAGTTAGGGTTGTTTTTTTTTCAAAAATTAAAAAAAATGATATGACGACCAGTGTTAAGTGCAAGTGCTCGCTACTCGAATTTGCATCGGGTGCTCAGGTATGCACCGAGTATTGCACATGCTCGAGTGACATTCTTGAGGCCCCGCATGTTTCGCAACTGTTAGACACTCCCAAAAAAAATGCTGGGATTGCCCATGTATGTCAGGTAATCCCCACATTTGTTTTGGCTATCTAACAGCTGCAAAACATGCGGGGCGGGGACTCGAGCATGTTACTTGAGCACCTGCGTTACTCTATGCATTCCCAAGCATCCTTGGCAAACTTGAGCAGTGGGTACTTGCGCTTAACACTAATGACGACTAAGGATGAGCGAATAGCTTTGGATAAATCCTCATTATAAAATTCTTGAGAAGTTTAGTTTCTAAAATGGGGTCAGTTGTGGGGGGTTTCTTCTGTTTAGGCACCGTAGGAGCCCTGCAAATGAGACATGGTGCTCGCCGTCTTTTAGCCAAATTTGTGTTCCAAAATTCAAATATTGCTCCTTTAGCTCTGAGCCCTGCTATTTATCCAAACAGAACTTTTTGACTACATGTGGAGTATCTTCATAGTCGTAAGAAAGTGAGTAACAAATTGTGGGGTCCATTTTTTGGTGATTCCTCTGGCAAAAGCGAGAAATTTGGGGCTAAAGCAAGATTGTTGTGAAACAACCTTTTCAATATGATGACCTAATGTTATCAAATTCTGAGTCTTACTTGTGGGTTCAAAATGCTCACTATATCCCTGGATAAAATCCTTGAAAGGTGTAGATTCCAAAATGGGGTCACTTGTGGTGGGGGTTTGTCACTGTTTAGGCAAATCAGGGACTCTCCAAACCCGACATGGCATCTGCTCTCGATTCCAGGCAATTTTGCGTTCAAAAAGTCAAACAGTGCTCCTTCCCTTACGAGCTTTGCCGTGCACCGAAACAGTGATTTTTCTTCCCCCCCCCCCTCACATATGGAATATTGGCACACTAAGAAGAAATTGCACAACAAATTTTGTTGTCGATTTTCTCTTGTTACTCTTGTGAAAATAAAAAAAAATTGGGTCTGAAGTAAAATTTGGGAAAAAAAATTAAATGTTCATGTTTTCCTTCCACGTTGCTTCAGTTCCTGTGTAGCACGTGAAGGGTTAATAAACTTCTTGAATGTGATATTGAGCAGTTGAGGGGTGTAGTTTTTATAATGGTGTCAGTTTGGGGTATTTTCTGTCATATAGGCCCCTCAAAGTCACTTCAAATGTGATGTGGTCTAAAAAAAAAGAAAAAAATATGGTTTTGTAAATTTTGCTGGAAAATGAGCAATCGCTGTTCAAATTTTAATCCTTATAACTTCCTAACAAAAAAAATTGCTTTAAAAAAATTGTGCTGATGTAAAGCAGACATGTGGAAAATGTTATTTATTAACTTTTTTTGTGTGACATGACTCTAGTTTAAGGGCATAAGAATTAAAAGTTTGAAAATTGAAAAAATAATCTCCGAATCACTGGGGTCTGTTGAAAAATTCCAAAGTTATTACCTCATAAAGTAACAGTGGTCAGAATTGTAAAATTTGGCTTGGTGATTAAAGGGACTCTGTCACCTGAATTTGGAGGGAACAATCTTCAGCCATAGGGGCGGGGTTTTCGGGTGTTTTATTCACCTTTTCCTTACCCGCTGGCTGAATGCTGGCTGCAATATTGGATTGAAGTTCATTCTCTGTCCTCCATAGTACACGCCTGCACAAGGCAATCTTGTGAACAAGTTCTAAATTTCATAGTGAAGTGGCCGTGGTTCCATGAAATCTCTGCCCCCTGTGGTCTGAAGATGCTGCTGAACGCTGCAGTTTTGGTGCACTTTTTTCTCTATAGGCTTCTTCTGAAGAAAGTCGCATGGAAAAAAAAAAGGCTGTTGAATATTTAAGTGCAGAATCAAGCTTCTCTGTACTATTAAAAAAGCGATAAAAACTCCGCTTCATATCTGCCCCAAAATCTCATCAAATAACGGGGAAAATGCATAAAAGAAGTGCAGCAAGCACGCAATAATCACAGAAGATTGTTATTGTATTGTGGTGAGGATACCTGCAGAAAAAAAGCATCAAAAAGAACGCAGCATCTACATTTTTTTTAATAGGCTTAATAGAGAAAAAATATCAATCACAACATTTTTTTATGTCCTTTACCAATCCCAGTAAATCTGATCTGTTGTGTTACAATAAGGCTGCGGTCACACTAGCAGTATTTGGTCAGTATTTTACATCAGTATTTGTAAGCCAAAACCAGGAGTGGGTGATAAATGCAGAAGTGGTGCATATGTTTCTATTATACTTTCCTCTATTTGTTCCACTCCTGGTTTTGGCTTACAAATACTGATATAAAATACTGACCAAATACTGCTAGTGTGACGGCAGCCTTACAGAGACACCAAGTATGTCCATGTTATGTGCGAATTTGTGATGTTCATTATTTTTTAACAAATACATTAAAAATGACTTTTTTCATTATCAAGTGTTTTTCATTATTATCTTTTAGCAAGTTTATAGGATGAAAAAATCTCTTATTCTCCCTGTATAATGCAAATACATACAATGTGCATAGCAATGCATTTCTATCAGTATAATTTGCCTGTAGTCAGAACCTGGAATACAGATCAAGTACACAAAATTCTCCCCTTGACATCATCAGGGCTTGTGGCTCAGTAGCTTAGGTGCCTGTCTGTAATGTCTTAGGGTATGTTTCAGGAATTGGCAGTGCTTTGGACGCAGCACATGTCCACTGCATCCAAAGCGCTGCCGGCTACTGAATGGAGGTGAATCCGCATGTGTTCATTGAACCGTGCGGAATCACCGCGTCCAATACATTGTACGGTTGAAATTGATCTTGCATTGGCTCGTGTCTTCGTAAGATAAATAGATAAGAAGAACCCGGCACTCAACTTAAGTCAAAACTGGTGATTTTTATTTCGTAGTACGAAAAAACGTTTCGGCCTGGTCTGGCCTTCGTCAGTTACTACAATATTATAAAGAAAATAAATAATAAGTACATCCGTGACTACATCTGTAAATACATCAGAGAGTACATATGGTGTATAATAAAACAACAAACATAAACAGAAGTAACAAGAAAACAGAAAAAAGAAAAAACAAAGGTATATACAGTGTGTCTATACAGTGTGTCAAAAGGTCCTGGTATAGCGATATTGGGAATCCACAATAAGAGGAGCAAACTAGTAAACCCAGCCCTCCCTAATAGTGAAAGAGAGTATGAAGAGCGAGGTGCTGCTATTCGTACCGTACTAGGTGGTATCTGGACAAATGAAGGAATGCTTCAATGAGCGTAATAGACTCCAGGGAGATCCCTAAGAAGGGAGAGAGGGAGAAAAGAGCCCGAAAATGGAGCTATCATTAATACGCTGGAATGGATCAGTGCCAGTGGTATATAGGGCCCCAGTGAGTGCTAGTACCTTAGAAAATATAAGTCCCTGGTCAGAGACGCGGCTGCAGACGCTGCTGCAGGCTGTGGAGGGAGAAGGGGTGATGTCAGGATACATTACCGTATACGACATGCTGGGTGGGGACAAAGTCCCTAAGAGCTGGAGCTGAAAGGAGCGAGTTACCTGGAAGCGAGACGGTGTCAGGACGCGGTGTCCACCGCTGTCAGGGGAGAAAGCCCGAGTAAGGAGACGCCAGAGCGGCGTTCCTTATGTGCGCGCCGGTCCGACCGGATGTGATGTACCGGAAGTGACCGCATGTAGTAACCCGCGATTGACAGAGGCGGGCCAGCCAGTCATACGGCTCCACACTAGGGAGGTGGGACAAGAATCAAGGTGTGCACTGTGAGATGGAGCAGATGGGCAGCCTTAGATGGTACGAAAGCAGTGATAACAGCACTGTGAAGGTGGAGGTGGTGGTTATTCATAACATATCCGCTGTGACCCCGTGGTTAGGTGGAAGAGTCCTGGTGATTCAGTATAGGCGACTCTAGGAAAATAGATAAATATGTTAGAGACATAGATATGTTGGAACATAAATAAGCAGTTAATAACCAAATCATACTGTACATTGACAATTCAAAGTATTAAGATGTAGAAGCCCACATTACTGGAACACGTCAACAAATTCTAAGACAGGCATATGATATTTAAGTAAAAGAAACCAGGTCATAGTCCCTGTTGAGACCTTTAGGATGCAGGGTATCGAGGGTATGAATCCAGAAAGCCTCCCTACGTTTTAGGGAGGCTAATCTGTCTCCCCCCCGTCTGGGCGATGGAACCTGCTCGATTACCTGGAACAGAAGCTGAGAGATGTTGTGTCCATGCGATATAAAATGATGTGGGATTGGTAAGAGCGTATTGCCACATCTAATCGTGGACTTATGTTTAGAGATCCGTTCCCGGATGGGCCGGGTAGTCTCACCCACATAAAGCATCCCGCAGGGACACTTAATGAGGTAAATCACATATGCAGAGTCACAATTAAAATAATTCTTAATGGAAAATGATCTGCCAGAACGTGGATGATGAAATGAGCTACCCTTAAGTACATTGCTGCATTGGGTGCAGTGGAGGCAAGGGAAGGTCCCAAGACGAGGGTTCTGAAGGAACCGTTGGGTGGGTGCTTTTTTGTCTGGCCCTACGTCGGCTCTTACCAATGTGTCCCTTAGGTTACGGGGTCTTCTGAAACACGGAAGAAAGGGTTCTCTAAACTCCGGGATGTTTGGGTGAGCAGTTGTGAGTAGATGCCAATGTTGGCGTATATTTTTATGGAGAATATATGAAAACGGGTGGAAGGAATGAACGAACGGGATACGTTTATTGGCCTTTGATCTGTTGTTGAGGCTAGGTGTCCGGGATTCTTGGAGGACCGAGTTAGGGTAACCGCGTGCCAGAAATTTGGCTTCCATCTCTGACACTCTTTGTGTCCGTAGTTCGTTATAAGTGACTATGCGCGTTACCTGCTGGATTTGGGATTTGGGGATCGCTTTTTTGATGGCTCTGGGGTGTAGACTATCGAAATGCAATAGGCTATTCCGGTCTGTGTTCTTTATGTGGATATCAGTGCTTAACTTGCCAGTGTGGTCTTTGATGACTATTGTGTCCAGAAAATTCATTTTGTGTAGGTCATGGGACATAGTAAAGGAGATGCCAGGCCACGCGGTGTCAAGAAATTCCACAAAAGACCGGAAGGACTCCAACGTGCCGCCCCACACGCAAAAAATATCATCTATGTAACGCTTCCAGAGTATAACGTTCTCTTGGAAGCGTGAGTCGGAATAGATGATGGTCTCCTCAAAATCTGCCATATAGCAGTTAGCGTATGGGGGCGCCACGTTGGAGCCCATAGCGGTCCCCCGTATCTGTAGGTAGTATTGGTCCTGGAACAGAAAGTGATTGGAATCCAGAACCAGTGTGAGTAAATCAACCACCAAGTCAATCTGTTGTTTGTGGGTCCCGGTGGTGGATAATAGTCTTTTTATGGAATTGATACCATCCACATGTGGGATGGAAGTGTATAGATCCTTCACATCCAGTGATGCCAATATGGCATTGGTCGGTACACTACCCAAGTCTCGTATTATGCCCAGAAAGGCCCCTGTATCCAGCAGAAATGATCTAGTGGATTGGATATGGGGGGTTAAAATTAGGTAGTAGTTACCTCACCAACGACCATCACCAACGACCATCCGGTGACCCCGGTTTTTTACACACTTCCTAAGATTCACAAGAACTTGGAGCATCCTCCGGGACGACCAATAGTGGCAGCCACTAATTCTATACTGTCCCCAATAGCAATCTTCCTAGAAAAAATTTCTGTTTTCTTGTTACTTCTGTTTATGTTTGTTGTTTTATTATACACCATATGTACTCTCTGATGTATTTACAGATGTAGTCACGGATGTACTTATTATTTATTTTCTTTATAATATTGTAGTAACTGACGAAGGCCAGACCAGGCCGAAACGTTTTTTCGTACTACGAAATAAAAATCACCAGTTTTGACTTAAGTTGAGTGCCGGGTTCTTCTTATCTATATGTACACGGTTTGGGAACCTACCCGTGCACCTGAGTAGCAGTGCCCACGTCTTTTGACTCACTCCGTAAGATAAATAGACATGCTGCGGTCTGGAAAGATTTGCTGCATGTCCTTCTCTGCAGGTGAGCTGGGGGCATTTGTGGACTCATAGTGGACATAGGATTTCTTGAAATCCCATCCACTATGCTGTAACATCTGGACTCTTCAGGTTAGATGCTGCACAAGTACCCAGCGTCCAACCCGCAGCGTTCACTGAACATGTGCACATACCCTTGAGGTTAAGGGGTTTAGCAACTGGGTGATTCACAGAAAAATAACATTTTTGTAATTGCTTACTTTTACTACTTTTATTAAAACATAAAAATATTTTTCTTCACTGCAGTATACAGACATAAAAATACATTGTTATAAACCATGTATTCCTATGGACATGTGTAATCTGCTTCTGGGTTCATTGCCTGCTATAGAGCTCAAGATAACCAAATTATCCTATCTATATCATTGTGAGCTGTGGCTCATTGGTAGAGCAATAGTCTAAAAACACAAAATGTGTGTCCGAGTCCTTGAGAAAGAGGTGACTAATATTTAATTTATGCATAGAGCAGCCCCGCCTTCAGAGCAGGCGGTGCTATGGAGGGAGCGATGAGCACACATCTGAGAGGTGAGTGTAGAAGCCGGGGAAAAAAGCTGTGACATTATGGGACTGTCCAAACAAATCTGGCGAGGTTGAGAGCTTTGGTATTTTGTATGGTTGCCATTATCTTTCATCCCTGTCTGTCTTCCCTTGTTTGTCTGGTCAGTGTGTTCCTATACACTTCAGCTTGCCACTACCCTGGGTGGGACAGGGAACAGATCATGGTTGATATAGGAGCATAGCAAGGCACATGAATCCAGCTTCTCCACCTTTCAGGAGTAATTTGGGAGACAGATAGACTAGGGCGCTCCTAGTTTCAAGGACAATTAAAGGCAAAACATTAACCCTTCTATATCAGTGTCCATAGTCCCAACACCATTGTGACAGTAGTTTTTTTTGCCTAAAGTACAAGTGACTAATGTAGTTCTTCACCACATTTCTAAGTGACCGTTGCCATTGTAAGAAATTCAAGCAGTGAGCTTGAGATCATGTGCCAGTATTTCTTTATTGCTTACATCCTGCGCTAAGATAATATCAGCACAACAGAAAAAACGGCTCATTAATTGTTTTGAAACTGCAAATTTTGGAATAGCTGTATTCTGGCCAGAAATAAGCAGAGAAAGCTTATAACATATACCGTAAATAAAAAGATTTTTCACATAAGTCCTAATACTGGATGGAAGCTCACATACCAATGAGGCTGGAGCAGTGAAAGATATGTATGAACAGAATAGTGAACTCACACAATTCACGACACTACTAACACGCTCATATAAATTCTAACTATCCTGGAGATACATAGTCTTACACACTCCTTTAAAATGCAACACTGAGAGAGATGTGGAATTATGGAAAAGACAGGCTGGAGCGAGCCGCCCACCCCCTCCCCCGGGCGGCGTACGTGGAAGCCACCATGAGAGGGGGTTTGGAGCATGAAGGGGGGCGTGGGGTTCGCTCCTAGGGGAGGGTTAACATTTGCTGGAGAGGGGTATAGTGTGAGCGGGAGGGAGGAGCTGTTCACTTCCCGCTCAGTGGGGTCCTTGGAGTTGGTGCTAAATTGGCCTGGGGGGTCCGTCGGGATACGGATTCTCAAGTTGGTATAAGTTTTGGTTTCGGGTCTGGTGATTTGGGGGAATCTTGGTAACGGTGGGCCAGATTCCTAAAATGGAAGTGGACAATGGTAACCCTTCGGGGTATTTTGGTGCTCTCGAGCCTGTGGGGTAACGGCTGAGAGTAATCTACGGTTGGTCTCTTGTCCACTTGTTTATACTATGGTTGACACCAGTCTTTTAGCTTCAAGGACCCCTTCCCAGCTCATGTTACGGTTATATGTTTTGTTTGATTATAATAAAGGCCGCTGTGGCCAATTATATCCAACTTGAGACTCATGTCGTTATTTGGAGGTTGGGAAGGAAAGGGGGTCGGTGACCCCTTGGGAAGGCAATTATTCATGGTAGTCGACAATACCAATGTCATGAGAGGATCCTGATATGCAAGTGATGAGAAAATGGAAACCGTGTTCACAGAATAATTAATTTTGCAGATTATATCAGTGGTGAAGTGGGTGATCGTTTGAGGCAATGTATTATTAAGTGCAAATTTTCAGGTTCATGTTTGAGTATAATTCAAGTAGAATGCAGTTTACTCTTGGTGATTAAGCACTGTAAGGCAATGTGCACACGATGCGTTTTCGCAGCATTTTTTTTACTTGCGTAAATGGTCCAAAAATGCAATGGAATACTTATGCAAGGTAATTCAATGACAATCCTGAAGTGTGCACATGATCAGTAAATTTCTGTTCGTATTTGCAGCGTTTTGCTTTCTGCAGCATGTCAGTTTCTGCAGCGTTTCTGACTCATTGACTTCAATTGAGTCAGTGAAATCTGCAGCAAAAACGCAGGTATAAAAAGGTTTGTATATGTGCTGCAGATTTGCTGCCAACAACGCTGTGAATTGTCAAAGGAAATGTCCGAAGGAGGAAGAGTGTGTGGGCCGAGAATGTCTGTGTGTGTGTACCCATGCAGGGTCGGCGTCAGCACCCGTGCACCCGGGCAAGTGCCGAGGCCCTGAGCAGGTGGGGGGCCCCATTTCCATTTTGACAAGAATGTGACCAACTTTTTACTATTGATACTGCCTATGCAGCATTAATAGTAAAAAGTTATAATGTTAAAAATAATAATAAAAAAAATACATCATGCTATACTCACCTTCCGGCGGCCCCCGCAGCCTTACCAATGCTCGCGATGATGCCAGCAGCTAGCGTTCCCAGTAATGCCTTGCGAAATGACCCGATGACATACAGTCTCACGAGACCGCTACGTCATCACTGGTCATTGTCTCGCAAGGCATTACTGGGAACGGAAGCTGCCGGGAGCATCGCTAATGCCTGGGCTGGATCCGGGGGCCACCAGAAGGTGAGTATATAACTATTTTTTATTTTAATTCCTTTTTTAACAGGGTTATGGTGCCCACACTGCTATATACCATGTGGCTGTGTTATATGCTATGTGGGCTGTGCTATATACTAGGTGGGCTCAGCTGTGCTATATACTACGTGGGCTGTGTTATATACTACGTGGCTGTGCTATATACTAGGTGGGCTCAGCTGTGCTATATACTTCGTGGGCTGTGCTATATGCTATGTGGGCAGTGTTATATGCTATGTGGCTGTGCTATATACTACATGGCTGGGTTATATACTATGTGGCTGTGCTATATACTATGTGGGCTGTGCTATATACTACGTGGGCTGTGTTATATGCTATGTGGCTGTGCTATATACTGCGTGGCCGTGCTATATGCTACACATTTTGCACTTTTACAAATGTTCTATGTTAATACTTTCTAATGTTTACTTTAAAAAGTTTTCCATTAAAAAATTGTCATATTCAATGTATGCATTTTTTTTCATTGAATCGTGGTATGTCTTAAAGGGGGGGCCCACTGAGACTTTCGCCCAGGGCCCTCAAAAACCTGGAGCCGGCCCTATACCCATGCGATGAACAACCCATAGTGATTGTACGTGGGTGTTGTCTGATGGGACTACTACTCCCATCCGGCTACATCTTTTGTCACATATAACAAAGACAGCATAAAGCAATGACGGGAGAATAGTCTCATCACCCGATGCCTGCGTTCAATTGTAAAAAAAAAATGTAAACATTTGCATAATTACATACATATTCACGCACAAAATACATACTCGCCAAACGTATAATCCCTAATGCCCGTGTCTCCTGCAAACAATCAAAAATAATACCGCCATAGTCCATTTAATACTGAGTGTCCCACGTCGCTCTCACCTGGCCTTCGGCGATACACTGTGGGAGCAATTACCTCCTGTCAGTGTGTCACTGAGCTGCCGTGAGAGTTCACCGGAGTTCATCAGCTGATCAGCTCCGCTGCTCTCACTTACGGCACCGCTGCACAGGCCGGTTTCACACGTCAGTGGCTTCGGTACGTGAGGTGACAGTTTCCTCATGTACCGGAGACACTGACCCATGTAGACACATTAAAATCAATGTGTCTCTGCACATGTCAGCGTGTTTTCACGGACCGTGTGTCCATTTGAAAAACACGGAGACATGTCAGTGTTCGTGGGAGCGCACGTATTACATGGACCCATTAAAGTCAATGGGTCCGTGTAAAACACGTACCGCACACGGATGCTGTCCGTGTGCAGTCCGTGTGCCGTGCAGGAGACAGCGCTCCAGTAAGCGCTGTCCCCCCAGCTTGTGGTGCTGAAGCCCCATTCATTTCTTCTCTTCAGCAGCGTTCGCTGGAGCGAAAGAATGAAAAATCTTTTTTTTTTTTTTGCTGTGTAAATAAAGTTCCCTGTAACCAACCCCCTCCCACCCCCTGTGCGCCTGCTGGAAAAAAAATACTCACCTAGCTCCCTCGCTGCCTCCTCTCAGCGTCGCAGCTCTTCCTCTATGAGCGGATATGCGGATCCACCTCCCATAGGGAGAGAGATGCTGGTGACAGAAATACGGTGGCGCCGCTGCCCGATGTCCACGGTGAGCAGACTGCATCACCAGTTTCCCTTTTTTCTCGGCGGCACTCTACTTCAGGAAAATGGCCGCCGAGATCTCAATCTGAGCATGCGCGGTCTCTGGCGGCCATTTTCCTGGCGGCCCACGGCTTCAGGAAGATGGCCCCAGGGAAACCGGTGATGCAGCCTGCTCACAGTGGACACCGGGTAGCGGCGCCGCCACATTTCTGCCTCCAGCATCCTGAAGAAGGGACCCTGCTCAGGTGCACTCCGCACTGCCCACCGCCGCAGCATTGCCACAGCTCTGCCGCCGCTGGTTTCCTGAGGATGGGACCCTGCTCCAGCTCTGCCTCACCACCGACACCAGACCCACAGCATCGCACCCAAGACTGCAGAATTGCCCCACTTCTGCCACCGTCGGCTTCCTGAGGAAGGGACTCTGCCTTCTGTGACCCCACTGTACTACCGCCGTCTCTCAGGGAAGATACTGTACCTTAAATTTGGACAATAAGACAAAGTCAAATGGCGCTCCTTCCCTTACGAGCTCTGCCATGCGCCCAAACAGTGGTTTACCCTCACATATGGGGTATCGGCGTACTCAGAACAAATGGCACAACAACTTTTGGCATCCAATTTCTTCTCTTACCCTTGGGAAAATAAAAAATTGGGGGCGAAAAGATCACATTTGTGAAAAAACGGTAATTAGACCTACCGGTAATTGTATTTCCAGGAATCCATCCTGACAGCACCTTGGAGGATGTCCTTCTTATCCACAGTGGGACAGGAAACCACGAGAGTTTAAAAGGACCCTCCCCCTACCACCCTTCAGTGATTTTCCAAAGTAACACATCTGGATGGATGCAAAAAAAGAAATTTTTATTCAAACAAGAAATCAATATACAAATGTTACATCACATTAGTATTTAGTGATTATTGTAGGGAGGGAAACTAATAGTGCTGTCAGGATGGATTCCTGGAAATACAATTACCGGTAGGTCTAATTACCATTTTCCAGGTCACCACCTGACAGCACCATGGAGAAGTACCAAAGGAGATTGGTTCTTAGGGTGGGACTACTGCCTGGAGTACCTTCCTGCCAAACCCTAATTGCGTCGACATCACATCTAGTTAATAATGTTTGGAGAAGGTACTGAGACTAGACCAAGATGCGGCCTGGCAGATCTGATCTGCCAAAGCCTCCCCTCTCTCTGCCCAACAGGCTGCCATTGCCCTAGATGAATGCGCTTTAAGGCTCTCTGGGGGATTCTTTCCCTGAGCTTTATAGGCTAAGCTAATCGTGGATCTAATCCATCTTGCAATAGTAGACTTGGATGCCTTTCTACCTCTGTTTGGACCCCTAAACTGGATAAAGAGATTGTTATCCTGTCTCCAGGCCCTAGTTGCCTCTAAGTATTTAAGGACTGTTTCCCTAACGTCCAGATTATGGTAGAATCTTTCTTTCCATAGCAACCAGGCAACCCCCACATGTACTTATGCTGGCTAACAGATGTAAATCATTCAGCTGCGGCAAGAAAAACTAAATCTCTGAGCATTAAAAAATACTCGGAGGACCCCCGAGCATGCTCGAGAAATCTCGAGTAGCGAGTATATTCGCTCATCACTAGTTCTGACCTTTGCATTCTGTCTGATCGCAAAAAGGTCCACGTCTGGTCTTCCCCAGGGTTGACATAAATTGTTGAATACCTCATTGTTCAGCTCCCATTCCGTTGCCATCACTCTCTTCCTGCTTAGGAAGTCCGCAACTTGGTTTCTGGGACCCTCCAGATGCACTGCCGAGATTGAGAGCACTCTCTTCTCTGCCCATCTGAAGATTCGTTCTGCCAGCTGTTGTAGTGGTAAATGTCTTGGACCCCCTTGATGACGAAGAAAAGCTACTGCTGTTGTGTTGTCTGATAGTACTTTCACGTGCTTGTGTTCCACTAAGGACTGGGCGGAGGATAAGACCTTCCAGACTGCAAGAATCTCTGTAGTTCGAGGATTCCTTGCTGTCCTTCAGACTCCATTGTCCCTGGTAGTATTTTCCTTGGACATGACCTCCCCAACCTTGCTGACTTGCGTCCTTGGTGACTAACACTTCTGGAGAATGAATCCAAGAGACACCCCTCCGAAGATTCCTGGGAATTGTCCACCAATATAGGGAACTTTTGACTCTAGGGGATAAGCGTATTTCTTTGTCCAGTGAACACTGTCTTCTGTCCCAGGATGTGAGAATTGCTTGTTGAAGTTGCCGGGGGTGAAACTGGCTCCAGTTTACACAAGGGATGCAGGCTGTCATCAGCCCCAGGATTTTCATTGCATCCCTCATGGCGACTCGGTTCTTTGGAAACTGATGAATTCTGTTCACCATGCCAGTTAGTTTTTCCTCTGGTAAGGACATTCTTATACTCGCGTCTAGCATGACTCCCAGAAATGTTATCCTCGGTTTGGGTATTAGATCTGATTTTGACCAATTTATGATCCACCCCAATCTCTGCAGTGTGGAGATCAAAGACTGACAGTCGATCCTGAGCTGATCTACGGAGTCTGCTACTACCAAAAAATCATCTAGATAAGGGACAACCATGATGCTCTGATTTCTCAGATGGGCCACCACCTCCACCATAAGTTTCGTGAAAACCCTGGGGGCTGAAGTTAGACCAAAAGGAAGGTAGCAAAACTGATAGTGGTAAATTCTGTCTTCCTTTTCCACTGCAAACCTGAGGTATCTCTGGTGGCCTGAGTAAATATCCACTCTTTAGGTCCAGAATGTACATTACCACCCCTTTTCCTAAAAGGGGAAGCGTGGATCTTATAGATTCCATTTTGAACCTCTTGTATCTTACCAATCTGTTTAGATGTCTGAGGTTTATAATAGTTCTTGATTCTCCGGAAGGTTTTTTTATGGAAAAAAGACTCAAATAAAACCCTTTTCCTACTTCTCGAGAGGTACCGGAATAATTGCCACTACATCTAGGAGGTCCTGAATGTCTACCCACATGGGAGAGGTTGAAACGAGATGGGAGCTGGATATTGTCTTTCTGGAGGTAAAGAGAATTCTATTTTGTATCCTTGGTAGATCAGCTGCAGGACCCAAGGGCTTGTAGTAACTTCTTGCCAACCCACCAGGAACCTGGTTATGGGCCCCCCTACTCTGGTGGCGTCATTTTCTCTGATACCTTGAACCTGAGAAGGTGGCTTCTTTATTTTTGGTTCTAGTATCCGCTCCTTTGGGATGGCTCCATCTACCCTGTTTCCCTTTCCCCCGTAGTCTGTTCTCTGACTATAACAGAGCCTACGAAACGGCTAAAACATTTTTACATTTCTCCTCCAGAAACCCTTTCTTCTCATCTGAGGCCTTTTCTAAAATATCATCGAGGACCGGCCCAAAAACTCTACCCCCTGAAAAAGGGATAGCGCAAAGTTTATTTTTGGAATGCATATCCCCTGACCAGTTTTTAAGCCAGATGGCTCTTCTGGCTGCATTTGACAAAGATTGACTCCTAGCCATGAATCTCACTGATTCCGCGGACGCGTCTGCTAGAAAGTTGGTTGCCAGTTTTAGAAGAGGAAGGGATTTTAGTATAGTTTCTCTAGGGGTTTTAGCTGATAGCTGCTCCCTCAGATCATCTACCCACTTTAAGAGTCAATCTGCCTTCTGATCCATAGGCTCCTTTAGATTAGAGGAGTCTTCAAAGGGGATGGCCGTTCTTTTGGATACCCTGGCCAAAGGAATGTCTATATTGGGAATATCTTCCCAGTCCTTGACTTCCTCTGGGTAAAACGGCAGACAAAGTCTAAAGTCTTTGGGAATCGTTAGTCTTTTTTCTGCTTCCTCCCATTCTTCCACGATCATAGATGAAATATGGGGGTTCACTGGGAAGACTTTTGAGGTCTGCATACGTAGCCCCCCAAACATCTCATCCTGTACTGAGCAAACTGTTGGGGCCTCCTCAATCTGCATATTGTGTCTTACTGCCCCTGGCAGCTCATCTGTGTCCATAGAAGAGAATTATTACCTCTTCCCTCTTTCTGGAGGATCTCTATATTCATCTTCCTCCAGTTCCGACTCGGAAAAGGTCCCCTCAGAAGAGACTGAATTCCTCAATCTTTTCCTGGACTGGGCGTCGGACTGCATGGGTTGAGGAAAAACTAGACCAGAAACAGACGCTAGCACCTCCTCTCTGATCATAGCCCTCATATTTGTCATAAGAGAGGACTGTTCTTCCCCCACAATCCGGCTGATGTATGCCTCACAGAGGGGTTTCTGCCAAGAGTCTTTTAGCCTTATGGTGCAAATAGGACACTTCCTATCAAGGCCGTATTTAGAGTTTATGCTGCCCTAGGCACTTTTCGTGCTGCCTCCCCCATTGGTGAGTATGACACTATTGGCAGCGACTTAGGCTACTTTAACATCAGCGATTTTTGACATTTGCGGCAGTTTTTCCGCATCCGTAACAGATCACTTACGGCAATAGTGCGTTCCGCCTCATTCATTCCCTATGGGACTTGCGGACATGTGCGGCACTTGCGGTTTTGCCGCGATCCTGCAAATGCGGTACTTGTAGCAACAGGAAAAAAAATGCTGCTAGCAGTGTTTTTTTGTCTCGCCTCAAGTGCCGCACATAGTAACATAGTAACATAGTAATATAGTTAGTAAGGCCGAAAAAAGACATTTGTCCATCCGCAAGTCCCATAGGGAATGAATGAGGCCGAACGCAGAGTTGCCGGCCTGTAACTGATACGTTACGTGGCAGATGTGGAAAAACTGCAGTATCTGCCGCGAACGGAGAAAATCGCTGATGTGAAAGTAGCCTTAGCAAACCTTTCCAGTTGTCATGTGAGAATCTGGTGAATCTCATACACATTACATGGTCAGTTGATTCTGCCATGGTTGCAAGGTTTGACAGATTTCTAAAGTAAACCCCCTCTTCAGCCTCACCCTGTTGGATGCAGGACGCAGACTTCCCTCAACAGCCTCTACTCACTCCCGTAAGCAGCCTCCACCTGCCAGATGCAGCCTCCACCTGCCGAATGCAGCCTCCCCTAGCCTCCCCCTGCCAGTTGCAGCCACTTCAGCAGCCTCTCATCTCACCAGCCTCACCTCTCCTCAGCAGCCTCCCCTCACCAGCCTCACCTCTCCTCAGCAGCCTCCCCTCACCAGCCTCTCATCTCCTCTCCAGCCTCCACTCACCAGCCTCTCATCTCCACTCCTCACCATCCTCCCCTCTCCTCAGCAGCCTCTCATCTCCTCTCCTCAGCAGCATCCCCTCTCCTCAGCAGCCTATCTCCTCTCCTCACCAGCCTCTCCTCTCCAGCCTCCCCACTCCAGCCTCCCCTCTCCAGCCTCCCCTCACCAGCCTCCCCTCACCAGCCTCCCCTCTCCTCACCAGCAGCCTCTCATCTCCTCTCCTCACCAGCCTCCCCTCTCCTCACCAGCCTCCCATCTCCTCACCAGCCTCCCATCTCCTCACCAGCCTCCCCTCTCCTCAGCAGCCTCCCCTCTCCTCAGCAGCCTCCCCCTCTCCTCAGCAGCCTCCCCTCTCCTCAGCAGCCTCCCCTCTCCCTCTCATCAGCAGCCTCCCATCTCCTCACCAGCCTCCCATCTCCTCACCAGCCTCCCCTCCCCTCTCCAGCCTCCCCTCCCCTCTCCAGCCTCCCCTCTCCTCCTCACCACCAGCCTCCCCTCTCCTCACCAGCCTCCCCTCTCCTCACCAGCCTCCCCTCTCCTCACATCTCCTCAGCAGCCTCCCCTCTCATCTCCTCTCCTCAGCAGCCTCCCCTCAGCAGCCTCCCCTCTCATTTCCTCTCCAGCCTCTCATATCCTCCCCTTAGCAGCCTCCCCTCACCAGCCTCTCCTCTCATCTCCAGCCTCTTATATCCTCCCCCTAGCAGCCTCCCCTCACCAGCCTCTCCTCTCATCTCCAGCCTCTCATATCCTCCCCCTAGCAGCCTCCCCTCACCAGCCTCTCCTCACCCCTTAGCAGCCTCCCCTCTCATCTCCTCTCCAGCCTCTCATATCCTCCCCTTAGCAGCCTCCCCTCACCAGCCTCTCCTCTCCCCTTAGCAGCCTCCCCTCTCATCTCCTCTCCAGCCTCTCATATCCTCCCCCTAGCAGCCTGCCCTCACCAGCCTCTCCCCTTAGCAGCCTCCCCTCTCATCTCCTCTTCAGCCTCTCATATCCTCCCCTTAGCAGCCTCCCCTCACCAGCCTCTCCTCTCCCCTTAGCAGCCTCCCCTCTCATCTCCTCTCCAGCCTCTCATATTCTCCCCTTAGCAACCTCCCCTGTCCTCACTCACATCAGCAGACTCCCGTCTCCTTTCTCACCTCACTCCTCTCTGCAGCTTCCCCTTACACTGCCTGCCTCCTTTCCCTGCTCACCGCCGACTTCAGTATCTTCTCCAACAAACATGGTAGGTGGGTGGGTGGGGTGACCCCGGACCTAAAAAAAAAAAAATTTTTAACTTGCTCAGGTGCCGCCCCCTCACATCGCCCCGCCCTAGGCACGTGCCCTCAAGTGCCTAGTGGCAAATACGGCCCTACTTCCTATACTTTCCCGACTTCTTAACTTCCTTTCTTCTGCCGAGGTAGAAGTCCCCTATAAAACAGAAGTGCGACTGTTTTTAAGGGTCAGCACCGAGATGGAGATTAAGAGAAACCCTTTCTCTGGGTACTCACATGCCCCTGGCTTTCTGAGGTCTCAAGCTTAGTGGTGTCCTCCATCATGTAAAGGCTGACACAAGGTGGCTGTGTACTAACCCCCCCGTTATCTGTTATATGCTGCAAGGATCCTCTTGGAAACTGGAGAACCCGTGCTGACCTGCCCCGGAAACACTCCTCCACAGTCCAGTGCTGAGGAGGAGACGCTGCCCCGCCTGCCGCTGGCCGCAACCTACAAGTGATGTACCGCGGCCCCGGACTGCAGCGCTCGGCGTTCAGAGATCCCCCGCCATATGCTTCTCCCCGGGAGCCGCATGATGAGACCTTTATGCCCCAGGGAGGTGGCCCCGGTTTTAGGTAACATCTGAGGCAGCGTCACATGTCGAGAGCCTCCTCCAGGAGGAAGTGACCTATATCCCAGGAGCAGCGCTACACTGGGTAAGCTGAGGGACCCTCCATCGAGTTTCAGCATACGTAGATCTTGAGGTGGGAAGGGAAAGAGCTGAGCCCCCCGATCCACACCCTCCATGCGGAGCCTGTCGGATTCATCTCTCGCCGTTCCTATCCACAATGGGACAGGAAAAACACTGAAGGGTGGTGGGGGAGGGTCCTTTTAAACTCTCGTGGTTTCCTGTCCCACTGTGGATAAGGACATCCTACATAGTGCTGACAGGTGGTGACCTGGAAATCTCTTTTCTGCTATTTTCCACCCCAAAATTTGGGGTGCGTCTTATAGTCCAAAAAATACAGTACTTCTGTTTCGGTAATAACACACTTTGAAATCATCATGAAGAAGATTCTGCTTTTTCAACCTAGATGCAAAAAGTTCAGCTTTATCTTTTGACAATGAAAGGTCTCTGTTGAGATAATTTAATTCATGTTGGGTAAAGCGATCTGGCTGCTCGGCTGCTCCATCTGGTACATACTCATCTTGACTTGAGGTATCCATGTCTTCGCCAGTAGCTTCAGCTCCATAGTCTACATATTCTACTTCATTTTCATCCTATCCAGACAACGTTGGTACAGGAACTGGCAAGGTACCATCATGTGGAACTGGCCTAATCGCAGATTCAAGTTCAGGGTAACTAATCTTATGTTTGTTCTTTGTATAAAAGCCCTTCAGTTTGACAAAACAAAAGTAGCAGTCATCACTATGATTTTTGGGCTCTCTCCAAATCATGGGAGCAGCAAATGGCATAGCTACTTTCCTCATATTCAACCAGTCACGAAGACCATTTCAACAACTTGAGCATATCACAGGAGGGGCCCAGCTTTTGTCTTGATCACCAAGTACATCTGGTACATCTTTTTAATATTATGAGTGATTGAACGTACTTGGCCTTTTGGTGTAAAAGAACCACACACATAGCAGAATCTGTTCGGATGAGTGATACTGTCGGGGCATTTTTCTCCTTTAAATCAGATCAAACAGTAGAGTAAGTTCAGTTCAATGGTGGTGACAAACTAAAAAAAAAATGTGATAAGCCGACCTACTATATGGAGATATTTCCCCAGAGATGACAGAGGCAGCTTGTATTTAGAACTTATTTTACTGGAGGTAATCTGGTAGATAACCATATACAATTGTGAGGTAACCGGGTCAGTCTATTCCTTACAGATGAACATTTGCAGACAGGCAGTTTCTCAGTGTGATATTAGAGAACCAGAAAGCAGCCATCTGTGGAGACCCTCACTCAGTTACACCTCAGTGGCTGAGCTGTTTTCTTCCCTCTAAGGCGACTTGCCCTCCCAGAAATGCAGTAAAAATCCTCTCACAATGGCGGCTGTCCACTGCCTTCCCTTCTATCTCCCTGTGGCAGGGCTCAGACCCCTGTAGAGGCCTGTCTGCTGTCAGTCTCCCATACCAGTCCTTGCTGCCATCACCATTCTTTTCTGACTAACTCAAATCTTACCGCCTCATAAGTTAGCTCCTCCCCATAACATGTGACTTTCTGAGAAGCAGTCATTTGTTGACTGCACTGTTAATACTCCTTCCCATAAAACACACTAAAACCTTTTACTGATGTTGTCCCTGTAAGAAAATTCAAAATTAAGTAAGAAATGGGAATAACATAGGAAAAAACATACATTGAAAACACATAAATAACGTAATAATAAAAAATACTTCTGTCTCAGAAACTTTATGTGATAGAGCAAAATTAAGCATATTTTTTAAATCAGCACCTCAAACTTCATAAAAAGACATATTACTTTTGCTGATGATTTTTTTTTGTGTTGACCAGTGTAACCTTTCTGGTGGGCAACACCTAAAAATAGAAGGAAAGTGAAGGAGAAAGTAATGTAATTTGTTGTGTGCAGGTCTTTTTTATTATTATTAATAAACATTTTTATAGCGCCATGTATTCCATGGTGCTTTACATGTGAACGGGGCAAATATAGACAAGTACAATAAACATGAGTAAAACAAGGCACACACAAGTTACATAAGGAGGGAGGACCCTGCCCGCGAGGGCTCACAGTCTACAGGGGATGGGTGAGGATACACTAGGAGAGAGTAGAGCTGGTCATGCGGCGGTTCAGCAGGTTGAGGATCACTGCAGGCTGTAGGCTTGTCGGAAGAGGTGAGTCTTCAGGTTCCTTTTGAAGGTTTCCATGGTAGGCGAGAGCCTGATGTGTTGGGGTAGAGAGTTCCAGAGTATAGGGGAAGTACGGGAGAAGTCTTGGATGCGGTTGTGGGAGGAAGAGATGAGAGAAGTAGAGAAGGAGATCTTGAGAGGATCGGAGGTTGCGTGTAGGTAGGTATCGGGAGATCATGTCACAATGAATGGAGGAGACAGGTTGTGAATGGCTTTGTATGTCATTGTTAGTGTTTTGAACTGTAGCCTCTGGGTAATAGGAAGCCAATGAAGGGCCTGGCAGAGAGGAGAGGCTGGGGAATAACGGGGAGACAGGTGGATTAGTCGGGCAGCAGAGTTTATAATGGATTGGAGTGGTGCCAGAGTGCTAGAGGGGAGGCCAGAGAGTAGGAGGTTGCAGTAGTCGAGGCGGGAGATAAGGGTGGAGGGGTAAAGTGAGGTGGGGGAAAGATGATGAATTCTGTTTTGTCCATGTTCAGTTTTAGAAAGCGAACAGAAAAGAAAGATGAAATAGCAGACAGACATTGTGGGATTTTGGTCAGTAAGGAAGTGAGATAGGTAGATCTGTGTGTTATCAGCGTAGAGATGATATTGTAAACCGTGGTATTCTATGAGCTGTCTCAGGCCGAAGGTGTAGATGGAGAAGAGTAGTGGTCCTAGAATTGAGCCTTGGGGAACACCGACAGACAGGGGGCGAGGAGATGGTGTGGGAGAGGGAGATACTGAATGTTTGGTCTGTTAGATATGATGAGATCCAGGCTAGGGCCAAGTCTGTGATGCCTAGAGATGAGAGAATCTGTAACAGTAGGGAGTGGTCCACAGTGTCGAAGGCAGAAGACAGGTCCAGGAGGAGGAGGACAGAGTAGTGTTGCTTGCTCTTGGCGGTTAGTAGGTCATTGGTCACTTTAGTTAGGGCAGTTTCACTTGAGTGATGTGGTTGGAAGCCAGATTGTAACCGGTCAAAGAGGGAGCAGGAGGAGAGGTGGGAGGACAATTCAAGATGGACATGCTGTTCCAGAAGTTTTGAGGCAAAGGGAAGAAGTGATATCGGGCGATAGCTGGACACAGAGGATGGGTCGAGGGAGGTTTTTTTGAGGATAGGTGTGATTGATGCATGTTTGAAGGATGAGGGAAAGACACCGTTTGTAAGTGAGATGTTAAAGAGTTGTGTTAGGGTTGGGATGAAGACTTTTGCGAGGTTAGGGATGAGGTGGGACAGGAGCGGGTCAAGCGTGCAAGTGGTGAGATGTGATCTTGACAGAAGGGTAGAGAGCTGATCGTCTGTCATTTTGGAGAAGCTGGCTTTGGAACAACAGGGCTGAGAGGTCAAGAGGAGGGGCATAGGGGGCTGCGGGCCAAAGCTTTGTCTGATGTTATCGATCTTCTGCTTAAAGAAAGAGGCAAAGTCTTCAGCAGAAATGAGAGGAGAGGGAGGAGGTGCTGGGGGACGGAGTAGAGAATTGAAAGTGTTGAAGAGCTGTTTAGGGTTGTGAGTCAGGGAGGATCTGAGAGTTGAGAAGTAGGTTTGTTTTGCAGCATTGAGAGTGGAATTGAAGCTGGTGAGGGACTGCTTGTATGCGATAGTGTCCCCTAGACCAGTGGTCCCCAACCTTTCTGACCGTGAAAGCCACATTCAGCTCTGCAAGATGGTTGTGAGCCACATCCAATTTTTGCTCCCTTCACAGTAGTGGCAACCAAAGTCCCAATTACAGGTATAATGATAACCAAAGTTTTCCACAAAAATCACCCTGAAGCAGTATACCAAGATCCAGGGGTTCCCACCAACCCCAATTCAGCATTATTCCATCACCCACTCCCAACACAGTCACATCCATCTTCAGGCACCTCCTCTGACCAGTAGTATCATCCTGTCTCCAGCGTACCATACTTAAATTATCTCTAATCCCCCAAGACCGGTAGATGTGTACTCTGCTCTTCTACGCAGGGATACTCACAAAGTTCACCATTTTGAGATTTGCTCTTCATACCTCTTTACTAAATCTGGAGCTAATGCACTAAGATGGCAGACAGCCGCGAGCCACAATTCATGGGACCGCGGAGCTACAGCTTGGGGAACCCTGCCCTAGACAGATCCTATGCAAAAAATGTGTAATGTAGAGCGTCTAGAAAATTATCAAAGTTGACTTGATTTATATTGCATTAGTGGACTCTATAGAAATGTACAGGTTCATTTCAATTTCAAATCTCCAGGCACAAAAGATTGTAATGAATAAAGCATGTACTAGAGCTACTGCTATCAAAGCAGGAAACTGAGTAGAGATTGGGGAAACGATAGTACTGGCAGGAAAATGTGGTTTTCAGATTTTGTCATGGTTAAGTTGTGCAAACCCAAGCAGGTGTGAAACGCTGCCCTAAGATATTTCATAAACCTATAGTTCATAGACATAGCATTAGAGACAGTTTTGGTCAACAACCCCCAGAGCTCTTCCTCCCGATTTCCCAGCCCTCCACCTCCAAAACCAACTTCTCCACCATTACAGAAGATCAACTCTCCACTCTACTCTCAAGATCACATCTCACCACCTGTGCACTTGACCCGCTCCCATCCCACCTCATCCCAAACCTCTCCACAATCTTCATCCCAACCCTAACCCATCTCTTCAACCTATCACTAACAACTGGTGTTTTCCCCTCAAGCTTTAAACATGCCTCCATCACACCTATCCTCAAAAAGCCCTCTCTTGACCCATCCTCTGTATCTAGCTATCGCCCTATATCACTTCTCCCCTATGCCTCCAAACTACTGGAACAACACGTCTACCTTGAACTGTCCTCCCATCTCTCTTCCTGCTCCCTCTTTGACCACCTACAATCTGGCTTCCGGTCACACCATTCCACCGAAACTGCCCTAACTAAAGTCACCAATGACCTCTTAACCGCCAAGAGCAAGCGACACTACTCTGTCCTCCTCCTCCTCGACCTGTCGGCTGCCTTTGACACAGTGGACCATTCCCTATTATTACAAACCCTCTCATCCCTTGGCATCGCAGACTTGGCCCTATCCTGGATCTCATCATACCTAACAGACCGGACATTCAGCGTCTCCCACTCACACACCACCTCCTCACCTCGCCCTCTATCTGTCGGAGTCCCACAAGGTTCAGTCCTTGGGCCCTTGCTCTTCTCCATTTACACCTTTGGCCTGGGACAGCTTATAGAATCTCATGGCTTTCAGTATCACCTCTATGCTGACGACACACAGATCTACATCTCTGGACCAGATATCACCTCCTTTCTAACCAGAATCCCTCAATGTCTGTCCACTATTTCATCCTTCTTCTCCGCTAGATTTCTAAAACTTAACATGGACAAAACAGAATTCATCATCTTTCCCCCATCTCACGCGACCCCCCCAACGAACCTATCCATTACAGTAAATGGCTGCCCACTCTCCCCAGTCCCACAAGCTCGCTGCCTCGGGGTAATCCTTGACGCTGATCTCTCCTTCAAACCACATATCCAAGCCCTTTCCACTTCCTGCCGACTGCAACTCAAAAATATTTCACGAATCCGTTCATTCCTCAACCATGAATCTGCAAAAACCCTAGTCCATGCCCTCATCATCTCTCGCCTTGACTACTGCAACCTCCTGCTCTGTGGCCTCCCCGCTAACACTCTCGCACCCCTCCAATCTATTCTAAACTCTGCTGCCCGACTAATCCACCTGTCCCCCCGCTATTCCCCGGCCTCTCCCCTCTGTCAATCCCTTCACTGGCTCCCCATTGCCCAGAGACTCCACTACAAAACCATAACCATGACGTACAAAGCCATCCACAACCTGTCTCCTCCATACATCTGTGACCTCGTCTCCCGGTACTTACCTACCCGCAACCTCCGATCCTCACAAGATCTCCTACTCTACTCCCCTCTTATCTCCTCTTCCCACAATCGTATACAAGATTTCTCTCGCGTATCACCCCTAGTCTGGAACCCTCTACCACAACACATCAGACTCTCGCCTACCATCGAAACCTTCAAAAAGAACCTGAAGACCCACCTCTTCAGACAAGCCTACAACCTGCAGCTACCACCGATCGACCAAACCGCTGCATGACCATCTCTACCCTCACCTACTGTATTCTCACCCATCCCTTGTAGATTGTGAGCCCTCGCGGGCAGGGTCCTCATTCCTCCTGTACCAGTTATGACTTGTATTGTTTAAGATTATTGTACTTGTTTTCATTATGTATACCCCTCCTCACATGTAAAGCGCCATGGAATAAATGGCGCTATAACAATAAATAATAATAATAATAGACATCTGTTCTTTGCGTACTTAGTTTTTTAAACGCCATATTTTCTTGGTTGATGTACTGCAGATTTGTCTGAAATCATGGTCTATATAAAACTATTGTAATCTTTACCTACACAACATTGAATATATTTTAATGCGTAAATCACCCACATAGGCTATGAACAGTGTACCTAACCCAAAAGAAAGATAGGAAGATGATTAGTAATCCACATGAATAGATGAAAGTGTCACTTAACAAAATTCTAAATACTTTGTCACATACGGCAACAAAGAAATCTGTAGAGCTATGTGCACACTGTGTCTTTTACACTCTGTGTGCTGCCCCAGGTTATCACAGGCAAAACTTCTTCAGGAAAACAGCCAGTGAATGCTTTCCTAAAGCGGCTTCACTAAGTGACCACCAGGTAGTCACTAGATCCTCTGATGGTGACGATAACCTTGGCAGCAGGTAGTCACCCAGTACCACTTCAGGGCAATTCCTGGGACTGCAGCAGCTGACTGGAGGGTCAGATGCATGGATACGAAGAACAAGTGGATGAAGGCAAGGCCTTGGCAGACAAATCGAGGTCAGGCCAGGCAGTACAGGTTCAATATACATTACCAAGGTTAGGAGTAGAGGGATCGAACATACATGCACCAACAGGATCTACAGACAAGCAACTAGGAACCTGCGTTCAGGCAAGGAGTGATGGGAGGAGCTATCTAATAAACTACCTGCTACCTAGGGATAGATTTGGGATCTCTGCAGTACACAAGTGGTTAAATTGCTGCAAAGGCTGTCCACTAGTGATGGGCAAACAGTTAAATATTCTGATTCAGGGAAATCTGCATAAATAACTTCTAATATACGTGTATTCGTACCGAATAACGTATCCAATGCAAGTCATTGGGAAAGCCGAATATTTTTCTGCTGACCCTACAAGTAGGTTTGGGGCATGAGGAAAAAAAAGTGAAATGGATGGGAAAGAGCTAAAACTAAATGGGAATAGCATGAAGAAGATGCCTTTCTGACTCACATATGGTATCTGGAAAAAATGTTGTCTGACTATATTGCGCCGGTTTTACGGATTTTTAAAAAGACCTACCAAACCAATTTTTTTTTAAAGGGAAAAATGCTAAGAAGCCTTATTTCCTTCATAATTCCATGTATATAAAGCAAAATAAAAGTAATTTAAAAAAAAATTATACCTCCCTTTAGCATATGTTCACAAGGAGCATTTTGGCTTTATTTTTTACTTTAACATTTGTGAGGGCTCTCACTCCTACATTTGGGAGGACCCTCCCTCATGCCAAATAGTTAGCAAGATAGTGGAATACATAGTCCCCATCCCTTTACAATGCCATTTCAAACATGCCCATTTGAATTTTGGGCTTTGCCCGCCACCACTACCATGTCCACCGCTATGTCATTATGCGGCCCTCACTAACAATTAGCAGAGTGCCAGCAGGTGCCGTGAAACCTGAGTTTGGTAAGGGCTCTCAGGTGGCTCTGTATCATACTTTTGGGAGAGCTCTCCTACATTCGAGAGGTCCCTCCCTCATGCCAAATAGACAGTAGCAGGGGCGGACATATCATTGGTGCAACCTGTGCAGCCGCACAGGGGCCCAAGAGGTAAGAGTGCCCATTTCTACCTCCAAAGCAAGTGTAATTTTGTATTTTTAGGAGCTCGTGGTCTGGAAAGGGCCCTTATATTGTTCTCGCACAGGGGCCCTTTTCTGTCTGTGGCCGCCAGTGGACAGTAGAATACATATTGCCCACCACTTTACAATGCCAGCTAATCCATGCCCATTTGAATTTTGGGTTTTGCCTGCCATCACCACCATGTTCACCGCCATGTCATTATGCTGTCCTCGCTTTTAATTTTCAGAGGGCTACCAGGTGCTGTGAAATCTGCATTTTGTAAGGTGCACATTCCATTTTTGCCACCAGATCCCAATGGAGCCATTGTCATTGTGGATGAAGCCGCAGTAAGGTGAATACAATACAGGAGTTGTGGGAGCTGTATGATCAATGTCAATACATTGGATTCTACCAGGCACTAAAAGCATTAGAATTAAATTATGAATGCAGTGTATGCAAGCGAGGGCCTGTATTGTGCTCAGTCTGTCAGGCCTGAAACCCATGTCAGGAACATGTACAAGCCTCATTTTACTTGGAAGCAGCCTCCTCAAGGAAAAGAGACAGGAGTGCCATTGACCAATCTGCACAAGCCTACACAGTTCTTCTGGAAACTGCCCAACCAGGCAGAATGTATCTTTTGCATGGTTCTGAGCAACACTGGAGAAATTACAAGTTATGTCCCAGAGAGTGATGAGGTCTGGGGAGTGTATTACTCAGGTGACAGGCAGTGCTACAGAGCTCAGGTAAAGGCCTTAGTGTGGCAATGACCATGTTCCAATATGTGTAAGGCTGCGGCCTGATTAGGCCCATCCTGGCACTGGAAGAACAGGCAGAGTGCCTGTATGCTAGCCTTCGGGTGCTGGAGGCGCCATCCGCGGGTCCAAGGGAGCCTCGACGAACGTGCCTTCTGACCGCGGCTTCTGGGGGCTCATGTGATGTCAGCACTGACATCACATGCGGCACGCTGGGAATGGGCGTGCTGCGTGACGTCAGTGGGTGTGTGCCGGGGCCAAGATGGCGGCGCCCAGTGCAAAAAAGCTGGCCGGGATGCGTGGATACTTGGCGCGTCCCAGCAGGAAGGGGGAGGGGCATCGATGGGCATCAGAGGAGGCGGGAAGTGCAGTAGATCCCTCTTATAAGGAGGGATGACCACAGAAGAAGTGCTTGTGTTCGAAGAGCACCATTATGGAGGATTACAGTGGACAGCAGCAGCAGGAGCAATCACCACTGTCTATGCCTGGACACCAGCTTGGGCACACTAAGAGGAGCAGCCGCTCGAGTGGCAGGAGTGGCAGCCATCTTGACCAGAGATCACGGACTCCTCGGTATACAGGAGGGATATTGTACGTACCCCTGATCAACCTCCGAATCTGGTACCCTTGATTTGACAAAGGGTGGTGAGTGATCTACGAGAATGTCACCTTTGTTGTTAATAGGGGTCATTTTCTGTTTAAATCACTAGGGGCCTAGGAAGGCTAGCGCCAAGAGAAAGAATAAAGAATGTGCCCTTTATAAAACCCCGCTGGCAGTTCAGTGGCAGAAAGATCTCTGCGCTGACTGCATACAAAAAATGATATGGGAAGAGACCCCCAACTTCGCCATGAGCCTTAGGGCTATAATCAGGGCAGAGGTGCAAGGATCCCTTAAGACAGTGTTAAAAAAGGGAAGCAAGAGAGCTTGGGGGCTTGTCACCGATTCAGAGGCTTTGCAATCCGGTGGGGAACATCATATGGAATCTCAGCCCTCCTCCTCCTCCACCTTGGACAGTGATGTAGGTGGCCGACCCTGCTTTCCGGCCGAGGACATGCATAGACTGGTCAGGGCAGTCAGGTAAACAATGGGCCTAAAGGAGGAAGCGGTAATTAAATCCCTAGAGGACCTTATGTTTGGGGGCTTGGAGGAAACAAGGAAGCTCACCTTTCCAGTTAATTCCAGAATAAAGGCGCTAATAGATAAGGAATGGAAGAAGCCAGAAAGGTCTGGTATCCTGCCCTTATCTTCTAAAAGGAGATGCCCCTTTGAGGAGAAGGACTCAGAGTGTTGGGATAAAATACTGAAGATCGATGGAGCAGTAGCAAAGTCCTCTAAAAAGTTGTCTCTGCACTTGGAGGATTCCGGCTCACTTAGAGACCCATTAGATAGGAAAGGTGATATTTTTCCTGAGGCACACCTGGGAGGCAGGCACGGGGGGTCTAAAGCCAGCGATAGCTGGGACATGTACTGCCCGCTCCCTGATGGTCTGGCTGCAACAGATGGAGGAACAACTCAAGAGTAAGGTTCCAAGAGAGGAAATCTTGGCCAATATAACTCTGTTGCAGGGAGCAGCCGCCTTTCTTTCAGACTCTGTGAGGTTAGCAGCTAGGTCGGCGAGCCTATCCAACACAGCTAGATGGGCTTTATGGCTGAACTGGTGTCCGGGAGATCTGCCTTCAAAAAAGACTCTGCTCCATCCCGTGTGGTGGGCAGAAGCTAGAGGACATCTTGGAGAGGGCAGGTGACAAGAAGAAAGTGTTTCCCCATTTCCCAGTGGAAGCTAGGAAGCCATCTTTTCAGAGGAGAGCTGGAAGGGGTCTGGATATACAGTTGTGCTCAAAAGTTTACATACCCCGGCAGAATTTTTGCTTTCTTGGCTTTTTTCAGGGAATGTGAATAACACCAAAACTTTTCCTCCACTCATGGTTAGTGGTTGGGTGAAGTAATTTATTGTCAAACTACTGTGTTTTCTCTCTTTTAAATCATAATGACAACCCAAAAAATCCAAATGACCCTGATGAAAAGTTTACATACCCTATTTCTTAATAATGTGTATTGCCCCCTCTAACGTCAATGACAGCTTTTGTGGTAGTTGTGGATGAGGTTCTTTATTTTCTCAGATGGTAAAGCTGCCCACTCTTCTTGGCAAAAAGCCTCCAGTTCCAGTGAATTCCTGGGCTGTCTAGCATGAACTGTGCGCTTGAAATCTCCCCAGAGAGGCTCAATGATATTGAGGTCAGGAGACTGCGATGGCCACTTCAGAAACTTCTATTTGTTCTGCTGTAGCCAATGACAGGTTAACTTGGCCTCGTGTTTTAAATTGTTGTCATGTTGGAACGTCCAAGTACATCCCATGTGCAGCTTCCGGGCTGATGAGTGCAAATTTGCCTCCAGTATTTGCTGATAACGTGCTGCATTCATCTTTCCTTCAAGTTTCCTGTGCCTTTGTAGCTCACATATTCCCAAAATATCAGCGATCCACCTCCGTGCTTTACAGTAGGAATTGTGTTGCTTTCATCATAGGCCTTGTTGACCACTCTCCAAATGTAACGTTTATGGTTGTGACCAAAAAGTTCAATTTTGGTCTCATCACTTCAAATTACCTTGTTAAGAAGTTTTGAGGCTGGTCTCTGTGCTGTTTTGCGTATTGTAGGTGAGATACTTTGTGGCATTTGTGCAGTAATTGCTTTCTTCCGGCGACTTGACCATGCAGCCCATTTTTCTTTAAGTGCCTACTTATTGTGCATCTTGAAACAACCACACTGCTAGTTTTCAGAGAGTCCTGTATCTCAGCTAATGTTATTTGTGGGTTTATCTTTGCATCCCAAATAATTTTCCTGGCATTTGTGGACAACAATTTTGTTGGTCTACCTGAACGTGGTTTTGTTTTTACACAGCTCCTGATTTTCCATTTATTAATCAGTTTGAACGCTGCTGACTGGCATTATCAATTCCTTTGATATATTTTTGTATCCCTTTCCTGTTTTATACAGTTCAATTACCTTTTCCCCTAGATCAATTTACAGTTCTTTTGCTTTCCCCAAAACTCACAATCCAGAAATGTCAGTGGCTGGATGAAAGATGCAAAAGTCTGTCTGGATCCCAGAAACTCACTCAGCTTTTATGCACACACACTGATTACAAGCAAACAGATCACAGGTGAGGATGTTACTTTTAGTAGCTATTCAAACCCATTTGTGTCAACTTCTGTGCATGTTATTTGGCCAAAATCACCAGGGTGTGTGAAGTTTTGGTCAGGGTAATTTGGATGTTTTGGTTTGTCATTAAGATTGAAAAAGAGAAAACAGAGCTGTTTGACAATAAATGGCTTCACCCAACCACTAACCATGAGCGGAAAATACATTTTGGTGTTATCATTCATATTCTCTGAAGAAAGGCCAAGAAAGCAAAAATTCTGCCGGGGTATGTAAACTTTTGAGCACCACTGTATGTTCAGAGGGCCCTCTACATCTTCAAAAAATCCCCCCAATGACATCAGGTCAGAGGTAGGGGGAGAGGCTCTCTCTTTCCCCCTGCCTGGGTGAACATCTCCCCCAGTCACTGAATCGGCCGGTCGACAAAGATTACAAGCTTCTGGCGGTAACTCGGTGGGGTTACGAAGTTTCCTGTGCTATCTGAAGGTCTACAAAGCCGTTTGTAAATGTGCCAAGCTTAGCAGAGCTTTGCAGAGCCTTGTGGAGCCGGGGCAGAGCCTGGCAGAGCGGGTCGGGGCCTGCAAAGTGGCTGCAAGAGCAGCAGCGGCTTGTGCTCGGCAGCTGAAGGTGCAAGGAGCCCCAGTGGCTGCAGCGGGAGCTGTTGAAGTGCCAGCAGGAGCTGGTGAGGTGTTGTAAAAGGACATTGGTGGTGTACCCCAGAGAGGGGTGGTGCCCAAAAAGGAGTGGAGTCCCAAAAGGGGGCGGTGACCCAAACAGGAATGGTTGCCCAAAAAGGGTGGAGTCCTAACAGGGGGCAGTGACTCAAACAGGGATGGTTGCCCAGAAGGGGGTAGAGTCCCAAAAGGGAGTGGTTACCCAAATAGATGTGGCAAAAAAAGAGGTAGCGGCAGGGGGCCGCAAAGTTCCTGCTAGGCAGATCCATGCTATACAGTGGATAGCTCGGTCCATGAACTGACACAACAGTGCCCCTTCTGGCTGGATGGAGAATGAGTGATGGGACTGATAGACTCAGGGAGTGGAGTGTCTTTGCTAAGGACCCTTCCTGAACGTTCTGTGTCACCTGGGACGGGGCCGAGAGTGAATGGCTTCGGTGGGGAAGATAAAGGACCTTTGACAGCCTACCTCTACATTGATGCAACTGAGGTGTTCACGTACCACGAAATGGCAGTAGTCCCGGACTTGCTGTATACTATGGTAATAGATCGGGACTTGGAAGCCCTGTGGGACTGGTGGATAAAGGAAAAAGTGTCTGTAGAGTTATTGTGTGTTGGAGGTAATGATGTGGAGAATGCGTCCCCTGTAGTTGACAGTCCTAAGTTAGGCATGACCAAGGGAAATGGTGGACAGGCCCCACTTAGCAATATGACGGTGGTAGCAATACCAGAAAGTATGACAGGACTGAAATATGGGTCTGACCAACTCTAGGAGTTGGCAGAGGTGACCAACAGTGTGGCTGTTGAAAACTGGGTAGTTCCAGGAAAGGGGTCCAACACCTGTTTAAGTGGGGACTTGTTGTGCCAGGCTGAGTGGTGGTGACTCCGATTCAGACTTAACGCAAGTGGAAAAGAGTGCAGTAAGGTTGAGACAGGTACAAATGGCAAGTCTACTTGCCGTCGCCAGAGACATAAAGGGCGCTTAGAGGCTGAACAGGTTGCACCCTTTGTGGATATCAATAAAGAAAAAACAGTGACTCGTGCTTTAATTCAAAATGTGAGTACTCTTCCAGACACTGAAGAGGTCGAGAAGGAAGGTGATGAGTCATTGCCAGGAGCAACCGCTAGAGTGTAGTACGATGTTGTGCTGTCCGAAGCACTGACACAGTGGAAAAACAGTGCTCCAGAAGGTAAAGGCTCCAGGGAGCCTGAAGCTATAGAAATGGGGAAAGTGAAGTTCTCTGAAGCTACCGAGAGTTGAGAGGTACCTAAGGGTGACTGGGCAGAGCCTCAAGAGAAGTTGACGGTTTCAAGTATGGAAGCTGCCAGCGCCACGCAGCTGATTCAGATGAGTCACCTGGTGTCCGAGCTCTCAACAGTCAAGGCTCAGCTCGGAGAGAAGGAAGCGCAGGAGGAGAAGCTGCGCTTGGCTTGGCAGGAAGACACAGAACACGTGTCTCAGCTGGAAATGAACTGCTTCAACAAAACACAGGAATTCCAGGACCTCACCATAGAGTTGTCTCATGAGAAGGAGAAAGTGACAGAGTTACAGGCCGAAGTAAAGCATCTGAAAAAACAGGATCAAGAAATAAAGATGCTAAAATAGAGCGTAAAAGAGCATGTTGAACAAGAAAGGTGTTATGACCTGGTGGTTAGGAGCACCTGGAAAGACCTGATGGTTAAACCGATACAGGACAATATCTGGGAAGTGGGAACTCTGCTGACCGCAACCCCTAATCCTATCACACACACTAGAAATAGCCGTGGAGCGTACCTGACATGGCCTAGATGCCTCGGCACAGCCTAAGAACTAGCTAGCCCTAGAGACAGAAAATAAAGCCTACCTTGCCTCAGAGAAATTTCCCCAAAGGAAAAGGCAGCCCCCCACAAATATTAACTGTGAGTTAAGATGAAAGTCACAAACACAGAAATGAAACAGGTTTTAGCAAAGGGAGGCCAGAATAACTAAATAGACAGAGGATAGGAAAGGTATCTTTGCGGTCAGCACAAAAAACTACAAAAGACCACGCAGAGTGTGCAAAAAGACCCCCGCACCGACTCACGGTGCGGAGGCGCCACCCTGCATCCCAGAGCTTCCAGCTAGCAAGACAAAATCATGAAAGCAAGTTGGACTAGAAAACCATGAACAGAAAATAACAATCGGGGACTTAGCTTCTTGCAGGAAGAGACAGATCTCCAGAAAGATCCAAGAGCGAACTGAATCAGCACAGGAACATTGACAGCTGGCATGGAGTAACGATGTGAGTGGAGTTAAATAGAGAAGCCAGCCTAAGAATAACCTAGGTCACCTGTGGAAGGAACCTCAGATCCAGCAACTCCACTCACAGCCACCAGAGGGAGTCCACGGACAGAACTCGCCAAAGTACCATTCACGACCACAGGAGGGAGCCCGATAACAGAATTCACAACAGTACCCCCCCTTGAGGAGGGGTCACCGAACCCTCATCAGAACCCCCAGGCCGATCAGGACGAGCCAAATGAAAGGCACGAACCAGATCGGCAGCATGAACATCAGAGGCAAGAACCCAGGAATTATCTTCCTGACCATAACCCATCCACTTGACCAGGTACTGGAGTTTCCATCTCGAAATACGAGAATCCAAAATCTTCTCCACCACATACTCCAACTCCCCCTCGACCAACACCGGGGCAGGAGGGTCAACGGAGGGAACCATAGGCGCCACATATCTCCGCAACAACGACCTATGGAACACATTATGGATGGCAAAAGAAGCTGGAAGGGCCAAACGAAATGACACAGGATTGAGAACTTCAGAAATCTTATAAGGGCCAATGAAACGAGGCTTAAATTTAGGAGAGGAAACCTTCATAGGAACATAACGAGACGACAACCAAACCAAATCCCCAGCACGAAGTCGGGGACCAACACAGCGACGGCGGTTAGCGAAACGTTGAGCCTTCTCCTGGGACAATGTCAAATTGTCCACTACGTGAGTCCAAATTTGCTGCAACCTGTCCACCACAGAATCTACACCAGGACAGTCCGAAGGCTCAACCTGCCCTGAAGAAAAACGAGGATGGAAACCAGAATTACAGAAAAAGGCGAAACCAAAGTAGCCGAGCTGGCCCGATTATTAAGGGCGAACTCAGCCAAAGGCAAGAAGGTCACCCAATCATCCTGATCAGCAGAAACAAAACATCTCAGATATGTTTCCAAAGTCTGATTGGTTCGTTCGGTTTGGCCATTTGTCTGAGGATGGAAGGCCGAAGAAAAAGACAAATCAATGCCCATCTTAGCACAAAACCTTGAAACAAACTGGGAACCTCTGTCCGAGACGATGTTCTCCAGAATGCCATGCAAACGAACCACATGCTGGAAAAACAATGGCACCAAATCGGAGGAGGAAGGCAATTTAGACAAGGGTACCAAATGGACCATCTTAGAGAAGCGATCACAAACCACCCAGATGACCGACATCCTTTGAGAGACAGGGAGATCTGAAATAAAATCCATGGAAATATGCATCCAGGGCCTCTTCGGGACCGGCAAGAGCAAATGCAACCCACTGGCACGAGAACAGCAGGGCTTAGCCCGAGCACAAATCCCACAGGACTGCACAAAAGAACGCACATCCCGTGACAAGGAAGGCCACCAAAAGGATCTAGCCACCAAATCTCTGGTACCAAAGATTCCAGGATGACCAGCTAACACCGAACAATGAACCTCAGAGATAACTCTACTAGTCCATCTATCAAGGACAAACAGTTTCTCCGCTGGACAACGGTCAGGTCTATCAGCCTGAAACTTCTGCAGCACCCGCCGCAAATCAGGGGAGATGGCAGACAAAATTACCCCCTCTTTGAGAATACCAGCCGGCTCAGGAACATCCGGAGAGTCAGGCACAAAGCTCCTTGAAAGGGCATCAGCCTTCACATTCTTAGAGCCAGGAAGGTACGAAACCACAAAATCGAAACGGGAGAAAAACAGCGACCATCGAGCCTGTCTAGGATTCAACCGTTTGGCAGACTCTAGATAAGTCAAATTCTTGTGATCCGTCAAGACCACCACGCGATGCTTGGCTCCTTCAAGCCAATGTCGCCACTCTTCGAATGCCCACTTCATAGCCAACAACTCTCGATTGCAAACATCATAATTGCGCTCAGCAGGCGAGAACTTTCTAGAAAAGAAAGCACATGGTTTCATCACCGAGCCATCCGAACTTCTTTGAGACAAAACAGCCCCTGCTCCAATCTCAGAAGCATCAACCTCGACCTGAAACGGGAGCGAAACATCTGGCTGACACAACACAGGGGCAGTAGAAAAACGATGCTTCAACTCCTGAAAAGCCTCAACGGCCACAGAGGACCAATTGACCACATCAGCACCTTTCTTGGTCAAATCAGTCAACGGTTTAACAACACTAGAAAAATTAGCGATGAAGCGACGGTAAAAATTAGCAAAGCCCAGGAACTTCTGCAGGCTCTTCACAGATGTAGGCTGAGTCCAATCATAAATGGCCTGAACTTTAACAGGGTCCATCTCGATAGTAGAAGGGGAAAAAATGAAACCCAAAAATGAAACCTTCTGAACCCCAAAGAGACATTTAGACCCATTCACAAACAAGGAATTCGCACGAAGGACCTGGAACACCATTCTGACCTGCTTCACATGAGACTCCCAATCATCCGAAAAGACCAAAATATCATCCAAATATACAATCATGAATTTATCCAGGTACTTTCGGAAGATGTCATGCATAAAGGACTGAAACACAGATAGAGCATTAGAAAGCCCGAATGGCATCACCAGGTACTCAAAATAGCCCTCGGGCGTATTAAATGCTGTTTTCCATTCATCGCCCTGTTTAATACGCACAAGATTATACGCCCCTCGGAGATCTATCTTGGTGAACCAACTAGCCCCCTTAATCCGAGCAAACAAATCAGACAGTAGTGGCAAAGGGTACTGAAATTTGACCGTGATCTTATTAAGAAGGCGGTAATCAATACAAGGTCTCAAAGACCCATCCTTCTTGGCCACAAAAAAGAACCCTGCTCCCAACGGTGCTGACGACGGGCGAATATGCCCTTTCTCCAAGGACTCCTTTATATAACTCCGCATAGCGGCGTGTTCTGGCACCGATAAATTGAACAGTCGACCCTTAGGAAACTTACTACCAAAAAAACTATAGGGAGAAAAATACTTTATCTAAAAAACTAATTAAAGCTGCCAAAAAGGAAACAGAGAAGCACATTGCTAAGGAGAGTAAAACTAATCCCAAACTGTTCTTCAACTATATCAATAGTAAAAGAATAAAAACTGAAAATGTAGGCCCCTTAAAAAATAGTGAGGAAAGAATGGTTGTAGATGACGAGGAAAAAGCTAACATATTAAACACCTTCTTCTCCACGGTATTCACGGTGGAAAATGAAATGCTAGGTGAAATCCCAAGAAACAATGAAAACCCTATATTAAGAGTCACCAATCTAACCCAAGAAGAGGTGCGAAACCGGCTAAATAAGATTAAAATAGATAAATCTCCGGGTCCGGATGGCATACACCCACGAGTACTAAGAGAACTAAGTAATGTAATAGATAAACCATTATTTCTTATTTTTAGTGACTCTATAGCGACAGGGTCTGTTCCGCAGGACTGGCGCATAGCAAATGTGGTGCCAATATTCAAAAAGGGCTCTAAAAGTGAACCTGGAAATTATAGGCCAGTAAGTCTAACCTCTATTGTTGGTAAAATATTTGAAGGGTTTCTGAGGGATGTTATTCTGGATTATCTCAATGAGAATAACTGTTTAACTCCATATCAGCATGGGTTTATGAGAAATCGCTCCTGTCAAACCAATCTAATCAGTTTTTATGAAGAGGTAAGCTATAGACTGGACCACGGTGAGTCATTGGACGTGGTATATCTCGATTTTTCCAAAGCGTTTGATACCGTGCCGCACAAGAGGTTGGTACACAAAATGAGAATGCTTGGTCTGGGGGAAAATGTGTGTAAATGGGTTAGTAACTGGCTTAGTGATAGAAAGCAGAGGGTGGTTATAAATGGTATAGTCTCTAACTGGGTCGCTGTGACCAGTGGGGTACCGCAGGGGTCAGTATTGGGACCTGTTCTCTTCAACATATTCATTAATGATCTGGTAGAAGGTTTACACAGTAAAATATCGATATTTGCAGATGATACAAAACTATGTAAAGCAGTTAATACAAGAGAAGATAGTATTCTGCTACAGATGGATCTGGATAAGTTGGAAACTTGGGCTGAAAGGTGGCAGATGAGGTTTAACAATGATAAATGTAAGGTTATACACATGGGAAGAGGGAATCAATATCACCATTACACACTGAACGGGAAACCACTGGGTAAATCTGACAGGGAGAAGGACTTGGGGATCCTAGTTAATGATAAACTTACCTGGAGCAGCCAGTGCCAGGCAGCAGCTGCCAAGGCAAACAGGATCATGGGGTGCATTAAAAGAGGTCTGGATACACATGATGAGAGCATTATACTGCCTCTGTACAAATCCCTAGTTAGACCGCACATGGAGTACTGTGTCCAGTTTTGGGCACCGGTGCTCAGGAAGGATATAATGGAACTAGAGAGAGTACAAAGGAGGGCAACAAAATTAATAAAGGGGATGGGAGAACTACAATACCCAGATAGATTAGCGAAATTAGGATTATTTAGTCTAGAAAAAAGACGACTGAGGGGCGATCTAATAACCATGTATAAGTATATAAGGGGACAATACAAATATCTCGCTGAGGATCTGTTTATACCAAGGAAGGTGACGGGCACAAGGGGGCATTCTTTGCGTCTGGAGGAGAGAAGGTTTTTCCACCAACATAGAAGAGGATTCTTTACTGTTAGGGCAGTGAGAATCTGGAATTGCTTGCCTGAGGAGGTGGTGATGGCGAACTCAGTCGAGGGGTTCAAGAGAGGCCTGGATGTCTTCCTGGAGCAGAACAATATTGTATCATACAATTATTAGGTTCTGTAGAAGGACGTAGATCTGGGGATTTATTATGATGGAATATAGGCTGAACTGGATGGACAAATGTCTTTTTTCGGCCTTACTAACTATGTTACTATGTTACCAGGAATCAAATCAATAGCACAATCACAATCCCTATGAGGAGGTAGGGCACCGGATTTGGGCTCATCAAATACATCCCGGTAATCCGACAAAAACTCAGGGACTTCAGAAGGAGTGGAAGACAAAATTGACAGCAATGGAACATCACCATGTACCCCTTGACAACCCCAGCTGGACACAGACATTGATTTCCAATCCAATACTGGGTTGTGGACCTGTAGCCATGGTAACCCCAAAACGACCACATCATGCAGATTATGCAACACCAAAAAGCGAATATCCTCCTGATGTGCAGGAGCCATGCACATTGTCAAATGAGTCCAGTACTGAGGCTTATTCTTGGCCAAAGGCGTAGCATCAATCCCTCTTAAAGGAATAGGATACTGCAAGGGCTCCAAGAAAAAACCACAGCGCCTGGCAAACTCCAAGTCCATCAAATTCAGGGCAGCGCCTGAATCCATAAATGCCATAACCGAATAGGACGACAAAGAGCAAATCAGAGTAACGGACAAAAGAAATTTAGACTGTACAGTACCAATGGTGGCAGACCTAGCGAACCGCTTAGTGCGCTTAGGACAATTGGAAATAGCATGAGTGGAGTCACCACAGTAAAAACACAGCCCATTCTGACGTCTGTGTTCCTGCCGTTCAGCTCTGGTCAAAGTCCTATCGCATTGCATGGGCTCAGGCCCATGCTCAGAGAGTACCACCAAATGGTGCACAGCTTTGCGCTCATGCAGTGATCCTCAACCTACTGAACAGCCGCACAGCCAGCTCTTCCCTCTCCTAGTGTATCCTCACCCACCCCCTGCAGACTGTGAGCCCTCGCGGGCAGGGTCCTCCCTCCTTATGTATTCGTGTGCCTTGTTATCTGCTCATGTTTAATGTATTTGTCTATATTTGCCCCGTATTCACATGTAAAGCGCCATGGAATAAATGGCGCTATAAAAATGTATAATAATAAATAAATAATAAAAAATAAATGCAAACGCCAATCGATCTGAATGGCCAAGGACATAGACTCATTCAGACCGGCAGGCATGGGAAATCCCACCATAGTATCCTTAAGGGTTTCCGAAAAACCCTTTCTGAAAATTGCCGCCAGGGCACACTCATTCCACTGAGTAAGCACAGACCACTTTCTAAACTTCTGACAATATACCTCCGCTTCATCCTGACCCTGACACAAAGCCAGCAAGATTTTCTCTGCCTGATCCACTGAATTTGGTTCATCATAAAGCAATCCAAGCGCCAGAAAAAACGCATCAGCATCACGCAATGCAGGATCTCCTGGCGCAAGGGAAAATGCCCAGTCTTGAGGGTCGCCACGCAAGAAAGAAATAATAATTTTCACTTGTTGAACAGAATCACCAGAGGAGCGGAGTTTCAAAGCAAGAAACAGTTTACAATTTTTTTTGAAATTCAGAAACCTAGATCTATCCCCAGAAATCAAATCAGGAATTGGAATTCTAGGCTCTAACATCGGATTCTGAGCTACAAAATCTTGAATGCTTTGTACCCTTGCAGTGAGATTATCCACACAAGAGGACAGACCTTGAATGTCCATATCTACACCTGTGTCCTGAACCACCCAAAGATCTAGGGGAAAAGAAAGACAAAACACACTGCAGAGAAAAAAAAATGGTCTCAGAACTTCTCTTATCCCTCTATTGAGATGCATTAATAATTTGGGCCAGCTGTACTGTTATGACCTGGTGGTTAGGAGCACCTGGAAAGACCTGATGGTTAAACCGATACAGGACAAGCTCTGGGAAGTGGGAACTCTGCTGACCGCAACCCCTAATCCTATCACACACACTAGAAATAGCCGTGGAGCGTACCTGACATGGCCTAGACGCCTCGGCACAGCCTAAGAACTAGCTAGCCCTAGAGACAGAAAATAAAGCCTACCTTGCCTCAGAGAAATTTCCCCAAAGGAAAAGGCAGCCCTCCACAAATATTAACTGTGAGTTAAGATGAAAGTTACAAACACAGAAATGAAACAGGTTTTAGCAAAGGGAGGCCAGACTAACTAAATAGACAGAGAATAACACAGGGTGAGATCATGTAATCGCAGAGTCTGTGATGGCATTGCATTGGGGAAGCAATGCACCTTCTGAGGGTCTGGACTGTTGGGAATGCCCTTGTCCCAAGGCATCGGATGAGACCGTGATCCCAGTAAGGCAGCTTCCCTAGAAGCCAGGATTGACGAGGAGTCAGCGTGTGGAGCAGGAGCTCCTGTAAGGTAACTACAGACAAGGGGGTTATAGTGAGGGCAGACAAGTATCTGCCATTGGAACAGACTGTTGGTGCTTGTTGTGTTCCGTGGATGTTAATGAACTGTTCGGCCGACGGTCGCCCACGGTAAATCGGTAACTAGACAAAGAGAAGTCCGGCGTGTTTAGGGATCGTGACTCAAAACCGTATACTACAAAGTGCTATGGACTATGTGAGGTCTGTGATATGTAACATGGCCTACAGAGGTTTATGAGTTGCATAATAAACTGCTGAGATTGTTTTGTGAGAAAAATGTGCCTGTGTGGCTTCATCCCGTTGCCAAGTAAGTGTTCCCCAACACATACAGTAAGCGCTGCACTACAGTCCCTATTACTGCACCTATTGTGTGGTTCTGTGTGCCCTCTAAATTCTAAAGTACCCTAGAAAACATTGCCCATATTTTACACACTAAAAACCAAGAAAGTAATATTGCCCTGTGTGTGCCCCTTTGACAGTCACAGTAACGCAAGTTCCTCTATAAGTGCCCACTTTACATTTAATAATGTCCCATGTCCCCCCTGTACAGCTTCCCTAAACACAGTATAATGACCCCTCGTTGTATAGTACCACCCACACAGTATACTAACCCCTTAGTAGCCACCAAACTGTTTAATGGCTCCTGTTTATATTCACCCATGCATTCAGATATTAGCCACAGCTAAGCGTTCACACTGGGAAGTTAGGTCAGGGATCCATCTGATTCATGAGATTACCTTGATGATGGTGGATGGGCTCACACTGTTCGGCCAAATTTTGTGCTAAACGTCTCATGTGTATTTTACCTAAATTTCAAAAGCCATTTCGCTATTCCCACTTCATGTATTTCATATTGACATGCTTTAACACAATTGAGTGCAACCATTTTCTTATTTTGATATATAAGTTGTTTTTTTGGTATGCACCTGTTCAGACTAGTTCTTATTTTGCCGGTCAGTTTTTCTGTTATTTATATGCTAAGCTTTCTGACTGAGCACTCCGCCCTTCACCATGTGGTGATGTTAACTACATCTAATCAGATCAGATTCCGACCAACCCATAAATGTAGGCTTTACCAAGAGAGGTGTTAATATTCACCCATGCATTCAGATATTAGCCATAGGTAAGTGTTCACACTGGGCAGTTAGGTGAGGGACTCATCCGATTCATGAGATTACCTTGACGATGGTGGATGGGCTAACACTATTTGGCCAAATTTTGTGCTAAACATCTCGTGTATTTTTCCTAAATTTCAAAAGCCATTTTGCTATGCCAACTTTATGTATTTCACATTGACATGCTTTAACCCTGCTGTGGAATCACGGGATCATATAGACCCCAGCGCTGAATAAATTGAAATATTTCTAAAACTGGTCAATCTAAGACACTGACCTTCTATGTATTTTTAATTAACATATTTCTGCTTATGTGGATGATATTTTGAATTTGTTTTTCAATTTTGTTTCAAAGTTATTTTCAATTTTCTGTGTTTGGGACTCTCCTGACCCCGTAGTACCTTTATTGTCTGACATTTTTTTTTAATATTTTCTGTTTATTCACAGGTTGTGTAATATAATTGTAAATAAACAATGGCTAGTCACTTCCAAGTGACACCAGCAATGTTGCAGGACAGCACAAACTGTGCTATGTTTGTCCTCGATCGAAGGACAAAAAGACGAGATTTATTTGCAATGACTAAGAAGTTCATTTGGGAAAAACATAGCACTATGACGTGCAATGAATGCAAAGGCTAAATTTATTGCCAGATCATTCGTTGCCATTATGTTTTTACTAAAATCCACACAGTTGCAGTTATTGTGCATTTTTTTTATTGAATTTGTGCTTGATGATGACAAATAAATCACTTCAAACTTACGTTTGATTTCATGACTGTGTTCTGAAATGATGACAGAATAAAACTTGATTATTCTGAACAGCCAGCATGTTAATTTTAATGAAATATGACGATTTTGAGCCTGGAGTCATATAGACCCCACGGTACCAAAGCAGGGATTTTTTTTCATAGTTCCACAGCAGAATTAACACAATTGAATGCAATCATATTCGTATTTTGATATACAGTATGTTGTTTTTTTGGTATGCACCTGTCAGACTAGTTCTTGATGTGCCGGTCAGTATTTCTGTTGTTTAATGGCTCCAACACTGTATGATGGCCCCCTCACTGTAATCTCCACACTGTATGATGACCCCCTAGATAGCTCCATATAGTATAATGCACCAGAGAGTTCTCAATATGGTATAATGCACTCCCCATAGGCCTCCATATAGCATAATGTACTCCCCATAGGCCTCTATAGTATAATGTATTCCCCATGGGTATACTCTATTTAGTATAATACACTCCCCATAGGCAGACTCTATAGGGTATAATGCACCACCCATAGGCAGACTCTATAGTATTCTGCACTCGCCATATACAGACTCCATGCATAATTCACCCCCCATAAGGCAGACTCTATATTGTATAAAGCACTCCCCATAGGCAGACTCTATATTGTATAATTCACCCCCTATAGACAGACTCTATATTGTATAATGCACCCCCCATAGACAGGCTCTATATACTATAATGCACACCCCATAGGCAGACACTATAGTATAATGCACCCCCCATAGGCAGACTCTATAGTATAATGCAGCCCCCAATGGGCAGACTCTATATAGTATAATGCAGCCCCCCATGAAAGAAAAGCACAGTTTTTTCCAATGAAGCTAACATTAAATGATTCAGAAATACACTCTATACATTCTTAATGTGCTAAATGACTATTCTAGCATTGTAGCTGCAAATGTTTGTAATGCAATATCTTCATAGGTATATAGAGGCCCATTTCCAACAACCATCACTCCAGTGTTCTTATGGTACTTTGTGTTTGCTAACTGTGTAAGAAGGCTAATGGATGATTAGAATACCATTGAAAACCCTTCTGCAAGTATGTTAGCATAGGTCAAAACAGTTTGGCTGATTAGAGAACCTTCCTTTGAGCTAGTTGAGAATCTGGAACATTACATTTGTTGTTTCCATTAAACTCTCAAAATCGCCAGAAAAAAAGAACTTTCATGTGAAACTCGACAGTCTATTCTTGTTCTTAGAAATTAAGGCTATTCCATGCGAGAAATTGCCAAGAAACTGAATATTTCCTAAACGGTGTGTACTACTCCCTTTAGAGGAGAGCACAAACAGGCTCTAACCAGAGTAGAAAGAAGTGGGAGGCCCTACAACTGAGCGACAAGACAAGTACATTAGAGTCTGTAGTTTGAGAAATCGACGCCTCACAGGTCCTCAACTGGCAGCTTCATTAAATAGTAAAAGGGATATTGAATAACATAGTAACATAGTTATTAAGGTTGAAGGAAGACTTTAAGTCCATCTAGTTCAACCCATAGCCTAACCTAACTTGCCCTAACATGTTGATCCAGAGGAAGGCAAAAAAACCTCATGTGGCAAATAGTAAGCTCCACTTTGGGGAAAAAAATTCCTTCCCGACTCCACATACGGCAATCAGACTAGTTCCCTGGATCAACGCCATATCAAGGAATCTAGTATATATACCCTGCAACATTATACTTTTCAAGAAATGCATCCAGTCCCCTCTTAAATTTAAGTAATGAATCACTTATTGCAACATCATACGGCAGAGAGTTCCATAGTCTCACTGCTCTTACAGTAAAGAATCCGCGTCTGTTATTATGCCTAAACCTTCTTTTCTCCAGACGTAGAGGATGCCCCCTTGTCCCTGTCTTAGGTCTATGATTAAAAAGATCATCAGAAAGGTCTCTGTACTGTCCCCTCATATATTTATACATTAAAATAAGATCACCCCTTAGTCTTCATTTTTCCAAACTAAATAGCCCCAAGTGTAATAACCTATCTTGGTATTGCAGACCCCCCAGTCCTCTAATAACCTTGGTCGCTCTTCTCTGCACCCGCTCCAGTTCAGCTATGTCTTTCTTATACACCGGAGACAAGAACTGTGCACAGTATTCTAAGTGTGGTCGAACTAGTGACTTGTATAGAGGTAAAATTATATTCTCCTCATGTGCATCTATGCCTCTTTTAATGCATCCCATTATTTTATTTGCCTTTGTAGCAGCTGCCTGACACTGGCCACTGAACATGAATTTGTCATCCACCCATACTCCCAGGTCTTTTTCATTGACGGTTTTGCCCAGAGTTTTAGAATTAAGCGCATAGTTATACATTTTATTACTTCTACCCAAGTGCATGACCTTACATTTATCCCCATTAAAGCTCATTTGCCATTTATCAGCCCAAGCTTCTAGTTTACATAAATCATCTTGTAATATAAAATAGTCCTCCTCTGTATTGATTACCCTGCAGAGTTTAGTGTCATCTGCAAATATTGAAATTCTGCTCTGAATGCCCCCTACAAGGTCATTAATAAATATGTTAAAAAGAAGAGGGCCCAAAACTGACCCCTGTGGTACCCCACTGCTAACCGCGACCCAGTCCGAGTGTGCTCCATTAATAACCACCCTTTGTTTCCTATCCCTGAGCCACCTCTCAACCCATTTACACATATTTTCCCCTATCCCCATTATTCTCATTTTATGTATCAACCTTTTGTGTGGCACCATATCAAGTTTTTGAAAAGTCCATATACACTACATCCACTGGGTTCCCTTGGTCCAGTCCTGAACTTACCTCTTCATAGAAGCTGATCAGATTTGTCTGACAGGAACAGTCCCTAGTAAACCCGAGCTGATACTGGGTCATGAGGTTATTCCTCTTCAGATACTCCAGTATAGCATCCCTTAGAATGCCCTCCAGGATTTTACCCACAGTAGAGGTTAAGCTTACTGGCCTATAATTACCGAGTTCAGTTTTTGTCCCCTTTTTGAATATTGGCACCACATTTGCTATACGCCAGTCCTGTGGTACAGACCCTGTTATTATGGAGTCTTTAAAGATTAAAAATAATGGTTTATCAATGACTGTACTTAATTCCTGCAGTACTCGGGGGTGTATCCCATCCGGGCCCGGAGATTTGTCAATTTTAGTGATTTTTAGACGCCGCCGCACTTCCTGCTGGGTTAAGCAGGTGACATTTAATGGGGAATTTTTATCACTAGTCATTTTGTCTGCCATGGGATTTTCTTGTGTAAATACTGATGAAAAAAAAGTCATTTAGCATATTGGCTTTTTCCTCATCCTCATCCACCATTTCACCCAGACTATTTTTAAGGGGGCCAACACTATCATTTTTTAGTTTCTTACTATTTACGTAGTTAAAAAATATTTTGGGATTATTTTTACTCTCTCTGGCAATGAGTCTCTGTCTCAATCTTTGCTGCCTTGATTTGCTTTTTACAGAATTTATTTAATTTTTTGTATTTATTGCCGCATCACTACCTACTTCCTTTAATTCTCTAAATGCTTTCTTTTTGTCACTTATTGCGCCCCTTACAGCTCTATTTAGCCATATTGGTTTCCTCCCATTTCTAGTATAGAAAGTGAGAGGCCCCGCTGCACAACTGAGCGACAAGACAAGTACATTAGAGTCTGTAGTTTGAGAAATCGACGCCTTACAGGTCCTCAACTGGCAGCTTCATTAAATAGTACACGCAAAACGCCAGTGTCAACGTCTACAGTGAAGAGGCGACTCCGGGATGCTGGCCTTCAGGGCAGAGTGGCAAAGAAAAAGCCATATCTGAGACTGGCTAATAAAAGGAAAAGATTAATATGGGCAAAAGAACACAGACATTGGACAGAGGAAGATTGGAAAAAAGTGTAATGGACAGACGAATCCAAGTTTGAGGTGTTTGGATCACACAGAAGAACATTCGTGAGATGCAGAACAACTAAAAAGATGCTGGAAGAGTGCCTGACGCCATCTGTCAAGCATGGTGGAGGTAATGTGATGGTCTGGGGTTGCTTTGGTGCTGGTAAAGTGGGATATTGAATAAGGAAGGCTATCGCTCCATTTTGCAGCACCATGCCATAGCCTGTGGACAGGACTTGATTAGAGCAAATTTCATCCTACAACAGGACAATGACCCAAATCACACCTCCAAATTATGCAAGAACTATTTAGGGGAGAAGCCGGCAGCTGGTATTCTATCTATAATGAAGTGGCCAGCGCAGTCACCAGATCTAAACCCCATTGAGCTTTTGTGGGAGCAGCTTGACCGTATGGTACACAAAAAGTGCCCATCAAGCCAAACCAACTTGTGGGAGGAGCTTCTGGAGGTATGGGGTGAAATTTCTCCAGATTACCTCAGCAAATTAACTGCTAGAATGCCAAATGTCTGCAATGCTGTAATTGCTGCAAAGGGAGCATTCTTTGACGAAAGCAAAGTTTGAAGGAGAAAATTATTATTTCAAACAAAAATCTTTTTTTCGAACCTTGTCAATGTCTGGACTAGATTTTCAATTCATTTGGCAACTAATTTGATTGAAAAAAGTATGAGTTTTCATGGAAAACACAAAATTGTCTGGGTGACCCTAAGCTTTTCAACGGTAGTGTATGTTATGCTGTCCTTTATCTGATTGTATTAATAACATTTTGTATTTTTATAAAACGTAAACACTCCTGTGTTCTTGTTCTACATGCTATTTTGCAGTGTTTTTTTTTGCTTGCAGAAAAGTGTATGGGTTGTACTTGCTTAATTACTATGAGACTGGGTTTCTGTTTAATGACTGAGGGAGATAATGTGGAGTCTGTCATGACTCTGTTGTTGGGTGATCCAGGATCAGGTGCTCCTTGCCTGTCCCTAACACTAGGGGGCATCCTAGCTCATCGTTACTTCTGAAGATGAAAATGCTGGGGACACGTACTTTGCCTTATCTCCTAAATCCGCCCTCCGTCTGTACCCTTCCCCCACCCAGGGAAGAGGGGAGTAGCAGCGCACTATGGTACACAACAAGACAAACAAGGTAAGATGAACAGGGTAACAGAAAATACCAGGCATATAAATATTCACTCACATATAACAGAGGAATGTACCGGGGAGTGGAGGGTGGGGTAAAACCAAAGTAAGATAAGGAAAGGGAATTATCACACTTACTAAACCAAGCAACTGTCACAGATAAACCCACCAAACTCCTACTCATATAACAACCAACACCTATTCTCCCAGCCATGCAGCAAAAGCTAGCTTTGAGGATGTGTGTCAGTCAGGACTCAGATTATATAGGGGATAGGAGTGGCTAACCCTGCTAAGCTGAGAACACTAGCTCCCAACATGGCCAATTAACTCCTGTACTGCCAAAAGACATTTAACCCATTTAAAAAGAAGTGTAGTGCTTCTTTTCAGTGCAAGAGAAGGAGCAATCAGACTATGCGATCTTCTGGCTCATCTGTCGTGGTAACCCCGTGACAGGGTCTTTGTACAGTGTAGAGGCCATCATACAGTATTGGACCCATCAAACAGTTTGGGGGGTACTAATAATCAGTAAACTGTGAGTGCGCATTATTCTGTGTAGAGGGGATCTTTACAGGGGGAAGACTCGGAACATTATTAAATGTTAAGTGGAAACTTACTGTCATAGGGGAAGTCTGGTTTTTGTGACTGTCAAAGGGGTACACCGAGGTCAATATTATTTTCTAGGGGGCATAATATGGGCAGTGTTTTCTAGGGCACTTGCACAGGGCATTATTACATTCTAGAGGTTTGTTTCACCACGTTGAGAACACACAGTAGGTGCAATAATAGGGACACATATGGCAGTCTGGAGATCAGACTGAACTAAAGGAATCCATCTTGTCTTCTTCCTGAGAAATCTCGCTTACAACAAGATACATTTCTGCTGACTTGACATTTCCTTTTATGGAAGTAATCATGTGTGCATTCCTTCTTTCAATAGCAGCCTTTCATTCACCTTCCAGATGATGTAACTTTCTACTGATAAAGACTGGTATAGATTGTTTATGTAAGAGATAGTGAAATATGAGCGCTTGTGCGCATGTCTGTAAAAGAATAATTCTTTTCTATATAAAGGAAGGGCAAAGCCCAGAGAGGGAGATGTGCTCCTGGGCTTCCCCTGTATATGATCACACAATACCTTGTTTGCGTGTCATTTACTCAGGATCCCTACCTCTAGTAAGCCAGGGACTGAGAAGGACTTAACATTTCTTTGGCGCACCGAACAGGGACCCGAGATGAGAGTATTTGCTCGAGATTCACCTGCAGATACGGACAATGGAGATCTGGGATAATGGACGGCAAATGAACTGAAAAACCTGGCCAGGTAAGAGACATTATTAGTTCTCTTTTATCTGCCTTGTATTATCCGAAAGATCTCTATGAGCCGTGTCACGCTGGGTTAGTCTAGTAGTGAGTAGATACCTATAAAACTCGGGTTACTATATTGTATAGATTTATGAGTCCTGTCCCTGGCAGTGTGTGAACAGTGTGAAGGTTGTGGTATGTTGTGAAAGAAGAGCAAAAGTGCGTAGAAAAATAAGCCGAAATAGTTGGGGTATAAGCCTTATACACGGAAGTCAGCCTAACTGGGTCATGTGGTTGCGTCCTTTCGGGGAGACCTCCGCCCATGCTTGACTCTCATTTAAGTGCTTAACCTCCTTCATTTCTGGATAAGGTTTGATAGAATGAGCCCAGGACGCGGGTCCATGAGCCTGGGACAAGTATGCTAACTGACACAGAAAGTTTTGTGATCTGTATGGTGTTGCTGGGTCTGTTTGCGTGCATAATAGCACTTAAGTACATTCTGCACATTAGAAAGAATGGAGCAGATCAGCCCTTCAATATTTTAGCTCCCTAGGAGAGAAGGCAACGAGACATCACCTAGGATAAGTGATTGTCCAAACGTCACCTGGGGTAGAAATAGCTAATATTGAAAAAAAAAAAGAAAAAAAAAAAAGAAAAATGGGAAATAAACAGACAAAAACCGTCTTAGGACAAGTGGAAGCAGCAGATATCATACAGGAAAGATGTGGGAAGACAGTCAGAAGTCAGATTAGAAGGGTAAGAGAAAAATTGGGAATTTCAGAAGCACTTATGTTCAGTACAGAATGGGAAAAACTGAGTAAAGAACGAGGTGGAATTATCAAAGACAATGGGTGGGAAGAAATCATACACTGTATGATAGAGGTCTCAAAAACAGCTAAAGAGGAGAATTGGAAGTATGATCCAGACACTTCCAAATGGATTATGGGGAAGGGAAAAAGTTGTGACATAATCCCACCACCTTACCTAGATCCAAAAGCCCAATCATTTGTACCATCTGGAGGAGCAGAAGGAGGAAAACAATTTCCAGCCTTGTATCCCAATCTTGGTGGGGTAGGAGGATGGGTATGTTCACACTGTGGACAGCAAAATCCAGATTGGAGAAATGATTGCCTAGTCTGTGGTACACCTAGACATGGCGCTGTACTTGCCCCTGTTAGGGTAGTACCAAGACCCTTTAGGGAACCTGGTGCTGACGGGGTAATGGGAACTAGATATCACCAGACCCGACAGTATTTTCCTTGGTCCCCTGCTGAAGGTATGTCCCTCCTGCATAATGCGCCTGATCCCACTCAATATCCCATCCGATTTGCACAATACATACAACAAATCATGCAGACTCATGCTGGGGTCTGGGCGGACGGGGAAGAATTATGTAGAATGAAAATGTCCCCCGGACTTTTTCAGGAATTATTGACACACCTACAGCCCAATAGACCAGTGGCAGAAGGGGGTGCCTTACAGACAGAAGCATCAGGTACCCAGTTCACAGAGGCATTAATAATTTTCATGAGAGAAAAACAGAGGGAAAGGGGATCTACGGGTGTGATTATGCAGAAATTTGGGCAAAGTATTGAAGAATATAGTCAAGAATTAGAAAATAGCTTTAGGGATGAAGGATTGGATTTGACTGATGCTTCAGTAAGGAGACTTTTTACAAAACAATTAATAGAGGGGCTAGATCCGAAAATCAGAGAAAAATTTAAATCCTCTACTCCAGATTGGAGAACAATTGAACAACCAAATATTGTGAAACAACGATGTTTAGGAATAGTCATGGATATGAGAGAGAATCGTAAGCCTGTTAGAATAGCACAAGCTAATACAGGAGGAAGAGTGAGACACAACTTTCCTTGCCACTACTGTAAAAAGCCAGGTCATTTCCAAAGAGAGTGCAGGAAGAAGTTGGCAGATATAAAGTCAGGCAAATTTGTTCCCAGAAATAACCCTCCCCAAACGGACAACCAGCAGAAATCTACCATCATAGATGGTCCCATACCAGATTCAGATTGACTCGATGTGTTACAAACTTCCCTACCAGCTAGAAGACCTATGATACAGGTGAATGTGGGGGGGAGAGAGATTCCATTTTTGATAGATACAGGTGCAACTTCCTCAATTTTGAATCAAGATTTTCTTCCGAATCCGGAAGATATTTCAGAACAAACAACTTTTGCTGAGGGTTATGATGGGGTAATTCGAACACTGCCATATACTGTGCCCCTAGAGGTCTCATTAGGACCTAAATGTTTTGCATCCAGATTTTTGTATGCCAGAGGTGCCCCAACATGTTTGTTAGGAACTGATGTCCTAAAGAAATTAGAAGCTAACATCAATTTTAGGGAAGATGGCACAGTTATACTGACTATCCCTGATGATGCAGAAACATTAGAACAATATGTTAGAATTCAGGCTTTTGAGGATTATGCTGAAGAAAAAGAGTACACCACAGATCTAGACCTCTCAATGGTCCCAGAAACACTGTGGGCACAGGGTGACACCGATGTGGGACTATTGCATATCTCTCCTGTAAAACTATCTGTGCAACCAGGAACTGTTCTCCCACAGCTCAGACAATACCCTGTGAGTGCCCAGCAGGAACTAGCGATTACAAAACAGATAGAGGGATATAAAGAGAAAGGAGTTTTGGTAGAGATACAATCACCTGCTAACACTCCTCTGTATCCAGTCAAAAAGAGAACTCTTGATAAGAGTTCTATGCCCAAATATCGTATGGTACATGATTTAAGAGAAATAAACAAAGTTCTAGATCCAATCACCCCAGTTGTACCCAATCCTCATACGTTACTATCACAGATACCAGCCAGTTCTCAAGTATTTACTGTAATAGATCTTTCAAATGCATTTTTCTCGGTTCCTTTACACCAAGATAGTTGGCATTTGTTTGCATTTACATTTAAGGGCAAACAGTTGGCGTGGACACGCCTTCCACAGGGAATGATACACTCCCCTACTCTTTATTCAAATGCCCTACAAACAGTCCTTCAGAGGTTTGAACCCGAACCACAGGTAGTAATTTTGCAGTATGTGGATGACCTACTACTTTGCTGCCCAGATCTAGAAACTGCAGAAAGGTCCACTGTGAGTTTACTATGTTTTTTAGAAAAAGAAGGGTGTAAAGTGAATAGACAAAAGCTACAAGTTTGTCAGACCAAAGTGGTCTTTCTAGGTCATTGCATTTCTCAAGGTAAAAAGCATCTTACACCACAAAGAACTGAAGCAATAAGACAGATGAATGAGCCTAGAAATCATAAACAGCTACGAGCATTTTTAGGAATAGTGTCTCATTGTAGACAATGGATTATACATGCCAGTCAACTAATGCAACCACTGTATGACTGTGTAAAAAGTGAACCTTATTTGTTGACAAAAGAAGGTCAGATTTCGTTCCAACAATTAAAAGATGCCCTTGTTTCAGCTCCAGCGTTAGGGCTACGAGACTACACCAAACCGTTTCAGCTTATGGCTGCAGAAGTTGATTCCCATGCTACAGGAGTTCTTACCCAGAAGCATGCAGGGAAACAAAGACCAATTGCATATCTTTCAGCAAGGTTAGATCCCGTAGCTAGAGCAGCGCCAACCTGTGTACGTGTAGTTGTTGCTGTCTCACTATTGTTGGACAAAGCATCAGAAATTGTCCTAGAGTATCCACTCACAGTTCAAACTACACATGATGTTTATGGGATATTAAACCAGGTCCAACCAAAACACATTTCCATGGCCAGACATTTGCGGCTACAGTGTTCTTTGTTGCTCCCCTCTACTATCACATTTGCTAGGCTTCAGACTCTCAATATAGCTACACTGCTACCTCTCGAGTCTGAAGGGGGGAATAAGGACACTGATCCACACGCAAATTTTTTCCCTACAGACACACATGATTGTACAGAGCTCATTTTACAAGAAACGGTAGGCTTACCCAATGTATCCGAAACACCACTTCAAAATCCAGATTTAGAGCTGTTTATAGATGGTAGTAGGTTTGCAGATGACACAGGTAACTTCCATACAGGGTATGCAGTTGTGTCAGAATCTGAAACTCTCAAAGCAGAACCACTTCCACCGAAACAGTCTGCACAAGAAGCAGAACTAACAGCATTGATTGAAGCTCTTAAAATAGCTGAGAACCAGACAGCTAATATATACACTGATTCTAGGTATGCACATGGTATTGTGTTTGATTTTGGAGTAATCTGGAGAGCTAGAGGTTACATGACAGCGTCAGGACAACCTGTAAAACATGCTTCTCTGATCAAACAGATCTTAGAGGCTGCACAAGAAACAAAAGAAGTAGCAGTAATCAAGGTAGCTGCACATGTGAGACTCGACACTAGGGAATCTAGGGGAAATGATAGGGCTGATAAAGCAGCCAAAGCAGCAGCTGTCAAACCCTTACAACAGGTTCATACTGTAAACCCCACAGAAAATACTGAAGATAGACTGAGACAAGCACAGGAAGATGCAGGAGAAGAGGAGAGGGACAGGTGGAAAAAGGAAGGGGCAGAAGAACAAGCGGGAATTTGGAAGAAAGATGGACTAATATGTCTACCTAGAGCCTGGTATCCGATTGTAGTTGGTGGACTGCACCACCCTACTCATGTGTCTGCAAATGCAATGACACTACTGGCAAAGCAAGTCTGGTTGGCTCCAGGTTTTGGCAACTATGCAAGAGACTATTGTGCTGCATGCGCTATATGCCTGGCACATAATCCCGGACAGACAACAAAGACCCCTATGAAGCACCACGTCCGACCTCTCTACCCGTTTCAGCGATTACAAATAGACTTTATCCAGCTGCCAAAAAGTAATGGGTATGAGTATGTGTTGGTATGTGTGGACATGTTCTCGGGGTGGCCAGAGGCCTATCCAGTTCGGAAGGCTTCAGCTAAAAACACTGCTGTAAAGCTAGTTGCCGAACTGATACCCCGTTACGGTCTCCCTGAAGTGATCGAGTCAGATAGGGGTACTCATTTCACTGGAGAAATATTTCAAAATGTACTGAAAATGTTGGGTGTTGAAAGTCAGTTACACACTCCGTACCATCCTCAAAGTTCTGGTAAGGTGGAACGCATGAATGGAACTTTAAAATTAAAAATACAGAAAGCCATGGCTGAAACAGGAAAGCCTTGGACAGAATGCCTTCCACTGGCCCTTTACTCAATACGCAATACCCCAAGGGGTAAGACTAAACTGTCTCCATATGAAATTTTGTTTGGCAGGACTGCCAATTTAGGATGTTATTTTCCACAGCAACTTGTGTTAAATATTGAGTCATTGACTTCTTATGTGCAAAATCTTCAGAAACAATTAACTAAGGTGCATGCACAAGTTTTTGCTTCCCTTCCAGATCCTGACAACACAGAAGGAAGTCACAAGTTGGAACCAGGTGATCAAGTCTATGTAAAAAGACACACCAGAAAGGCTCTAGAACCAAGGTTTGACGGACCCTTCCAAGTTCTGTTGACAACACCTACATCAGTCAAGCTTGAAGGAAAGGCATCATGGATACATGCAAGCCATTGCAAGAAAAGCAGTATAAACTCATGATATTGATGTTAATAATGATAACCTCAACGGAGGCGTGGGATAGACTGAATTCTCTAGCCCCTTTGAACAATAGATTCGTACAACATCATAGAAAATTAGTGCATGACTTGTTAAACAATACACAAACCCTGACAGATTGTTGGATCTGTACCCATTCGCCGGTATCAGCCACAAGTATACCTTTTCTAGCAGTTCCCGTATTAGCAGAAGAAATATTCGCTTGGCCTAATTGTTCAGATAACCTGGCCAACAACCAAATTGGTAATGCTAGGCTGTGGAATACTACAATCGCCATACCAATTGTGGGATGGGTAGAATTTCCTTGGTGGCAGGGTAATCTCTCAGGGAGTAACACACATCTACAATATTTAGCATTTAGGGGAGGAAAATGGGTACCTAGAAATAAGACTGGATTAACTAATTTAGGACAGGTCCCCACAGAAAATCTACAGCTTAGTTTCAGTACAACCGTCCCCCCCTCTGATGCTTTCAAACCTGTAGTATTGGAAAGATACATACATAATAGAAAATGGAAACATTCTAAATTGTTCCCCCAAGGTGATGCAAACAGTTGTACAAGTAAGCTGGGGAACCTGGTTTGTAATAAATCCGATGAGTATATCAAAGGAATGCCTGTATGTGGGAATCCCGCAGCCGGGTACTGTAGCCCCTTGGGACAAAAACCCTCTTGGTGTATGCTTCAGAATGTATCTAGATTTGTGGACTTGGCTCACAGATTGGTATTGCAGCACTCAGCTCTATGGGATCTGCCTGAAGGTACATTTTGGATATGCAGAGAAGGAGCATATAAATGGCTTCCCGTAGGTATAAAGGGTACTTGTACATTAGGACGCCTAACCCCGGCTACTTTCATAATTTCAAATAAACAAGTGAATATGCAAGCCGTGCCCAAGCCCACACTGTATAAAAGAGCTGCAGATAACTCACCACGTCCCTCGGGGAGGCCACATATAGTACAAATGGGAATTCCTAACAAAATTGCTAGTACCATTTTTATTTATCCTATGTTAACACAGATGTGGGATAAATTAGTTAGAGCCACGGATTATCTAGATGATCAGATCTGGGATATATTGGATATACTAAACACTAGTATAGCTGTACAGAATCAGCTTATAATAGTCACTAACCAACATACCCTGGTATTGGATTACCTAACTGCCTCACAAGGGGGTATGTGTCAAATCATCGGACCCACCTGCTGTCATTATATAGACCCGAATAGTACTATGAGTATGACATTTAAATTAAAGGACGTACAACGACTCAGAGATCAGTATGACAAAGACAATGACCAGAATAAGGATAGCTGGTGGTCAGATACCTTTTCTTTTCTTAACCCAGCCAACTGGTTCAGAGGAATCGGTGGGTGGGTTGCTGGGATTATGCAGAGCATAATACATATAGTTATGATTATTGTAGTCATATACGTACTATTCCAGATTGTGCTCAAGAGTATCTCAGTATGCACAGATAAACTTTGTGTAATAGATGCAAGAGTATAAAGTTTTTTTTCCTTCTTCTCTTATGTTATCCTTTGCTAATACTGATTATTGCGCTTATTTTGCTATCCCTTTGTAATATCTGTACTTATTGCAAAACAAAGAAAAGGTTGCGAGAGTTAAACGGAAGAATTAATACTAGATTTGATTCTCTTATTGAATACAAGCATGTACATGTGTAATACCAAATAAAGGCTTTGTCTTTGGCCCTGTGGTAATAAAATAAAATAAATAAAAGAAAATGTCAAAGGGGGGAATTGTGGAGATCAGACTGAACTAAAGGAATCCATCTTGTCTTCTTCCTGAGAAATCTCGCTTACAACAAGATACATTTCTGCTGACTTGACATTTCCTTTTATGGAAGTAATCATGTGTGCATTCCTTCTTTCAATAGCAGCCTTTCATTCACCTTCCAGATGATGTAACTTTCTACTGATAAAGACTGGTATAGATTGTTTATGTAAGAGATAGTGAAATATGAGCGCTTGTGCGCATGTCTGTAAAAGAATAATTCTTTTCTATATAAAGGAAGGGCAAAGCCCAGAGAGGGAGATGTGCTCCTGGGCTTCCCCTGTATATGATCACACAATACCTTGTTTGCGTGTCATTTACTCAGGATCCCTACCTCTAGTAAGCCAGGGACTGAGAAGGACTTAACAGCAGCAGCAGATCAGTATTGCGATATCAGCAGGAAAAGGAGTTTGCGCAGCTTGGGAATAGATGTGGATGGTGACTGAAATGTGAAGTCAGATGTGTCTTTGTTGTAAACTCTGTAGCTGAGTCCTGGCTGGAGAAGTTGTCATTTCAGTCTTGGCCATATGGAAAAGATGTGAAAAGTATGGGTATGTGCCCACGATCAGGAAATGCTGCGGTTTTTATGCTGTGTATTTATGCAGCGTCAAAAACGCAGCTGCCAGATGTTACACACATAGTGGACATGGGATTTCTAGAAATCCCATCCATTATGCTGCATGTGCCCCTGTGGATCACACAAGGAAACTGATGTGTCTTTCAGATCCGCAGCATGTCAGTTTCTCTTGTGGAGATGCTAGTCTCCGCAACAGAAATGAATGTATTAGATGTGGTAAATCCGCATGGTTCACTGAACACACGCAGATTTACCTGAGTGATTAGAACTCAGCATTTTGGACGAAGCAAAAATACACCGCATCCAAAGCGCTGCTACTTCTGGATCATGGGCAATAGCCTGAACAATTCCATAAGAAAAAATGCCAGCTGTAAGTCACCATCTATACCTGTACTGTAATCTCTTATATATTCTGCAGGACTGGTATCTACCACTATATGGTCACTATATGGCGGCAATATCATTATTGGTCTTTGTATAGAGATTTTTATTAGTAACTGTGCGGTCATCTGCTGAGGGTCTCCTACATCCATTATTGGGGTGCACGACCATAGCTTTAGTCAGGGTCACCAGGTTAGGAGCCCGCTCAGAAGTTTCTTCCCCCTAAACCAAAACCCTAGCTACGCCTCTGCTGACTGAATCCATTGGTAAGTGTGTGCACAGGGCAGGTTAGTAATGCATTGGTGCCGCCCCTGTGACTGAATCCCGTTCAGTAAGTGCGGGCCCTGGGCAGGTTAGTAATGCATTGGTGCCGCCTCTGTGACTGAATCCCGTTCAGTAAGTGCGGGCCCTGGGCAGGTTAGTAATGCATTGGTGCCGCCTCTGTGACTGAATCCATTGGTAAGTGTGTGCACAGGGCAGGTTAGTAATGCATTGGTGCCGCCTCTGTGACTGAATCCCGTTCGGTAAGTGCGGGCACCGGGCAGGTTAGTAATGCATTGGTGCCGCCTCTGTGACTGAATCCCGTTCAGTAAGTGCGGGTCCTGGGCAGGTTAGTAATGCATTGGTGCCGCCTCTGTGACTGAATCCCGTTCGGTAAGTGCGGGCCCTGGGCAGGTTAGTAATGCATTGGTGCCGCCTCTGTGACTGAATCCCGTTCGGTAAGTGCGGGCACCGGGCAGGTTAGTAATGCATTGGTGCCGCCTCTGTGACTGAATCCCGTTCAGTAAGTGCGGGCCCTGGGCAGGTTAGTAATGCATTGGTGCCGCCTCTGTGACTGAATCCCGTTCGGTAAGTGCGGGCACCGGGCAGGTTAGTAATGCATTGGTGCCGCCTCTGTGACTGAATCCCGTTCAGTAAGTGCGGGTCCTGGGCAGGTTAGTAATGCATTGGTGCCACCTCTGTGACTGAATCCCGTTCGGTAAGTGCGGGCCCTGGGCAGGTTAGTAATGCATTGGTGCCGCCTCTGTGACTGAATCCCGTTCAGTAAGTGCGGGTCCTGGGCAGGTTAGTAATGCATTGGTGCCACCTCTGTGACTGAATCCCGTTCGGTAAGTGCGGGCCCTGGGCAGGTTAGTAATGCATTGGTGCCGCCTCTGTGACTGAATCCCGTTCGGTAAGTGCGGGCACCGGGCAGGTTAGTAATGCATTGGTGCCGCCTCTGTGACTGAATCCCGTTCGGTAAGTGCGGGCCCTGGGCAGGTTAGTAATGCATTGGTGCCGCCTCTGTGACTGAATCCCGTTCGGTAAGTGCGGGCACCGGGCAGGTTAGTAATGCATTGGTGCCGCCTCTGTGACTGAATCCCGTTCGGTAAGTGCGGGCCCTGGGCAGGTTAGTAATGCATTGGTGCCGCCTCTGTGACTGAATCCCGTTCGGTAAGTGCGGGCACCGGGCAGGTTAGTAATGCATTGGTGCCGCCTCTGTGACTGAATCCCGTTCGGTAAGTGCGGGCCCTGGGCAGGTTAGTAATGCATTGGTGCCGCCTCTGTGACTGAATCCCGTTCAGTAAGTGCGGGCACCGGACAGGTTAGTAATGCATTGGTGCCGCCTCTGTGACTGAATCCCGTTCGGTAAGTGCGGGCGCCTGGCAGGTTAGTAATGCTATTAACCTGCAGATTAACCCCATATCTGCAGGTTTAATATAATTTTTTCTGATGACCGGTTCCCTTTAATGTAAAATTATTCAGGTATAAATATATTGCAAAACTGGAGCAATAGAGTCTGTCATTTTATGCAGTGACCTGCCTACTGACATGACTGCAGTTCCTGTCTTTTTCACAACATCTGTTCTCAGACTTCAGCCTGTTTAGTGCAGGGCACCTGTCATATTAGGATTGTGAAACACCATTTCTGTAGGAGGAAATCATCTAAACTTGTAGGAGGGAATAGAGCTGTCAATGGGTGGATACTCTGTAGAAAATGCCAGGAAGTCAGTTTTTTGGAAACATGAAAGTTTTCTGTCATTTCTCAACTACTCACAGAACGTGTGTTAGACTATGACGAGACGCTGCTTCTCAAGATTCTGGTGTTATAGGAACAGGTCATAAAAATGAGAACAATCTGCTGCTGTCCTGCACTTTTATGCTTACTGCTTCCACTGAATGTGGTTTTACAGTACGCAGCATCTGAAATGAGTGAGTATCCTTTATTTCCACTTGAAATCTTTGTTTTCATTTTGTTACAAGTTGATTTTCCTTCTTAAAAAACAGGTTCAGTATGTGAAGGTTTAGATAACAGAACTGTAACTACTTTTACCCAAAATATATGAATTAGCACATGTGCAAGAGAAACAGCTGGCAAATGCCAGTGTATGTACTGTATATGTATGTTTATTACTATTATGCTTTGCTTATATAGCGCCATCATATTCCACATCACTTCATAGACATCATCATCACTGTCCCCATTGGGGCTCAAAATCTAAATTCTCAATTCTCATGTCTGTGGAATGTGGGAGGAAGCCAGAGCTGAAGAGGTCTGCAATTTTTATTATAGGTACAATTCAACTGTAAGAAACAGAAGTAACAGAAACGAGTATAAGCCGAGACCCCTAATTTTCCACAAAAAACTGGGAAAACTTATTGATTCGAGTATAAGCCTAGGGTGGGAAATGCAGCAGCTACCGGTAAATTTCAAAAAGAAAAATAGATACCAATAAAAGTAAAATTAATTGAGATATCAGTAGGTCAAAGGTTTTTGAATATCCATATTGAATCAGGAGCCCCATATAATGCTCCATACAGTTCATGATGGGCCCCGTAAGATGCTCCATACAAAATACGTCCCATATAATGCTGCACAAAGATTAATGATGGCCCCATAAGATGCTCCATAGAATAATATGCCCCATATGCTGCTGCTGCGATAAAAAAAAACTGACATACTCACCTCTCGTCACTGTAGTCCAGGTGCCGGAGTTGCCGCTGGCTCAGGCCCCCGGCATTTGCGATATTCACCTGTCCCCGTTCCATCTCCGCGCGCCGCTGTGTCTTCGGGTCTCTGCTGTGACGTTCAGGCAGAGGGCGCGCACTAACCACGTCATCACGCCCTCTGACCTGAACGTCACAGCCAGAGGACGTGGAAAACACAGTGGTGGTGGAATGGGGACAGGTGAATATCGCATGACTCACCCTCCCCCATCATACTTCACCCTCCTGGCACAGTCTCACTTTCCTGCTTCTCCGTCGTCCCGGGATGGCAGCTCCTTCCAGTGCTGAGCGGTCACATGGTACCACTCATTAAAGTAATGAATATGCACTCGACCCCTATGGGAGTGGTGTCGCGTCCATATTCATTATTTTAATGAGCGGTACCACATGACCACTGAACACAGGTAGAGCTGCTGCGCCAGGACAGCAGAGTGATCCAGGGAGGACTTGCAATGATCGCGCGAGGAGTAGGTGAGTATGATGCGACAGCCGCTGCTCCTGCTGCTCCCCCTCCCCTGCCGACCACCTGGGACAATGACTCAAGTATAAGCCGAGAGGGACACTTTCAGACTAAAAAATGGGCTGAAAATCTTGGCTTATATTTGAGTATATAAGTATTTGATCACCTACCAACCGGCAAAAATTCTGGCTCTCACAGACCTGTTAGTTTTCGTTTAAGAAAACCTCCTACTATGCACTCATTACCTGTATTAATTGCACCTGTTTGAACTCATTACCTATATAAAAGACACCTGTCTACACAATCAATCACACTCCAACCTCTCCACCATGGCCAAGAACAAAGAGCTGTCTAAGGACACAAGGGGCAAAATTGTAGACCTGCGCAAGGCTGTGATGGGCTACAGGACAATAGGCAAGCAGCTTAGTGAGAAGGCAACAACTGTTGGTACAATTATTAGAAAATGTATGATTTTTTTAACATAATTAATTTGCATTTTATTTTGTTAAATAAATACTCCAGGACCTTGAAATGCATCTTACGGAGCCACTCCTTTGTTGTGGTTGTATGTTTCATGTTTTTAGTCATAATGGGAAAAAATAAAAAAGAAGTTGACCCAGCGATATAAGCTGAGTGCCTTTTTGAATAAAAAATAGCTTTTATTGAGCCATTTAAAGCAAGCGCAAATTGTGTAATCCTCTTACATATGCTTATATGCACACAGTGAGCAGAAATCCATTGGTGCATGATGAAAACCAACGCATTTCAACTTCCGTCTTAATCTTGGTCTGAGTTTAAGATGTCAGAGTGGGTTTGAATAACTCCAGAAGGTTAATTAGATGGTCTAATTAGGAGAGACATTCGGAGCTCATTAAAACAACAGCTGCACTAAAAAGAAGTCTATATATACACGAATCAGAATAGAGTGAGAATATTATACAAAAGTGGAGACAAATTTAATATTTTAGAATAAGGTCTTGTCTTTGATTGAGACCATCCGGTACTCACTTTTCTAGTGTAAATATTCAATATGACTATTTAATCATTTGCATCTGTGATCGCCACCTCTGCAGGGTCTGTATACTTTTTCTATTCCACAAAATTGGGTAGATCGCTATTTACAACCCCTTGTACAACACACACCTAGTTATATAAAAGATACAAAATTTGGTACTAAAATATTTATAATAATAATTTTTATTTATATAGCGCCAACATATTCCGCAGCGCTTTACAAATTATAGAGGGGACTTGCACAGACAATAGACATTACAGCAAAACAGAAATACATTTAGTGATTTTGTTTAAAAAAAAAAAAAAAAGAATACAAATGGTTGTCCTGTGATGTTATGGGGCTTTACCCTTCAGTTCCACACAATATAGCTATTTGCTGTTTATCTTCCCACTTGGATACATTTATCACGTACAGCATCGAAATGAAAGAATTTCTACTGTCTGCTGACCGGCTAGAAGGGGATACCCAGAATGGTCCCTTACAAACACTTAGAGCTAGGGTCTCTACACATGAATTGGGAAACATTACTGTACAATGAAAAAAACAATAGTAAAAGATCTACTTGCTCGTATTTCTTTATCAACAGAATATAGCCCCCAATTCAATGATATAGTTTCTATAATTAAAAAATATATGCATATACTTAATAAGGATAAGTTAAAACGTGCTAAACAGCGCCTACATTGGGATCCTTACTATCACACAACCTTTTCCATAGTGATCATTCTAAACACAACCAGGGAAAAAAAACCTGGCTGGATTTAAAAGGCTTTTTTAGATGTAGAGCAAATCGCTGCAAAGCATGTCACCACGCACTAAAAACAGATAAATATCAATCCAGACACAGCTCTATGCTTTTCTATAAACATGACTTTATCAATTGCAATGATACAAATGCTATTTACCTTATTGAATGCACAATCTGCAGATTACAATATATAGGGTGAATAACATGCCCCCTAAGGGTATGTTCACACTGCGTTTTTGCTGCTTTTTTTTTCTGCAGCAAAACTTGATTTCTTGGCAGGAAAGAAGCTGCGCCAAAAATATAGGTTTAGTGTCTCTTTGTCTATGCTAGTGTCCATGACTTTTCTGCAGAAAAAAAGCTGCAAATAATGATACCTGCGTTTTTGCAGCGTGTTTTCAACATTCATTCAAGCCTATGGGTGAAAAATGGTGCAAAAATACTGAGGCTATGTGCACACGTTGCGGATTGGTGTGCGGATTTTTCCGCATTGTGTTTGCAAAATCCGCATGTAAACCGCACTGCGGATTACCTGCAGATTTGCTGCGTTTTTTCTGCGGATTCCACCTGTGGTTTTACGCCTGTGGATTCCTATTGAGGAGCAGGTGTAAACTGCTGTGGAATCCGCACAAAAAATTGACATGCTGCGGAAAAAAGACCGCTGCGGAAAAAACACTGCTGCGTTTCCGCACGTTTTTTTCCGCAGCATGTGCACTGTGGATTTTGTTTTCCATACGTTTACATGGTACTGTACAACGCATGGAAAAGAGCTGCAGACCCGCAGCTTCAAATCCGCTGTGGATCCGCAGCAAAATCTGCAACGTGTGCACATAGCCTGAAAGAAGTGACATGCTCTATGTTCAAAAAAGCAGCGAAGCACAAAATCCTGATGAAAAAAAACCAATGTGTGTGCATGAGATTTCTGAAATCTCTTTGCTGGTATTATAAAAAGCAAGTGAAAATTAGCATAAAAAAGCAAAAACGCCCAGTGTGAACATACCCTAAGGGTATGTGTACACATAGAAAGCTCCTCTGCAGATTTTTCCGCAGCGGATTTGATAAATCCGCAGGGCAAAACCGCTGCAGTTTTTCCTGCGGATTTATCGCGTTTTCTATTGCGGATATCGCTGCGGATTTACATCTGCAGTTTTCTATTGGAGCAGGTGTAAAAACGCTGCAGATTCCGCACAAAGAATTGACATGCTGCGGAAAATAAAACGCTGCGTTTCCACGTGTTTTTTTCTGCAGCATGTGCACTGCGGATTTTGTTTCCCATAGGTTTACATTGTACTGTAAACTCATGTGAAACTGCTGTGGATCTTCAGTTGCGGATATGCAGCAAAATCCGCATCGTGTGCACATACCCTTAAGGTACAGATCAGACGACATGCTTCTGATACAGCTAATCTCCAGGCCATACCGTCGTCCGCAGTCTCTAGACATTTTGGGGGTGCACGCAAAGGAGATGTCAGTGGTTTAAAATTTTGGGGAATAGAAAAAGTATATAGACCCTACAGAAGTGGCGATCACAGACGCAAATTATTAGAGAGTATGTCATATTGGATATTTACACTAGAGACGAGCGTACCGTATGGTCTCAATCAAAGATAACATAGATTCTGTCTCTCAGGCTGGAGTCACACTCAGCGTAAGACAATACGGTCCGTATATTACGGCCGTAATATGCTGAAAAGTCCCGAAAATAGTGGTCCGTAGCTCCTCCGTAGGCAGGGTGTGTCAGCGTTTTTTGTGCATGGCATCCTCCGTATGTAATCCGTATGGCATCTGTACTGCGTGTTTTTCTCGCAGGCTTGCAAAACCAACATACCGCTATAGAAGGGATCCATGTGTCAAAAAAAAAAAAATATATATATACTGTCTATATATATATATATATATATATATATATATATATATATATGTCAGTAGACACATATATATATATATATTAATATTTCTTCCAGCGCGAGATAGCTTTAAAGCCGGTAATTCAATTACCGGCTTTTGCTCTCTCCTTCCTAAACCCGACATGATTTGAGACATGGTTTACATACAGTAAACCATGTCCTATCCCCCTTTTTTTTGCATATTCCACACTACTAATGTTAGTAGTGTGTATATGCAAAATTTGGCCGTTCTATCTACTAAATTAAAGGGTTAAATGGCGGAAAAAATTGGCGTGGGCTCCCGCGCAATTTTCTCCGCCAGAGTAGTAAAGCCAGTGACTGAGGGCAGATATTAATAGCCTGGAGAGGGTCCATGGTTATTGCCCCCCCCCCCCCTGGCTAAAAACACCTGCCCCCAGCCACCCCAGAAAAGGCACATCTGGAAGATGCGCCTATTCTGGCACTTGGCCACTCTCTTCCCATTCCCGTGTAGCGGTGGGATATGGGGTAATGAAGGGTTAATGCCACCTTGCTATTGTAAGGTGACATTAAGCCAGATTAATAATGGAGAGGCGTCAATTCTGACACCTATCCATTATTAATCCAATAGTCTGAAATGGTTAAAAAATACACAAACACATTATTAAAAATTATTTTAATGAAATAAAAACAAAGGTTGTTGTAATATTTTATTCAACGCCCAATCCAATCACTGTATTTTTTAACCATTATTGGATTAATAATGGATAGGTGTCAGAATTGACGCCTCTCCATTATTAATCTGGCTTAATGTCACCTTACAATAGCAAGGTGGCATTAACCCTTCATTACCCCATATCCCACCGCTACACGGGAATGGGAAGAGAGTGGCCAAGTGCCAGAATAGGCGCATCTTCCAGTTGTGCCTTTTCTGGGGTGGCTGGGGGCAGGTGTTTTTAGCCAGGGGGGATGGCCAATAACCGTGGACCCTCTCCAGGCTATTAATATCTGCCCTCAGTCACTGGCTTTACTACTCTGGCGGAGAAACTTGCGCGGGAGCCCACGCCAATTTTTTCCGCCATTTAACCCTTTAATTTAGTAGATAGAACGGCCAAATTTTGCATATACACACTACTAACATTAGTAGTGTGGAATATGCAAAAAAAAGGGGGATATGACATGGTTTACTGTATGTAAACCATGTCTCAAATCATGTCGGGTTTAGGAAGGAGAGAGCAAAAGCCGGCAATTGAATTACCAGCTTTAAAGCTATCTAGCGCTGGAAGAAATATCTACTATATAAAGCTGAATGTGTGTATGTGTGTGTGTATGTGTGTATGTATGTCCGGGATTGGCATCTGCACCGTCGCAGCTACAGCCACAAAATTTTGCACAGTCACACGTCTGGACCCCGAGAGCGTCATAGGCTATATTGTGAGGCGAAATTTTAACCCCGCGCGTTCCAATTCACCAAACAATTTTGCCCCTATCTACATAATGGGGAAAAAAGTGAAAGGAAAAGTGTTGGAGGCGTCGTAGCTACAGAAACAAAATTTTGCACAGTCACACGTGTGGACCCTGAGAGCGTCATAGGCTACGTTGTGAGGTGAAATTTTAACCCCGCACGTTCCAATTCACCAAACAATTTTGCCCCTATCTACATAATGGGGAAAAAGTGAAAGGAAAAGTGTTGGAGGCGTCGCAGCTACAGCCACAAAATTTTGCACAGTCACACGTCTGGACCCCGAGAGCGTCATAGGCTATGTTGTGAGGTGAAATTTTAACCCCGTGCTTTCCAATTCACCAAACAATTTTGCCCCTATCTACATAATGGGAAAAAATGAAAGGAAAAGTGTAGGAGGCAAATTGACAGCTGCCAGATGTGAACAAGGGGGACTTAAAGAATGAGAGCGATGGCGCCAAAGAGTATATAACGTACAGTTGCTAAGGTGGGGCCCCGACATGGGATACTCACCACACACGGGGATATGAACACACACAAAATGCGCCACACACTACCACGTGCTTGAACACATATTACCCTCAGCACACATTTCACCACAAATACACCAACCTCGCCACATAAAAGTCAAAACACAAAAGTCGCCACTCAAAACTCGCCACGCGCAGAACTCGCCACATGCAAAAACTAGGCTCTTGCAAAACTCGCCACAAGTGCAAAATTCTCCTCATGAAAAACTCGCCACACGCAAAACTTGCACACGCGGAAAAATTGCCACATGCACAAAAGTTGCAACACATGCAAAAGTTGCCTCACACAAAACTTGCACATACTCAAAAGGCACCACACATAAAACTCGCCACGCGCAAAACTCGCCATGCGCAAAACTTGCTGCACACAACTTGCTACTCTAACCTGTCACATGCAACTCGACACACAAAAAGTTGCTACACGCAACTTGACAAACGAAACTCGCCCTAAAACACACACAAGTCTGGTATTATCCTTCAAAAATAAAAATCTGATTAATAAGCAGACAAACTACAACAATGGTACCAGGAAATACGGCAGCTGTCAGTCACATGACCTGTCTATTATGTGTATGTGTGAGCTAATATATACTGCCAGGCTGCCAATTTAGCTTACAAATACTGAGGTAAAAATACTGAGCAAATAACGTGTGAACGAGGTCTAATACAGGAGGAGATGATACACAGGTATATACTATATACAGGGGAGATGACACACAGATATACACTATATACAGGAGAGATGACACACAGGTATATACTATATAGAGGAGGAGATGACATATAGGTACATATATATACAGGAGGAGATGACATACAGGTATATACTATATACAGGAGGAGATGACACACAGGTATATACTATATACAGGAGCAGATTACCTACACGTATATACTATATACAGGAGGAGATGACATACAGGTATATACTATATACAGGAGGAGATGACATACAGGTATATGCTATATATAGAAGATGACATGCAGGTATATACTATATGCAGGAGGAGATGACACTCAGATATATACTATATACAGGGGAGATGACACACAGGTATATACTATATACAGGAGGAGATGACATACAGGTATATGCTATATATAGAAGATGACATGCAGGTATATACTATATACAGGAGGAGATGACACACAGGTATATACTATATACAGGAGGAGATGACATACAGGTATATACTATATATAGAAGGAGATGACATTCAGGTATATACTATATATAGGGAAGATGACACACAGCAGGTATATACTATATACAGGGGAGATGACATACAGGTATATACTATATACAGGAGATGACATACAGATGTATACTATATATAAGGGAGATGACAAACATGTATATACTGAGGTGATGAGGTGAAAATGAGAGGTGTGAGGTGAAAATGAAAAGGTGTGAGTGCAAAATGAGAGGAGTGAGGAAAAATAGTGGAGTGATCAGAAAATGACAGATGTGAGGTTGAAATGACAAGTGTTAGGGGGGAATGAAAGGAGTGAGGGAGAAAATGAGAGGTGTGAGGGAGAAAATGAGAGATGTGAGGGGGAAAATGAGAGGCGTGATGGGAAAATAAGAGAAGTGAGGTGCTATAACTAACTACAGATATTTACTATGCCCAGGCAACGCCGGGCTCTTCAGCTAGTTAAGATATATATATATATATATATATATGTGTCTCACTGACATATATATATATATACCTATTCTATGTGTACACATTTATTCTACCTATTCTTCTGTAAGCTGTCAGTGTGATTTTACTGTACACCGCACTGAATTGCCGGCTTTTCTCTCTAACACCGCTGCGTATTTCTCGCAAGTCACACTGCTGGTCCGTGTGTGATCCGTATTTTTCAGGCTTCCATAGACTTTCATTGGCGTATTTCTTGCGCAGTACGGTGACAAACGCAGCATGCTGCGATTTTCTACGGCCGTAGAAAGCCGTATAATACGGATCAGTAAAATACGGCAGATAGGAGCAGGGGCATAGAGGATAATTGTGCCGTTTGTTTTGCGAGTTTTACGGACGTATTTTCTGCGCTCATACGTCCGTAAAACTCGCTAGTGTGACGCCGGCCTTATAGTCCGTTCTTTGTAGGTGGGAAAACTTGCAAAATCGTCAGAGTATCAAATACTTATTTTCCCCATTGTATGTAGAAAATCACAGTGAACTCCATTTGCTTGAGTGGGATCAGTGCTGGCCATTACGCATTCTATAGTCAGGGCACAGGGAAAATCTGAAAATTTGTCAGTTTTCCAAATGTGGGGACACCAGAGCCCCAATGATTATAATGTGATCCCTTGTGCTGTGCACAACTCTCTACTTATTTTTGTACATAATCGGAACCACCTCTCTGCCAAGATCTTTAGGTTTTTTTTTTCTCTGTCTGTCACACATTTAAATTGAATATAATTTCCATTATTCATTTCAAAATATGTAAATGAGGATATGTTCCTTTGTCCGTGGGCAAATTCTCACTATTGTTAACCAATTGTGTGTAGTTTAAAGCAATCAAGACAAATAGAACACTAGCAAAAGGCTTAGGCTATGTGCACACGTATAATGGTCCACTGCGGATTTTTCCGCAGCGGATTTGATAAATCTGCATCAAAAACGCTGCGTTTTTGCTGCAGATTTATTGCGGATTTACCGCGGTTTTTCTGCAGATTTCACTGCGGTTTTACAACTGCGGTTTTCTATAGGAGCAGCTGTAAAACCGCTGCGGAATCCGCAGAAAGAAGTGACATGCTGCGGAATGTAAACCGCTGCATTTCCATGCGTTTTTTTCCGCAGCATGTGCACAGCGTTTTTTGTTTCCCATAGGTTTACAATGTAATGTAAACTCACGGGAAACTGCTGCGGACCCGCAGCTGCGGAAACGCTGCGGATCCGCAGCGTTTTCTGCATCGTGTGCACATATCCTTAAGGCCGGCGTCACACTAGCGAGTTTTACGGACGTGTGAGCGCATAAAATACGTCCGTAAAACACGCATTACACACGGCCCAATTATTCTCTATGCCCCAGCTCCTATCTGCCGTATTTTACTGATCCGTATTATATGGCTTTCTACGGCCGTAGAAAATCGCAGCATGCTGCGTTTGTCACCGTATTGCGCAAAAAAAATCACCAATGAAAGTCTATGGAAGCCAGAAAAATGCGGATTACACACGGACCAGCAGTGTGACTTGCGAGAAATACGCAATTCAGTGCGGTGTACAGTAAAATCACACTGACAGCTTACAATAGAATAGGTAGAATAAATGTGTACACATAGAATAGGTATATATATATATATATGTCAGTGAGACACATATATGTATATATATTAATATTTCATACAGCGCTAGTTGGCTTAAAAGCCGGTAATTCAATTGCTAGCTTTTGCTATCTCCTTCCAAAACCCAACATGATATGAGACATGGTTTACATACAGTAAACCATGTCATATTCCCATTTTTTTTGCATATTCCACACTACTAATGTTAGTAGTGTGTATGTGCAAAATTTGGGCGTTCTAGCTATTAAATTAAAGGGTTAAATGGCGGAAAAAATTGGCGTGGGCTCCCGCGCAATTTTCTCCGCCAGAGTAGTAAAGCCAGTGACTGAGGGCAGATATTAATAGCCTGGAGAGGGTCCACGGTTATTGGCCCCCCTCCGGCTAAAAACACCTGCCCCCAGCCACCCCAGAAAAGGCACATCTGGAAGATGCGCCTATTCTGGCACTTGGCCACTCTCTTGCCATTCCCGTGTAGTGGTGGGATATGGGGTAATGAAGGGTTAATGTCACCTTGCTATTGTAAGGTGACATTAAGCCAGATTAATAATGGAGAGGCGTCAATTCTGACACCTATCCATTATTAATCCAATTGTATGAAATGGTTAAAAAAAACACAAACACATTATTAAAAAATCTTTTAATGAAATAAAAACACAGGTTGTTTTAATATTTTATTATTCTGGTAATCCACCTGAAGACCCTCGCTCTGTGACAAAGAAAAAATAATAAACCAACAATATCCATACCTTCCGAGGATCTGTCACGTCCCACGATGTAAATCCATCTGAAGGGGTTAGTTTTTTTTACAGCCAGGAGCTCTGCTATAATGCAGCTATGCTCCTGACTGTAAAACCCCAGCGAATGAATGGAAACTAGGTCAATGACCTGTAGTTACCTTCATTCGCGGTGAGGCGCCCTCTGCTGGATGTCCTTCAAGCGTGGGAAAAAATCAAAAAAGTTCCCAGGCTCGAGTTCATATGAGGACAACCAGCAGAGGGCGCCTGGTTTATTATTTTTTTTTTGTCACAGAGCGAGGGTCTTCAGGTGGATTACCAGAATAATAAAATATTAAAACAACCTGTGTTTTTATTTCATTAAAAGATGTTTTAATAATGTGTTTGTGGTTTTTTTAACTATTTCATACAATTGGATTAATAATTAATAGGTGTCAGAATTGACGCCTCTCCATTATTAATCTGGCTTAATGTCACCTTACAATAGCAAGGTGACATTAACCCTTCATTACCCCATATCCCACCGCTACATCTTCCAGATGTGCCTTTTCTGGGGTGGCTGGGGGCAGATGTTTTTAGCCAGGGGGGGGCCAATAACCATGGACCCTCTCAAGGCTATTAATATCTGCCCTCAGTCACTGACTTTACTACTCTGGTGGAGAAAAGTGCGCGGGAGCCCACGCCAATTTTATCCGCCATTTAACCCTTTAATTTAATAGTTAAAACGCCCAAATTTTGCACATACACACTACTAACATTAGTAGTGTGGAATATGCAAAAAAATGGGAATATGACATGGTTTACTGTATGTAAATCATGTCACATATCATGTCGGGATTTGGAAGGAGATAGCAAAAGCCGGCAATTGAATTACCGGCTTTTAAGCTATCTCGCGCTGGATGAAATATTAATATATATATATATATATACAGTGGGGCAAAAAAGTATTTAGTCAGTCAGCAATAGTGCAAGTTCCACCACTTAAAAAGATGAGAGGCGTCTGTAATTTACATCATAGGTAGACCTCAACTATGGGAGACAAACCGAGAAAAAAAAATCCAGAAAATCACATTGTCTGTTTTTTTAACATTTTTTTTGCATATTATGGTGGAAAATAAGTATTTGGTCAGAAACAAACAATCAAGATTTCTGGCTCTCACAGACCTGTAACTTCTTCTTTAAGAGTCTCCTCTTTCCTCCACTCATTACCTGTAGTAATGGCACCTGTTTAAACTTGTTATCAGTATAAAAAGACACCTGTGCACACCCTCAAACAGTCTGACTCCAAACTCCACTATGGTGAAGACCAAAGAGCTGTCAAAGGACACCAGAAACAAAATTGTAGCCCTGCACCAGGCTGGGAAGACTGAATCTGCAATAGCCAACCAGCTTGGAGTGAAGAAATCAACAGTGGGAGCAATAATTAGAAAATGGAAGACATACAAGACCACTGATAATCTCCCTCGATCTGGGGCTCCACGCAAAATCCCACCCCGTGGGGTCAGAATGATCACAAGAACGGTGAGCAAAAATCCCAGAACCACGCGGGGGGACCTAGTGAATGAACTGCAGAGAGCTGGGACCAATGTAACAAGGCCTACCATAAGTAACACACTACACCACCATGGACTCAGATCCTGCAGTGCCAGACGTGTCCCACTGCTTAAGCCAGTACATGTCCGGGCCCGTCTGAAGTTTGCTAGAGAGCATTTGGATGATGCAGAGGAGTTTTGGGAGAATGTCCTATGGTCTGATGAAACCAAACTGGAACTGTTTGGTAGAAACACAACTTGTCGTGTTTGGAGGAAAAAGAATACTGAGTTGCATCCATCAAACACCATACCTACTGTAAAGCATGGTGGTGGAAACATCATGCTTTGGGGCTGTTTCTCTGCAAAGGGGCCAGGACGACTGATCCGGGTACATGAAAGAATGAATGGGGCCATGTATCGTGAGATTTTGAGTGCAAACCTCCTTCCATCAGCAAGGGCATTAAAGATGAAATGTGGCTGGGTCTTTCAACATGACAATGATCCAAAGCACACCGCCAGGGCAACGAAGGAGTGGCTTCGTAGGAAGCATTTCAAGGTCCTGGAGTGGCCTAGCCAGTCTCCAGATCTCAACCCTATAGAAAACCTTTGGAGGGAGTTGAAAGTCCGTGTTGCCAAGCGAAAAGCCAAAAACATCACTGCTCTAGAGGAGATCTGCATGGAGGAATGGGCCAACATACCAACAACAGTGTGTGGCAACCTTGTGAAGACTTACAGAAAACGTTTGACCTCTGTCATTGCCAACAAAGGATATATTACAAAGTATTGAGATGAAATTTTGTTTCTGACCAAATACTTATTTTCCACCATAATATGCAAACAAATTGTTAAAAAAACAGACAATGTGATTTTCTGGATTTTTTTTTCTCAGTTTGTCTCCCATAGTTGAGGTCTACCTATGATGTAAATTACAGACGCCTCTCATCTTTTTAAGTGGTGGAACTTGCACTATTGCTGACTGACTAAATACTTTTTTGCCCCACTGTATATATATGTGTCTCACTAACATATATATATATATATATATATATATATGACAGTACATATGTTTTTATTATTTTTTGAGCACATGGATCCCTTGTATATCCGTATGTCGGTTTAAACCGCGAGAAAATCTCGCAGTAAGGATGCCAGACGGATTACATACGGAAGATGCCATGCGCAAAGTACGCTGACACACCCTGCCTACGGAGGAGATACGGACCACTATTTTGGGGACTTTTCTGCGTATTACGGCCGTAAATTACGGACCGTATTTTTATATGCTGAGTGTGACGCCAGCCTAATATAGAGGCATAGCTAGGGGTTCAGCTCAGGGAGAATCGAAACATTTGAATGGGCCCTTAACTGTTGACCCTAATTATAACTAGCATATGAAGAAACACAGCACTCTGGGTTGTATAATTGTAGGTGCTCAAGTAGGGTATTTAGTCCGTCCTAGAAAATATTCAAAATAACTTGGCACTCAAATTTTATTGAAAAGGTTTGTTCATTTATGATGCATCCAGACAATAAAAATCTTGTTGAACGTTTTCGATCCAAACTGGACCTTCATCAGTACAATCTGGTTCAGTAGTGTAGATTTTTTCTCCTTAAACAGTAGTGTCTCAGAGTAATATTTAAGGTACCTGGTGCTCGGGGTCCGTTTGTATAATTGGACTGTGTGTCCTTAGGATGCGACAGGTGGTCGCCAAAAGTATGTGCGGTATGGAGGCTCAGCGCTTCTGCTGCTTGCGTGCTGTCTCGCTATGGGTATGCGTTGTCTGTCCGGCGTGTACTTCCTGGTTAAGTTCCAGGGAGTCTGCGTCCTTCATTTATTACGCATCCAGACAATAAAAATCTTGTCGAACATACTACTAAAATGCTTGTGCATGCCCTCATCATCTCCCATCTCGACTACTGCAACGTCCTTTTCTGTGGCCTCCCTGATAACACCCTTGCACCTCTCCAGTCCATCCTTAACTCTGCTGCCCGACTAATTCATCTCTCTCCTTACTACTCCTCCGCTTCTCCCCTCTGCAAATCTCTTCACTGGCTCCCATTCCCTCAGCGTATCCTGTTCAAATTGCTAATACTGACCTACAAAGCCATCCATAACCTGATTCCTCCATATATCTCTGAACTAATCTCCCGATATCTTCCCTCACGTGATCTCCGGTCCTCCCAAGACCTCCTTCTCTCCTCCACACTTATTCTCTCCTCACCCAACCGCCTTCAAGACTTCTCCCGAATATCCCCCATCATCTGGAATTTCTTGCCCCAACACGTCCAACTATCAACCACATTCGGATCATTCAGACGGAACCTGAAAACTCACCTCTTCAGGAAAGCTTACAGCCTGCACTGACCCCGCTGCTTCCTCACCACTATCGGAGCTACCACCTCACAAACACCGGAGCTGTTGCAACCCCCCAACCTACAGTCTACTTCCCCACCATCCTGTAGAATGTAAGCCCACAAGGGCAGGGTCCTCGCCCCTCTGTATCAGTCTGTGATTGTTAGTTTGTTTACTGTAAGTGATATCTGTAATTTGTATGTAACCCCTTCTCATGTACAGCACCATGGAATCAATGGTGCTATATAAATTATTATTATTAATAATAATAATAATAATAATAATAATAATAATAATAATGGTTGTCCATCAAAAACATCAAGTTGAAAGTTCCCTCCTGGAAACTGCATACCATGTTCATTGGTCTGTATAAGGTGGTCGCTGTCATTAATCCTGTAGCTTTTCGCCTTGAGTTACCACAAGCACTTAAGATTCACAATTCCTTTCACAGTTCATTGCTTTAAAAGTATGTTACATCGTCTAATTCATCACGAGTCATGTTGGATGCTTATTTAGAATTTCAGGTAGTAAGAATTGTTGATTCTTGTTTCGTCCGTCGTTCCCTCCAATACCTGGTGCGATGGAAAGGTTATGGTCCGAAGGAGAAAATGTGGGTACTGGCATCTGAAGTTAATGCCGGTAGATTGGTTTGTTCTTTTCATGTAGTTCATCTGGACAAAACTGGCCCTGAGTGTCCGGAGACCCCGGGTAGAAGATGGGTACTGTCACGTGTAAGCTGCACCCGGGTGGTACTTGTGGTGCACCTGGGATCAGAAGTTGTGGTCTAAGGGGTAAGGTTTCTCCTTGTAGAGAGTGACATACCAGCTTTGGCTTGTCAAAGTAAGGAGGCTTATTCGCCGTGCAATGCTCCTCTGGGAAATTTAATATGCAAATTGCCTCTTCAGGAAGAAAGAGGACTTGAACTCTAAAGCGCCACCTAAGTCATATTGCAAGATTCGTTAAAGGGTTGACTGTGACTTGTAGGATCACTACTTCCAGCAGGTGGCGCTATAGAGTTCAAGTCCTCTTTCTCTTTGAAGAGGCAATTTGCATAAGAGATTAGATGATCACAGGTCATCTTTGCTTTGGAGCCTACACGACCATTCACATGAGTGGTGCAGGTTTACTCTTTCTTTTGGTATGGAAGGGGTTAAGAGTCCTTGGTTTAAGTCTGCTGAGATTCCGTCTGGCTTTGGTCTCACCTGCTGCTTTTTGGTGCACTACCCCTTCACTATTTAAACTCACTTCTGGCTTCCTCCCATGCCAGCAATAGGCATCTTTCTGCCCTGGCATGACAATTAGTCCACAAACTGTATACCCCCACATTAGCTCCAAAACTGTATAATGGCCCCCACATTAGTTTCCATGTTGTATAATGCCCTTCACATTAGCTTCCACACTGTATAAAGGACCCCACATTAGCTTACATGTTGCATAATGGTCCCCACATTAGCTTCCACACCGTATAATGGCCCCCACATCAGTTTCCATGTTGTATAATGGTCTTCACATTAGCTTCCACACTGTATAATGGCCCCCACATTAGCTTCCATGCTGTTTAATGGCCCCCATATTAGCTTCCACACTGTATAATGGTCCCTGTATTAGTCACCAAACTTTATAATGGCTTCCACAGTAGTGCCTACACTATATAATGGGCTCCACATTAGCTCATGCACTGTATAATGGTTCCCACATTAGCGCCAAACTATATAATGGTTCCCACATTAGCGCCGAACTATATAATGGGCCCCACATTAGCTCCTGCACTGTATAGTGGGTCCCACATTAGCCCCCAATCTGTAGAATGGCCCACATCATTAGCTTCCACGCTGTATAATGGCTTCCACACTTGCATTAGCCCCCAAACTGTACACCATGTTCCAAATTATTATGCAAATGATATTTTTCTCAGATTTTCCTAAATGGTCGGTGAAAATGAGTCAGTCTAATAAGTCATCACCCGTTAGAGTATACATTGAATTTTATTGAATCCTCCCAATGATAACAGTATAATCTCCAAAATGAATAAAAACTCAAAATGCACTGTTCCAAATTATTAGGCACAGTAGAATTTCTAAACATTTGATTTGTTAAAAAGAAATGAAAATGCTCATTTGTGGATTTTGCAGCATTAGGAGGTCACATTCACTGAACAAAACAGCTATTTAACTCCAAAACATCCTAACAGGCCAAGTTACATGTTAACATAGAACCCCTTCTTTGATATCACCTTCATAATTCTTGCATCTATTGAACTTGTGAGTTTTTGGAGAGTTTCTGCTTGTATTTCTTTGCATGAAGCCAGAATAGCTTCCCAGAGCTGTTTTGATGTGAACGGCCTCCCACCCTCATAGATCTTTTGCTTGATGATACTCCAAAGGTTCTCTATTAGGTTGAGGTCAGGGGAAGATGGTGGCCACACCATGAGTTTATCTCCTTTATGCCCATAGTAGCCAATGACTTAGAGGTATTCTTTGTTCTTTGCAGCATGGGATGGTGAATTGTCATGCATGAAGATGATTTTGCTCCTGAAGGCACGTTTCTGCTTTTTATACCATGGAAGAAAGTTGTCAGTTAGAAACTCTATATACTTTGCAGAGGTAATTTTCACACCTTCAGGAACCTTAAAGGGCCCTACCAGCTGTTTCCCCATGAGTATAATGTAACCCCATAGAATAAAACACAGCCCACCTCCCCATAATATATAATGTAGCCCCCCATAGAATATAATGCAGCCCCCATAGTATATAACACAACCTCCCCCATAGTATATAACCCAACCTCCCCCATAGAATATAATATACCCCCACAATAGTATATACCACAGCCACATAGTACATAACATGACCTCCCCATAGAAGATAATATACTCCCCATAGTATATAGCAAAGCCCGCATAGTATATAGCACAGCCCACATAGTAGATAGCACAGCCCACACAGCAGTATACAGCACAGCCCACACAGTAGTATATACAGCACAGCCCAAACAGTAGTATATACAGCACAGCCCACACAGTAGTATATACAGCACAGCCCACACAGTGGTATATCCAGCACAGCCCGCACAGTGGTATATCCAGCACAGCCCGCACAGTGGTATATCCAGCACAGCCCGCACAGTGGTATATCCAGCACAGCCCACATCTCTCCTCCTCCCCCCGAGAATGTCCCCACAGTCCAGAAAAAAAACAAAACAAAAAAAAACACTCCTCACCTTTCCTCGTGCCCCGCGTTGCTTCCTGCTCCTGTCTCAGCGGCTGCAGTCTGCCCGGGACACAGCAGGTGCGCAATGATATGACGTCATTGCGCACCCGCAGTGTCAGAGGCAGAGCAGGGAATGATGGGAGAGGGAGCATCTGTAGGCGCTCTCTCCTCCATCATTGCATTCAACTGTACCGGCGTCATAGATGCCGGTATAGTTGAATGCGACGGCAGGGGGGTGAGTCGTCGTCGGCGGGGGGAGGCGGATCGAGCGGCCCACGACTGGCACCGGCCCTTCTGGCATTTGCCAGAAGTGCCCGATGGCCAGTCCGGCCCTGCCCATAGATCTGTTGACAATTGTTTTGCTTTCCCCATAACTCACAATCCAGAAACATCAGTGGCTGGATTAAAGATGCAAGAGTCTGTCTGGATCCCAGAAACTCACTCAGCTTTTATGCACACACACTGACTACAAGCAAACAGGTCACAGGTGAGGATGTTTAGTAGCCATTCAAACCCATTTGTGTCAACTTCTGGGCATGTTATCAGGCCAAAATCACCAGGGTATGTGAACCTTTCATCAGGATCAGTTGGATGTTTTGGGTTGTCATTATGATTTTAAAAGAGAAAACACAGAGAATAAATGACTTCACCCAACCATTAACCATGAGTGGAGAAAAAGTTTTGGTGTTTTCAAATTCCCTGAAAAAGGCCAAGAAAGCCAAAATTCTTCCAGGGTCTGTAAACTTTTGAGCACAACTGTAGTAATGCTGTATAAGGGGAATGCGGCTGCACTATATATGGGGTCACATTGCTTTCCCCTGCATGATTCACCAGTCTACTAATGTGGCTTGATACCACTAGACCATATAGTAGGCATCGTAGGCTAGCGGAGAAGGCTGATTCAACAATATAAACAGAGCAGAAAGTGGCGGTAAAGATTTGTCTTCAATCAGCAGAATTCTGTATGTCAGATAAAAGCCCCGATGATAGCAGTTCTCTACAACATTTGTTATAGTTTGTAGTTAGAGGAGCACAGTCTGGCCACCTTACATAAAGCAACTCTAAAGTCATCACTATAGCTACGTATGGTCATTCAGTGACCAGGAGCAAACACTGGTTAATACTTCATCTGTTAATGCATACAAAAATTTTGTACTCCAAGAAAGTGCAAATGATAATGTATTTACAGGAAAGACTAGTACAGAGATTTAATCAATAAGGAGAGAGAAGAGCTGGCAGCAGTCGTTGATCACGATGGTGATCCTAGTCAGTGGCGTACCGCCAATGGCAGCAGGCCACGCAACTGCTATGGGGCCTGGTGGGCAGAGGGGGCCCACATCGGGCCCCGTCTCTACTGCTCATCGGGCCACAGTGGCAGGCTTCTACCGGTGCAGTAACTGAACCTGCGTCCGAGACGCAGGTTCAGTTAAACTCTATTGCCGTGCGGGCCGGCACAGCAATAGTTAAAAGCCGCCTGCCAATCGGAGGCTGGCAGCTGCCGTCAGCGCGCACGTCACTGGTGTATGACGTCATTGTCATTCGCCGACAAGTGCGCGCTTGAACTGCATGGATGGATCATCCGCGACAGGAGTACAGTTAGGTAAGGAGAGAGGTTTTTTTCACCCCTTTCTGCCAGCTGACGGGATAGTACGTCAGCTGGCAGACTACCCCGCTTTGAGGTGGGCTCCGGCGGTGAGCCCACCACAAAGCAGCGACATGTCAGCTGTTATCAATTAATAAAAAAAAGGATTAATCTGATTGCTAAACGGCGTTGTGAAAAAAAAAATCAAAACGCCAAAATTACGTTTTTTTGGTAGCCACGACATTAAAATGCAATAACGGGCGATCAAAAAAAGTATCTGCACAAAAGTGGTATAATTAAAAACGTCAGCTTGGGACACAAAAAAATAAGCCTTCCCCAGATCACGAAAAATGGAGACATTACGGGTATCGGAAAATGGCGCAATTTATTTATTTTTATTTTTTTTTAGCAAATTTTGGAATTTTTTTTCAGAACCTAGACATGTTTGGTGTCTATGAACTCATAATGACCTGGAGAATCATAATTGCAGGTCAGTTTTAGCAGTTAGTAAACCTAGCAAAAAAAGACAAACAAAAAACAAGTGTGGTGTTGCACTTTTTTTGCAATTGCATCTCACTTGGAATGTTTTCCCTGTTTTCTGTTACACAACATGGTACAACCCATGGTATCGTTCAAAAGTACAACTCTTCCCGCAAAAAATAAGCCCTCATATGGCCATATTGACATAAAATTAAAAAACCTATGGCTCTGGAAAGAAGGGGAGTGAAAAACTAAAACGAAAAAAACTCCGGGGGATTAAGGTGTTACATTTTTAATTGATAGCGGTATGGGGGCAGGATGGGAGACACAGGTGGCAGGATGAGAGACACAGGTGTCAGGATGGGAGGCACAGGTGGCAGGATGGGAGACATGGTGGCAGGATGAGAGACACAGGTGTCAGGATGGGAGGCACAGGTGGCAGGATGGGAGACATGGTGGCAGGATCATGGAGCAGGGTAGAGACAGATGGGGCAGGATCACAGGGCAGGATGGAGACAGATGGGGCAGGATCCCGGGGCAGGATGGAGACAGATGGGGCAGGATCACGGGGCAGGATGGAGACAGATGGGGCAGGATGGAGACAGATGGGGCAGGATGGAGACAGATGAGGCAGGATGATGGGACAGATGGGGCAGGATGACGGGACAGATGGATACAGATGGAACAGGATCACAGGGCAGGATGGAGAAAGATGGGGCAGGATCACGGGGCAGGATGGAGACAGATGGAGCAGCATCACGGGGCAGGATGGAGACAGATGGGGCAGGATCACGGGGCAGTATGGAGACACATGGTGCAGGATCATGGGGCAGGATGGAGACACAGGTTGCAGGATCATGGGCAGGATGGAAACAAGGAGACAGATGGGGCAGGATCATGGGACAGATGGGGCAGGATGATGGGACAGATGGGGCAGGATGATGGGACAGATGGGGCAGGATGACGGGACAGATGGGGCAGAATGATGGGATAGATGGGGCATGGATCATGGGACGGATGGGACAGGATCATGTGACAGATGGGGTAGGATTATGGGACAGATGGGGTAGAATCATGGGACAGATGGGGCAGGATCTCCTGTTTATTATTTTTTTATAATGATCAGTATTGTAGTATTCAGTCACTATGTGGTGGTAATATGTTGTACGGCCATGGTGTGGCGGTATTTGTTCCTTGTATGCGCTATTTGGTCACTATGTGGTGGTAATATGTGGTCTAATCATGGTGTGGTGATATTTGTTCCTTGTATGTGGTATGATTGGTCACCATGTGGTGGTAATATGTGATCTGGACATGGTGCGGTGGTATTTGTCGCCTTGTATATGATATTATTTGGTCACTGTGGTGGTAATATATGGTCTGGACATGGTGTGGCAGTATTTGTTCCTTGTATGTGGTATTATAGGTCTCTATGTGGTGGAAATATGGTGTCTAGTCATGGTAAGGTGGTATTTGTCCCTTGTATGTGATATTATTGGTCATTTTAAAATTTGAAAAATAAATAAAAATATACCTAAATTGTATTGGATATTTTAACAAATGATTAATAGGATAGAGTAGAGTAAAGCTCGGCTAAAAGAGTCTACCTTGTCGTTTTGGCAGCTTAAAAAAATCTTTTGGCAAAAGCAGCTGGCTATATGTGTGATCTGGTGATGGGAACTGTTTAATGTGTGATTGGTGAGAAGTGGAGTTTTTCCAAGACAGAGCGGTGGTGCTGTGGACAGTTTGAGGCGTGGAGCCTGGGCGGAGTCTCCAGGGGACCCCGAAATTCCTAGTGGCAGCCCTGCCCGCCATAGTCAGACCGCAAAGGCTGTGCTGTGCCATGTGCTTTTAATTAAATGTGTGCGCCGCCTTCACTCTGTACCTGGCTCCTCCTAACTCCTTTCTAGTCCTGCACTGCTCCCGGCTGAATTCTCCGGCTGGATTTGCATAAGGGTGCCACACCTCCTGGCTGATGAGAGAGCAGTGTATGCTGGGCCCGGCAGGAAGTAATTGCACATGCAGGGGTGACACTGCACTTTTAATTGTGGTTGTGTATCACCCCAGCCACGTCATTACTAGCAGACACAGCCACCATGTCTGTTGAAGTGACCGCACTCAAACACTGGGGGAGCGGCCCGGGCTTCAACGGCGAGTGGGCCATTCTGAAGGGCCAGGGCCGTGTCTGTGACTGTGGCGGTCCTGCACTACCACATGCCTGAGGAGCTGGACAGGACACACACAGGCTGGAGGCAGGTGTGTGTGTGTGTGTGCATATATGATGTGAATATCTGTGTATGACTGTGTTCAAATATGTGGGTATATCTGTATGTATAAGCATGTATCTGTGTATATGTCTTCTATTTCAAGACAATCTCTTTCTTGGACAATGTTTGGCCTATATCTCTAACATGCATGCTTGGAGTTAAGAGCACCTGAAGCGCCCCCAGACGCAGGGCTGCGGGGTACTCAGTACCGGGCCTCTCTGTCTCTGTCCTGGGGTTGTCACTGTGGCTAGACCCGGTCCGTGACCCTGCTAAGGGGCATCCAATGAAAGGTGATGAAAGTTTGTCAAGTGTTCGTGACGCCACCTGTGGTATTTGGTCAGGGTGACCGACGCTGCTCCGGAGTCCACTGGGGTGATGTTATGGCAGCTAGATGGAATACCTTCCCACAGGTGAATTGTTTCCCCAGGGCTTCCCAGTAGTGTAGATGGTGATGATGTGAGGTGCAGTCAATAACGAGGTCACAAAGGGTGCAGTCTCTTTACCTCTTTGCTGAAGACTTCGGGGTCCGCAATCCAGAGCACTGCTAACTGGGCTGGCTGAGTCCGGCCGGTCCGAAGGCACATCCAAAGTTCCCTTTGCAGGTGGAAATCGGTGCCTACCAACTAGCGCCTGTGTGTTGTAGTCCTTCCCTGCTGAGCATTCGGGATAGTCCTCACAACTTTCGTATTCGTTCGTTCTCTCTCTCTCCATCCCCCAAGTTTATCTGGCTAGGACGCACCCGTTTGATGGGAAGGCCTGGAGTTATTCTGGGACCCTAGAGACGCCCCTCTCCCACAATTGCCCCCTATGTCTGCTTAGGTGATTTCAGGTAGACAGCCAACCTATAATCAACTGTCCTGCCGCTGTTTGAAGTAATGCTTGAAGTCTGTTACTTCCTCGGCGTTCCGGACACCGGCTACGCGCCTCAGTAGGATGTTGCCGATCTCGGGGCACGACTCCTACTGGTTCTATCTCCTTGTGCTGTGATCTCGTTTCTCACTTCTCCACAATATCCTTCGCTTCGTGTCCTTCCTTAGGATGCCGCCGCAAGGTAGTGCAGGCGTGGCTCTGTAATGATCTGTCCTTTCTGCTAGGTACCTAACAGGAACCCACCCCTGACAGGTCCTCCCTGGAGCTCTCCCAGGCTGCGTTCTCCCTAACTTTCTGTCCAACCCCCAGTTTTACCAGAGTGTGAGGAGTGGCCTAATACACAGTGCCCTTTGCTTCCCCTGGTGGCAGGAGTGTGAAGTGTAATGTGTGACTGTGATACCTGGTCAGGTGAACTCCTTTAGTGCAATCAGACATAACATCACTCCCCTTAGTGGCAGAGTGACATTACTGCAACGACCAGGACTCTGGGGCGCTGCACACCTGTTGATGATTTTTTTTTTTTGTAGGGGGGGCGGCATTCAGACTTTTGCTATCCGGCCCCATGATTTCTATGTACGCCCCTGATTCTAGTGCAACATTTCAATTACACTTTTTTTTTTCATTCTTCTTGCAGAAGCAATCAACCCTATACTATGTCTAAAAGAATAAAAATCTAACTCAATGTATATTTGCACACAGTTTTTGAAGCAACGCGGCAGGGAAGCTCATGTTCTTTCTACTGAAGATAGTTCTTAATGACATTGGCTGTATGTTTGGGGTCATTGTCTTGCTAAAGAATGAAATTGAAAGCAATTGGACTACTACATGAGGCATAGATCTGATTGTCAGCCAAGGACACTTACTGCAGCAAATGAGACAGATCATGCTCACTTCTCTTTGAAATCGTAAGAACTGGAAGCAACCAATGCAACCCAGCTACATAAAGCTACTGTTGTAGAGAGAAGTCTTGCCAGAAGTGATCTTCATAGAAGAATTGTGGCAAAACCCATATCTTCAACTGGAAACAAAGGCCAAGAGACTCAACTAAGCACAAAACATAAGAAATGGGTGCAAAAATATGTCAGCAGTTTCTCTGGACCAATAAGTCTAGTCTAGTGTCTGCATGCAACAAAGAAACTTGGTGAAGGCTCCTTGCAAGTTTAGGGATGCATTTTGGCCAATGGAATTGGGGATTTGATCTGGATTATTGGTGTCCTCAATGCTGAGAAATACAGAAAGATACTTACCCATCATGCAATACCATCAGGGAGACATCTTATTGGCTCCCAATCTACTTTGCAGTGTGACAAGGATCCCAAACAGACAGCCAATGTTATTAAGATCAACCTTCACCATGAGGAAGAACAAAAAGTTCTGGAAGTGATGATATGGTCCCCACAGAGCCCTGATCTGAATATCATTGAGTCTGGGATGACATGATGAGTCAGAAGGATTTGCACAAGCCTCATACATAGAAGATCTGTGGTTAATTCTCCAAGATGCTGGAAATAACCTGCCTGCCAAGCTCCTTCAAAAAGTGCATTCAAGAGTACCTAGAAGAATTGATGCCTTGATGCTGTTTTGAAGGTAAAGGGTAGTCACAAAATATTTATTTGATTTAGATTTCAATTTTGTTCATTCACTTTGCAGTTTGTAAACTGGAATACTCTTAATTTCATTTTTCAAAGTATTCTTACTGTGCAGACTTTTTCCACACTTGCCTAAAAGTTTACCCCAATACTGAAGATAGATGTGAGGAACCTCTAGCATAGATCAATTAATAGTTTGGAGTTTTACTACCCATTTACCGTGGAGTCCAATTGTCATTCCTGTGAAACTTGAGGTAATTTCTTATTTCTTGTTAGTTAGTAATGCAGTTCCTCTGTAATGTGGAGCTGATTGCCCCTTTGTAGCTATAATAGCTTCAACACTTTTGAGTAGAAATTGTAAAACCATTTAGAGGTCACTGTGCGGATATTTGTCAATTCATCCAGACAAGCTTTCTTGAGATTAGAGTGCTGATGTTGTAGGAGAGGGCTGAGCTCACAATCTGTGTTCTATTAAATCTCAAAGGTCTTCGATGGGGTTGAGATCGGGGCTCCGTTTGGCCAGTCTTGCTTTTCCACAGCAAAGTCCCCCTTACCATGCCTTTATGGACCTTGCTTTGTGCCCTAGGGCATAGTCCTGCTGGAACAGAAAAGGGCCTTCCCAAACCGTTCCCACAAAATTGGGAGATACAGTTATCCAAAATATCATTAAGATTTCCCTTCACCGGAACAAATAAACTTAGGCCATTGCCTGAAAACCAAGGGTTGAATGTATTATACTGGGGGCAATGGAATTCAATGAAAAACCTAACTTCAATGATTAACTGTACCCCAATATTTTCTTCATATCATACAGTTAGGTCCATATATATTTGGACAGAGACAACATTTTTCTAATTTTGGTTATGGACATCACCACAATGAATTTTAAACAAAACAATTCAGATGCAGTTGAAGTTCAGACTTTCAGCTTTCATTTGAGGGTATCCACATTAAAATTGGATGAAGGGTTTAGGAGTTTCAGCTCCTTAACATGTGCCACCCTGTTTTTAAAGGGACCAAAAGTAATTGGACAGATTCAATAATTTTAAATAAAATGTTCATTTCTAGTACTTGGTTGAAAACCCTTTGTTGGCAATGACTTCCTGAAGTCTTGAACTCATGGACATCACCAGATGCTGTGTTTCCTCCTTTTTGATGCTCTGCCAGGCCTTCACTGCGGTGGTTTTCAGTTGCTGTTTGTTTGTGGGCCTTTCTGTCTGAAGTTTAGTCTTTAACAAGTGAAATGCTGCTCAATTGGGTTGAGATCAGATGACTGACTTGGCCATTCAAGAATATTCCACTTCTTTGCTTTAATAAACTCCTGGGTTGCTTTGGCTTTATGTTTTGGGTCATTGTCCATCTGTAGTATGAAACGACGACGAATCAGTTTGGCTGGATCTGAGCACACAGTATGGCGGCTCTGAATACCTCAGAATTCATTCGGCTGCTTCTGTCCTGTGTCACATCATCAATAAACACTAATGACCCAGTGCCACTGGCAGCCATGCATGCCCAAGCCATCACACTGCCTCCGCCGGGTTTTACAGATGATGTGGTATGCTTTGGATCATGAGCTGTACCACGCCTTCGCCATACTTTTCTCTTTCCATCATTCTTGTAGAGGTTGATCTTGGTTTCATCTGTCCAAAGAATGTTCTTCCAGAACTGTGCGGCTTTTTTAGATGTTTTTAGCCTTTTTATTCTTGATGCTTATGAGTGGCTTGCACCGTGCAGTGAACCCTCTGTATTTACTTTCATGCAGTCTTCTCTTTATGGTAGATTTGGATATTGATACGCCGACCTCCTGGAGAGTGTTGTTCACTTGGTTGGCTGTTGTGAAGGGGTTTCTCTTCACCATGGAGATTATTCTGCGATCATCCACCACTGTTGTCTTCTGTGGGCGCCCAGGTCTTTTTGCATTGATGAGTTCACCAGTGCTTTCTTTCTTTATCAGGATATACCAAACTGTAGATTTTGCCACTTCTAATATTGTAGCAATTTCTCGGATTGTTTTTTTCCATTTTCTCAGCTTAAGGATGGCTTGTTTCACCTGCATGGAGAGCTCCTTTGACCGCATGTTTACTTCACAGCAAAACCTTCCAAATGCAATCACCACACCTCAAATCAACTCCAGGCCTTTTATCTGCTTAATTGAGAATGACATAACGAAGGGATTGCCCACACCTGTCCATGAAATAGCCTTGGAGTCAATTGTCCAATTACTTTTGGTCCCTTTAAAAACAGGGTGGCACATGTTAAGAAGCCGAAACTCCTAAACCTTTCATCCAATTGTAATGTGGATACCCTCAAATAAAAGCTGAAAGTCTGAACTTCAACTGCATCTGAATTGTTTTGTTTAAATTTCATTGGGGTAATCTCTATAACCAAAATTAGAAAAATGTTGTCTCTGTCCAAATATATATGGACCTAACTATATATATGGACCTAACTGTATATCCATAGGAAAGCTAAATGGTGAAAGAGAGTAGAGGTCATTATAAACCAGATTCAATTTTGCCTGTATTACTATATAATACGCTAGAGGTTGAATATCACAAGAATGGAGGTCTGCATGATAAGCGAACAGTAGAAAGTAAACAATGAATATGATTTTGCTTTGAGTTCAGTGCAGAGAAGGGAAACTGCAGGGTCAGTCAATTAATAAGACAGGAGGTAACACGTTTCCTATGTTCGTGCTTATTGTGCATTACTACAGTAAATATGTTTTCTATAAGTATTGCTCAATATTTTGAACTACCGTATGCGATTTAGTTTGGTTCACGTTTTTCAGAATGTTTTTTATTAAACGAGATAGAAATTCACACCAAACTGAAGCTCCAGTCTTTCCCAATTCCATAAAAATCTTATTTTTCCAGAAATATATACAGTATCTGCATACTGCACTTTTCTGTGCTTGTATGTGACCACTCATAAAGTTCCCAGGAGATCATATATTCATAATTTTGTTCTCTATTTGGGCATCACATGGCTATACAAGGTGTTAGGGTTGGCGGAACGCACCGAATATATTTATTAAGTGAGAATGGTGCGTTCGCAACCCGGGATCCACCGTGCAGGAAAGAACCTGCTGTTAAGTAAATGGCGGCACTATATGGCGGTATGAAACAGCTCTGTTAGCTTCCTAGAGCAGCCGAGAAGGCAAAGCTCTATGCCCTGTTAGACTTTCACAGAGGCACAGGCTAACCACCCAATGAGAGCAGTCAGTGGTCATGCATGCACACAAAACTCCTCGCCGGAGATGCCAGCATTCTAGGGGCTTATTTCAGCCGGTCCCTGAACACATGCAAACAGATGACCATACTGGCGCAAAGCACATGACATATGAAGATACTAGCGCATGGCCATGCGGCCATGCGAGCCTTAAATAGTTGCAGCACATTCAGGACCTTTCAAAGAAGGACCAATGGAGTTGCTGCAGTACCTGAGCATGTGACCCTAGATCTCCACTGAGAGATCTTGCCCTGGGCATGCTCAGTGTGTGCAAAGTAGGACTTAGTCCCAGAAAAGCCTGCTCACCGCAGAACAGTGCAGGGTACAATAGCAGAGCCTGGAGAGGCAGTAGTAACCCTTTGCACAGTACCAGTCTCAGCGAGACGCTGGGAGCGACGTCTCCGCTGAGCAGGCTCCACTGCGGTCGATGCAGAATGGGAGACCGCAGCAGACATGGATCGAGATTCCCCCTGTGCAGCAGAGGAAACTCGACTCCTAACACAAGGTATAACAGAGTCACAGGGACTACAAGAACTTCTGTCTTCTGTGTCCAATGTAATGTACTTTTTGTTCTGGTAAATACAGTGTGTCCGTAAAGTCATGGTGCACTTTTGACCAGTCACTGGAAAGCAACAAAAAACGATAAAATGTGAAATCTGCTCCAAATAAGAGGAAAAATTCTCCCAGTTTCATACCTATTCATTGCAGTTCGATGTGGGCTCCATTTGTTGCCCTACACCCATCCAAACGATAGTGAAGTTCTTGCCACACACGGGTAAGGACGTCTGGTGTAACAGAGTGACTAACGTCTGTGATTCTCTGATTTAAGTGATTAATGTTGTTGATATGTTCAATGTACTCATGAGCAGGTCTGATATGATTGGGACAGAGAAAAGGCGACAATATGTAAAATATAAATAGATCCTGTGACTAGTCAAAAGTGCACCATGACTTTACGGACACACTGTATAAATAAACATAACAGAAACCATATGGGGCACATTGTAGTTAAAGCAGGCCTTTTCTGCTTTTGTTTGCATCCTTTATGTGATGGATCTGCATTACACTTATTTCTAATTTTTTCTAGGAATAAAGAAAGAGCAGTCAAAAATAATAGCTCGAAAAGAGCCTAAAAAGGATCATCCCCTCTTCTTTCTGCAGGAACACATGGCCCTTTTGCCTCCCGGCTTCCTGTTTGCCAGGGGAGGATGCTCTCCTGACTATTGACAGTTCTGAACAGCAGCATGGTTGCTCCATTGGTCAGAACTGAACAACTTTCCATGCTGCTAAGTGTTGCAGCTTTGCCTATGTAGCAAGGGAGAAGCACAAGGTCACTGAAACTGGCTGGTTCTAGGGATCCAGCCAGTGTCAGAAATGTACACAATGGAATAATCCTTCCATTCCTGAGAACAGAGGATTGTGCAGAGTTACTTGTTTTTACAAGCACTTTTCCATTTTAACCATTAATGAAGATGAGATAACCGCTTTAGTTCATAGCTAACATTTAAAGCCTTATTTTTGTTATTAGTTTATTACATATTGTAAAAATTACCATACACAAACTCTGGTACAAAACCAAGTGTAAAAAAATATTAAAAAGTGCCACGTAATCTCGTCCAAACGACAGGAGCCAGGCAGTCAAAGATCCAAAATGGCGAATGCATGTAAGGAGATGGACCGGACCTCGAGTACCTGCATGCCGGGTCCGGAACTGGAAAGGCTGCATCCTCTGTTCCCGGGGGACAGCTTTAAGGAGGCGGACTTTCCCCTGCAGCCTGAGGGAAGCTTGAGTGGGAGGGACATTCCTGCAGACCCAGAGAGACGGGGAGAGCCAGAAAAGGGCACGCAGAAACAGGGAGATAAAAAGAGAAAGTGCGCAAAGCAGAGCAGTTTAACGCCAGAGCAGAGCCGTGAGTGGCGCTCTCTGCTTCCCTTGTACCCTGCACGGAGTACCGACGCTGCGAAGGGTCGCATGGAAAGAGCCCCGTCGCCTGCAGAGCCAAGCGTGCCTAGCAGAAATCTAGAGAGAGGGACCGCTGCAGAGCTGTGCAGAGCAGAGGAGAACCGTGCAGAGCCAAGCCGAATACACAGAGCTGAGTAACATAGTAACATAGTTAGTAAGGCCGAAAAAAGACATTTGTCCATCCAGTTCAGCCTATATTCCATCATAATAAATCCCCAGATCTACGTCCTTCTACAGAACCTAATAATTGTATGATACAATATTGTTCTGCTCCAGGAAGACATCCAGGCCTCTCTTGATCCCCTCGACTGAGTTCGCCATCACCACCTCCTCAGGCAAGCAATTCCAGATTCTCACCGCCCTAACAGTAAAGAATCCTCTTCTATGTTGGTGGAAAAACCTTCTCTCCTCCAGACGCAAAGAATGCCCCCTTGTGCCCGTCACCTTCCTTGGTATAAACAGATCCTCAGCGAGATATTTGTATTGTCTCCTTATATACTTATACATGGTTATTAGATCGCCCCTCAGTCGTCTTTTTTCTAGACTAAATAATCCTAATTTCGCTAATCTATCTGGGTATTGTAGTTCTCCCATCCCCTTTATTAATTTTGTTGCCCTCCTTTGTACTCTCTCTAGTTCCATTATATCCTTCCTGAGCACCGGTGCCCAAAACTGGACACAGTACTCCATGTGCGGTCTAACTAGGGATTTGTACAGAGGCAGTATAATGCTCTCATCATGTGTATCCAGACCTCTTTTAATGTACCCCATGATCCTGTTTGCCTTGGCAGCTGCTGCCTGGCACTGGCTGCTCCAGGTAAGTTTATCATTAACTAGGATCCCCAAGTCCTTCTCCCTGTCAGATTTACCCAGTGGTTTCCCGTTCAGTGTGTAATGGTGATATTGATTCCTTCTTCCCATGTGTATAACCTTACATTTATCATTGTTAAACCTCATCTGCCACCTTTCAGCCCAAGTTTCCAACTTATCCAGATCCATCTGTAGCAGAATACTATCTTCTCTTGTATTAACTGCTTTACATAGTTTTGTATCATCTGCAAATATCGATATTTTACTGTGTAAACCTTCTACCAGATCATTAATGAATATGTTGAAGAGAACAGGTCCCAATACCGACCCCTGCGGTACCCCACTGGTCACAGCGACCCAGTTAGAGACTATACCATTTATAACCACCCTCTGCTTTCTATCACTAAGCCAGTTACTAACCCATTTACACACAATTTCCCCCAGACCAAGCATTCTCATTTTGTGTACCAACCTCTTGTGCGGCACGGTATCAAACGCTTTGGAAAAATCGAGATATACCACGTCCAATGACTCACCGTTGTCCAGCCTATAGCTTACCTCTTCATAAAAACTGATTAGATTGGTTTGACAGGAGCGATTTCTCATAAACCCATGCTGATATGGAGTTAAACAGTTATTCTCATTGAGATAATCCAGAATAACATCCCTCAGAAACCCTTCAAATATTTTACCAACAATAGAGGTTAGACTTACTGGCCTATAATTTCCAGGTTCACTTTTAGAGCCCTTTTTGAATATTGGCACCACATGTATGCACAGCAAGTGGAGCTGAGCCAGCTGTGCAGCAGCCAGAGAGAGAAGTGCCATGCCCTGAGAGCACCAGCAGAGTGCAAACCAGTGCCTGTTGTCGCCCTCCGCCAACAGCGAGGACCAGAGAAAGAGACGTTCGGCGTGAGTCCGGTCTCAGAGTCCGTGAGTACTACACACGTGCCCCATAAGAGTGACCAGGGACAGTACAGACCTTTGCATCCTGACTCTGCCGGTAAATACTTGCTGAGCCACGCTGGGCTCGTACAAGACTGTGACCCGTATTACCGACAGCCGTTTTGGGCCCGTTTGACCGAGACTGTCAGGAGAGTTGTGCAGGAGACACGTCGGGCTTAGATATTACCGTGGCCCGTAACCTTCTAGGCATCTACAGTATATGGACTAGCAGCAGCGGAAGGTAGCGGAGATTGACCACTGTCACCAGAAGACGGGGTATTAGTAACATAGTAACATAGTTAGTAAGGCCGAAAAAAGACATTTGTCCATCCAGTTCAGCCTATATTCCATCATAATAAATCCCCAGATCTACGTCCTTCTACAGAACCTAATAATTGTATGATACAATATTGTTCTGCTCCAGGAAGACATCCAGGCCTCTCTTGAACCCCTCGACTGAGTTCGCCATCACCACCTCCTCAGGCAAGCAATTCCAGATTCTCACTGCCCTAACAGTAAAGAATCCTCTTCTATGTTGGTGGAAAAACCTTCACTCCTCCAGACGCAAAGAATGCCCCCTAGTGCCCGTCACCTTCCTTGGTATAAACAGATCCTCAGCGAGATATTTGTATTGTCCCCTTATATACTTATACATGGTTATTAGATCGCCCCTCAGTCGTCTTTTTTCTAGACTAAATAATCCTAATTTCGCTAATCTATCTGGGTATTGTAGTTCTCCCATCCCCTTTATTAATTTTGTTGCCCTCCTTTGTACTCTCTCTAGTTCCATTATATCCTTCCTGAGCACCGGTGCCCAAAACTGGACACAGTACTCCATGTGCGGTCTAACTAGGGATTTGTACAGAGGCAGTATAATGCTCTCATCATGTGTATCCAGACCTCTTTTAATGCACCCCATGATCCTGTTTGCCTTGGCAGCTGCTGCCTGGCACTGGCTGCTCCAGGTAAGTTTATCATTAACTAGGATCCCCAAGTCCTTCTCCCTGTCAGATTTACCCAGTGGTTTCCCGTTCAGTGTGTAATGGTGATATTGATTCCCTCTTCCCATGTGTATAACCTTACATTTATCATTGTTAAACCTCATCTGCCACCTTTCAGCCCAAGTTTCCAACTTATCCAGATCCATCTGTAGCAGAATACTATCTTCTCTTGTATTAACTGCTTTACATAGTTTTGTATCATCTGCAAATATCGATATTTTACTGTGTAAACCTTCTACCAGATCATTAATGAATATGTTGAAGAGAACAGGTCCCAATACTGACCCCTGCGGTACCCCACTGGTCACAGCGACCCAGTTAGAGACTATACCATTTATAACCACCCTCTGCTTTCTATCACTAAGCCAGTTACTAACCCATTTACACACATTTTCCCCCAGACCAAGCATTCTCATTTTGTGTACCAACCTCTTGTGCGGCACGGTATCAAACGCTTTGGAAAAATCGAGATATACCACGTCCAATGACTCACCGTGGTCCAGCCTATAGCTTACCTCTTCATAAAAACTGATTAGATTGGTTTGACAGGAGCGATTTCTCATAAACCCATGCTGATATGGAGTTAAACAGTTATTCTCATTGAGATAATCCAGAATAACATCCCTCAGAAACCCTTCAAATATTTTACCAACAATAGAGGTTAGACTTACTGGCCTATAATTTCCAGGTTCACTTTTAGAGCCCTTTTTGAATATTGGCACCACATTTGCTATGCGCCAGTCCTGCGGAACAAACCCTGTCGCTATAGAGTCACTAAAAATAAGAAATAATGGTTTATCTATTACATTACTTAGTTCTCTTAGTACTCGTGGGTGTATGCCATCCGGACCCGGAGATTTATCTATTTTAATCTTATTTAGCCGGTTTCGCACCTCTTCTTGGGTTAGATTGGTGACCCTTAATATAGGGTTTTCATTGTTTCTTGGGATTTCACCTAGCATTTCATTTTCCACCGTGAATACCGTGGAGAAGAAGGTGTTTAATATGTTAGCTTTTTCCTCGTCATCTACAACCATTCTTTCCTCACTATTTTTTAAGGGGCCTACATTTTCAGTTTTTATTCTTTTACTATTGATATAGTTGAAGAACAGTTTGGGATTAGTTTTACTCTCCTTAGCAATGTGCTTCTCTGTTTCCTTTTTGGCAGCTTTAATTAGTTTTTTAGATAAAGTATTTTTCTCCCTATAGTTTTTTAGAGCTTCAATGGTGCCATCCTGCTTTAGTAGTGCAAATGCTTTCTTTTTACTGTTAATTGCCTGTCTTACTTCTTTGTTTAGCCACATTGGGTTTTTCCTATTTCTAGTCCTTTTATTCCCACAAGGTATAAACCGCTTACACTGCCTATTTAGGATGTTCTTAAACATTTCCCATTTATTATCTGTATTCTCATTTCTGAGGATATTGTCCCAGTCTACCAGATTAAGGGCATCTCTAAGCTGTTCAAACTTTGCCTTCCTAAAGTTCAATATTTTTGTGACTCCCTGACAAGTCCCCCTAGTGAAAGACAGGTGAAACTGCACAATATTGTGGTCGCTATTTCCTAAATGCCCAACCACCTGCAGATTTGTTATTCTGTCAGGTCTATTAGATAGTATTAGGTCTAAAAGTGCTGCTCCTCTGGTTGGATTCTGCACCAATTGTGAAAGATAATTTTTCTTGGTTATTAGCAGAAACCTGTTGCCTTTATGGGTTTCACAGGTTTCTGTTTCCCAGTTAATATCCGGGTAGTTAAAGTCCCCCATAACCAGGACCTCATTATGGGTTGCAGCTTCATCTATCTGCTTTAGAAGTAGACTTTCCATGCTTTCTGTTATATTTGGGGGTTTGTAACAGACCCCAATGAGAATTGGGTGCTGAACTGAACTATTGATGTGTGCTGAACCTCATTGTTAAGGACACCATGCCCATCGTTGCTGGCGCCATTGAGTTCGCAGCAGGAGCTGCAGTTTTGGGACTTCTTTGTTCTTTTACTACCGTATTGCCGTCATTTATACCATTGTACATCACTTTGCCATCTTTACTCTTTACCTCCCTGCGTGGAGTATCTCCCCTGTAAATAAACTTGTTAACCCTTGCTCTGCCTCCCGTTAGTCACTGTATCCTGAGTTCCTGCTTGATATCTTAGGCCTCTTTCACGCTTCCGTCTTTTTGCTCTTGTCAAAATCCGTTGTTTTGTGAAAAAAACGGATCCAGCAAATATGCTGGATCCGTTTTTTTCTCATAGACTTGTATTAGCGATGGATTGTGACGGATGGTCTTCCGTTTCATCTGTTGTGTGCAGGATCCGTCATAAAATCGCTGTCCGTCGGGCGGAGCCAATGCACATAGAAACGTTTTTTCAGTACGTCAGAAAATCGCCCAGCGATGTCGCTAATTGATCCCGTTTTTTCAAAATGAGCATGCCTGGAAGGATTTTCCATTAACCCCTCTGTGACCTTAGACGTACTATCCCGTCGAGGTGCCCTGGGCTTATCTGACCCTGGATGGGATAGTACGTCATAGCCGATCGGCCGCGCTCACGGGGGGGAGCGCGGCCGATCGCGGCCGGGTGTCAGCTGCTTATCGCAGCTGACATCCGGCACTATGTGCCAGGAGCGGTCACGGACCGCCCCCGGCACATTAACCCCTGGCACACCGCGATCAAAGATGATCGCGATGTGCCGGCGGTGCAGGGAAGCACCGCGCAGGGAGGGGGCTCCCTGCGGGCTTCCCTGAGACCCCCGGAGCAACGCGATGTGATCGCGTTGCTGCGAGGGTCTCACCTCCCTCCCTGCTCCCTCCAGCCCCGGATCCAAGATGGCCGCGGATCCGGGTCCTGCAGGGAGGGAGGTGGCTTCACAGAGCCTGCTCAGAGCAGGCACTGTGAAGCCTGCAGCGCTGCATGTCAGATCAGTGATCTGACAGAGTGCTGTGCAAACTGTCAGATCACTGATCTGTGATGTCCCCCCCTGGGACAAAGTAAAAAAGTAAAAAAAAAAATTTCCAAATGTGTAAAAAAAATAAAAAAAATATTCCAAAATAATGAAAAAAAAAAAAATATTATTCCCATAAATACATTTCTTCATCTAAATAAAAAAAAAAACAATAAAAGTACACATATTTAGTATCGCCGCGTCCGTAACGACCCGACCTATAAAGCTGTCCCACTAGTTAACCCCTTCAGTAAACACCGTAAGAAAAAAAAAAAAAAAACGAGGCAAAAAACAACGCTTTATTATCATACCGCCGAACAAAAAGTGGAATAACACGCGATCAAAAGGACAGATATAAATAACCATGGTACCGCTGAAAGCGTCATATTGTCCCGCAAAAAAAGAGCCGCCATACAGCATAATCAGCAAAAAAATAAAAAAGTTATAGTCCTGAGAATAAAGCGATGCAAAAATAATTATTTTTTCTGTAAAATAGTTTTTATCGTATAAAAGCGCCAAACCATAAAAAAATGATATAAATGAGGTATCGCTGTAATCGTACTGACCCGAAGAATAAAACTGATTTATCAATTTTACCAAACGCGGAACGGTATAAACGCCTCCCCCAATAGAAATTCATGAATAGCTGGCTTTTGGTCATTCTTCCTCACAAAAATCGGAATAAAAAGCGATCAAAAAATGTCACATGCCCAAAAATGTTTTCAATAAAAACGTCAACTCGTCCCGCAAAAAACAAGACCTCACATGACTCTGTGGACCAAAATATGGAAAAATTATAGCTCTCAAAATATGGTATTGCAAAAAATATTTTTTGCAATAAAAAGGGTCTTTCAGTGTGTGACGGCTGCCAATCATAAAAATCCGCTAAAAAACTCGCTATAAAAGTAAATCAAACCCCCCTTCATCACCCCCTTAGTTAGGGAAAAATTAAAAAAAATGTATTTTTTTCCATTTTCCCATTAGGGCTAGGGTTAGGGCTAGGGCTAGGGTTAGGGCTAGGGCTAGGGTTAGGGCTAGGGTTAGGGCTAGGGCTAGGGTTAGGGCTAGGGTTAGGGCTAGGGTTAGGGCTAGGGCTAGGGTTAGGGCTAGGGTTAGGGCTAGGGTTAGGGTTAGGGCTAGGGTTAGGGCTAGGGTTAGGGTTAGGGCTAGGGTTAGGGCTAGGGTTAGGGTTAGGGCTAGGGTTAGGGCTAGGGTTAGGGTTGGGGCTACAGTTAGGGTTGGGGCTAAAGTTAGGGTTAGGGTTTAGATTACATTTACAGTTGGGAATAGGGTTGGGATTAGGGTTAGGGGTGTGTCAGGGTTAGAGGTGTGGTTAGGTTTACCGTTGGAATTAGGGTTAGGGGTGTGTTTATATTAGGGTTTCAGTTATAATTGGGGGGTTTCCACTGTTTCGGCACATCAGGGGCTCTCCAAACACGACATGGCGTCCGATCTCAATTCCAGCCAATTCTGCGTTGAAAAAGTAAAACAGTGCTTCTTCCCTTCCGAGCTCTCCTGTGTGCCCAAACAGGGGTTTACCCCAACATATGGGGTATCAGCGTACTCAGGACAAATTGGACAACAACTTTTGTGGACCAATTTCTCCTGTTACCCTTGGGAAAATACAAAACTGGGGGCTAAAATATAATTTTTGTGGAAAAAAAAATATTTAAAAGTTCTCACAACACATCTAGATAAGTTCATTGAGGGGTCTAGTTTCCAATATGGGGTCACTTGTGGGGGGTTTCTACTGTTTAGGTACATTAGGGGCTCTGCAAACGCAATGTGACGCCTGCAGACCAATCCATCTAAGTCTGCATTCCAAATGATGCTCCTTCCCTTCCGAGCCCTCCCATGCGCCCAAACGGTGGTTCCCCCCCACATATCGGGTATCAGCGTACTCAGGACAAATTGGACAACAACATTTAGGGTCCAATTTCTCCTGCTAACCTTGGAAAAATACAAAACTGGGGGCTAAAATATAATTTTTGTGGAAAAAAAAATATTTTTTATTTGCATGGCTCTGCATTATATACTGTAGTGAAATACTTGGGGGTTCAAAGCTCTCACAACACATCAAGATGAGTTCCTTAGGGGGTCTACTTTCCAAAATGGTGTCACTTGTGGGGGGTTTCTACTGTTTAGGTACATTAGGGGCTCTGCAAACGCAATGTGACGCCTGCAGACCATTCCATCTAAGTCTGCATTCCAAATGGCTCTCCTTCCCTTCCGAGCCCTCCCATGCGCCCAAACGGTGGTTCCCCCCCACATATGGGGTATCAGCGTACTCAGGACAAATTGGACAACAACTTTTGGGGTCCAATTTCTCCTGTTACCCTAGGGAAAATACAAAACTGGGGGCTAAAAATAATTTTTGTGGGAAAAAAATTTTGTTTTATTTTTATGGCTCTGCATTATAAACTTCTGTGAAGCCCTTGGTGGGTCAAAGTGCTCACCACACATCCAGATAAGTTCCTTAGGGGGTCTACTTTCCAAAATGGTGTCACTTGTGAGGGGTTTCAATGTTTAGGCACATCAGTGGCTCTCCAAACGCAACATGGCGTCCCATCTCAATTCCTGTCAATTTTGCATTGAAAAGTCAAATAGCGCTCCTTCCCTTCCGAGCTCTCCCATGCGCCCAAACAGTGGTTTACTGCCACATATGGGGTATCAGCGTACTCGGGACAAATTGGACAACAACTTTTGAGGTCCAATTTCTTCTCTTACCCTTGGAAAAATAAAAAATTGGGGGCAAGAATATAATTTTTGTGAAAAAATATGATTTTTTATTTTTACGGTTCTGCATTATAAACTTCTGTGAAGCACTTGGTGGGTCAAAGTGCTCACCACACCTCTAGATAAGTTCCTTAGGGGGTCTACTTTCCAAAATGGTGTCACTTGTGGGGGGTTTCAATGTTTAGGCACATCAGTGGCTCTCCAAACGCAACATGGCGTCCCATCTCAATTCCTGTCAATTTTGCATTGAAAAGTCAAATAGCGCTCCTTCCCTTCCGAGCTCTCCCATGCGCCCAAACAGTGGTTTACTGCCACATATGGGGTATCAGCGTACTCAGGACAAATTGGACAACAACTTTTTGGGTCCAATTTCTCCTGTTACCCTTGGTAAAATAAAACAAATTGGAGCTGAAGTAAATTTTTTGTGTAAAAAAGTTAAATGTTCATTTTTATTTAAACATTCCAAAAATTCCTATTAAACACCTGAAGGGTTAATAAACTTCTTGAATGTGGTTTTGAGCACCTTGAGGGGTGCAGTTTTTAGAATGGTGTCACACTTGGGCATTTTCTATCATATAGACCCCTCAAAATGACTTCAAATGAGACGTGGTCCCTAAAAAAAAATGGTGTTGTAAAAATGAGAAATTGCTGGTCAACTTTTAACCCTTATAACTCCCTAACAAAAAAAAAAATTGGTTCCAACATTATGCTGATGTAAAGGAGACATGTGGGAAATGTTACTTATTAAGTATTTTGTGTGACATATCTCTGTGATTTAATTGCATAAAAATTCAAAGTTTGAAAATTGCGAAATTTTCAAAATTTTCGCCAAATTTCCGTTTTTTTCACAAATAAACGCAGGTACTATCAAAGAAATTTTACCACTATCATGAAGTACAATATGTCACGAGAAAACAATGTCAGAATCACCAGGATCCGTTGAAGCGTTTCGGAGTTATAACCTCATAAAGGGACAGTGGTCAGAATTGTAAAAATTGGCCTGGTCATTGACGTGCAAACCACCCTTGGGGGTAAAGGGGTTAAGGGAAAATAAATAAATAAAAAAATAAAAAATATATATATATATTCTCTCTCTCCCTCTCTTTGTTCCTCAAATTCAGGCTGCACCTGCTTTAACGGATCCGTCAAAAAAACGGATCCAGTGCATCTGTTTTTTACGATCAGCACAGGATCCGTCTTTTCAACATTTTGACGGATTGTGACTGATTGTAAAAAACGGAAGTGTGAGGCATTTACATGCACGCAATGTCAGGCTTAGACCTATAAGCCCGAAACTCACGTATAGAAAAAGAATGTATTGCGCACTTTATTAGGCATATACAGTAAATAAATCCTTTATTCCATCACTAAAAAAACAGAGAGCAATGTTTTAACTTTACATTATGTTGGGATATGTCAGAGAAAAATTATAATCCATAAGACATCTCCAGAGAGGGGACATATCACCCTCACATTGAACATATGGGATTAAATATGTCAACCTCCATTGAAGTAGGACTCCACATTGAACATATGAGTTTAATTATAGTTGGGGAAAAATAAAGTAATTCTAACTAGGGAAGTGAGAAAGACAACTAACACTTCATTGAAGTAGGGATCTCCTGCAGTGTCCAGGTAGTTACAGCAGATAAATTATTTGACAAAAAACAGCAAGACTGGAATTTGTTTAATCAGAGGCAAGGAAGTATGCTTCTCAGGCAAAAGCTTCGTCTGATCAAAGCCAGGATCACAGAATTTTAGGAGTCAGTAGTCAGTGATGAATACTGGGGTATAGATGGATCCGAAATTAATGAGAGATATATTTTTGGCATTGTAGCGAAGGGACAGACATAACTCATTCACTTACATCACCATAAGGCAAACAGTACCCCTCCAGCTTAATTTTGGTTCAATGGATGGTGCTATCCGTGATATATTTAATTTCTACAGACAGGTAAAATTGAGATAAGAAACATGACGACAATATCAATTGCCTGGGATCTCCAGGGAAGAAGATATCCTGTAAGTTGGGGATCTCATAAAATTCTAAAGGGCCTATAGGGCACATCCAACAAACAGCCCCACATGAGCTCATCCAGAGGAGGTATGTGGGCGTAACCTTGATCTAATATAGAGCAGAATTTCTCTGTCTATCATTCTGGAAGCCATAGTTCACTCTGAGTGTTCCATTTTCCTAATCTGACTGCTTCCCTCCATAAAGATAAGAGCCATACTTGCAATATCAGGTTTAGTAAACTTGTTTTGTTATTCCTTTTTATTTTATGTAATTATATATTGTATTGTTTTGTTCCCAATTTGTAACATCTTTGTATATTATTTTATAAATACTGCCTACCTTTCTGGATTAAATATACTGTATAACATTGAACAGCTCTGTTCTTCTTGCTCTGTAAACCGCTCCCCTGAAGCCGTCCGCTACCTGTAACAGGTGTCCAATCGGCTGGTATAAATGATTGTTGGTGGCAGGTAGTAGTGGTTCCTTTTTTTATTATTGTGGAGCTGGAAGTGGCAGTACTGGGGTATATATATATTCCTTGTGTTGGAACTGGAGATGTACAGTACAGACCAAAAGTTTAGACACACATTCTTATTTAAAGATTTTTCTGTATTTTCATGACTATGAAAATTGTACATTCACACTGAAGGCATCAAAACTATGAATTAACACATATGGAATTATATACTTAACAAAAAAATGTGAAACAACTGAAATTATGTCTTATATTCTAGGTTCTTCAAAGTAGATACCTTTTGCTTTGATGACTGCTTTGCACACTCTTGGCATTCTCTTGATGAGCTTCAATAGGTAGTTACCGGGAATGGTCTTCCAACAATCTTGAAGGAGTTCCCAGAGATGCTTAGCACTTGTTGGCCCTTTTGCCTTCACTCTGCGGTCCAGCTCACCCCAAACCATCTCGATTGGGTTCATGTCTGGTGACTGTGGAGGCTGTTGTGAATTCTGTTGTCGAGCTCCCTCCTGTGGTCATGAATGGAACTTCGGCTGGTTCTGTCAATAGGCTTCCTCTGGTGGATGTGAGTGGGGCTGCGGCTTCTGAGGTTCCTTCCACAGGTGACGAGGTTCATTCGTTAGCTGCTGCTCTATTTAACTCCACCTAGATCTCTCCTCCATGCCTCCAGTCAATGTTCCAGTATTGGTCTTGTTCACTCCTGGATCGTTCTTGTGACCTGTCTTCCCTGCATAAGCTAAGTTTTTGCTTGTGTTTCTTTATTTTGCTATTTTTCTGTCCAGCTTGCTATTTTGATTGTTTTTTGCTTGCTGGAAGCTCTGGGACGCAGAGGGAGCACCTCCGCACCGTGAGTCGGTGCGGAGGGTCTTTTTGCGTCCTCTGCGTGGTCTTTTGTAGTATTTTTGTGCTGACCGCAAAGTGACCTTTCCTATCCTCAGTCTGTTCAGTAAGTCGGGCCTCACTTTGCTAAATCTATTTCATCTCTGTGTTTGTATTTTTCATCTTTACTCACAGTCATTATATGTGGGGGGCTGCCTTTTCCTTTGGGGAATTTCTCTGAGGCAAGGTAGGCTTTTATTTCTATCTTCAGGGCTAGCTAGTTTCTCAGGCTGTGCCGAGTTGCATAGGGAGCGTTAGGAGCAATCCACGGCTGCTTCTAGTGTGTGTGATAGGTTTAGGGATTGCGGTCAGCAGAGTTCCCACGTCTCAGAGCTCGTCCAATATTACTGATAACTATCAGGTCATTTTGTGTCCTCTTTACCATCAGGTCCATTATTGTCCTAACCACCAAGTCATAACAGTACTGGAGGCCGAAAGTATTTATGCATCTCAATAGAGGGATAAGTGAAGCTCTGAGACCATTTTTTTTTCTTTGCACTGTGTTTTGTCTTTCTTATCCCCTAGACCTTTGGGTGGTTCAGGACACAGGTGTAGTGATGGACATTCAAGGTCTGTCCTCTTGTGTGGATCATCTCACTGCAAGAGTACAAAACATTAAAGATTTTGTGGTTCAGAATCCTATGTTAGAGCCTAGAATTCCTATTCCTGATTTATTTTCTGGAGATAGAGCTAAGTTTCTGAATTTCAAAAATAATTGTAAACTGTTTCTAGCTTTGAAACCCCGCTCCTCTGGTGACCCAGTTCAACAAGTAAAAATCATTATTTCCTTGTTGCGTGGTGACCCTCAAGACTGGGTGTTTTCCCTTGCGCCAGGAGATCCTGCATTGCGTGATGTTGATGCGTTTTTTCTGGTGCTCGGATTGCTTTATGATGAACCTAATTCAGTGGATCAGGCAGAGAAAATCTTGCTGGCTCTGTGTCAGGGTCAGGATGAGGTAGAGATATATTGTCAGAAGTTTAGGAAGTGGTCTGTGCTCACTCAGTGGAATGAATGCGCTCTGGCAGCAATTTTCAGAAAGGGTCTCTCTGAAGCCCTTAAGGATGTCATGGTGGGATTTCCCATGCCTGTTGGTCTGAATGAGTCTATGTCTTTGGCCATTCAGATCGATCGACACTTACGTGAGCATAAAGCTGTGCACCATTTGGCGGTATTATCTGAGCATAGACCAGAGCCTATGCAATGTGATAGGACTTTGACCAGAGCTGAACGGCAAGAACACAGACGTCGGAATGGGCTGTGTTTTTACTGTGGTGATTCCACTCATGCTATCTCCGATTGTCCTAAGCGCACTAAGCGTTTCGCTAGGTCTGCCACCATTGGTACGGTACAGTCAAAATTTCTTTTGTCCGTTACTTTGATATGCTCTTTGTCATCCTATTCTGTTATGGCATTTGTGGATTCAGGCGCTGCCCTGAATTTGATGGACTTGGAGTTTGCTAGGCGCTGTGGTTTTTTCTTGGAGCCCTTGCAGTATCCTATTCCATTGAGGAATTGATGCTACGCCTTTGGCCAAGAATAAGCCTCAGTACTGGACCTGTCATGATCCCAATGGCAGGGGATCACTAAAGGACAAGCACAGATACAAACAAGCTCTAGGGCGATGGAACCTGAGCTGACCGCGACCCTGAACCTAACACACAAATAAAAGTAGCCGGGGAACGTGCCTACGATGATCCTAGACGTCTCGCTCCAGCCGAAGATCTAACTTCCCCTATTAGAAGAAACACAGACCTCTCTTGCCTCCAGAGAAATACCCCACAGAAATAGCAGCCCCCCACATATAATGACGGTGAAATGAGAGGAAAGCACATACGCAGTATGAAAACAGTTTCAGCAAAATGAGGCCCGCTAAAGCTAGATAGCAGAGGATACAAAAGTGAACTGCGCGGTCAGCGAAAAACCCTTCAAAAAACCATCCTGAAATTACTTGAACTCATGTGCCAACTCATGGTACATGAGGAGCAATTTCAGCCCACTAGAGCAACCAGCAGCAATAATCACATATCTGCAGGCTGGACTAAAAAACGAAATAAAGCAAAACACCAAAACAGGAAAATCCAAACTTAGCTTGACCAGAAGGTTCTAGGAGCAGGGAGCAGAGGTAACAAGACACACTGGATACATTGATAACCGGCGAGGAAATGCCAGCAAAGCCAGGTTAAATAGGAAACTCCCATATCCTGATGGAACAGGTGGAACCCAGAGACCCAGGAAAGACAAGTCACCCAGTACCATCAGTAACCACCAGAGGGAGCCCAAAAACAGAACTCACAACAGTACCCCCCCCTTGAGGAGGGGTCACCGAACCCTCACGAGAACCACCAGGGCGACCAGGATGAGCCCTATGAAAAGCGCGAACCAAATCATCAGCATGAACATCCGAGGCAACCACCCAAGAATTATCCTCCTGACCATAACCCTTCCACTTGACCAAATACTGGAGTTTCCGTCTGGAAACACGAGAATCCAAGATCTTCTCCACAACATACTCCAATTCTCCCTCCACCAGCACTGGAGCAGGAGGCTCAAGCGAAGGAATAACAGGTACCTCATACTTCCGCAACAACGACCGATGGAACACATTATGAATAGCAAACGATGCCAGGAGATCCAAACGAAACGACACAGGGTTAAGAATTTCCAAGATCCTATAGGGACCGATGAACCGAGGCTTGAACTTAGGAGAAGAGACCTTCATAGGAACAAAACGAGAAGACAACCACACCAAGTCCCCAACAAGAAGTCGAGGACCCACGCGGCGACGGCGATTAGCAAACTGCTGAGCCTTCTCCTGGGACAACTTCAAATTGTCCACCACATGACTCCAAATCCGATGCAACCTATCCACCACCATGTCCACTCCAGGACAATCAGAAGGTTCCACCTGACCAGAGGAAAAACGAGGATGAAACCCCGAATTACAAAAGAAAGGAGAAACCAAGGTAGCAGAACTAGCCCGATTATTAAGGGCAAATTCGGCCAGCGGCAAAAAGGTAACCCAGTCATCCTGATCAGCAGAAACAAAACACCTTAAATAAGTTTCCAAGGTCTGATTAGTTCGTTCAGTCTGGCCATTCGTCTGAGGATGGAATGCAGACGAAAAGGACATATCAATGCCCATCTTAGCACAGAACGTCCGCCAAAATCTAGACACAAACTGGGATCCCCTGTCAGAAACGATGTTCTCAGGCATCCCATGCAAACGAACTACATTCTGAAAAAACAGAGGGACCAACTCAGAGGAGGAAGGTAACTTAGGCAAGGGTACCAGATGAACCATTTTAGAAAAGCGATCACACACAACCCAGATGACGGACATTTTTTGAGAGACAGGGAGATCCGAAATAAAGTCCATGGAAATGTGCGTCCAAGGCCTCTTCGGGATAGGCAAAGGTGACAACAATCCACTGGCCCGAGAACAGCAAGGCTTAGCCCGAGCACAAAACTCACAAGACTGCACAAAATAACGTACATCCCTCGACAAGGAAGGCCACCAAAAAGACCTGGCCACCAAGTCTCTAGTACCAAATATTCCAGGATGACCTGCCAACGCAGAAGAATGGACCTCGGAGATGACTCTACTGGTCCAATTATCCGGAACAAACAGTCTCTCAGGCGGACAACGATCAGGTTTACCCGCGTGAAACTCCTGCAAAGCACGTCGCAAGTCTGGGGAGACAGCAGACAAAATCACCCCATCCCTAAGGATACCAGAGGGCTCAGAATTTCCAAGGGAGTCAGGCACAAAACTCCTAGAAAGAGCATCCGCCTTCACATTCTTTGAACCTGGCAGGTATGAAACCACAAAATTGAAACGAGAGAAAAACAGTGACCAACGCGCCTGTCTAGGATTCAGACGCCTGGCAGACTCAAGGTAAATCAAATTTTTGAGATCAGTCAAGACCACCACACGATGTCTAGCACCCTCTAGCCAATGACGCCACTCCTCAAATGCCCACTTCATGGCCAAAAGTTCCCGATTACCAACATCATAATTCCGCTCAGCCGGCGAAAACTTTCTAGAAAAAAACGCGCATGGCTTCATCACTGAGCCATCGGAGCTTCTCTGCGACAAAACCGCCCCCGCTCCAATCTCGGAAGCATCAACCTCAACCTGAAAAGGGAGCAAAACATCTGGCTGACGCAACACAGGAGCAGAAGAAAACCGGCGCTTAAGTTCCTGAAAGGCCTCCACAGCCGCAGGAGACCAATTAGCAACATCAGCACCCTTCTTAGTCAAATCCGTCAAAGGCTTAACAACACTGGAAAAATTAGTTATAAAACGACGATAGAAATTAGCAAAGCCCAAGAACTTCTGTAGACTCTTAAGAGATGTAGGCTGCGTCCAGTCACAAATAGCCTGAACCTTGACGGGATCCATCTCAATAGTAGAAGGGGAAAAAATATACCCCAAGAAAGAAATCTTCTGGACTCCAAAGAGACACTTTGAGCCTTTTACAAACAAGGAATTGGCCCGCAGGACCTGAAACACCTTCCTGACCTGCTGAACATGAGACTCCCAGTCATCAGAAAAAAACAAAATATCATCCAAATACACAATCATAAATTTATCCAGATATTCACGGAAAATATCGTGCATAAAGGACTGGAAGACTGAAGGAGCATTAGAAAGTCCGAAAGGCATTACCAAATACTCAAAATGGCCCTCAGGCGTATTAAATGCGGTTTTCCACTCATCACCTTGCTTTATTCGTATAAGATTATACGCACCCCGAAGATCAATCTTAGTGAACCATTTAGCCCCCTTAATGCGAGCAAACAAATCAGTCAACAATGGCAAAGGATACTGATATTTTACGGTAATCTTATTCAAAAGACGATAATCTATACAAGGCCTCAAGGAACCATCTTTTTTGGCCACGAAAAAAAAACCTGCTCCCAAAGGGGACAAAGATGGACGGATATGTCCCTTTTCCAAGGACTCCTTAACATAATCCCGCATAGCAGTATGCTCTGGCACTGACAGATTGAACAAACGACCTTTAGGAAATTTACTGCCTGGAATTAAATTTATAGCACAATCGCAATCCCTGTGAGGAGGAAGCGAACTGAGCTTAGGCTCCTCAAAAACATCCCGATAGTCAGACAAAAACACAGGAATCTCAGAAGGAGTAGATGAAGCGATAGAAATCGGAGGTGCATCATCATGAACCCCCTGACAACCCCAGCTTAACACAGACATCGATTTCCAGTCAAGGACTGGATTATGAGTTTGTAACCATGGCAGACCAAGCACTAGGACATCATGCAAATTATACAGTACCAGGAAGCGAATCACCTCCTGATGAACAGGAGTCATACGCATGGTCACTTGTGTCCAGTACTGAGGTTTATTCATAGCCAAAGGTGTAGAGTCAATTCCCTTCAAAGGAATAGGGACTTCCAGAGGCTCCAGACTAAACCCACAGCGATTGGCAAATGACCAATCCATAAGACTCAGGGCAGCGCCTGAATCCACATAGGCATCGACGGAAATGGATGATAATGAACAAATCAGAGTCACAGACAGAATGAACTTAGACTGTAAAGTACTAATGGCAACAGACTTATCAACCTTTTTTGTGCGTTTAGAGCATGCTGATATAACATGAGCTGAATCACCACAATAAAAGCACAACCTTTTTTTCCGCCTATAATTTTGCCGTTCACTTCTGGACTGAATTTTATCACATTGCATTATCTCAGGTGACGGTTCAGACGACACCGCCAAATGGTGCACAGGTTTGCGCTCCCGTAAACGCCGATCAATCTGAATAGCCATAGTCATAGACTCATTCAGACCAGTAGGCGCAGGGAACCCCACCATAACATCTTTAATGGCCTCAGAAAGGCCATCTCTGAACCTTGCAGCCAGGGCGCACTCATTCCACTGAGTAAGCACCGACCACTTCCGAAATTTTTGACAATAAATTTCTGCTTCATCTTGCCCCTGAGAGAGGGCCAACAAAGCTTTTTCAGCCTGAATCTCTTGGTTAGGTTCCTCATAGAGCAAACCCAATGCCAGAAAAAACGCATCCGCATTAAGCAATGCAGGGTCCCCTGGTGCCAATGCAAATGCCCAATCCTGAGGGTCACCCCGCAGGAAAGATATAATAATCTTGACTTGCTGAGCAGGGTCTCCAGAGGAGCGAGATTTCAAAGAAAGAAACAACTTGCAATTGTTCCTAAAATTCAGAAAACGAGATCTATCTCCAGAAAAAAACTCTGGGACAGGAATTCTAGGTTCAGACATAGGAGCATGTACAACAAAATCCTGTATATTTTGAACCTTAGCGGCAAGATTATTCAGGCTGGAAGCCAAACTCTGGACGTCCATGATAAACAGCTGGGATCAGAGCCATTCAAAGATTAAGAGGAGGAGGAAGTAGCCAGGCTGCAATAAGGCTAGGCAGCAAACTCTGAGGGAAAAAAAAAAAAAACTTCCTCAGACTACTTATCCTCCTTAACACTTTGTGGGCCGGTTATACTGTCATGATCCCAATGGCAGGGGATCACTAAAGGACAAGCACAGATACAAACAAGCTCTAGGGCGATGGAACCTGAGCTGACCGCGACCCTGAACCTAACACACAAATAAAAGTAGCCGGGGAACGTGCCTACGATGATCCTAGACGTCTCGCTCCAGCCAAAGATCTAACTTCCCCTATTAGAAGAAACACAGACCTCTCTTGCCTCCAGAGAAATACCCCACAGAAATAGCAGCCCCCCACATATAATGACGGTGAAATGAAAGGAAAGCACATACGCAGTATGAAAACAGTTTCAGCAAAATGAGGCCCGCTAAAGCTAGATAGCAGAGGATACAAAAGTGAACTGCGCGGTCAGCGAAAAACCCTTCAAAAAACCATCCTGAAATTACTTGAACTCATGTGCCAACTCATGGTACATGAGGAGCAATTTCAGCCCACTAGAGCAACCAGCAGCAATAATCACATATCTGCAGGCTGGACTAAAAAACCAAATAAAGCAAAACACCAAAACAGGAAAATCCAAACTTAGCTTGACCAGAAGGTTCTAGGAGCAGGGAGCAGAGGTAACAAGACACACTGGATACATTGATAACCGGCGAGGAAATGCCAGCAAAGCCAGGTTAAATAGGAAACTCCCATATCCTGATGGAACAGGTGGAACCCAGAGACCCAGGAAAGACAAGTCACCCAGTACCATCAGTAACCACCAGAGGGAGCCCAAAAACAGAACTCACAACATGGACCCAATTGACCATGTGCATGGCTCCTGCACATCAGGAGGATATTCGTTTTTTGGTGTTGCATAATCTGCATGATGTGGTCGTTTTGGGGTTGCCATGGCTACAGGTCCATAACCCAGTATTGGATTGGAAATCTATGTCTGTGTCCAGCTGGGGTTGTCAGGGGGTACATGGTGATGTTCCATTTCTGTCTATTTCATCATCCACCCCTTCTGAAGTCCCAGAGTTCTTGTCAGATTACCGGGATGTATTTGATGAGCCCAAGTCCAGTGCCCTTCCTCCTCATAGGGATTGCGATTGTGCTATCGATTTGATTCCTGGTAGTAAGTTTCCTAAGGGCCGATTGTTCAATTTATCTGTGCCAGAACATGCCGCTATGCGGAGTTATGTAAAGGAATCCTTGGAAAAGGGTCATATTCGCCCGTCGTCGTCATCATTGGGAGCAGGGTTCTTTTTTGTGGCCAAGAAGGATGGTTCTTTGAGACCTTGTATAGATTACTGCCTTCTTAATAAAATCACAGTCAAATTTCAGTACTCGTTGCCGTTGATGTCTGATTTATTTGCTCGGATTAAGGGGGCTAGTTGGTTCACCAAGATAGATCTTCGTGGTGCGTATAATCTTGTGCGTATTAAACAGGGCGATGAATGGAAAACAGCATTTAATACGCCCGAGGGTCATTTTGAGTACCTGGTTATGCCATTCGGGCTTTCCAATGCTCCATCAGTATTTCAGTCCTTTATGCATGACATCTTCCGAGAGTACCTGGATAAATTCCTGATTGTATATTTGGATGATATTTTGGTCTTCTCGCATGATTGGGAGTCTCACGTGAGGCAGGTCAGAATGGTGTGCCAAGTCCTTCGTGCTAATTCTTTATTTGTGAAGGGGTCAAAGTGTCTCTTTGGAGTTCAGAAGGTTTCATTTTTGGGGTTCATTTTTTCCCCTTCTACTATCGAGATGGACCCTGTTAAAGTCCAGGCCATTTATAATTGGACTCAGCCGACATCTGTGAAGAGTGTGCAAAAGTTCCTGGGCTTTGCTAATTTTTATCGTCGCTTCATCAATAATTTTTCTAGTGTTGCTAAACCTTTGACTGATTTGACCAAGAAGGGTGCAGATGTGGTCAATTGGTCTTCTGCTGCTGTGGAAGCTTTTCAGGAGTTGAAGCGTCGTTTTTCTTCTGCCCCTGTGTTGTGCCAGCCAGATGTTTCGCTCCCGTTTCAGGTCGAGGTTGATGCTTCTGAGATTGGAGCAGGGGCTGTTTTATCGCAAAGAAGTTCTGATGGCTCGGTGATGAAACCATGTGCCTTCTTTTCTAGAAAATTTTCGCCTGCTGAGCGTAATTATGATGTTGACAATCGAGAGCTGTTGGCCATGAAGTGGGCATTCGAGGAGTGGCGTCATTGGCTTGACTGATTACAAGAATTTGACGTATCTCGAGTCTGCCAAACGGTTGAATCCTAGACAGGCTCGTTGGTCGCTATTTTTCTCCGTTTTGACTTTGTGGTTTCGTACCTTCCAGGCTCTAAGAATGTGAAGGCTGATGCCCAGTCTAGGAGTTTTGTGCCCGACTCTCCGGGTGTTCCTGAGCCGGCGGGTATTCTCAAAGAGGGGGTCATTTTGTCTGCCATCTCCCCTGATTTGCGGCGGGTGCTGCAAAAATTTCAGGCTGATGGACCTGACCGTTGCCCAGCGGAGAAACTGTTTGTCCCTGATAAATGGACTAGTAGAGTTATCTCTGAGGTTCATTGTTCGGTGCTGGCTGGTCATCCTGGAATCTTTGGTACCAGAGATTTGGTGGCCAGATCCTTTTGGTGGCCTTCCTTGTCACGGGATATGCGTTCTTTTGTGCAGTCCTGTGGGACTTGTGCTCGGGCTAAGCCCTGCTGTTCTCGTGCCAGTGGGTTGCTTTTGCCCTTGCCGGTCCCGAAGAGGCCCTGGACGCATATCTCTATGGATTTTATTTCGGATCTCCCTGTCTCTCAAAAGATGTCGGTCATTTGGGTGGTTTGTGATCGCTTCTCTAAGATGGTCCATTTGGTACCCTTGTCTAAATTGCCTTCCTCCTCTGATTTGGTGCTATTGTTTTTCCAGCATGTGGTTCGTTTACATGGCATTCCGGAGAACATCGTTTCGGACAGAGGTTCCCAGTTTGTTTCGAGGTTTTGGCGTGCCTTTTGTGCCAGGAAGGGCATTGATTTGTCTTTTTCCTCGGCTTTCCATCCTCAGACAAATGGCCAAACCGAACGAACTAATCAGACCTTGGAAACATATCTGAGATGCTTTGTTTCTGCTGATCAGGATGATTGGGTGTCCTTCTTGCCTTTGGCTGAGTTCGCCCTTAATAATCGGGCCAGCTCGGCTACTTTGATTTCGCCGTTTTTCTGCAATTCTGGTTTCCATCCACGTTTCTCTTCAGGGCAGGTTGAGCCTTCGGACTGTCCTGGTGTGGATACGGTGGTGGACAGGTTGCAGCAGATTTGGACTCATGTGGTGGATAATTTGACATTGTCCCAGGAGAAGGCTCAACGTTTCGCTAACCGCCGGCGCTGTGTGGGTCCCTGACTTCGTGTTGGGGATTTGGTTTGGTTGTCGTCTCGTTATGTTCCTATGAAGGTTTCTTCTCCTAAGTTTAAGCCTCGTTTCATTGGTCCGTATAAGATTTCTGAGGTTCTCAATCCTGAGTCGTTTCGTTTGGCCCTCCCAGCTTCTTTTGCCATCCATAATGTATTCCATAGGTCATTGTTGCAGAGATACGTGGCGCCTGTGGTTCCATCCGTTGATCCTCCTGCTCCAGTGTTGGTTGAGGGGGAGTTGGAGTATGTGGTGGAAAAGATTTTGGATTCTCGTGTTTCAAGACGGAAACTCCAGTACTTGGTCAAATGGAAGGGTTATGGTCAGGAAGATAATTCCTGGGTTTTTGCCTCCGATGTTCATGCTGCCGATCTGGTTCGTGCCTTTCATTTGGCTCGTCCTGGTCGGCCTGGGGGCTCTGGTGAGGGTTCGGTGACCCCTCCTCAAGGGGGGGGTACTGTTGTGAATACTGTTGTCGAGCTCCCTCCTGTGGTCATGAATGGAACTTCGGCTGGTTCTGTCAATAGGCTTCCTCTGGTGGATGTGAGTGGGACTGCGGCTTCTGAGGTTCCTTCCACAGGTGACGAGGTTAATCCGTTAGCTGCTGCACTATTTAACTCCACCTAGATCTCTCCTCCATACCTCCAGTCAATGTTCCAGTATTGGTCTTGTTCACTCCTGGATCGTTCTTGTGATCTGTCTTCCCTGCATAAGCTAAGTTTTTGCTTGTGTTTCTTTATTTTGCTATTTTTCTGTCCAGCTTGCTATTTTGATTGTTTTTTGCTTGCTGGAAGCTCTGGGACGCAGAGGGAGCACCTCCGCACCGTGAGTCGGTGCGGAGGGTCTTTTTGCGTCCTCTGCGTGGTCTTTTGTAGTATTTTTGTGCTGACCGCAAAGTGACCTTTCCTATACTCAGTCTGTTCAGTAAGTCGGGCCTCACTTTGCTAAATCTATTTGTCACGCTCACGCCCTGACTGGTGGGCGTGAGCTCGGGGAGTTTGTGGCCCCACTGTGCCACAAACCAGACTACCCTGGAAGGGGCGTGACTATGACAGCTGCATGGGTTTTCACTGGAGCCTCTGATGGTGAGGACAGGCTTGTGCAGCAGGCAGCTGCCAGGTGCTACTCCAGGGTGGTGTCTGGCTGTGGCTGCTGATCCCACTTGGGAGACAGGAACACCTGGATTGGTGCGGGCATTAGGCAGGACTGGCAGAAGAGCACGGCTGGAACACAGACGAGTAGTGTTGTGAATTCTGTGGCTGAATTCACTCCTGTGGTCACAAGTGGTACTGCAGCTTCTGAGCTTCCTCCCTCAGGTGTTCTGGTGAGCTCGTTAACTGCTTCATTACTTAACTCCGCCTGATGCTGCTATCCTTGCTCCTTGTCAATGTTTCAGTGTTGGATCTGAGTTTCTCCTGATTGTTCCTGTGACCTGTTGCTCTGTATAGCTAAGTGCTTTTTGCTTTTTTGTTGCTTTTTTTCTGTCCAGCTTGTCTTTTGTTTTGCTGGAAGCTCTGAGACGCAAAGGGTGTACCGCCGTGCCGTTAGTTCGGCACGGTGGGTTTTTTTTTTGCCCCCTTTGCGTGGTTTTGCTTTAGGGTTTTTTGTAGACTGCAAAGTTCGCTTTACTGTCCTCGCTCTGTCCTAGAATATCGGGCCCCACTTTGCTGAATCTATTTCATCCCTACGTTTTGTCTTTTCATCTTACTCACAGTCATTATATGTGGGGGGCTGCCTTTTCCTTTGGGGAATTTCTCTGGGGCAAGTCAGGCCTATTTTTCTATCTTCAGGCTAGCTAGTTCCTTAGGCTGTGCCGAGTTGCCTAGGTAGTTGTTAGGCGCAATCCACAGCCGCTTTTAGTTGTGTTTAGGATAGGATCAGGTGTGCAGTCTACAGAGTTTCCACGTCTCAGAGCTCGTTCTTGTATTTTTGGGTATTTGTCAGATCACTGTGTGCGCTCTGATCGCTAAGCACACTGTGTTTCTGGATTGCCTTCATAACACCTGTCATTAGCAAACATAACAGTACAAGGAGCCTAACTAATGATTCTCAATAGAGGGAAAGAAAAAGTTCTGACATCATTTTTTTTTTTTTTTGCTCTGTGTTCATTTTTTTTTTTTCCCCCTAGACATTTGGGTGATTCTGGACACAGGTGTGGACATGGATATTCAGGGTCTGTGCTCTTCAATGGATAATATCGTTATAAATGTACAAAAAAATCAAGATACTATTGATCAGAAATCTATGTTAGAACCAAGAATTCCTATTCCTGATTTGTTTTTTGGAGATAGAACTAAGTTTCTAAGTTTCAAAAATAATTGTAAGCTATTTCTGGCCTTGAAACCTCATTCTTCTGGTAATCCTATTCAACAGGTTTTGATTATTATTTCTTTTTTGCGCGGCGACCCTCAAGACTGGGCATTTTCTCTTGCGCCAGGAGACCCTGCATTGAGTAGTGTCGATGCGTTTTTCCTGGCGCTCGGATTGCTGTACGATGAGCCTAATTCAGTGGATCAGGCTGAGAAAAATTTGCTGGCTTTGTGCCAGGGTCAGGATGATATAGAAGTATATTGTCAGAAATTTAGGAAATGGTCAGTACTCACTCAGTGGAATGAATCTGCGCTGGCAGCTTTGTTCAGAAAGGGTCTCTCTGAGGCTCTTAAGGATGTCATGGTGGGATTTCCTATGCCTGCTGGTTTGAATTAGTCTTTGTTTTGGCCATTCAGATCGGTCGACGCTTGCGCGAGCGTAAATCTGTGCACCATTTGGCGGTACTGCCTGAGGTTAAACCTGAGCCTATGCAGTGCGATAGGACTATGACTAGAGTTGAACGGCAGGAATACAGACGTCTGAATGGTCTGTGTTTCTACTGTGGTGATTCCACTCATGCTATTTCTGATTGTCCTAAGCGCACTAAGCGGTCCGCTAGGTCTGCCGTCATTGGTACTGTACAGTCCAAATTCCTTCTGTCCATTACCTTGATATGCTCTTTGTCGTCGTTTTCTGTCATGGCGTTTGTGGATTCGGGCGCTGCCCTGAATCTGATGGATTTGGATTATGCTAAACGTTGTGGGTTTTTCTTGGAGCCTTTGCGGTGTCCTATTCCATTGAGAGGAATTGATGCTACACCTTTGGCAAAGAATAAACCTCAATACTGGGCCCAGCTGACCATGTGCATGGCTCCTGCACATCACGAAGTTATTCGCTTTCTGGTGTTGCATAATCTGCATGATGTGGTCGTGTTGGGGTTGCCATGGCTACAAACCCATAATCCAGTATTGGATTGGAATTCCATGTCGGTATCCAGCTGGGGTTGTCAGGGGGTACATGGTGATGTTCCATTTTTGTCGATTTCGTCATCCACCCCTTCTGAGGTCCCAGAGTTCTTGTCTGATTATCAGGATGTATTTGAAGAGCCCAAGTCCGATGCTCTACCTCCGCATAGGGATTGTGATTGTGCTATCAATTTGATTCCTGGTAGTAAATTCCCTAAAGGTCGATTATTTAATTTATCCGTGCCCGAACACGCCGCTATGCGCAGTTATGTGAAGGAATCCCTGGAGAAGGGACATATTCGCCCATCGTCATCACCACTGGGAGCAGGGTTCTTCTTTGTAGCCAAGAAGGATGGTTCGCTGAGACCGTGTATTGATTACCGCCTTCTTAATAAGATCACTGTTAAATTTCAGTATCCCTTGCCATTGTTATCTGACTTGTTTGCTCGGATTAAGGGGGCTAGTTGGTTCACTAAGATAGATCTTCGTGGTGCGTATAATCTGGTGAGAATCAGGCAAGGAGATGAATGGAAAACTGCATTCAATACGCCCGAGGGTCATTTTGAGTATCTAGTGATGCCGTTCGGACTTGCCAATGCTCCATCTGTGTTTCAGTCTTTTATGCATGACATCTTCCGTGAGTATCTGGATAAATTCCTGATTGTTTACTTGGATGACATTTTGATCTTCTCAGATGATTGGGAGTCTCATGTGAAGCAGGTCAGAATGGTTTTTCAGGTCCTGCGTGCTAACTCTTTGTTTGTGAAGGGATCAAAGTGTCTCTTCGGTGTGCAGAAAGTTTCATTTTTGGGGTTCATCTTTACCCCTTCTACTATCGAGATGGATCCAGTTAAGGTCCAAGCCATCCAGGATTGGATTCAGCCGACATCTCTGAAAAGTCTGCAAAAGTTCCTGGGCTTTGCTAATTTTTATCGTCGCTTCATCTGTAATTTTTCTAGCATTGCCAAACCATTGACCGATTTGACCAAGAAGGGTGCTGATTTGGTTAATTGGTCTTCTGCTGCTGTGGAAGCTTTTCAGGAGTTGAAGCGTCGTTTTTGTTCTGCCCCTGTGTTGTGTCAGCCAGATGTTTCTCTTCCGTTCCAGGTCGAGGTTGATGCTTCTGAGATTGGAGCAGGGGCGGTTTTGTCACAGAGAGGTTCTGATTGCTCAGTGATGAAACCATGTGCTTTCTTTTCCAGGAAGTTTTCGCCCGCTGAGCGTAATTATGATGTGGGCAATCGAGAGTTGCTGGCCATGAAGTGGGCATTCGAGGAGTGGCGTCATTGGCTTGAAGGAGCTAAGCATCGCGTGGTGGTATTGACTGATCATAAGAACTTGACTTATCTCGAGTCTGCCAAGCGCTTGAATCCTAGACAGGCCCGTTGGTCGTTATTTTTTGCCCGCTTCGACTTTGTGATTTCGTACCTTCCGGGCTCTAAAAATGTGAAGGCGGATGCTCTGTCTAGGAGTTTTGTGCCCGACTCTCCGGGTTTATCTGAGCCAGCGGGTATCCTCAAGGAAGGAGTCATTGTGTCTGCCATCTCCCCTGATTTGCGGCGGGTGCTGCAAAAATTTCAGGCGAATAAACCTGATCGTTGTCCAGCAGAGAAACTGTTCGTCCCTGATAGGTGGACTAATAAACTTATCTCTGAACTTCATTGTTCGGTGTTGGCTGGTCATCCTGGAATCTTTGGTACCAGAGAGTTAGTGGCTAGATCCTTCTGGTGGCCATCTCTGTCACGGGATGTACGTACTTTTGTGCAGTCCTGTGGGATTTGTGCTAGGGCTAAGCCCTGCTGTTCTCGTGCCAGTGGGTTGCTTTTGCCCTTGCCGGTCCCAAAGAGGCCTTGGACACATATTTCGATGGATTTCATTTCTGACCTTCCCGTTTCTCAAAAGATGTCAGTCATTTGGGTGGTCTGTGATCGCTTTTCTAAAATGGTCCATCTGGTGCCCTTGGCTAAATTGCCTTCCTCCTCTGATTTGGTACCTTTGTTCTTTCAGCATGTGGTTCGGTTGCATGGCATTCCTGAGAATATTGTTTCTGACAGAGGTTCCCAGTTTGTTTCAAGGTTTTGGCGAGCCTTTTGTGGTAGGATGGGCATTGACCTATCCTTTTCCTCGGCTTTCCATCCTCAGACTAATGGCCAGACCGAACGAACCAATCAGACCTTGGAAACATATCTGAGATGTTTTGTTTCTGCAGACCAGGATGATTGGGTGTCCTTTTTGCCGTTGGCTGAGTTCGCCCTTAATAATCGGGCCAGCTCGGCTACCTTGGTTTCTCCATTTTTTTGCAATTCTGGGTTCCATCCTCGTTTCTCTTCAGGACAGGTTGAGTCTTCGGACTGTCCTGGTGTGGATTCTGTGGTGGATAGGTTGCAGCAGATCTGGACTCAGGTAGTGGACAATTTGATCTTGTCCCAGGAGAAAGCTCAACTTTTCGCTAATCGCAGACGCCGTGTGGGTCCCCGACTTCGTGTTGGGGATCTGGTTTGGTTATCTTCTCGTCATATTCCTATGAAGGTTTCCTCTCCTAAATTTAAACCTCGTTTTATTGGTCCGTATAGGATTTCTGAGGTTCTCAATCCTGTGTCTTTTCGTTTGACCCTCCCAGACTCCTTTTCCATACATAATGTATTCCATAGGTCGTTGTTGCGGAGATACGTTGCACCTATGGTTCCATCTGTTGAGCCTCCTGCCCCGGTTTTGGTGGAGGGGGAATTGGAGTATATTGTGGAGAAGATTTTGGATTCTCGTGTTTCTAGACGGAAACTCCAGTATCTGGTTAAATGGAAGGGTTATGCTCAGGAAGATAATTCCTGGGTTTTTGCCTCTGATGTTCATGCTTCCGATCTTGTTCGTGCCTTTCATGCGGCTCATCCTGGTCGGCCTGGGGGCTCTGGTGAGGGTTCGGTGACCCCTCCTCAAGGGGGGGGTACTGTTGTGAATTCTGTGGCTGAATTCACTCCTGTGGTCACAAGTGGTACTGCAGCTTCTGAGCTTCCTCCCTCAGGTGTTCTGGTGAGCTCGTTAACTGCTTCATTACTTAACTCCGCCTGATGCTGCTATCCTTGCTCCTTGTCAATGTTTCAGTGTTGGATCTGAGCTTCTCCTGACTGTTCCTGTGACCTGTTGCTCTGTATAGCTAAGTGCTTTTTGCTTTTTTGTTGCTTTTTTTCTGTCCAGCTTGTCTTTTGTTTTGCTGGAAGCTCTGAGACGCAAAGGGTGTACCGCCGTGCCGTTAGTTCGGCACGGTGGGTTTTTTTTTTGCCCCCTTTGCGTGGTTTTGCTTTAGGGTTTTTTGTAGACTGCAAAGTTCGCTTTACTGTCCTCGCTCTGTCCTAGAATATCGGGCCCCACTTTGCTGAATCTATTTCATCCCTACGTTTTGTCTTTTCATCTTACTCACAGTCATTATATGTGGGGGGCTGCCTTTTCCTTTGGGGAATTTCTCTGGGGCAAGTCAGGCCTATTTTTCTATCTTCAGGCTAGCTAGTTCCTTAGGCTGTGCCGAGTTGCCTAGGTAGTTGTTAGGCGCAATCCACAGCCGCTTTTAGTTGTGTTTAGGATAGGATCAGGTGTGCAGTCTACAGAGTTTCCACGTCTCAGAGCTCGTTCTTGTATTTTTGGGTATTTGTCAGATCACTGTGTGCGCTCTGATCGCTAAGCACACTGTGTTTCTGGATTGCCTTCATAACACCTGTCATTAGCAAACATAACAGAGTAGGCTGGCACGGCTGAGACAGGGCTGGCAGAGACACGGCAGAGAACTCAGGGCTGGCAGAGACACGGCAGGAAACAGGACTGGCTAGGACAGCAGGAACACAGGACTGGAAGGCAGGGCAGAAACGGCAGGACTGGCAGGAACACAGGATTGGGAGGCACTGCAGAGAACACAGGACTGGAAGGCAGGGCAGGAACGGCAGGACTGGCAGGAACACAGGATACACAGGACGGGTTGATGTGTTGTATGAATCAGGCTGCACTCTGATGACACCCGAGTGCAGTCCTATTGTGAGTGTGATGAAGGAACAGGTAGGGACCTGTACACACAGAAGATGCAGGTACGGAAACAAGCCAGAAGGAAAGGAGAATGAAGGAACAGGTAGGGACCTGTTCACACAGGAGGACCAAGTAACAAGTAGAAGGTGGAACTAAGAGAAGAGAAGGAGAAGGCAGAGCCAAGGACGGAGCCGCAAGAGGCGGAGCCAAGGACGGAGCCGCTGGAGGCGGAGCCAAGGGCGGAGCTGCTGGAGGCGGAGCCAAGAGCGGAGACACTGGAGGCGGAGCCAAGAGCGGAGCCGCTGGAGGCGGAGCCAAGAGCGGAGACGCTGGAGGCGGAGCCAAGAGCGGAGACGCTGGAGGCGGAGCCAAGAGCAGAGACGCTGGAGGCGGAGCCAAGAGCGGAGACGCTGGAGGTAACGCCAAGAGCAGAGACACTGGAGGCGGAGCCAAGAGCAGAGACGGAGCAAAGTGCAGAAACACAGGAGTACCTGTGATAGTACCGCAAAGAGCGGAGCCAGATAGAACCACAAAGAGCGGAGCCACAGAGCAAAGCCAGAGAGTGCGAAGCAAGATCTGAGTGCAGAGCCGCAAGAGTGCAGAGTGTAAGCAGACAGAAAACACAAGGAAAGAAAGCAGGGAAGAAAGCCACAGACAAGGAGACTGAGAAAAGACAAAGTACAGACAAGGCAATAGAACAAGACACAGGGACAAAGACACAGGGACCAGGATATTCTGCCTCCTGGAGGGCGGACTACAAGAACAAGGCAAAAGCACAGAGAAAAGCTCAGAGGAAATAACTCAGAGCAAGACCAGGCAAACTCAGCAGCTAAACACTAACTGAGCTAACACATTGCACAGGCCCAGAGCACAGGGTGGAGCTGCACTATATACAGGAGGCCTCTTGGTAATTGGTCAGGAACAGATTGGACAGATGCACCTGATTCCTATAAGAACCAGAGAGTTCAGGCGCCGGCCCCCTATACACAGCCATGAAGCATGTACAGAGCAGAGACACAGAACATGGAGCTGGCATTAAAGAGAAAGCACATCATGGCCTGGAGCAGTGGGTAAGATTGTGTGAGAGATGTGAGGCCATGCTGTGATGCCAGCAGAGTTGTTACACTATTTCATCTCTGTGTTTGTATTTTTCATCTTTACTCACAGTCATTATATGTGGGGGGCTGCCTTTTCCTTTGGGGAATTTCTCTGAGGCAAGGTAGGCTTTTAGGTTTAGGGATTGCGGTCAGCAGAGTTCCCACGTCTCAGAGCTCGTCCAATATTACTGATAACTATCAGGTCATTTTGTGTGCTCTTTACCATCAGGTCCATTATTGTCCTAACCACCAAGTCATAACAGTAGGCCAGGTCATCTGGTGTAGCACCCCCATCACTCTCCTTCTTGGTCAAATAGCCCTTACACAGCCTGGAGGTGTGTTTGGGGTCATTGTCCTGTTGAAAAATAAATGATGGTCCAACTAAACGCAAACCAGATGGAATAGCATGCCGCTGCAAGATGCTGTGGTAGCCATGCTGGTTCAGTATGCCTTCAATTTTGAATAAATCTCCAACAGTGCCACCAGCAAAGCACCCCCACACCATCACACCTCCTCCTCCATGCTTCACGGTGGGAACCAGACATGTAGAGTCCATCCGTTCACCTTTTCTGCGTCGCACAAAGACACGGTGGTTGGAACCAAAGATCTCAAATTTGGATTCATCAGACCAAAGCACAGATTTCCACTGGTCTAATGTCTATTCCTTGTCTTCTTTAGCCCAAACAAGTGTCTTCTGCTTGTTGCCTGTCCTTAGTAGTGGTTTCCTAGCAGCTATTTTACAATGAAGGCCTGCTGCACAAAGTCTCCTCTTAACAGTTGTTATCAACACATTTCCAAATGGTAGGTACCATGGAAAAAATGAAGTGAGAAGGAAGTACCAGTAAAAACAATTTTATTCAGAACATGTTCTAAAAAATATATAGCAAATAAAATTGAACAAAGACAAAAGGGGGAACGGAAAACCTCCAGATACCAAAGGAGGCGCACCACAGTACCACAGTACAGTTAGACAGGTACCGTATATCCAAGACAGCAAAATTCTAAGTCATGAGGCTACAAATAGTATACCAATTAAAGACAGCTACTCAGATCTAGGTGCCATAATTATGTGTACAGCGCACAGAACCATATATCAGGTAACACTGTGTTGAAAAAAGAGAGAGGGGGGCATTATGACAGCCAAAGTGTACTCAGTGTATTAGCATCAAAAGTACTATCGTAAACACTAGAGAGTAAGGATGTCACCGTATGCTTAGATTAGTAGTATGATTAAGCACAAGCCTCACTTTATAAATAGGTGATTACCTGGGAATAGTATATGTCAGGAGTCTGTGCGCACCGGGTCCGGGTGATGTGGAGGCCTCCTGCGCCCTGGGCGCAGACCCGGTGCGCACAGACTCCTGACATATACTATTCCCAGGTAATCACCTATTTATAAAGTGAGGCTTGTGCTTAATCATACTACTAATCTAAGCATACGGTGACATCCTTACTCTCTAGTGTTTACGATAGTACTTTTGATGCTAATACACTGAGTACACTTTGGCTGTCATAATGCCCCCCCCCCTCTCTCTTTTTTCAACACAGTGTTACCTGATATATGGTTCTGTGCGCTGTACACATAATTATGGCACCTAGATCTGAGTAGCTGTCTTTAATTGGTATACTATTTGTAGCCTCATGACTTAGAATTTTGCTGTCTTGGATATACTATTTGTAGCCTCATGACTTAGAATTTTGCTGTCTTGGATATACCTGTCTAACTGTACTGTGGTACTGTGGTGCGCCTCCTTTGGTATCTGGAGGTTTTCCGTTCCCCCTTTTGTCTTTGTTCAATTTTATTTGCTATATATTTTTTAGAACATGTTCTGAATAAAATTATTGTTTATACTGGTACTTCCTTCTCACTTCATTTTTTCCATGGTACCTACCATTTGGAAATGTGTTGATATCCTATGTCGAAGTGACTCTAGCCCGTGCTATGTATAGGACTATGGGAATAATAATCTTAACAGTTGTTGTAGAACTCTGTGTGGCATTGACCTGGTCTCTAATCTGAGCTACTGTTAACCTGCGATTTCTGAGGCTGGTGACTTGGATAAACTTATCCTCAGAAGCAGAGGTGACTCTTGGTCTTCCTTTCCTGGGGCGGTCCTCATGTGAGCCAGTTTCTTTATAGCGCTTGATGGTTTTTACAACTGCACTTGGGGACACTTTCAAAGTTTTCCCAATTTTTCGGACTGACTGACCTTCATTTCTTAAAGTAATGATGGCCACTCGTTTTTCTTTACTTAGCTGCTTTTTTCTTGCCATAATACAAATTCTAACAGTCTATTCAGTAGGACTATCAGCTGTGTATCCTCCAGACTTCTGCACAACACTGATGGTCCCAACCCCATTTATAAGGCAAGAAATCCCACTTATTAAACCTGACAGGGCACACCTGTGAAGTGAAAACCATTTCCGGTGACTACCTCTTGAAGCTCATCAAGAGAATGCCAAGAGTGTGCAAAGCAGTCATCAAAGCAAAAGGTGGATACTTTGAAGAACCTAGAATATAAGTCATAACATCAGTTGCTTCACACTTTTTTTTATTAAGTATATAATTCCACATGTGTTAATTCATAGTTTTGATACCTTCAGTGTGAATGTACAGTTTTCATAGTCATGAAAATACAGAAAAATCTTTAAATGAGTTGTGTCCAAACTTTTGGTCTGTACTGTATATGCCATATGCTCACAATAAATTCTCCAATAACTGGGCTAGTAGTGGAAGCAGCCACGATCATCCCTCGTCAATCAATTGCGTAATTGTCCTGATGATTGGAGGCATCGGAGTTGCATTCCCTGGACAACTGGTGGCAGCAGTGGGATCTGGGTGATCTCCCTGGTGTCATCCTTGACAAACTAGTAACAGTGTTTTGATCTGTGCGACTGCTCTCCGGCTGTTATCCTTGACAGGGGGTGATTGGCTTATTCCTGCACGGGAAGCCCAACCGGGAATTCACCTGTTATCTGTGTCCAGTCCGAGTCAGGGAAAGACTTGTCCAATGTGTGTGTTAATACTTTTACTCCCAAAGATAGCAAAAGTAATCTCGGAGTGATACCTTTATTGGAAAACCATAAAAAATATATTTGCAAGCTTTCAGAGCACAAGGGTTCCTTCTTCAGGCAGGTTTATAAATGAATTAATAAGACAAAAGCACAACATTTAAGAGGACATGTGTACTCTAAGTACCTTAATTTTTTCACATGTTTTCTATAGCCAAAAAACATAAAGAGCAAAAACCCGGTAGTAAATAAATAAACAGCAATAGTGCATGAAAATAATATATGGTGCCTAGTTAATATAATTTTGTAAAAAAAAAATGTAAAAGCCATCCCGCCATGTCATGGTGACCCTATTCTGGATGGTCATAACCTATCGTATTAAACCTTACCATTTGTCAAGTGACATACATGTGGATAAGGGCTGAGAAGGGCTGGCTAATGGACACCCAGCCATGGAGAACTACATGAATGTAATGTCCAGCTCAAAGACAGGGGAAGCTACACCCTTATTTGAACAGAGTGCAAAAAAACCTGAAAAAAATTATGTTAACTACCTGAAATGCGTTGTGTTTTTTGTGTTTTATTCTCCAGTGTAACTGCTGCATTGTAGCTTTTGCACTTTTTTAATAAATATATTTTTAAATGGACCGTATTGGGATATGCCATTCCATAATGACAGTTTGGTATTGTTTTGGAGTCCTCAGTCCACTGACAGAAGCGCTTCTCTGGACTACTACCCACTTCAATGGAATGAGTGCTCAGTCGGAGGGAGTGTACTGCAAATATATAAAAAAAAAATGACCAGCATATACTCAGCATATATGCATAATATAGTGTTTCAGAAGGCAGCTTTAATTTGTTAGTTGTATAGTGTCTCTCTTAGCTTGCACCTGTTCACACTTTTCTTTCTCTGTTTGGGAGTGCCGATCAGTTTTTTTATATTTGCAGTACATTCCCTCACACTGAGCACTCCTCTCATTAGCCAAAGGCATTTTTAATTATAGCTTAATCCTACCTGCCCATATAATTGTAGGCTTTTAGCCCGGGAGAGGTATCATGTTAGGTTTAGGGTCCCAAGAAAGGGGTACGCCTTGTCCCTGGATGTTGGGCTGACGCGAATTAGCCAATGTGTTTAAGTACCTTCATTTTTAACATGTTTTCTATAGCAGTAATGCAGTTCCAATTTCACATATTCAATGTTTACCTACTATAGAATTTCAGAGTGCAGCTCTTCTTAGGCCATGTGCACACGTACAGTATTTTTCACGTTTTTTTCACGTTTTTTTGCTATAAAAACGTGATAAAAACGCGAAAAAAAAACGCTTCCATATGCCTCCTACTATTTACAATGTATTCCGCATTTCTTGTGCAAATGTTGCATTTTTTTCTGCAAAAAAATCGCATCGCGGAAAAAAAAGCAACATGTTCATTAAATTTGCGGAATTGCGGTGACTCCGCACACCTAGGAGTGCATTGATCTGCTTACTTTCCGCATGGGGCTGTGCACACCATGCGGGAAGTAAGCAGATTATGTGCAGTTGGTACCCAGGGTGGAGGAAAGGAGACTTTCCTCCACGGACTGGGCATCATATAATTGGTCAAAAAAAAAGAATTAAAATAAAAAATAGTGATATACTCACCTTCGATGTCTTCCCGCCTCACAGCGGTGCATGCTGCCGCTTCTGTTCCTATAGATGGTCTGTGTGAAGGATCTGCGATGATGTCGCGGTCCTGTGATTGGTCGCGTGACCGCTCATGTGACCGCTCACGTGACCGCGACGTCATGGAAGGTCCTGCACACACACCATCTATAGGAACGAACGCCGCTGAGGAGATCGGCTGTCTGCGGGTGAGTATAACCATTTTTTTTATTTTATTTTATTATTTTTAAACATTCTATCTTTTACTATTGATGCTGCATAGGCTGCATCTATAGTAAAAAGTTGGTCACACTTGTCAAACACTATGTTTGACAAGTGTGACCAACCTGTCAGTCAGTTTTCCAAGCGATGCTACAGATCGCTTGGAAAACTTTAGCATTCTGCAAGCTAATTACGCTTGCATAATGGTAAGAAAACCGCAAAAAAAACGGGGAAAAAACGCAAAAAAAAAATGCGGATTTCTTGCAGAAAATTTCCGGTTTTCTTCAGGAAATTTCTGCAAGAAATCCTGACGTGTGCACATACCCTTAGGATAGGTCATCAATGTCTGATTGGTGTGGGTGCGACGCCTGGCACCCCCGCCGATCAGCTGTTGACGGCTGCAGGAGCTACTCAGTTACAGAGCTGCACAACTCTGTAGAAAGGATAGTGGCTGTTACGGCCCCCACCAGGAGCAGCTGATCTGCGGAGCCTGGTGTCGTACCCCCACCAATCAGACATTGAAGACCTATACTAAGCATAGACCATCAATATTAAAATCTCAGACAACCCCCTTTAAATGACCAGGATTATATATTTCCTTATCCAAATGTGAGGATAGTGTACCAACAAGCAACCGTGATGTAATCAGAGTATTTACAGTAGATATTCTTTATACTTTAATTTTACTGAGTAGAAACTATGTATCAGTATTATGATTCAGTGTTGCATTCAGAACATAACATCGTGTCTTGCTCTGAATTTCCTTTGGGTACGCTTGGCTCATTAATGCCACTGACAGAGTACATTAAAAAATTCTGATCAAACAGGTTAGACGTAACAGCTTATAAAGATGGAAATTCATATCCAAATATATACCTTAAATATACTGCTCAAAAAATAAAGGGAACACTTAACAGAATATAACTCCCAAGTAAATCAAACATCTGTGAAATCAAACTGTCCACTTAGGAAGCAAAACTGTTTGACAATTAATTTCACATGTTGTTGTGCAAATGGAATAGACAACAGATGGAAATTATTGGCAATTATCAAGACACACTCAATAAAGGAGTGGTTCTGCAGGTGGGGACCACAGACCACATCTCAGTACCAATTCTTTCTGGCTGATGTTTTGGTCACTTTTGAATGTTGGTTGTGCTTTCACACTCATGGTAGCATGAGACGGACTCTACAACCCACACAATTGGCTCAGGAAGTGCAGCTCATCCAGGATGGCACATCAATGCGAGCTGTGGCAGGAAGGTTTGCTGTGCCTGTCAATGTAGTGTCCAGATCCTGGAGGTGCTACCAGGAGACAGGCCAGTACACCAGGAGATGTGGAGGGGGCCGTAGGAGGCAACAACGCAGCAGCAAGACCGCTACCTCAGCCTTTGTGCAAGGAGGAACAGGAGGAGCACTGCCAGAGCCCTGCAAAATGACTTCCAGCAGGCCACAAATGTACATGTGTCTGCACAAACGGTTAGAAACCGCCTCCATAAGGAGGGTCTGAGTGCCCGATGTCCACAGATGGGGGTTGTGCTCTGCAACATCCTTCAGCATGACCGGTTTGGCAGTGGGTCAATAATAGTGTGGGGTGGCATTTCTTTGGAGGGTCGCACAGTCCTCCATGTGCTCGCCAGAGGTAACCTGACTGCCATTAGGTACCGAGTGGAGATCCTCAGACCCCTTGTGAGACCATATGCTGGTGCAGTTGGCCTTGGGTTCCTCCTAATGCAGGACAATGCCAGACCTCATGTGGCTGGAGTGTGTCAGCAGTTCCTGCAAGATGAAGGCATTGAAGCTATGGACTGGCCTGCCCTTTCCCAAGACCTGAATCTGGTTGAACACATCTGGGACATCATGTTTTGCTCCATCCACCAATGTCACGTTGCACCACAGACTGTCCAGGAGTTGGTGGAAGCTTTAGTCCAGGTCTGGAAGGAGATCCCTCAGGAGACCATCTGCTGCCTAATCAGGAGCATGCCCAGACATTGTAGGGAGATCATAAAGACACGTGGAGGCCACACACACTACTGAACATCATTTCCTTGCCTTGAAGCATTTCCACTGAAGTTGGATCAGCTTGCAATTTGATTTCCCACTTTGATTTTGAGCATCAAATTAGTTGTGATTTGCATTGATCATTTTTAGGTTTTACTGGTCTCAACGTATTCCACTATATAATGAATAAAGATTTACAACTGGAATATTTCATTCAGTGATATCTAGGATGTGGGATTTTAGTGTTCCCTTTATTTTTTTGAGCAGTGTAATATAGGCATACAGTATATACGTTCAGAAATTTGAATGGCAAACCATTCGGGAGTAAGACCAAAAGAGACCACAGGACATGGTAATGCAATAGAATATATTGCAATAGAAATAACAGCCTAAAACCATGAGGAAGTTATTGTAAGAGATTGATTGAATAATACCTGGTGATGGTATAGTGGTGGTCCCCGTTGCAGTGCGGAGCACACCCCGTCGCGCGTTCTGAACTGCGTCCTTCGTCAGGAGCTGGCGCACTTCTGAATCGGAGGGGTATAAATACATGTGCATAAAGACCGTTCGTGTAACCAGGTATTATTCAATCAATCTCTTACACTACCTTTCTCATGGTTATAGGCTGTTATTTCTATATATGATATAGGTGGTTTATCTTCCTTTTATAAGCTCTTTTCAATATAAGATCCATGATTATTTTCTCTTCTATATCTTATTGGGACATAGACCGCATACATTGATACATACCTTACATTATGGCCTATCAGTATATAATTGTTGACTTTTTGTGTACCAAGATTGATTTATAGTACAGCATTGTCAATTTGTTGGATCTATTTATATAATTTGATTTATTTATACTTTATGTGCTTTATATATCTTTATGACAACTACTTTATGATTTTTCTGGGAGGTCCTTGACTTTGTATTGTTTATGGTATTATTTTTTATTGATTCATTTTTATCTTTTTTCAGTGTGGGCAATCTTGCACACTGTATCATCTTGCCATTCACTTTAATAAAGGCTTTTTATGATCCTTCCCCATTATTTTGTCCGTTTTATTATTTTTATATTGCATTACCATGTCCTGTGGTCTCTTTTGGTATTAAAAAATTCTGGTAGTGGTGCAGTAGAAAGCTGTCCTTTGTTAAGGCTCCATATACTTTAGACCAATCTCTGGTGACTTGCCGATATTGTCTTTCTCGACAGTCTATTGTGAATGAGAGCCCTCATGAGGAAAGATGTCAAACTACCCCAATCCTTTTGTTTTCACTGAGATAAGCCACTGTCAGAGGAATCTTCTAGCAGTTCTCTGATAAGTGCTCCTGTGTATGGTTAAGACAGGCGAGAGAGCTCTCTGCCGAAGGATCATTCGACCAACAGCTATCTATTTGTTGGGGTGGGGCTTTAATTGTACTTGACGTAAGGGGTACACGTGACTCATGACTGCCTTTACTGACTTAAATGCCTAACCTTAATTATTTACTGCATCGGATCTCTCGTAAACTGCCTTATCGTAAGATCCCCTCCTGAATAACGACATTACACCAGATTTGTATTAAATGGCCACAGCAGCCTTTTTATTAAACATAAATACAACAGGGAGTGGTGGTCCTCGAAGCCTCAAAAATAACCTTGCAGAAATTCAAATTGTGTAACTTGGCCTCCAGGCTAGTCTTGCCTCCAGCCGCTAAGCACCAGCTCGGAGGCAGATAATGACCAACCCGGCCAAACCAACCGATTACCAAATCCTTTAATCAGCCCCTCCATGGGCTGATCTACCACATCCACTCGCAATCCACTCCGGGGGAGTCCAGGACCACTAGAGGTCCCCCCCCTAGAATCCGCCATTCCCCTCTTTCCACCAACTTCGAGGACCTCCCTCCCCCACCTAACTGCTATGACAAAAATTTCTCCTTTCCCTTAAACAAAAACATAACCTTAAAATAAACGCAATTAAACAAAATCGAAACAAAAAGGGAGGGTGGGGATTTCAGCCACCGTCTGACCAGCAGGTGAGCATGGCAGTTGCTGAGGTGAAATTGTTGGTTTCCTTTCCAAATCACCCCCTCAGTAAGCTCCCCCTGCTTCCTCCTCCCTGCCTCATCCAAACCCCGCCCCCCTCTGTCCAAGTTCAGAAGTACACAGCCCAAGCAAACTATTTAACCCCGACTTGCCCTTGCCCACCCTGAGGCTCTGCCATTCCCTGTGACCCCATCATGCTGGCCTCCCTTGAGGGCCAGGGGCCCAGTATGGCCTTTCCTTGACGTAAGGGGTACACGTGTCTCATGACCGCCTTTACTGACTTAAATGTCTAACCTTAATTACTTACTGCATCGGATCTCTCGTAAACTGCCTTATCGTATAAATACAACATGTAAACAATATCCCCCCAGGGAGTGGTGGTCCTCGAAGCCTCAAAAATAACCTTGCAGAAATTCAAATTGTGTACCTTGGCCTCCATGCTTAGTCTTTCCTCCAGCCGCTAAGCACCAGCTCAGAGGCAGATAATGACCAACCCGGCCAAACCAACCGATTACCAAATCCTTTAATCAGCCCCTCCATGGGCTGATCTACCACATCCACTCACAATCCACTCCAGGGGAGTTCAGGACCACTAGAGGTCCCCCCCCTAGAATCCGCCATTCCCCTCTTTCCACCAACTTCGAGGACCTCCTTCCCCTGCCACCAACATAAATGTTTTGACACCTCAAACATTTGTGTCCCTCCAAACCTTCAAACCCGTCTCAATTCCTTCCTGAACAGCGAGACACCACATGTCAACCCCGATTGCATTTAAATGCACGCCATCTGCCCTCCAATATTCGCCCTTTCCGGATTCCAAATTTATATGACGCACTACCAATGCCCCATTCTGCGCCATGAACCGAGGTACCACCCTATTTACTTTTATTCTGGCCTTATTTATCCCCTCAGTTGAGCGAGCACCTCGCCACACCTTCCTCGGGATAATATCCGACCAGACAACTAACAACTTTGGAAACGCCGCCCAAAGTCTTAAAATGTCGAACTTTATGTCCTTTATCAATTCCCTACAGGGCCTTTTGCCCAAGTCATTCCCGCCCAAATGAATTACTACCACATCCAGAGCTCGATCCAAACGAACAAACTGGTGGAACTCCGGCAAAAGCTGGCTCCATATCATTCCGCGTTTCCCGATCCACCGCAGAATCGGTGTCTCTCTTGAGAACCCCAGTTGCCACCCGTCCGGCCGAATTGCGGCCCACAAAGCCGCCCAAAAAACAAAAGAGTGGCCCATGATCCACACCAGCTGGTGCTCGCGGCCTGAAATAAACAACACAACAATAAGAAAAAACCAATTCATCTATTAAACCATTAGACAAAGTTCGGGCGGATATAGGAAATGAATCTCCTCGACTCCCACCGACCGATCTTTTTTACCACCTCCTCGCCCAGGCCCCTCCTGGCAGCTTCCGTCGCTGCGCCAATTCTAAATGAGTGCCCACTATAATCCCGCAGTGAAATTCCCCCTGCAATCAAACATTTCTTAAAAACCGCTATGAACTGAAATCGAGATAAAAAGGAATCGTCCTCATGGACCAAAAGGGGGTTGGACAATCCTCCGCCCATCCCCATGAAAGCATTGACGCACAGGACCGGGCATAACGGGGAACCGGCCACCTTAAATAACACCACTTTACAGCCTTTACCTTGACTATCTGTCTTAGAAAATCGAAGCCGAATGACTACCCTATCATTATACATGTCCACGTCTTCCCTCAACAAACCACCTTTGGTTCTTTTAGACGGGCTGACCAACTCCCCTAACCGAAAGGCTCCAAAGAATGCTAATGCGAAGGCCGCCTTAAAAAGAATTATTTCCCATTGCGATGAACAGACCGAAGCTAACTGATTGCCCAAAATTAACAATACCTCGTATGATAGCGGGCGTCTTTTATCGCTCACCTCCCAACCTTTTCTCCATCCCTTTAACGTCTGAACTACCAAAAAAGACTTCGTGATGTCCTTAAGGCCCCGAGCCTTGAAACCGAATGCAATGCCCGCCAACAACTTGTTCAGTCTAGACACGGATCAACCTGACTCTTTAAAATGCCCAATTAACAACAATAATTTGTTCTCATCCTGTAGTCCCGCCCCTAAAGAAACACCCCACTCTTCCCAAGTACCCCATGCCTGCTGATACTGACTCCAAGACCTAGCCGATAAAGAGTTCTGAAACAGATAATCTACTGCTGGCAGGAAGCTTCCATAACTCCGCTGGGCACTCCCGGCCTGTCGACTCCGCCTGAGGTACCAATTCTCGAAAACAATCTCCCTGCAAGTGAGAAAGAGCAACAGAGACAGGGTTAGAAGCCATCGACCTGACCTCCGCCACAATCTACAAATTCAAAGATAAGCCCAAAAACACCAAACACTGCAAAATTTTTACTACCGCCGGTGAATCAGCCGACAGTGAATTTATCGCCACGGCTACCGCATCGGACCCACATGGAAAACGAATGTTCCTGTCTCGCACACTGTTACCCCATAACGACAACGCAACAACGATAGGGAACAAATGAGGAAGAACCCGATTTTGTAGCCAACCTTGCTCCCGCCAGAAACCAGGCCATTCAGCCAACAACCAACTGCCTTGAAAAAAGAAACCAAAACCACGATCATCCTCCACGGCAATGATGAAACCCAAATCCTCTGAATTCACAACCAGTTTTATCCAGATAGACTTTCCGTTGTAATGCTCCCAAAAATTTGCCCATACTGCCAAATCTTCACGCAATTCCTTCTTTAGTCTGATAGAATGAACCAGAGATCGAACGCCCCTGGTCGCCAACGACAACCTGCGGCAGAATGCCCTTCTCATCGGCATAATACGGCAAGCGTAGTTCAATTTGCCAAGCAAAGATTGTACCTCCCTCAGCTTCAATTTTTTTGCACTACATGCCCTAGACACCTCTTTGCTCAGAGCGCTAACCTTATCCCCAGGCAACCTGCACACCATTTCTAAGGTATCGATTTCTATACCCAGAAAACTCAGAACACTGACTGGACCAACAGTTTTGTTCGGAGCTAAAGGAACCCCAAAAATCTTGTACACTCTCTCCATAGTGTGCAATAGCACCGAGCAATCGGTACTTTGAGCTGGGCCTATAAACAGGAAGTCATCCAGATAGTGAATGCAGGATTTCAAGCCCGACACGTCTTTCACCACCCACTCCAAAAAGGTGCTAAAAGTTTCGAAGTACGTGCAGGAAAGGGAACGACCCATGGGGAGACAGCGATCGACGTAAAGACCTCCATCCCAGCAGCAACCCAGGAGATGCATACTCTCCGGGTGAACCGGTAGTAGCCTGAAAGTCGCTTTGATATCCGTTTTCGCCAACAGTGCGCCACCCCCACATACCCGCACCCAATCCATAGCCGCATCAAATGAAGTTTAAATCACCGAACAAAACTGAGGGTCAATTCCGTCATTTACTGAGGACCCTTTCGGAAAGGACAGATGATGAATCAATCTGAATTTATTGGGTTCCTTTTTTGGTACCACGCCCAACGGGGAAACCTCAGATTGCATATAGGCGCCACTGGAAAAGGGGCGGCCATCCTACCCAATTTAACTTCGCTTTCCAGCTTTTTAGCAACCACGTCAGGAAATTGCAGAGCCGATTTTAAATTTTTTGTGGAAAATTTATGTTCCGCATCCACGAATGGAATACGGAAACCATCCCGAAAACCTCCTTCTAACAAAGCTGCAGCTGATGAATCAGGGTACCTATTTAGAAATGGCACCATCACGTCCAGACAAATTGGCATTACTTTTTTCAGAACCGTCTCCGCTTCTCTGTCTGTCACCCTTAAAACATTTGGATGACACGTGCGGTCCCCTGCAAGTTGCACATTCATGCTTGAATTTGCATTTTCCCCCAAATTTACATGACCCTTCATTGAATGCAAAGCACAGTCCTCTCTGCATTGCCGCTGAGTGTCCCGACTGCCCTGAACCCCCAGCGCTTCCAAGAAACGACTGGCTGCCTGACCCGAAGCGTGACGGGACCATAACCTTCATCCACAAAGCTATATCTTTGTGATCCCACCGAATACTGGGCCTAATGGCCTTCCGTTGCCAGAATTGCTCATCATATCTGATCCAACCTTGGCCCCCGTAAGTCCGATAAGCTTTCCCAATCGCATCCATGTAACAAAAAAGCCCCGAGCAGTTCTCGGGGACGTCTCACCAATCACACTCGCCAAAATGGCGAATGCCTGTAACCAATAAGAAAACATCCTAGGAATCAGCCTAAAACGCCTTTTTTTTTTTCCTCCTCTTTTTTTTGAATCATCTTTGCGCAGCCTGTCCAATTGAAAACGCTCTAGTGGTAATAAGGAGAATATTTCCACGTATTCCCCTTTCCAAATTTTATCCCTAGTTTCACTTTTTAAGTGTGCCCCCAATGGTCCCTCGAAACAAACGTATTCCTCCCCACGGGCCGCGTCATCCAAACGCACTGAGGTATCTTTTTCCGCTTCCCCTGCCTGACTGGCAACAGACACGCTAACTGAAGGTATGGCTGCACTCGTCGCCGCAGCATCATTCCCCACGTTATCTGACGAGATACTCCTAGAACTCACATCAGTGAACCCCCCCAGAGAACCCCTCAAACCCAAAACTTCCCCCGGATTCCCAAGCCAGGCCGCAGAAGGAGAAGACCCCAGGTTTGAACCCCCCGATCCTCATAGCGCTGCCAGATCTCTAAGCCCGTGCATGATAAGCCCTAACCCCCCCGACTCCCCCCATAAATACATCCCTATTAACACTGACAGAGGGAGCTAACAGGGGTACATGAAAGAAAAGGATTGTCCTCACCTAGCTGCCCGAGCGCTGTGGACCCGGCAGCCGAAGATCCTGAAGCCAGACGTACGTGCTCCTCTCCTGAGCTCTCCATCCGTTGGTCCCTGGGTAAGTAAGACGGCCGACTGCCGTCCTGTGACACCCCATCCGAAGGTGCAGGGTCCCTTGCTGCTGACGCCGCCGCTGTGAAGATGCCTGAGCCAGCGTAACGCTGCCCGTGCTGGGAAGTGCTCCTATCTGCAGCTGTGACATGACCAGACCCCCTGGATGGACTCAGCCCCGGCCTGCGCTGGCTAGAGGAAGTCAGCCCTCCAGCTCCCTGCCCCGTCCCAGGCAGAGCGCTGCTGACAGGGCTGGCAGAACGCCGCCCGTTAGATGCCACATGCAGAGAGGCCTGGGAATAAGGCCCCCGCCTCCTGGAAGCGCCCGCTCCTCTGCGCCGAGCAGGATCACCTGACCTGGCGCAGCCCGCCGCTCCTGGTCCCGACACCTGGTGAGTCACATGCGCCGAGGAGGAGGCCGACACCTCCCCCTGCTGCAGGCCCCGCCGTGCTGCCACGGGCCGCTGCTGCACCACCGCTCGCGTCTCCCGCCGGAGGGTCCCTAGAGGGGCTCCTGATACGGTGCCAGGCCCGAGAGGTGACGTCAAGGCTCAAGCGCGCCGGAGGCCTGGACCTCCGCGGCCGGCGTTCCTCTGCAGGTACCTGGGCTGGTACCGTCACCGCTCCGTCCAGAAGGCTGCTGAAGGACTGCTGCAGCCATTCGGTGCCCTGTGTGCTGGCCTGTTTGCGCAGTCTCAGCAATAAGGCCTCCACGTCCATCACTGGGGATTGATTTCAGCCACCGCCGGACCAGCAGGTGAGCATGGCAGTTGCTGAGGTGAAATTGTGTTTCCTATCCAAATCACCCCATCAGTTAGCTCCCCCTGCTTGCCCCTCCCTGCCTCATCCAAACCCCGCCCCCCTCTGTCCAAATTCAGAAGTACACAGCCCAAGCAAACTATTTAACCCCAACTTGCCCTTGCCCACCCTGAGGCTCTGCCATTCCCCGTGACCCCGTCATGCTGGCCTCCCTTGAGGGCCAGGGACCCAGTATGGCCTTTCCTTGACTTCTTGATAACCAAGATCTATGTGATAATAGGTCAGAGCAAAAGTGAACAATTCAAACTCTGCAACTTTCCTGTTACTCAGTCAGGACATAGTGCAATAAATTTAACCCCTTAAAAATATTTTCCCCAAATGCAACCAGTTTTGTAAAATAGAAACCATAACAAAGGACTGTATACATTCCCCATGCTGAGGATACTTCACATGAAGACTCACTCAGAAGTCCTTTGTTCCTTTTTCTTTTTTCTTTCTAAGGCTATGGGCACACGTTGCGGATTAGCCTTAGGAATTTCTGGGATTCTGCCTCTCCTGGCAGAAAATGTACCTGAGGATTTGACGCGTTTTTTGTGCGGTTCCGCAGCATTTTTTGTGCGTTTTTGCTGCGGTTTTCTTGCGGATTTGCTGCGTTTTTTTACCCCTGCGGTTTTCTATAATGGAATGGGTACAAAAACGCTGCAGATTCACAAAAAAGTAGTGACATGCTAGTTCTTTTAAACCGCAGCGTTTCCGCAGCGGATTTTCCGCAAAGTGTGCACAGCATTTTTTTTTCTCATTGATTTACATTTTACTGTAAATCAATTGCGGATCTGCAGCGTTTCTGCACCTCAAAAAACGCTGCGGATCTGCAGAGAATTTGCAACTTGTGCACATACCCTAATACATGAAATTGTGAAATACATGTCATCGCAGGTCCTTCGCTCAATGCATCCTTAGGAATGGAGGCCGCCGCTTGCACCGCTGAGAGTCGGGGGCCGTCGGAGGGTAAGTATATCCATATTTTTTATTTTTAGTCTTTTTTTTTTTTTTACATGAATATGGATCTCAGGGCCTGAAGGAGAGTCTCCTCTCCTCCAGACCCTGGGAACCATCCGCACCACACACGCCGTATAAGATGACTGGGCGTATAATATGACCCCCGTCTTATACAGCGAGTATATCCCAAACTCCATATTTTATATGGAAAAGTTGGGGGTCGTCTTATACGCCAGAAAATACGGTAATCTCTGGTTCAGTGTGCTGGATCTATTTTTGGTCTATTTATCAGTTTTTACAATCCATATGTCACCTATATTTTTTTTCGTGTACGAAAAAAATATTTATACAAGTTTTTCAAAGTTTCTCCAATTCCCTCTGCAGGTAATTTTCATTTTCGCTTTCATTTTTTTTTTTTTTTACTCCCCTTCTTTCAAGAGACATAACTTTATTTTATTTTTCCACAGACATAGACAGATGAGAGCGTCCTTTTTGCTGGACAAGGTGTAGTTTTCAATTACGCCATTAATTTTTTCATTAAATGCAATGGAAAATGTTAAAAAGAAAACATTCCTAATGCAGTGAAGTACTGAAAAATATGCTATACCGCAATTGTGTTTTTGCAGCTTGAATTTATAGTGTTTTGTGGAGTAAAAATTACTTTGACTACATGATTTTCCAGGTCAGTTCAGTTACAGCGATACCAACGTTGTACAAATTTTTTTTTTTTTTAAGGCTGTGTGCACACGTTGTGGATTTTTCACGTTTTTATCGCTATAAAAACGCATATAAAACGCATACATTATACATCCTATCATTTAGAATGCATTCTGCAATTTTTGTGCATATGATGCGTTTTTTCCGCAAAAAAAACGGAGCATGTTCATTAATTTTGCGGATTTTTTGCTATGTTCACGCTATTTAATGCATTGGGAAGCTCCGGAAAACAAAAAAAAAGCGTCAAAAATGCGCAAAAAAAGTATGCGGATTTCTTGCAGAAAATGTCCGGTTTTGCTCAGGAAATTTCTGCAAGAAATCCTGAATGTGTGCACGTAGCCTAAAACGTGTTGAAAAATATCAGAAATTTGGGAAAAAAAGAAACAAACCCTCTTGGTTTGTTTTTACATTCTCTGTGTCTTATAGGAGGAATAAGAAGTTTCAGTTGACATTGCAGTGGGTCAGACTGAATCGAGAGAGGGGCAATATGAGCCAATCCATAAGCGCACTTGCAACAAGTCCATTGATATGCCACTGCTAGCGATTGGCAGGGGCAGTGTCGGACAGGGGTGCCAATGGCCCCCCAGTAACATTGATTTTGGGGGGTCACTTTTAACCTGCATAAAAATATTATACTACCCCCATTCACAAATTTACCTAAATCTCTATATAATAACAAAATGGGTAGTTTGGTTAATGAATGATGAGATCTGCACAGGGACGCACCGGGAGATTGCACTGTTACCCTATGGGCCAGTCCTTGCAGGGGCATTATATGTATACATTTTCTGAATATATAAAACGATACACATCACTGAAATGGTTACACAGCTGCAAATCGGAGATTACTCTTGTTGCGGTCACATGCGATGCTAGCTACATAACAGAACCAGGCACAGTGTGAGCTTGGCTCCATAGATCTGCACCAGACTTAGTACATACAATTATGTCCTTTGTAAGGAAGGAGTTAACTTTTCAGTGAAATAGCACTCAGATATCAGTGTGTCATCCTATCTGTTTTTATCATGATTTTTTTCACTTGAACGGATGAGGTTGACATGCAAATCTATTACAGTTGTCTAGATTTTAAGAAAAATTTTTTTTGCAGACCATGGAAAAGCCCATACGCTATGCATGAAAATCATGGATAGAATGTGTGACGCCCCAGGGTCCCGGTTGTCACAGTGGCATTGCTTTGCTCGTGGGAAGAGTGATGTCACGCTTGGAAGCGATGAAAGATCTATTTTATCAGGTAATCACATACGCACAACACGTTCATACTCCAGGCAAGAAGGGGGAGCTCTGAACCTGGATTAAGGGTGAACTCCCCTATAAATACATTCTGGTCTGGAGGGAAAGAGAGTTTTGGTCAGTCTGTCAGAGGACAGAAAAGAGAGCAGTCAGGCCTTGAGCGTCAGAAAGACTGAAGGGGCCATGTAGCCAGAGCTGCAGCTCCTGGAGAAAGAGATACAGAAGGAAAGGACAGTTTGTGGAAAGTGTGCAGGAGAGAGAAGTCACAGGAGAGTGACACCAGGGGAGCAGAGCAGTGATTTAGCTACCTCCCTGGCTGAGCGCAAATTCTGGTAGCCGGAAGACCGAGATCGAGTCGGACTCTAGGAGGCATAGCAGAAACCGGCAGGACAGCTGGATTATAAATCACCTGTCTGCCTTAATACCCAGGAGGCACAGTGACACATAGAGCCCGGGTTGTGATAGAGACCCTATAAAAAGGCTCGAGTCACCTGTAATACGGGATTGTGTTCTAACCTATATGGGGGGGACAGAGAGGAACTGTGATGACCTTATTAGAAGCCATAGGCAGTAAGGGACTACAACAGCACCACACTTTGAGGAAGGCTTTCATCTCCACCTGGTAAAGGGGATTCTGGATTCGTTTCCAAGCCGGCCGGACCCTGCCTGTACCTGTCATCTGGTACCCTGGACTGCTGTTGCCAGAAGTTTCAGTAAACCAGGTAAAGAGACTGCAAACCTATGTCCTCATCCTTACTACACCATTCACCATCTTCACTTATACACTGGGAGCCCTTGGGACCTACTTCACCTGTGGGAAGTTATACCATGTAGCTGCCATAACATCACCCCAGTGGACCCCTTTAAGCAGCGTCGGTCCCCACTGACCGAATACCACAGGTGGCGTCACGAACACAAACTTTATTCAATTCCTTTTACATGGTCGCCGCTGTGACACATCCCCTTAAGTACTGGACCCGGTGCCGAGTTCCCCACGACCCTGGCGGGTGACTCAAATGCATACAGGAATACCAGATATCTTCATGAGCCTTAAAATGCAGCATTAGGTCCCGACCCTTTAAAGAGGTTATGTGGGACTTAGTTCATGGAACGCTCCTGCTAACGATTCTTCTGCTGGTCGTGATGTCACATTGACAGAGGAGACCCTTCTCTTCCACTCTGCTCTGTCGACATGCTGGTTGATAGCCAGTTCCCCACTGCCTAATTGCAGGATGTCGGCAGTGACATCTGATCAACAGAGCAGAGTGGAAGAGAATTCTCTGCTCTGTCAACATCAGGTCCAAAAGAGACATTATCACCACCTCAGCTGGAGCAAATTGTCGTGGGGCAGGACAGGGAGGTAGTTAGCAGCTCAGGGATAGGAAACAAAGGGTGTTTATTAATGGAGCACCCTCGGACTGGGTCGTGGTTAGCAGCAGGGGTGGATTAAGGGTAACCAGGGCCCCGGGCTGTTTAGACACTGTGGGCCCACCCGTCATGTGACGGGGGTCATGTGACAGGGGGGTCATGTGACGGGGGGTCATGTGATACCTGAACCAGATTATTCCAGAAAAATGGCCGGGCCCTACTCTACTGTAACCTATTAAATATTTGTTAAAATATGCAATACAATTTAGATATATTTTGATTTATTTTTCAATTTTTAAAATGACCAATATCACATACAAGGAACAAATACCACCGCACCGTGACCAGACCACATATTACAACCACAGTGATCAAATAATATCACAAGGAACAAATGCCAGACCACATATTACCACCAGTGAACGAATAATATCACATACAAGGAACAAATACCGCTACACCATGTCAAGACCACATATTACCACCACTTGTTGACCAAATAGCACATACAAGGGACAAATACCGCAACACCATTTCCAGACCACATATTACCACCACATAGTGACTGAATACTACAATACTGACAGTAATAAAAAAACAAAAAACAAAATACTATCACCATAACTGCCAGTATTCACATGAGATCTGTACCTAGTATGCAGTGTCTGTGTAGAGGTTATACAGCGATCACTGGTGACATTATACACAGGAGCTCTGTATATAGTATAAAGTGTATAGTGTCAGTGTATAGGTAACACACTGACTCACCAGTGACGTCTCTAGGTGAAGTCCTTCATCTTTCATCCAGCACAGACCGCCATCATTTCTTCCAGCCAGGACTCGTTTCTGCAGGAAATAACACAGTTATCTCAAGCTCCGCTTGCAGAACACATTACGTAATTTTTCCCAACTTCTACATTACACCACATGAAGAAAAAAAGACGATATAGTGTCACTTTGCACAGTAAAAGGACCGCCCCCCTATTTAAAACAGTATACTCAAAAAATAAAATAAATACATCACTGCAGTAATAATATCCCTTAATTAGCCCCTATGGTAATAATATTCCCCATCCTGGCCCCGTGTATCTCATTCCTGGCTCCTGCAATATGTTCTCGCATCCTGCCCTCATGAGTATCCATTCTACCCCATATGATCTCCCCATCCTGCCCCATCTGTCTCCATCGTATCCATCCTGCCCCATGTCTTTCAGTCTTTCATTCTGCCCTGTGTCTCCAATCATGCCCCGTATCTACATTCTACCCCTGCCTCCAGTCCCGCCCCCAGTGTGTCCAGCAATCTGCCCCACTGTGTCCAGCATTTCCCCCAGACAGTGTGTCCAGCAATCTACCCCAGTGTGTCCAGCATTGCCCCCAGTGTGTCCAGCAATCTCCCCCAGTATGTCCAGCATATTGGCCCAGTGTGTCCAGCATTGCCCCCAGACAGTGTGTACAGCAATCTGCCCCAGTATGTCCAGCATATTGCCCCAGAGTGTCCAGCATTGCCGCCAGTGTGTCCAGCAATCTGCCCTAGTGTGTCCAGCATATTACCCCCAGTGTGTCCAGCATATTGCCCCAGTGTGTCCAGCAATCTGCCCCAGTATGTCCAGCATATTGTCCCAGAGTGTCCAGCATTGCTGCCAGACAGTGTGTCCAGAAATCTGCCCCAGTGTGTCCAGCATATTACCCCCAGTGTGTCCAGCATATTGCCCCAGTGTGTCCAGCATTGCCCCCAGACAGTGTGTCCAGCAATCTGCCCCACTATGTCCAGCATATTGCCCCAGTGTGTCCAACATTGCCCCCAGTGTGTCCAGCAATCTACCCCAGTGTGTCCAGCAATCTGCCCCAGTGTGTCCAGCATATTACCCCCAGCGTGTCTAGCATATTACCCCCAGTGTGTCCAGCAATCTGCCCCAGTGTGTCCAGCAATCTGCCCCAGTGTGTCCAGCATTGCCCCCAGTGTGTCCAGCAATCTGCCCCAGTGAGTCCAGCATTGCCCCCAGACAGTGTGTCCAGCAATCTGCCCCAGTGTGTCCAGCATATTACCCCCAGTGTGTCCAGCAATCTACCCCAGTGTGTCCAGTATTGCCCCCAGACAGTGTGTCCAGCAATCTGCCCCAGTGTGTCCAGCATTGCCCCCAGTGTGTCCAGCAATCTGCCCCAGTGTGTCCAGCATATTACCCCCAGTGTGTCCAGCAATCTGCCCCAGTGTGTCCAGCATTGCCCCCAGACAGTGTGTCCAGCAATCTGCCCCAGTGTGTCCAGCATTGCCCCCAGACAGTGTGTCCAGCAATCTGCCCCAGTATGTCCAGCATATTGCCCCAGTGTGTCCAGCATTGCCCCCAGTGTGTCCAGCAATCTGCCCCAGTGTGTCCAGCATATTACCCCCAGTGTATCCAGCAATCTGTCCCAGTGTGTCCAGCATATTACCGCCAGTGTATCCAGCAATCTGCCACAGTGTGTCCAGCATATTGCCCCAGTGTGTCCAGCATTGCCCCCAGACAGTGTGTCCAGCAATCTGCCCCAGTATGTCCAGCATATTGCCCCAGTGTGTCCAGCATTGCCCCCAGACAGTGTGTCCAGCAATCTGCCCGTGTGTCCAGCATATTACCACAAGTGTGTCCAGCAATCTGCCCCAGTGTGTCCAGCAATCTGCCCCAGTGTGTCCAGCAATCTGCCCCAGTGTGTCCAGCAATCTGCCCCAGTGTGTCCAGCAATCTGCCCCAGTGTCTCCAGCATTGCCCCAGTGTGTCCAGCAATCATCTGCCCCAGTGTGTCCTCCAGCATATTGCCCCCAGTCAGACAGTGTCCAGCATTCAGGCCCGCCCAGATTGCCGTTAGCAAAAAAAAAACAAAAAAAAAACCCGAGTTCTCACCTGACCAGCACTCCAGGCGGCGAGCTCTCTCCAGCAGCGCGCACTCGCCAGCGACTGACAATGACGTCAGACGCCGGCGACGTGTGCGCTGCACCTGCGGCCGACTTCAGCTGCCAGCCTCCAATTGGCTGGCAGCTGTTGTTAACTATTGGCTTGCGGGCGCGCGCAGTGCCGGTAGGGGTCTGGTGAGCAGATGAGACGGGGCCCGATGCGGGTCCCCTCTCTGCCCACCGGGCCCATAAATGATAAGCCAGTCAGGGCACGGGCAGTAATGCCCTGATGGCAGCGGGCAATCTGTGCAGTAGCCCAGGGCCCCCCCACACCACTGGACCCTGGGCTACCGCCCATATTCACCCTATTATAATCCGCCCCTGGTTAGCAGTGGGGTACCACAGGGGTCAGTATTAGGCCTGCTTCTTTTTAACATATTAATGATCTTGTAGGGGGCATACAGAGAAGAATTTCAATTTTTGCAGATGACACTAAAGTCTACAGGGTAATCAATACAGAGTAGGACAATTTTATATTACAGGAGGATTTATGTAAACTAGAAGCTTGGACAGATAAATGGCAAATGAGCTTTAATGGGGATAAATGTAAGGTCATGCACTTGGGCAGAAGAAATAAGATGTATATTTATGTGATTAATTGTAAAACACTGGGCAAAACCGTCACTGAAAAAGACCTGGGTATATGGGTGGACGACAAACTCACATTTAGTGGCCAGTGTCAGGCAGCTGCTACAAAGGCAAATAAAATAATGGGATGCATTAAAAGAGGCATAGATGCTCATGAGGAGAACATAATTTTACCTCTATACAAGTCACTAGTTCGACCACACTTAGAATACTGTGCACAGTTCTGGTCTCCGGTGTATAAGAAAGACATAGCTGAACTGGAGCGGGTGCAGAGAAGAGCGACCAAGGTTATTAGAGGACTGGGGGATCTGCAATACCAAGATAGGTTATTACACTTGGGGCTATTTAGTTTGGAAAAACGAAGGCTTAGGGGGATCTTATTACAATGTATAAATATATGAGGGGACAATAAAGAGTCCTTTCTAATGACCTTTTCACTCATAGACCTGAGATACGGAGAAGGGGGCATCCTCTACGTCTGGAGGAAATCAGGTTTAAGCATAATAACAGATGCGGATTCTTTACTGTAAGAGCAGTGAGACTATGGAACTCTCTGCCGTATGATGTTGTAATGAGTGATTCATTACTAAAATTTAAGAAGTGACTGGATGCCTTTCTTGAAAAGTATAATGTTTCAGGTTATATATACTAGATTCCTTGATAGGGCATTGATCCAGGGAACTAGTCTGATTGCCGTATGTGGAGTCGGGAAGGAATTTTTTTTCACAATGTGGAGCTTAGTGTTTGCCACTTGGGTTTTTTTTTGCCTTCCTCTGGATCAACATGTTAGAGCATGTTATGCTAAGGGTTGAACTAGATGGATTTAAAGTCTTCCTTCAATCTTAAAAACTGTTACTATGTTACTTGTCCGGACGTTCATAGCCCACTAGCCAAAGAGAACAAGGTCCCACATAACCCTTTTACGTGGAAATTTGCTGTACGTAACTCTGTTCTATAGGCGTCCATATTTCTAAAATCTAGCTGAAAAAAACGTGGGTTAAAGGGAACCTGTCACCCCCCCAGGCGTTTGAATCTAAAAGAGCCATCTTGTGCAGCACTAATGCTGCCTTCTGTCAAGGTGGCTCTTTTATTTGGGGTCCCTTCCACCGCTGAAATAATCATTTTTTTAATTTGCCCTCCATACCTGCAGTTTGTCAGGGCGCATGTATTTCCTCCCAGGTCACAAACGCCTCCCAGCCATCAGTCATTTCCTCCTTTCCCCTGGGACCTGCCTCCTCAGCATTCAGTTATGTCCCCGGCGCCTGCGCTGTAATTTTTTTTCTCGGGCATGCGCCGTTAGCCCTGCCTCTCCACTGACATCACATGATGTCTTCATTCTCGCGCCTACGTGCTGCACAAAGTGGCTCTTTTAGTTACAAACGTCTGGGGGAGGGGGGGGGATGACAGGTTGCCTTTAAAAAATTGTAGTACAAAGAGAGTCACGAGAGACATTTGGCAAACCTACGCACTTCAGCTTTACTCATGGCTCTTTGTTTTTGCTCATAGAGAGAATAATGTTGCTAAAATATAACAATCTGAACATCTCTCACAGCAGTCTCATGGGTGTGATATTTTCAATCTGTTTCATGAGATGTCATATCTGATTATACATGTTTTCCATTACATCTCAGCTCTTTTGTAAAAAGCTATTTTGGAGTTACGCCTTTCTTTCTACTGAGCATTGCTTCAACATGTGTGCAAAGATGCTTTTATCTATTTTTGGATCTCTTTAATGTATTGTGTTTATTACAATGGTAAGTGGGGAACCAAGTTGAAAATGTTTGTATTTCCAACTGATAACACTTCAGAACTTGTGCAAAACAATCCCTTACTGACACGTACTGATGTGTCCATGGAGAATCTGTCAGGTGACTCATTCTGCCAGAACCACAGGCAAGAATAAGGTAAAAGCTCCCTAACTGCAGATATTTATAGTCAGTATTTTCCATCAGAAAATCAGAAGTGATACCAATAGAGAGAACAAATATAAAGATATATGCCTTATCCTATATTTACTTTAAAGGGAACCTGTCAGCCCCCCCCCCCCCCCCCCCGAGGCGTTTTTAACTAAGGGTACCGTCTCACAGTGGCACTTTGGTCGCTACGATGGCACGATCCGTGATGCTCCAGCATCGCACCATTATCGCTCCAGCGTCGTAGACTGCGGTCACACTTCGCAATGCACGACGCTGGAGCGATAATTTCATGACGTGTTTGCGATGTAGAAGCTGTTGGTTACTATGCGCACATCGTATACAATATCGTGCACACCTTTGTTACACGATGCGATCATGCCGCCACAGCGGGACACTTGACGACGAAAGAAAGTTTCAAACGATCTGCTACGACGTACGATTCTCAGCGGGGTCCCTGATCGCAGTAGCGTGTCAGACACAGCGAGATCGTAAGTATATCGCTGGAACGTCACGGATCGTGCCGTCGTAGCGATCAAAATGCCACTGTGTGACGGTACCCTAAGAGCCACCTTGTGCAGCACTAATGCTGCATTCTGTCAAGGTGGCTCTTTTAGGTGGGGTCCCTTCCAACGCTGAACTATTCGTTTTTATAATTTGCCTGCCATACTTGTAGTCTTTCTGGGGGGCATGTCTTTTCCCCCCGGACATAAACGCCTCCCAGCCATCCCTCAGCCCCTCCGTGCGCTGCCTCCTCTGCAGTCGTTAACGTCCCTGGCGCCTGCGCTGTAAGTTTTTTTTTCGGGCATGTGCAGTTTGCGTTGCCGTTCGACTCCCATCACTTGATGGGAACTTACAGCGCAGTCGCCGGGGACGTTAATGAAGGAAGTGGAGGCGGCGCCCGGTGCACGGAGGACCTGAGTGATGGTTGGGAGCCGTTTGTGTCCGGGGGAAATGACATGCCCCCGGACAGACTATAGGTATAAGGGGCAAATTATAAAAAACTAATAGTTCAGCTTTGGAAGGGACCCCAACATTCTGCAGCATAGTGCTGCACAAGGTGGCTCTTTTAGTTAAAAACGCCTGGGGGGGTGACAGGTTCCCTTTAAAGAGAATCTGTCATCTGAAAATTACCTACAGTAATCAGGTTTTAGGTTAAATGTGTTTTTATATCTTTTCATTTGCATTTAAAAAAATAATCACAAATCCTGCAATTTGCAAATTTTAGAAATCTAATTATCATTACAGACTAGACCACAAAGACAGTTAAAGGGGTTGTCTTGCCTTAGGCTATAAGTTTGCAGTCACTCTATGTGACTGCAGACTCGTGAATCCTCATATCGCGTGCAGTGCATACCGTGAGGATTCTCCAGTGCTTGGAACTGCGGACAAACGTGTCGATTGTTTGCCCATCCACGAGCCTGTCGCTGAGGATTGATACTGTCACCTCTACCCCCCCCCCCCCCCCCCGCTCACCTCACTAATACATGGCGGCACTTCTATCCGGAGCACAGTGGTATTCCGTGTCTCTAATAGCACTAGAGGAGGCATAGCAACGGAAGGACGCTCCCACTACGCACCGCTCACTCCACACAAAGACTGTCCCAGTACCGGACAACTAGGATGCAAACCACACTCATCGGGAGAAGAGTAAGTGCTATATTCCTTATATAGTTTCCGACCAAGGAGATTGCAGAGGATACATTTTGTGAGGTAAAATATTTTTTAAAAAGTCAGTGAAATGTATTACCTCACAAAATGAATCCACTGTGATCCCCTGCTGTAAAGTCATTATTGTCTTTTGCTTCCTACCCTGCCCAGGAGATGTGGTATGCTCCGTACACGGTCAAAGACAATTTTTAAAATTAACTTTCATTTGTGGGGAAACCCCTTTATTGTGACCGGCTTCTTCTACCTGTAGACACGTTGCGCATCTGCCGCCGAGATCAGCCGAATGATTCACTGCACTTGCGCATAATTCACGCAGGCGCAGTAAATCAGACCACCGCCATCTTTCTGCACACAGATAGCGGCGGTCACAATAAAACGGCATATGCATGGTTGCAGTTAGTGAATCATTCGGCTGATCCTGGTGGCGGCGTGTTCATGATGTGTTCCACTGGTGGTATCATGCAAGAGGCTGCGTGAGTGTGTGTGAGTTTGTGTAAGTGTGTGTGTGTGTGTGTGTGAGTGTGTGTGAGAGTGTGTGCGAGTGTATGTGTGGTGCGTACGATGTTCCGCTGGTGGTACCGTGCAATAGGTTGGTACCAGCAGCAGTTTCCATATTAAGACATCCATCACTTGGGTTTCCCAATATGGCCGTTGGTGAACTTCCTACGCTTGGAATTCTGGAATACGGTGACATCTGGACAGAACAGGAAATTAAAACATTACAAGGCAATTATATAAATAGATGCATTCTTACATTTTCAGCAGATCTGTAATGCGGTAGTTGTGTGTTTTATACAATTTTGAAGGGAACCTGTCACCCCCCAGGGCCTATTACGGTAAAAGAGCCACCTTCAGCAGCACTAAGGCTGCATTCTGAGAAGGTGGCTCTTTTGTTTAGGATTCATAGGAATGCTGAAATAATCACTTTTATAAATTTTGCGCTACACCTGTATTGCATCTGGGAGGTAAGATTTCTTCCTGACTCAAGCGCCATCGCAGACGTCCATCATCCCACCGGGCGCCGCCTCTTCTCTGTCTTGTGCCATCAACGTCTGTAAAGCACCTGAGGGTTCAATGTGTTCGCCACATATCTAGGTCATTTCCCAGAGGGGTCTAGTTTCCAAAATGGGGTCAATTGTGGGGGATTTTCACTGTTAAGGCACATCAGGGGCTCTCTAAATGTGACATGGCGTCTACTAATTGTTCCAGCAAATTCTGCATTCATAAAGTCAAATGGCGCTCCTTCCCTTTCCGAGCCCTGTCGTGCACCCAAACAGTGTTTTGCCTCCACATATTGCGTATCAGCATGTTCAGGAGAAATTGCACAACAAATTTTGGGGCCCATTTTTCCTGTTTCCCTTGTGAAAATAAAAAAATTGGGTCTAAATAATTTTTTTGTGAAAAAAAGTGAAATGTATCATTTTTTTTTTGCTCATTCCAAAGAGTTCTGTGTACAACATGAAGGGTTAATTATATTTTTGAATGTGGTTTTGAGCACCTTGTGAGGTGCAGGTTTTAGAATGGTGTCACTTTTAGTTATTTTCTATCATATAGACGCTTCAAAATCACTTCAAATGTGAGGTGGTCCCTAAAAAAATAGGGTTTTGTAAATTTTGTTGGAAAAAAAAGAAATCGCTGGTCAACTTTTAACCCTTATAATTTCCTATAAAAAAATTGTTTCAAAAATTGTGCTGATGTAAAGTAGACATGTGGGAAATGTTATTTATTAAGTATTTTGTGTGACATATCTCTATGATTTAAGGGCATAAGAATTCAAAGTTTGAAAATTACAATTGGTTCATCTATTGGGGTCTTAAAAGGAATTGTGCTGTCGTCTCCATCTACTCCAAGTCAGTTTATAAACCTAGAACTGAACTGATTAGATGGTATTTTCTTAAATTTTCAGAAAGTTTCTGCAGTATTCAGAACAGCAGGCTCGGGTCTGTGTGTTCAAAGCCAGTCTTTACCTATGGCAAGGATTAGTCACTTGACTGCTGAAACTCGTGAATCAGCACAAGTTAGATACCATACGTAGAGGTAGGTGTAAGGAATAAGAGAGAGAAAACATGAGCTAACATGTTAGCACTCACTAATTTCTCCATCTGACCCCCTGAGTTTATTTTCTGGTCACGAATTCATGGAAAAAGAAGGCCCTAATGGTAATGAGCGTAGGATGGGACACCTCCGAGTCCTAACACCAACCTGTGCCTGTCCCTAAGTTTCCCTAATGTTGTATGCGGGTCCTTCCCCCCGCCGCCGTCATAGTCCCTGACTTCACGTCTATGAACCCTGGCTAATGCACTGGCCGACAAGGACACTAGCCTCAACACTGTAGATGGTAACACACAGAGGAAGAGATAAACAGGGGATAGACAAAAAGGAAAAGGAAACTGCTCTGCTGCTAAGCTCCACAGCAGCAGAGTAAACCGCACCAGGATAGCAGAACTTCCACAGCAGCAAAACCACCGTCGCAGGCTAGCTCCACACACCTAACTGGTTTTCATAGAATAAAAACTCTATAGCTGACGATCAGTTGATGGGTCATGTGACTGTTTAAAGGGAGGTGGGAGTGGTTACCAACCAACCTCAGCTGACCAGCCTAAAAGAAACTGCCAGCAAGAGACTGACATCAACTCTTGATGGACCAAAGGAAAACAATCACATCTGAGCAGACCCAGAGTTTCCACGAATCCCTTAATGATTTGTGACAAGCAATTTAGCACATGGGTGACAACCCTAGGTTCCCTACTAATATAAAATACTGCAACCGGCCTCCAGCCATTGGGCTGCCAGTTTAGCAGATGGGTAGCAAACCTTTTATTTTCTATTAATATGAAATACTGCTACTGGCTCTCAACCAATGATACCATTTGGGCTGCCAGTTTAGTAGATAGGTGACAATCCTTAGTCCCTTAGTAATATAAAATACTGCCACTGGGCTCCAGACAGTAATACAAATTGGGCCACCAGTTTAGCGAATGGGTGACAAAACTTGGTCCTCTACTAATATGAAGTACTGCCTCCAGTAGGAATACCTTTGGGTAACTAATTTGGTGGATAGATAGCAACCCTAGATTCTCTAATAATGAAATGCTTCCAACCACTTGCAGCCAGTAGTACCGTTTGAGCCAGTGGTTTACCATATGGGTGAAACTCTGGATCCTTTACTTAAATGAACCTCCAGCCAGAAATTCCATTTGTGCTACTAGTTCAGAGGATGGGTGCCAACTTTAGTTTTTACTATTATGAAATACTGAACCACTGCCTCCTAACCAGTAATACCATTTGGGGCTCTGGCTTACTATATAGGAGGCAACAGCAAGTAAAGCACATGATTGTTATATTGAAGTTGCGGGGAAGCCCTAGCAAATTGCCACCAGTTTTGTCTTGTTGTTCCCGGTTGCGAGGGACATTACCAGCTAACTGTAGCCACAAGCCAAAATTATTTATTTTTATTATTTATTACCACCAAAGCCACTCATTCTTTTGGCTTCCAAAACGTTTGCAAATATCACTATGTGAGATTCCAACTTGAATCATTAGACCTTAGGGCTGAAATTAGGCAAATATAAGGGACTAAGATGATTTATAAATGAAAACAGTTGCTGTTATCGGCCTTACACACATACAGTATATACCATGTGTCAGCCACATGTTGCAAGTCAATGAAAAAAACTTCTCATGACTTCATGTAGTTGTAAAAGAAAAAAACAATGGTCTATTTGTGAAAATATGAAACATCGTAAATTACACTGTTATTTGTAACAAATGGGACAGGAACAGTAAAGGTTGAAGTCAATTTATAAAAAAGTTACTTTATCCAAGGCAAAGTTGCAGCAACAAGTCAACTTAGGGCTGTAGCTATTGAGGGTGAAGAACCAGCAGCAATAAGGTCATAGTGATTCAGGGGGTTAAAAAATTACTAGCATTTTAAATGGTTTTAGTTAACTGGAGGCCCCATCAGAACAGGTAAAAGTCTGCATCTATAAGCAAGGGTAAATGATCTCATGAGTTGGCCGTAACACCTCAGATTTAATTGCCCTCCAGTTTATCCATTTCAACGCGTTTTCTGGGCGCTGATGGCTTGCCAAGGAAGCCAGGATTCCGCTGGAGACCCTTGTGCCAGCTAGGGCATTGCCCCTATTAGGACCAGGGGGTAGCTTGGCTTCATAGAAAACCATGATTTTTTACTATATACTGCATTAACATTGTATTGCAGTATATAGTTTAGGTGATGAATCGATTACAGGTTCAAGTCCCCTAAAGGAACTAAGAAAAAAGTGTTTAAAAAAAATGCTTAAAAAAAACCAACTTCAATCCCCCCTTTCTCCCCTCATTAAAAATAAAGATATAAAAAAATAAATTTGTAAACGTAATTGGCATCGCCATGTCTGATCTGATCCATCAAAATATAAAACTAATTTAACCTTTCTTTCCCGTTGTCTGATGGAAAAGTTCGGAAAATTTGTCCCGTTGTGAGGTGACCATCATGTACCATTGTTAGCAATGTAAAATTGACAATACTGTTGCCTGCAGTAATAATCACCAGGCACATAAGGCCACTCTTCCCCCTGAAACTGCTGGATGACTGGCTTAAATTGGTTTATGCAGGATTTTGATTCTGAGGCGGTGAGTCCAGTTCTGTGAGGAAAAATAAAAACAGCGATTATATTGGCAGAGCCTGGTGTCATGTTAAATGGACTCTGTCCTGCTGGTTTGAACTGCAGTTTGGACAGAACCAGACAGAGCCACAGGCCAATAAAAGCAATTGGGAGGCAGTGCCTCACAGGAAGGGGATGGTTTAGTGACCATCTTGAGAAAGCTTGGTGCCATCTGGAAGGAGGAAGACATGTGATGTCTCCATCGAATGCCATCTGCAGAGCCGAAATCCCCCAGATCGGACATCCATGATGTCCAGCAAGTCAGCTGTGGTACAACGCATTGGTTAGAAACATGTCATACCTTGTTTGAACAACCATCAGCCAGGCGGGCACATCTCTGCAATGACAGAGTGAGTAGACACAGGCTCACCATAATTATTATGATGGGTTTGTGCAAATGAACACACACAGGTAGTTTGGTGCCAAAGTCAGACCGGCAGATACAGGCACTTGAATTCATCAGTGTCCACCAGACTCAGCTTGCTGAACCATTAGACACTTGCAGACACTAGAGTATTAATCGGGATCTACCAAAGTATACAGGGGTAATCCGAGGAGCCACCCACATGATCCTTAGCCCCGTAACGACCGCCGATACAACTTTTAACGGCAGCAGTTAAGGGCACTTTTGCCTCAACGCCGCTTTTTAATGGTGCTGAGGAATAAGTGTATAGCGCCACTCAGAATCGGAATTTTTCAGGGGTCTCGGCTATTGGGGGTAACTGAGACCCCAGAGAACATGATTCAGGCTGGTTTTTAACGACCTGACCCCAGTGTTGCAATCGTCGTTATGGTATAATAGCTACTGCAAAAAAAAAGTCCAATTTCCCATTTAATTTCTTTCTCCTCTGATGTGATCGCACAAAGGACAGAGAAATGGGATCCCCCCGATACCTCCAATGTCCATACATCCCCCGTGAAGTCCCCCTGGCCGCCTGTGTCTTCTTCTGGGAAGAAAATGGCGGGCATGCGCTCGCTGAGATCTGCCAGCCGGCACCTGGCAACAGTAGGAAATTTTTCCTATTGGCTCATTTTGATCGCTGTGATCAAAATAGGGTTATGGTTGGGGCTAGGGTTAGGGCTGAGCTAAAGTTAGGGTTGTGCTAAAGTTAGGGTTAGGGTTGGGCTAAAGCTAGGGTTGGGGTTGGGCTAAAGCTTAGGTTAGGGTTGGGCTAAAGCTAGGGTTGTGTTAGGGTTGTGATTCTGAGCCCTGCCATGTGCCCAAGCAGTGGCTTTTCCCCACATACAAGGTATCAGCGTACTCAGGAGAAATTGCACAACAAATTTTGTGGTCCATTTTCTCCTGGTACCCTTGTGAAAATAAAAAAATGGTTCCAAAGTAAGCCTGCAGAGAGGGAGCTGACACCTGGAGAGAGAGAGCAGGGCAGCTGACAGGACAGGGATTAAGGTGGGGGAAGGGGGATGGCAAGAATGTTATTCACAAAAAATGCTGCTGAGCCCACTGTGTTCTGCTCCTCTGTAAACAAGCTGTGCCTCTGATGCAGTAACTGCTGGTGACAGCAGATCACAGGGCAGTCACACACAAAATGGTGCTGCCCTGTGATGCTGCTCTTCATTCTTACTGTTGGGGCAGTAACTGCTGACATCACCATTTCCCTCCCCTTTTGGGTGGTCTAATATCCCTGGGGCAGAGCTGCTAAATCTTACTATAGCTGCTTGAGGTCTAAAACGGAAAATGCTCCCCCTAGTGGTAAATATGTATATTTGTAGAAAAATATATAATATTTTTCATATAGAAATGTTTGCAAACAGTGCAGACATTGCATTAATACATTTTAATTACTATTTTAAGCTTAATTTCACAAAAAAAACAAAATACAAGAAAACTGGTGGCACCTTCCCTTTAAATGGTTAATCTGTTACCTTTGCTACGGTTTGTGTGTTTTCCTTCCCTGTACCCTTTGCTTTCTTTTACATTTATGGCCTGGGAGGTTTTCCATGTATTTCGTTTGTTGTGTGTTTCTTTTTATTTTCTTCTGTCTTTCCTGTGTCTTTGCGTGAACATGTTCATATGCATGTGCCTTTTCCTCCAATTTTTGTGTATTCACTTTATAATTATTATTGTAGTTAGATTCTTCCTGTAATGTGAATAAACAATTTTTGGCAATAGGAGAGTGGTAAGCTGTTGATTATTAGTTGAAGTTTTTTGGCAGGATCTCTAGTCTATTTAAACTCCTACTCTCAAGGGTCTTGGATGTCTGTTAAGAAGATTTCTGATTTTCCCACTTGAGCAGCTCACCATCTCTCCCTCTTCATTATTTTTCAATGTTTGTTTTAAAGCAAACCTGTCAGCAGTTTTGGCCAATATAAGATGCGGCTACTGCCTTTCAGGGCTTATCTACAGTATTCTATAATGCTGTAGATAAGCCCCCGATCCTACCTGAAAGATAAGAAAAATAAGTTGTATTATACTCACCCGGGTGGCGGTCCAGTCCGATGGGTGTCCCAGGTCCGGGTCCGACGCCTCCCATCTTCTGGCGATGCCGTCCTCCTGCTGGCGTCATGGCTCCCCGACATGGCGCTCCTGTGCAGGTGTACTTATCTGCCCTGTTGAGGGCAGATCAAAGTACTGCAGTGCGCAGGCGCTGGGCCTCTCTGACTTTTCCCAGCACCTGCGCACTGCAGTAGTAGTTTTTCTTAGGACTGAATTTTTTTAATCTCCATTCTTAACATCAAAAGTCACGTATTTCATAGATTTCTCTCAGAATCATGATTTGTTATGTAAAACATGACATTAAAAATTGGTAGATACATTAACGCTTGAATTGTATTCAGAGAAAATAAAATACAAAATAGCGGTCTATAGGATAATGCCAGCACTAACTTGGAACATAGCATGCTACCATGATCTGAGAGAAATAAAAAGAAAAACTGACAGATGCCAAACATGGTCGGCCCAATTTTTCAAAGCTGTTATGTCAGAATTCAAGAGTAAAAAAAAGCTTTAAAAAGCCACTAAATTTTGACCCAATGCAAGGCTACTTATGGCATTCTCACACCATTTTTGCTCAGAGCTGGGGTGGGACAGATGCACTGCTTACGTGAGGCATACACGGAGCAGCACACCACTTTTCAGATGCGACGGATTTATTACGAGGTGCGCGTCTCCCAATTAATCAGGAGTGTCTAACTCCAGCGTGCCCCCTCATCAAGACCAGCTTGAAAAATGCCGGTCTTGATAAAATTGGGACCAATGTAGATACAGAGTCCCAATTTACTCCAAATATCAGTCTGCAGATTTTTTTTATGCACAAAGACAGAAAAAATTGCTGCTAAAGATTATGTGTATAAATGCACTCTTAATAATGTTTTGCAATAGCATGACACAAGCAAGCAAAAAAGAAAAGGGCACACAGCAACAAGTGACAGCAAAAAGTACAGCCAAGAAGCAACGAAGAGTGGTGGTGGTGGGAGACTCACTACTGAGAGGCACAGAAGCAGCCATCTGCAGACCGGACATAACTGCAAGAGAAGTATGCTGCCTTCCAGGTGCGATGATCAAGGATGTGACCGATAGGATACCAAAGCTCTTCAGCTCCAAGGACGTCCACCCATTTCTTCTGATACATGTTGGCACCAATGACACGGCAAGGAAGGACCTACCGACAATCTGCAAAGACTTTGAAGAGTTGGGGAAGAAAGTAAAGGAACTGGATGCACAGGTAGTTTTTTCTTCTATCCTTCCAGTAGACGGGCATGGCACCAGGAGATGGAACAGGATCCTTGATGCAAACAACTGGCTAAGACGATGGTGCAGACAACAAGGATTCGGATTCCTGGACCACGGTGTGAATTACTTGTACGATGGACTCCTCGCCAGAGACGGACTACACCTCAACAAACCTGGGAAACACACATTCGCCAGAAGACTCGCTACACTCATCAGGAGGGCGTTAAACTAGAAGAAGAGGGGACAGGAAGAAAAATATTAGACTTGAACAAAGAAGACCCAGGAAAACATACTCAGAAGGGAGGTAAGAACATTTCTAAAACAATCCACAGCGAGGAGATTGCAACAAAACAAAATCCTCTAAACTGCATGCTCGCAAACGCCAGAAGCCTGACAAACAAGATGGAAGAACTAGAAGCAGAAATATCTACAGGTAACTTTGACATAGTGGGAATAACCGAGACATGGTTAGATGAAAGCTATGACTGGGCAGTTAACTTACAGGGTTACAGTCTGTTTAGAAAGGATCGTAAAAATCGGAGAGGAGGAGGGGTTTGTCTCTATGTAAAGTCTTGTCTAAAGTTCACTTTAAGGGAGGATATTAGCGAAGGAAATGAGGATGTCAAGTCCATATGGGTCGAAATTCATGGAGGGAAAAATGGTAACAAAATTCTCATTGGGGTCTGTTACAAACCCCCAAATATAACAGAAACCATGGAAAGTCTACTTCTAAAGCAGATAGATGAAGCTGCAACCCATAATGAGGTCCTGGTTATGGGGGACTTTAACTACCCGGATATTAACTGGGAAACAGAAACCTGTGAAACCCATAAAGACAACAGGTTTCTGCTAATAACCAAGAAAAATTATCTTTCACAATTGGTGCAGAATCCAACCAGAGGAGCAGCACTTTTAGACCTAATACTATCTAATAGACCTGACAGAATAACAAATCTGCAGGTGGTCGGGCATCTAGGAAATAGCGACCACAATATTGTACAGTTTCACCTGTCTTTCACTAGGGGGACTTGTCAGGGAGTCACAAAAACACTGAACTTTAGGAAGGCAAAGTTTGACCAGCTTAGAGATGCCCTTAATCTGGTAGACTGGGACAATATCCTCAGAAATAAGAATACAGATAATAAATGGGAAATGTTTAAGAACATCCTAAATAGGCACTGTAAGCGGTTTATACCTTGTGGGAATAAAAAGACTAGAAATAGGAAAAATCCAATGTGGCTAAACAAAGAAGTAAGACAGGCAATTAACAGTAAAAAGAAAGCATTTGCACTACTAAAGCAGGATGGCACCATTGAAGCTCTAAAAAACTATAGGGAGAAAAATACTTTATCTAAAAAACTAATTAATGCTGCCAAAAAGGAAACAGAGAAGCACATTGCTAAGGAGAGTAAAACTAATCCCAAACTGTCCTTCAACTATATCAATAGTAAAAGAATAAAAACTGAAAATGTAGGCCCCTTAAAAAATAGTGAGGAAAGAATGGTTGTAGATGACGAGGAAAAAGCTAACATATTAAACACCTTCTTCTCCACGGTATTCACGGTGGAAAATGAAATGCTAGGTGAAATCCCAAGAAACAATGAAAACCCTATATTAAGGGTCACAAATCTAACTCAAGAAGAGGTGCGAAACCGGCTAAATAAGATTAAAATAGATAAATCTCCGGGTCCGGATGGCATACACCCACGAGTACTAAGAGAACTAAGTAATGTAATAGATAAACCATTATTTCTTATTTTTAGTGACTCTATAGCGACAGGGTCTGTTCCGCAGGACTGGCGCATAGCAAATGTGGTGCCAATATTCAAAAAGGGCTCTAAAAGTGAACCTGGAAATTATAGGCCAGTAAGTCTAACCTCTATTGTTGGTAAAATATTTGAAGGGTTTCTGAGGGATGTTATTCTGGATTATCTCAATGAGAATAACTGTTTAACTCCATATCAGCATGGGTTTATGAGAAATCGCTCCTGTCAAACCAATCTAATCAGTTTTTATGAAGAGGTAAGCTATAGACTGGACCACGGTGAGTCATTGGACGTGGTATATCTCGATTTTTCCAAAGCGTTTGATACCGTGCCGCACAAGAGGTTGGTACACAAAATGAGAATGCTTGGTCTGGGGGAAAATGTGTGTAAATGGGTTAGTAACTGGCTTAGTGATAGAAAGCAGAGGGTGGTTATAAATGGTATAGTCTCTAACTGGGTCGCTGTGACCAGTGGGGTACCGCATGGGTCAGTATTGGGACCTGTTCTCTTCAACATATTCATTAATGATCTGGTAGAAGGTTTACACAGTAAAATATCGATATTTGCAGATGATACAAAACTATGTAAAGCAGTTAATACAAGAGAAGATAGTATTCTGCTACAGATGGATCTGGATAAGTTGGAAACTTGGGCTGAAAGGTGGCAGATGAGGTTTAACAATGATAAATGTAAGGTTATACACATGGGAAGAAGGAATCAATATCACCATTACACACTGAATGGGAAACCACTGGGTAAATCTGACAGGGAGAAGGACTTGGGGATACTAGTTAATGATAAACTTACCTGGAGCAGCCAGTGCCAGGCAGCAGCTGCCAAGGCAAACAGGATCATGGGGTGCATTAAAAGAGGTCTGGATACACATGATGAGAGCATTATACTGCCTCTGTACAAATCCCTAGTTAGACCGCACATGGAGTACTGTGTCCAGTTTTGGGCACCGGTGCTCAGGAAGGATATAATGGAACTAGAGAGAGTACAAAGGAGGGCAACAAAATTAATAAAGGGGATGGGAGAACTACAATACCCAGATAGATTAGCGAAATTAGGATTATTTAGTCTAGAAAAAAGACGACTGAGGGGCGATCTAATAACCATGTATAAGTATATAAGGGGACAATACAAATATCTCGCTGAGGATCCGTTTATACCAATGAAGGTGACGGGCACAAGGGGGCATTCTTTGCGTCTGGAGGAGAGAAGGTTTTTCCACCAACATAGAAGAGGATTCTTTACTGTTAGGGCAGTGAGAATCTGGAATTGCTTGCCCGAGGAGGTGGTGATGGCGAACTCAGTCGAGGGGTTCAAGAGAGGCCTGGATGTCTTCCTGGAGCAGAACAATATTGTATCATACAATTATTAGGTTCTGTAGAAGGACGTAGATCTGGGGATTTATTATGATGGAATATAGGCTGAACTGGATGGAGAAATGTCTTTTTTCGGCCTTACTAACTATGTTACTATGTTACATTTACACTAACTCAAATTTGGTCTTTTACTCTTTAAGGGCAGTCTCACACGTCCAGATAATTCCGGTACCGGAAAAATCGGTACCGGAATTATCCATGTCCGTGTGCCCATGCGTTTCTGTGGCACATCAGTGTGGCACACGTGTGGTACACGTGTGCCGCCCGTGTGCCCACTGGGTACCACACGCACCGTGCAGGAGACAGCGCTAAAGTTTAGCACTGTCCCCTGCATCTGGTGCTGAAGCCGCCATTCATATCTTCCCTGCAGCAGGTGGAGCCGCATATTCATGACTGTAATCGGCGGCCCCACATGACCGCTCATACAGTAGAAGATGCGGCCAGGACAGGAAGCAGCGCCAGCCAGCGAGGGAGCTGGGTGAGTATTTTAAGAACAGCGGGCGAGCGCACAGGGGTGGGAGGGGGGTGGGGACATGGATATTTATTTTAAACAGGAGAAACAAAAAGAAAAAAGAATATTCATATCTTCTCTACAGCAAACGCTGCTGCAAAGAAGATATGAATGGCGGCTTCAGCACCAGTGGGGGGGACAGCGCTTATTGTAGCGCTGTGTCCTGCACGGCACACGGACTGCACACGGACAACGTCCATGTGCGGTACGTGTTTTACACGGACCCATTGACTTTAATGGGTCCGTGTAATCCGTGCGCTCCCACAAACACTGACATGTCTCCGTGTTTGGCACACGGACACACGGTCTGCAAAAAATCAATGACATCTGCACAGATGCATTGATTTCAATGTGTCTACGTGTGTCAGTGGCTCCGGTATGTGAGGAAACTGTCACCACACGTACCGGAGACACTGACGTGTGAAACCGGCCTAAGTTGCTGTCACTTATTTTTTTCCTATCTGTACTTCAACTTGGTGTTACCTCTATTGCTTAATATCACAGAGAACGCTTGCATCATATTGCCTAGTAAAATGATTAATATTTTTCTTTTGACTATTTTCTTTTAACCCCTTAGTGACAGAGCCAATTTGGTACTTAATGACCAAACCAATTTTTACAATTCTGACCACTGTCACTTTACGAGGTTATAGCTCTGGAAAGCTTCAACGTATCCCACTGATTCTGACATTCTTTTTTCATGACATATTGTACTTCATGTCAGTGGTAAAATTTCTTCGCTATAACTTGTGTTTATTTATGAAAAAAAAAGAAATTGCTAAATTTTCAAAATTTTTGCAAAATTTATAATTTTTGTACCCTTAAATCAGAGAGTGGTGTCGCACAAAATAGTTAATAAAAGACATTTCCCACATGTCAACTTTACATTAGCACATTTTTTTTTGTTAGGACATCATAAGGGTTAAAAGTTGATCAGCGATTTCTCATTTTTCCAACAAAATTTACAAAACCATCTTTTAGGGACCACCTCACATTTGAAGTGAGTTTGGTGGGTCAATATAACAGAAAATACTCAAAAGTGACACCATTCTAAATGCTGCACCCATCAAGGTGCTCAAAACCACATTCAAGAAGTTTATTAACCCTTCAGGTGCTTCACAAGAAGTAAAGCAATGTGTAAGGTAAAAAAATGAACATTTGACTTTTTTCACAAAAAAATTATTTGTAACCAATTTTTTTTATTTTTGCAAAGGTATCAAAAGAAAATGGACCACAACATTTGTCGTGCAAATTCTCCTGAGTATGCTGATACCCCGTGTGTGGGGGAAAGCCACTGTTTGGGCACATCTCAGGGCTCAGAAGGGAGGGAGGCACTGAACTCAAAATTGGCTGTAATCAATGGTGGCGCCATGTTGCGTTTGGAGACCCCCTGATGCACCTAAACAATGGAACCCCCCAATTTTAATTCCAACCCTAACACAATTCCCAACTCTAACCGTAATCCCAACCATAACCCCAACCCTAACACCACCCTAACCTCTACCCTAACCCTAGCCCATCCCTAACCCTAGCTTTAACCCCAACCCTAACCCCAACCCTAATGGAAAAATGGAAATAAATGCTTTTTATTTGAATATTTTTACCTAACTACGGGTGTGATGGGGGTTTGAGTTACAATTTTTTTTAATTTTGACCACTGTGATAGGGTCTATCACAGTGATCAAAATTAACCAATAGGAAAAATGTCCTATTATTGCCTGGTTCTGGCCGGCAGCTCTCGGTGGGCGCACTGCTCAAGCGCCCGCAATTTTCTTCCCAGAAGGGACATCATGGGAGGCGGTGCAGGTGGGTCCTGGCACACCGGAGGTACTGGGGGGGAAATCGAGGGACCCCATTTCTCTCTCCTCTGCTGTGCGATCACATCAGAGGAGAGAGAAATTAAATGGGAAGTCAGCCTTTTTTTTGTGGTCACTGTTATTCCGTGAATAACGGTGATCGCAACGCTGGGGTCGGTAAAAACTGACCCGAATCATGTTCTCCTGGGTCTCAGCTCCCCCCTGCAGCTGAGACCCCAGAGAAATTCCAACGCTGGGGGGCGCTATACACTTATTTCTCAGAGACAGTTCTCTGCGATGTGAGTGCTGTTTACACACAACGAAGATCTTTTCTGCTGCATAAAAGATCATTTAACCCAATGAATAAGCTTTGCATGTTTACACGGCAAGATAATTGTAAGAGGAGCATAAAAAAGTTACTGATGCGTTTCGATTCTAGGCTGACTCTTAATTGTACATACATTATCTATGATTAAGAGTCTACTTTAATGGAGCCACAATGAAAAACATTTTGTATTTAATTCACTGTGCTGGATTGAAGAATCTTTTTTATCATCACTTTGCATACTTAGTCATGTGCCGAATAGCTGGTTTTCCTAATTCTTTATACATTCAGTGAAATACCATAGCCAGGGCCGGCTCCAGGTTTTCGAGGGCCCCGGGCGAAAGAGTCTCAGTGGGCCCCCCCCCCCCCCCTTAACACATACCCCGATTTATGATGCACAGATACGGCAGAGAAATGTATAGTACAATGCCAGATTTCACTTCTTACATGAGTGACAGCTATTGTAGATTCTGCAGTGTATATATACAGGAGGAAAGGTGCTGTGCAGTGTATATATACAGGAGAGGTGCTTTTCTGTTTTGAGTTTTTCTATGAAACAAAGACTTTTCTACATAAACAACGTTGTTTGGTTTTGCGGCCCCAACAGATCTGTGCTACAAAGTAACAGGCGGCTCGGGCATTAATGAGGGACCTGATGCTGAATCCTTTCCACAAACCCTAATGACCCAATTAGTGCCCCGTCATTAGAAGCTCATTAAACGCCTCCCTGTCCCGAGCAGTCATGTACAGTATGGGGGGATCCTGCAGCCCACCCCCTGACTGCTCCATACCATACACTGCCCTCTGTCGCGCTCACTATTATCCTGTGCATTTCTCCTTCATCGTTACCCCATGTTACACTTGTCACCCCCCACTACAGAGTAGCAGGGCAGCCAATGTCACCCCCTCCCGGACCCTAATGGCAGCAGGAAATGTCTGCTCCTCTATTGGGTTGGAACCTGATTTAATCAAGGAATAATGTGGATTTGTTGCCGGTGGCTGCAGGGGAAGGGTTAAGTGATGCCATGTCCGTGGTGGGAGCAGTGGCAGCTGCTGGGACCTGGACAGACACAACCAATGTTGCTGTGACTGCACAGTGTGATGTGGAGGAGAGAAGCTGAGACTCCGGAGCAGAAATCACCTACATGCCAGCACTGGGCAGAGTCCCTCCAGTCACCAGCCTGGGGCCACGCGGCCCCAACGTACAGCGGCAGCCCACAGCTCAGTTTTATCCATGGCAGCAGTTCCCCTTCCTCCTGGCATCTAGTTAACCCCATTTATGCGGGTCGGATTGTTATCTTTAAGGTTCAGCAATAACCTTCATATAGATGGGAAGGGGTTAAGCTTCTTCCTACCCCACTGATGTAGGTTTTGTGCAGCATGCATGTATTCTGGGAAAGCTGGGTGGCTGCAGGCTGCACCCCACCAGCTGGTCCTCCAGACATCACCCACATTTTTAGGCAGCGGAGACAGACAGCAGCAGACTGAGCCACAACTGCAACCACTGCTGGATACCTTTGCACTCACTCAGGCACTGGTAGGACGGAGCTCCTCCAGAACCTGCCTGGTAAACTTCAGCACTGTCTGCAGCCACCCAGGGGGGAGAGCAGAGAACATGCTCTCTCCGCCCACAATGTCACACTGGCTGCCTTCTGTTAACCCCTATGTGTGCCTGCCTGGCTGCACTGACTGAGTGAGAAGATGCTTGTGTCAGAGCTGGCACCTCGGGGTTAAGAGAACGCAACCAGCAGTGACTTTGTGGGGGGAGAGAGCATGTTCTCCTGCTCTGCTCTCCCAGCTGTATCTATGACAGCATGAGTGGGCCCCCCTCTCTCCCCAGGGCCCCGGCATTTGCCCGGTGCTGACGCCGGCCCTGACCATAGCCTCTAGCTTATCTTCCTCTATCTTTTAATGAAGCAATCAGCACATGATCATAACTATGAAAATTGCACATGAATGGTCATGTGGAGACCTCTTGATTTTGGCAAGCAGAGCTGGAGCTTGACAGTGGGCATATTACATGCTGTTAGGATTTGGCACAATATTTTATTAACATAGTCATTTATCTTTTTATCTGATGTAGAAGGTTGGCTCACTTAGCTGCTCCCCGAGGTAGACACAGGAACACATTTGGTTAAAGTCTCTGGGTGGTTTCTTGCGTCATAAACCAATAAGCCCAAACTTATAACAGAAAACAGACTTTCTGGCTCAAATGAAAGTAAAAAGTTCTTATAAAGTCCATCCCAGTATGGCTCCCGCCTTCTGGGACAACACATACGGCAGCTCTCGCAGGAGCTTCAGTGTGGAGGTTTCCTTCCTCCAAACAACAGAGACAGAGGAAAAAATACTGTCTGAACATTTATCTCCCTCCAGCCACACCCTGGAGGTGGGGATATGGTGGGTACTGGCATCCCGCCCATCTCTGACCTATCCACTATGAAAGCCAGACCCATATAGTGACTGAATTGCTCTCAGCACACATCATGCTGGAGGAAAACATATGGCTGTCACATCACGCAGGAGAGCAACCTTTGCAACACATTTCTTTCCTCATATACGGTGCCAGTGACCCTGTCACGTATTCCCCCTCAAAGTCGGGGGCTTTGACACCTTCAGCCACCAAACAGGTGATTTGGGAAAGGGCATCCGAGTTCCCGTGTAACTTCCCGGGTCTGTGTTCTATGTGGAACCTGAAATCCTGGAGGCCTAAGATCCACCTAGTTACCAGGGCATTCTTATCCTTTTTCTCCCTTAACCAACTTAAAGGGGCTTGATTGGACACAAGTTTGAACATCCCGCCTAGTACGTAATACTTCAATGCATTCATGGCCCATTTTATGGCTAGACACTTCTTCTTGACGATGGTGTAGTTCTTCTCGCATGACAAGAGCTTCCGCCTCAAATACAGGATGGGATGTTCTTCATTTATTTCTTGAGACAGCATGGCTCCAAAGCCGACTTCTGACGCATCCATCTGGACCACAAACTCTTTGCTGAAGTCTGGTGCGACCAGAACCGGATGTTTACACAGAGCCCGCTTCAGCTCCTGCCATCTCTGTGTCATCAGTCCATTTAACTATCGTTGATTTGGTACCCTTAAGAAGATCTGTCAAAGATGCGGTGATTATGAAGAAATTTGGAATGAATCGCCGATAATATCCCACAATTCCAAGAAATGCCCACACTTGCTTCTTGGAAAGCGGTTGCAGGCACTCTTGAATCGCCTCGATCTTGTTTATTTGCTGTTTAATTTTGCCCCTTCCGATGACATAGCATATGTACTTGGCTTCTTCCTTCCCTATGGCACACTTTTTTTTATGGTAAACCCCGCATTTCTTTAAACATCCAGAACCACCTGTACCTTTGGCAGATGACTAGTCCAGTCAGAGCTAAAGACCACAATGTAATCGAGGTACGTTGCGGCATACTTCTTATGCAGAGCCAAGATCCGATCCATCACTCTCTGGAAGGTTGCCGAGGCCCCCTGCAGACCGAAGTGCATTCTGGTGTATTGAAAACACCCATCAGGCGTCGAAAAGGCCATCTTCTCCTTGGCACTCTGGGACATGGGGATCTGCCAATAGCCATTCGTCAGGTCAAGGGTTGTAATGTACTTCGCAGGACCAAGTCTATCAATTAGTTCGTCCACACAAGGCATTGGGTACAGATCAAATCTTGATACTTCATTTATCTTGCAGTAGTCATTACTAGTGTTGAGGGATACCGTCCGATACTTGAAAGTATCGGTATCGGATAGTATCGGCCGATACCCGAAAAATATCGGATATCGCCGATACCGATATCCGATACCAATACAAGTCAATGGGACATCAAGTATCGGAAGGTATTCTCATGGTTCCCAGGGTCTGAAGGAGAGGAAACTCTCCTTCAGGCCCTGGGATCCATAGGGATGTGTAAAATAAAGAATTAAAATAAAAAATATTGATATATTTACCTCTCCGGCGGCCCCTGAACTCAGCGCGGGTAACCGGCAGGCTTCGTTGTTCAAAATCAGCGCTTTTAGGACCTGAGAATCACGTCCCGGCTTCTGATTGGTCGCGGGCCGCCCATGTGACCGCCACGCGACCAATCACAAGCCGCTACGTCTTTGAAAGTCATTAACGCGCTCATTTTTAAAAATGAGCGCGTTAATAGCTTGCGGTGACGTCGCGGCTTGTGATTTACCAACGAAGCCTGCCGCTTACCCGCGCTGAGTCCAGGGGCCGCCGGAGAGGTAAATATATCAATATTTTTTATTTTAATTCTTTATTTTACACATCTCTATGTATCCGATACCGATACCCGATACCACAAAAGTATCGGATCTCGGTATCGGAATTCCGATACCGCAAGTATCGGCCGATACCCGATACTTGCGGTATCGGAATGCTCAACACTAGTCATTACAGAACCACCACTCACCATCGGGCTTTGGCACGAGGATGAAAGGACTCGACCATCCACTTTTTGACTCCTCTATCACCCCGAGATCTAGCATCCTCTTCACCTCATTTGAAATCAGCTCCCTTAGTGCTTCCAGAATTCTATAGGGCTTGAGGTTCACCGTTACATGCGGTTCTGTCAATGTGTCATGCTCTGCCACCTGAGTATGCACTGACAACGCCGAGAACAGGTCATGGTTCCTCTGCAAGAGCTCCCATCACTGTTGCCTCTGGGCTGGCGTCAGAGTCTCTGCAATGATGACATTGTTCACGGTATCTTTGGGACTGGCTCCTAGGCAAGGGGTGTCCAGCAATTCTCGGGCTCGCTAGGATTTGAGCAAGTTCACATGATAGACTTGGTAAGACTTCCTTCAACCGGGCTGGTGTACCTCGTAATTAACTTTGCACAGTTTTTACACCACCTCATATGGGCCTTACCACTTGGCTAGGAACATGCTCTCTACCGTGAGGATAAGCTATAGCATGCGGTCCCCGGGCTGGAACTGCCTCAGCCTTGCTGATCAGTTATACACCCTTGCCTGTGCCTGGAGAAGATGCTCCTTCAGGATAAGCATTACTTTCACCATTCTTTCTTGCAGCTGGGCAACATGCTCAATGATGCTCCGGTGTGAAGTGACCTCGGTTTCTCAGGTTTCATTGGCAATGTCCAGGAGCCCTCGCAGATGTTGACTATACAGGAGCTCGAACGACGAGCAGCCAGAAGAGGCTTGCGGAACTTCCTTGATGGAGAGGAGAAGAAACAGAAGCAGGTAGTCCCAGTCTCGACCATCCTTCTCAATGACCTTTTTGAGCATGGCTTTCAAGGTTTCATTGAAGCACTCTACTAGGCTGTCAGTCTGCGGATGGTACACAGAGGTTCGCAGAGCAATCTGGAGAAACCTATACAGTTCTTTCATTACCTTGCTCATGGAGGTCTCCCAAAATCTCCTTTGACAGACTTGTCCTAGCAAAAATATGGACATGTTCCCGGGCGATACTCTTAGCCGAAGAATTCCTCAGGGGTACTGCTTCAGGGTACGTTGTTGCATAGTCCATGACCACTTGCACAACTTGGCACCCCTGCCCACAAGTCCCAGAACAGGCTGAAGTCCCGCCTAATTATCACCGGGTGTAGCAAGTCTCTGACTACCTCGACCTCATGGGACTCCATCCCACGGCTCGTTTTTATCAGCACCCTGACAATAGAGTAGTCTTTGGTGTCCCCGTGTATACAGCGGACACCCACATGTTTCCCCGAGATCAACTGGTGGAGAAATGTGGCCCTTATCAGGGTCACCATACTCCCGGAGTCCAAGAGTCCTGACACCAGTACTCTGTTTATGGTCACGGGGCTGATAGTCCACACTGCGGGCAGGATAGGCATAATATAAGCAGCATCACCAAATCAAGACTCATAATGTGACCCTTACCAATAGCTTGGTCACTATGTTTACCTCCATATATAGCAATACATAAGGAGAAAATCATGGAGTTTGTTTAAAAATCGTACAAAATACCTTTAATTAAACATACAAAAAGATACAAAAAAAATACACTGAAATAACAGACAGACGATAAGAAATGATGTGTGGACACCTAAAATATACAGCGAGCCACATATCCATACAGTCCCATCACAAATAATATGCGGTAATAGGTGAGAGACTCCCACCCACCTCACAACTCCCAAAGCAAATCAAAGATCACCCCCTCTGATAAATAGTCAATGCTCCATTAAAGTGAACGTATCACAACCCGTTTAAGGCAGCACGGTGGCTCAGTGGATAGCACTGCAGCCTTGCAGCGCTGGGGTCCTGGGTTCGAATCCCACTCAGGACAACATCTGCAAAGAGTTTGTATGTTCTCTCCGTGTTTGCGTGGGTTTCCTCCGGGCACTCCGGTTTCCTCCCACATTCCAAAGACATACTGATAGGGAATCTAGATTGTGAGCCCCATCGGGGACAGTGATGATAATGTGTGCAAAACTGTAAAGCGCTGCGGAATATGTTAGCGCTATATAAAAATAAAGATTATTATTATTATTATTATTATTATTAAGGCCCGTCAATGTAATAAACCATATGAGCAACGGGAGAGGAAGGGAGATAAAAAGTAAGGGGAGAGGGAGGAAAAGGTAAAGATGTCTCCTCACCACGTGTGGCTGCGCTGACCGAACGTCCCCGACGCGCGTTTCGCCGCTTCTCAGCCCTGCTTTCTCAAGGGGAAGTGTGGTGCAACCTCCTTTGAGGACCTTAAGTATCCTAGGATACTGGTCATGTGCGCGTCACATGACCCAGGCTTGTTCACTGCTGCATAGTAACGGCGCATACGGCTGCCGTCACCAAAAGAAACACCCACTCCTCCACCACCCGGACCCGCCGAGATGCCCGCGGAGATGCCCGGTGAGAGGAATAGACGTAGTACATACAGGAATCAGAGGGGGTGATATTAAAAAACTCCTCGCCCAACGCGAACTAAAATGGATAGTTACATTAGGCACCATGAAGCCAGCTGGGCTTAATGATTCGCTCAATTTTGGTCCTTTTCTATAATAAGAATGGCTTATATTGGCAGGCCCCGCAGTAATCCCTCTTTTTTGTATTTTTAACTGTTTGTGGTGTTTGATTTTAATTGTTTTGTACTATATATAGGTTCTATATAATCCCATTATCAGGATTCCCTTTGGGACTACAGTGCCCTTTATGGACTTAAACTGATATATATTATGGACTTTGGAAATATTATGAAGGCATCAGAGGAAGAAATTGCATATGGCATTATCCTGTGGATTGATCTGGATTTTTGGATACCATTATATATTTTAAGCAGTGTATTTTATGTATTGGTTATAAGGGCTTCTTTGTTGGCATACATGTAAGGCGTACTTCACACTGCGGTGCGCATGTGTCTGCTGGTCACGGGCGCCCGCCTCTTGCTGTCCGGCATAATCCTGGTGCGTGCGCAACTGAGACAATTAGTACTCACTCGCAGCGGGCATCTGGGCAGGTCCGGGCGGCGGCGGAGTGGGTGCTTCTTTTGGTGACGGCGGGCGCATGCGCCGCTACTATGCAGCAGTGAACAAGCCTGGGTCATGTGACGCGCACATGACCAGTATCCTAGGATACTTAAGGTCCTCAAAGGAGGTTGCACCACAATTCCCCTTGAGAAAGCAGGACTGAGAAGCGGCGAAACGCGCGTCGGGGACGTTCGGTCAGCGCAGCCACACGTGGTGAGGAGACATCTTTACCTTTTCCTCCCTCTCCCCTTACTTTTTATCTCCCTACCTCTCCCGTTGCTCATATGGTTTATTACATTGAAGGGCCTTAAACTGGTTGTGCTACATTCACTTTAATGGAGCATTGACTATTTATCAGAGGGGGTGATCTTTGATTTGCTTTGGGAGTTGTGAGGTGGGTGGGAGTCTCTCACCTGTTACCGCATATTATTTGTGATGGGACTGTATGGATATGTGGCTCGCTGTATATTTTAGGTGTCTACACATCATTTCTTATCGTCTGTCTGTTATTTCAGTGTATATTTTTTTGTATCTTTTTGTATGTTTAATTAAAGGTATTTTGTACGATTTTTAAACAAACTCCATGATTTTCTCCTATTTATGTATAATATAAGCAGCGCCTGCCTAGGTTACAATCCATTTGCTCAGAAGACATAGGACAACGGGCCGCTATGTGTCCAGGACTGACACCACCAGCAGATTAGGTCTTTACCAGCAGCCTTTGGTAGCTCTTCAACGGCTCTTTGGGACCTTGGAATCCCTCCCTATGGTGCCTCTGTTACCCCTCTTTTGGGACTCGGGCTCCCACTGAGTACCCCAGTGTGCAGATGTACCACCCCACGGCTTCCTTTGGGATCTCTTGACCACTTGGTACCTTTCTACGAGGCCCACCAGGTCAGCCACATTCTGGGGGTCTCCCTAGGCAACCCAGGTCTGCACTGACCTGGGATGGGAGTGAATAAACTTGTCCATGACTACTTTCTCGACTATCTGGGCTGGGTGGAGGACTCCGGCTGCAACCATTTCTGGACCAAATGCAAAAAGTCAAACATTTGTAAGCAGGAAGGTTTGCGACCATAATACTCCCAGTGATGAACCCTTTGGGCTCTGACAGATATAGTGTCCCCTGAGCGTGCCAATCTCCGTTTTTAACTTGGGATATTCCCAGGCATCCTGTAAGGCCAAATCAAAATAAGCTGTCTGGGGTTCACAGGTCAGATAGGGGGCCAGCATCTCTGCCCACTGCTCCAGGGGCAGCCTTACCCTGCTTGAAAACAGTCAAAAATGCCTGTATATCATCCCCTGGGGTCATCTTTTGCATGGCTTGTCTTAGCGCTTTTCGGTCGCACGAGTCATCACCTTTATGTGGGGGATGGTAGGTGTCTCTTCTGTAGACATCTCTAACCAGGAGTTCCATCTGCCTTTGTTGTTGTTGAATCTGCTGCATCAGGAGTCCATTTGTCTCTTGCTGCTACTCGCGGAACTGCTGCTGTTCACGATGCAGTTGATGTTGCTGCTGTTGACTCAGGATCAAGTGCTTGATTAGCTCCTCCATTTTGTCTGACCGTTGTTCCATCTTGTAGCCTCCTTAACCCAGGAAATACAATTTGTCCACAGCTGCTACTCGTGTTCCTGGAACGTTTGCCCACATCCGAAACACCACTTGTGCAAGGCTGGCTCACTAAGCTGGTCCCCGAGGTAGACACAGGAACACGTTTGGTTAAAGTCTCTGGGTGGTTCATTGCATCATAAACCAATAAGCCTAAACTAGTAACAGAAAACAGCCTTTCTGGCTCAAATAAAAAGTTCATATAAAGTCTTTACCAGTATGGCTCCAGCCAATTGGGACAACATAAACATCAGTTCTCGCAGGAGTTTCAGTCTGCAGGCTTCCTTCCCCAAGAAACACACAACACAGAGAAGAAAAACCTGGACATTTATCTCCCTACAGCCACACCCTGTAGGTGGAGATATGGTGGGTAGGCTTTCCGCCCATCTCTGACCTACCCACCATGAAAGCCAGATTCTTATAGTGTTTCTTATAGTGACTGGATTGCTCTCGGCACATATCATGCTGGAAGAAAACTAATGGCTTTCACATCATGCAGGATAGCAACCTTTGCAACACATATCTCCACTCACATACATACTGACAAGTTATGCATGGATACACAAGTACAGGATCAGAACAAATAGTACAGGAATACATCACCAAACCACAAACCATACAGAAATACTGCATCACAACCACAATCAGTACATAAATACATCTGCAGAACCACTATCAGTACAAGAATCAATAGAACCATCATTAGCATAGAAATGCATCACCAGAACCACCAATGCCCTGACACTGTCCCCCATGCTTCCTCCAAGATATGACCCTGCTGTAGTGTGTTCATGGTTCTCCAGAAGCAGAGACAGGCAAGAGGGCCCATACGCAAGAACAATATATGGGCTTGTTGTAGTCTAGTAGCTCATCATAATGCATAATTCCCCATACTTTGGAGATGGAAATGTCTTTTTACCTCTTCAGCCCCTGAGTCATTGGCATGTCTGCCCCTGATTTCTAGCCAAAACAACTACACAATTTATCACTGCATCCAATTTCTCACAATAATGGGTCGTCTTAAAAATGAAAATATGAGATTTTTTTTCTCTCGTATTAAGTTTTTCCCTGCTGGCACCTAGTGGCCAATATAAAAACTGCCAATTGTTAGATTTTTATCCCTTAAAGGGAACCTGTCAGCAGGATTGTGCATAGTAACCTACACACAGTGTCAAGTCGGCGCCCTAATACTGAATAAAATGATACCTTGGTTGATTAAATCCGACTTATGGTTTTCTTAATCTTTATTTTCAGTTTGTAATTAATGAGATTCTCATGCCCTAAGACGGGGCTGGTGTATGTGATACTCTGATTAGATATTCATAATGCAGACTGCTGACAGGTCACTGATCCCTCACTGACCTGCAATTATGCTGTAGCGCAGTTGCCACCATCCTGCAGAAGCATTTTTTTTTATCAGTATGTGCTGGTATTCATTATGCATCAACCAAGGTATCATTTTATACAGTATAACGGTGCCGATCGGACACTGTGTCTAGGTTACTATGCACAATCCTGATGACAGGTTCCCTATAACAACTATTGAATTTTTCACTTTCCCTTCTTCCTCTACTTTGTCCAAGAGCCATAAAAAAAATTTTATCTTTGCATCTGCATAGCAATATGAGCGCTTGTTTTTTTGGCGGGACCAGCTTTAGCTTTGAATGACACTATTAGTTTTATTATATAATAATATAGTGAAAAATTGGAAAAATAAATTTCAAGTGCAGAAAAATTAGGAAAAAAAAACACCCTGCAATTCTGGTATCACTTTTTATGTTTTTGGTTTTTTTATGGCATTCATTGTGTGGAGCTAGATGAGGGCTTGTTTTTTGGCACTGATCTGATATGGTTATTAGCAATCTTTTGGACAGATTATATTTTTCATTGCATTTTCTTGTATTTTTTTGTTAAGTGCAGAGATTGAAAAGTGACTGGTTATTCTATCTTTTCAGTTCTTTTATTTTTGATGTTTTTTTTTTCATTTTTAATGGGGAAAAAAGGGTGGCTCCAGTTGCTCTATTTTTATTGTTTTTATACTTTTACAACTTATTACATAGAAGAAAAGCCAGCAATAAAGCAACTGTGTACTGTAAAATCACAGTAGGACCTGACAGGATAGAATAGATGGATTACATACTGTAAATACACATATCTATCTATTCTATGTCAGTGACATATACAATTAGTACAGTGTGTGTGCAGCTTACTCTATATGTATTTAATAGAAGATTATTTTTCTGAAAAAATAATTTTCTTAACCAGCAGAGGGAAAGCTAACTGCTGGGGGCAGGTGTTTATAGCCTGGGAAGGGGTAATACTCATTGAGCTTCCCAGGCTATTAATATCAGCTCACAACTGTATATTTAGCTTTTACTGGCTATTAAAATGGAGGACCCTAAAAAAAAAAAATTACGCAGGGATGCCCTATAATTATTAACCAGCAAAGGCTATGCAGACCGCTGTGGGCTGATAAAAGCCTTGGAAGGAACCATGGATACTGCCCCCCCCCCCCCCAAGGCTAAAAACATCAGCTCTAAGCTACCCCTGAAAAGACGCATCTCTAAGATGTGCCAATTCTGGCACTTAGCCTCACTCTTCATATTTGCCCTGTAGCGGTGGCAAGTGGGGTCATAGTTGATGGAGGGGTTGATGTCACCTTTGTATTGTCAGGCGCCATTGAGCCCCAAGGTTAGTAATGGAGAGGTGTCAATAAGGCACCCCTGTTACTAACCTTATAGTCATATCGTATAAAAACACACACACAGAAAAAAGTCCTTTAAATGAAAGAATGACACAGACTCCTTTAATAAATCTTAATTAAACCACACTTATGACCGCCCCCATTCTACTGACGTCAATGTCTTCTGCAAAAGAGATAAAACAAACAACAATATTCCTCACCTTTCCGCAGAAAGGATGATAATCCATTTGTGCGCATGTGCTCAGTGTCTCCCTGTGAACTCCTGTTACCTGTCTGACGGCACCACGAGCGTGAGAAAGTTCTCCTGCTTGTTGTGCCCTCAGACAGGTCCTGGGAGTTCACACCAATGAAATCACTTCACCTTTCTGACATAAGCGCGAACTGGTTATTTGCTGCCTTTGCTGGTTATTAATTATAGGGGGACCCTATGTGATTTTTTTTTAGGGTCCCCCATTTTAGTAGCCAGTAAAGGCTAGATATTCAGCTGTGAGCTGATTCTAATAGCCTGGGAAGCTCCCTGGGTATTACCACCTTCCCAGGCTATAAACATTGTCCCCCAGCCATTGGCTTTCCCTCTGCTGGTTAAAATTTTTTTACATGGGAGCCCACGCCTTTTTATATTATAATATTTTTTAGCAAAATTTAAAACATTAATACTTTACATTTTTTAAATTGCTGAAAACATTTTTTTTAATCGCACCTCCCTTTAACTGTTTTGTTTACCCTACTATATGCATTGCATTGTAAAAATAAAAATAATTTGTCTATTTCTTTTGATTTCATGCAGATGTTCTACCTCCTCCAAGCAACATCACAGCTAGAATGGCCAGTATGTTTAAGGCTATCCTGCAATGGGATGCCATAACGGCCAAATGCACACCAAGATACAAATTAACAATTTCACTCCTAAATGCCAGCAAGCAAAAAAGCACGGTAAATTGTTTGACAGTTCAGTTGGTCTGTTTTGTATGGGAAATATTGGGGAGGCACTGACTATCCCTACAGATTGATTTTAATGGAAAGTATTATGAATTGTTTACTGGAAAGCATGACTAGGGCCGGGTTCACACCACGTTTTTATACTGTAAAAACTGATCTGATGCAAATACATGGATATTTAAGCAGGTGTATCTGTTTTTTAACATATTTGTTGCATCTGTTTGCATCAGTTTTTTTTTTTTTATAAAAAAAGAGGTAGGAATTAGTTTCAGAACATCAAAAAATGAATACAGCTGAAAAAACGAAGGCAAACATATGGCAGTATTTTAGCTCATGTCTTCCATAGACTGCAACTTAAAAAAAAAAAATCGGATCCATTATTATAAAGTATGAAAAAGCACACTAGTATGCAGCCGCTTTTTAACACAATAATGCCAGGCCGAATATGGCTTTTGCTACTGTGAACAGCCTGAATGATACAAATGTTCTACCATGGTCTGCAGCATCTACAGACGTGTAGCCCATTTAGAACATATGGGACGTCATAGGTCGACAATTGCAAATGGAGCTGCCAGCAGTGGATCTTGATGATTTGGTACTCAATTTCATTCTGTGTGGCAGAACATTCCTTAACCTTCGTCCGGCTGACTAGGTACAATTGTAACTATTCCGTTTTTTAAAATTGCAATAACTTTTTTTTCGAAAGGCCGTAGAGGGCTGAAATTTCGTGACATCTCTGCAGTTTTGGTCCAGAATATATTGGCCAAATATCACAGTGGAGGTATATATGAAGGTACAATTGTACCTCTGCAGGTACAACGTAAAATTATGCAGCCTGACGAAGGTTAAACAACCATTAAAACCTCATTGATTGCAGCCAAATCATGTAAGTGCGGGGATTTCTGCGCCTGGTGCTCATATTTGATACTGAATAAATCAAGGTCTTTTTAAAGTTTCAATAACAGGTCTATCCTTTGTATGATTTTCATAAAAACAAGACTTTTTCTTCTTGGTTTTGAGATTTCACTGTTGAGAAGTGTAGAATACAATAGGAAAAAAAAAATTTCAAATGGATATCAGTTTAACATAAGTTTATGCACATATACGTTCCATTCAGGTTTTTTTTTAGAGCATGCAGGCGTAAGGCCGAAATGAAACATCGTTTTTTTCTAGTATGAAAAAAACAAACAATTTTTCATCAGTATGCTGGATCCGATTTTCATCCATTTTTATCTTGTGTTGCACCGTATGTACGTCATCCATTACTCTAGTATGAGAAAAATATGATTGAGGTTTCCAAAGCTTTTCCTATTCATCAATAAAAAATGGAGAGCACACACATGTAACACGGCTAGCATTCATAAGCTGTCCTTTTTATTTATTGTGAACTCACTTGAATGGCTGAAATTGGTCCCCAAAATGGACTAAAATCAGACATATGACAGTTTTATTTTTGCAGATCATACGTCTAAGATAAAATAAAAATTAAATGTGAATGTGGCCATTGGCATATAGTGCGCTATTTTACTGCACTGTATAGGGGTTAAGCATTTAGCAGATAGTCATTAGTTTTTCTTTCTAAGAGACACATTACTTTGTGTTTAATATCTATACATTTATCAGCTTACGATTGTAGAGAAAGCAAGGTCAATGAAGGTTATACAGGATGTATATGTACACATGTCAAAGTACGGTAACAATAAGTAATATCTGGACATTTAATATATGGCTATATAATCATTTTAAAATTAATTGTTCCTTTCTGTAACAGTGGACCACACTGAAATCTTCATTTGAGTTGGATTTTCATAACTTTCCTACCAACGATGACTTTTCATTAGAAATTCTGTCTTCTTGCAATGGCACAGAAAGTGAATGGACCAAGAAAAGTCATATGCAGTTGACACCAGGTAAACAAATTTGAGTCAATTGCGTATTCTATTACTTTTACCCTCCCCTCCCCCCCACCCCACCAAAAAAATACAGCTCACTGAATTTTTTTTAAAAAGACGAGTCACCCAAACAGAAACCAAAATGAACCCCACTATAGTCAATCTTAAAATTCTGGATATAATGTCACTAAACTACATGATAAATTACCTTCTGTACATGTTTCTATTTTTTTCTGCTCCCATTCATAACGGAAATCATCCCCTTTCTAAAAACTGTCTATGTGCACATGTCATCTTTTTCAGGCGATTTTCCGCTTGGAATCTGTCATACTTCTGAATTTGACCCCTTGGGTCTGTGGGTGGCGTCTCTTCCCACTGAGCCACAAAAGATACCTTTTCTTTTTGTTTCTGTTGGTTTTGGGTGACAGGTGTTTTTCATTTACTCCGTTTGTTTGTCCTATAACCTTTCGGGTGCAGCTTTCAATACCTTCCCCTGCTGGTGTTTCCTGCTGGTGATAGACTTTGTTTGAGTCAATCCCTTTGCTGTAGTTTGTGTTGTGTGTCATTCCTTTTCTGCTTAGGGAACTTCTATTCTAGCACATTCACACAGGTAACGTGCAAACCAGGGAGACAAATGCCTGAATCTTACAGGTCCCCGTTCACACTAGGAAAAGCCCTTCTATGTCCCTGCCTGACTGCGGATGTTGGCACCCTAAGATAACGCAATGGCACCCCATTCGACGGCGGCTTACCCTGAATGTCCTTTAGCCACTACTAGGATTGCTAGAGTTGCAGTTGCCGAAGGAGAAAATGAATCACACGCAAAGCAACTACAACCAACACAAACTACAGCAGAGTGAACAAATGCAAGAAAGTCTACCCCAACAGGAAACTCCAGTAGGGGAAGGTATTTAAGGCTGCACCTGAAAGGTGACAGGACAGACAAACAGTAAATTAAAAACACCCATTACTCAAAACTGACAGAAACAAAAAGAACAGAACTAAAACCCCCAAAGAAAAGGTGCACCTGTTGTGGCTCAGAGGTAAGAGATGCCAACCAGAGAAACCCAAGGGTTTGATTCTAGAAGCATGACAGATTCTTCTTGAAAAAAAGTGAATATAATACAAAGCAATGTCAAAATGTCGGTACAGTGCAGATGTTCTGACTTATTTCACTTCTTTTAACCACTTCAAGGTATAGAAAATTTGAAGCAGCTAAAAGAACCAGCAGTGACAAACATATACAACAGTGCAGCACTAAATACCTCCCCAGCAGTGACAAACATATACAACAGTGCAGCACTAAATACCTCCCCAGCAGTGACAAACATATACAACAGTGCAGCACTAAATACCTCCCCAGCAGTGACAAACATATACAACAGCGCAGTACTAAATACCTCCCCAGCAGTGACAAACATATACAACAGCGCAGCACTAAATACCTCCCCAGCAGTAACAAACATATACCACAGCGCAGCACTAAATACCTCCCCAGCAGTGACAAACATATACCACAGAGCAGCACTAAATACCTCCCCAGCAGTGACAAACATACAACAGCGCAGCATTAAATACCTCCCCAGCAGTGACAAACATATACAACAATGCAGCACTAAATACCTCCTGAGCAGTGACAAACATATACAACAGTGCAGCACTAAATACCTCCCCAGCAGTGACAAACATATACAACAGCGCAGCACTAAATACCTCCCCAGCAGTAACAAACATATACCACAGCGCAGCACTAAATACCTCCCCAGCAGTGACAAACATATACAACAGTGCAGCACTAAATACCTCCCCAGCAGTGACAAACATATACAACAGTGCAGCACTAAATACCTCTCCAGCAGTAACAAACATATACCACAGCGCAGCACTAAATACCTCCCCAGCAGTGACAAACATACAACAGCGCAGCACTAAATACCTCCCCAGCAGTAACAAACATATACCACAGCGCAGCACTAAATATCTCCCCAGCAGTGACAAACATACAACAGCGCAGCACTAAATACCTCCCTAGCAGTGACAAACATATACAACAGCGCAGCACTAAATACCTCCCCAGCAGTGACAAACATATACAACAGTGCAGCACTAAATACCTCCCCAGCAGTGACAAACATATACAACAGTGCAGCACTAAATACCTCCCCAGCAGTAACAAACATATACCACAGCGCAGCACTAAATACCTCCCCAGCAGTGACAAACATACAACAGCGCAGCACTAAATACCTCCCCAGCAGTAACAAACATATACCACAGCGCAGCACTAAAAAGCTCCCCAGCAGTGACAAACATACAACAGCGCAGCACTAAATACCTCCCCAGCAGTGACAAACATATACAACAGTGCAGCACTAAATACCTCCCCAGCAGTGACAAACATATACAACAGTGCAGCACTAAATACCTCCCCAGCAGTAACAAACATATACCACAGCGCAGCACTAAATACCTCCCCAGCAGTGACAAACATACAACAGCGCAGCACTAAATACCTCCCCAGCAGTAACAAACATATACCACAGCGCAGCACTAAAAAGCTCCCCAGCAGTGACAAACATACAACAGCGCAGCACTAAATACCTCCCTAGCAGTGACAAACATACAACAGCGCAGCACTAAATACCTCCCCAGCAGTCAAACATATACCACAGCGCAGCACTAAATACCTCCACAGAACGCCATATGCCATAATGTCGCAGGAAATATCTTCCCATACCTTAAATGCCTGTGAAAAGGCACCAAACACATTCCAGCTCTATATTAATACCCAATAACACCACACAGCGCAGTGCCACATACCTCCGCCGCTGTGCCAAATCCATCGGTACAACATTAAATACGACCCCAAAAGAGACAGACACATATATCTAATTGTCCAAATGGACAAAAAAAACCTTAGTGTTGTTCCACCATATACACTCACATGAATATTATTAGAGACTATTTAAAATGTGATATACCCAACAATAAGTTAAATGATTAAAATATAACTGGTGAAGTCTCTGATGTGTAGGTTTTCCAATATTGTCAGTATTCTAAACAAACTGAATTTGCTATAAATTTCCCCCCAAAATTTGGATTATGGCAATTTTTTTTTATTTTGGGGAGAGTCAATTTGCACAAGTTCAGCAAAAATCAATAAACTCTAAAAATTCGCCTCTCTTCGGCCTTCGTTATGTCTGCCCACCGCTCCTCTTCATTCTACCACTAGGCTTGTCTTCCTTATGAGGTCCTGTTTTCATTCAGTCTCTCAGTAGACACTGACTAGGTGCCATGCGGCACTTGGGGCTTGAGTCACATAAACTAGGTCCCACTTGGGTCATATGGTGCCTAATCAGTGCAGCGCCCACTAGATGAGCCGAGGAGTGATGAATGTAAGAGTTTCCTTATTTTTTTAACCCTTTCCCAAAAGATTCGATTCGTGACAAATTTATTTAATGAGTCAATATTTTCCCCCTGAATTGAGTGAATGCACCCGAATCAAATTCTTTCTAGCTCCAAAGCAGCGAATATGACCTACATCAGCTGCATCTTTAAAATACTAATAGCCAAGATATGTGGTGAGAGAACCCATTTGTTACATTGATTATTACTCTGAAATTACAGGTAACAGAAGAACATCGGTGAAAAATGTCGCCTGTGTTTGGCACTATAGGGATTATATAACCTGCACTTGGCAACCTGGAGAAGAGACTCCACCCAACGTACAGTATAAATTACTTTATTGGTGAGTATCAGGAACTGTTCCGTTGTAATAATAACACTTTAGTATCTTGTAGTCCGTAAAATAACAAGGTATTAGATGAAAAATGTGTAGCAGAAATTTACGTTTTGGAAAACGTTACATCAAAGGGGTTGTTCACTTCTCATACATCACTTTCTCAATGCTCATATTTCCCCTTTGTAAAATGACAATTAGGCTACAGTCACACCATCAGTATTTGGTCAGTATTTTACATCAGTATTTGTAGCTAAAACCAGGAGTGGAACAATCAGAGGTAAAGTATAATAGAAACACGTCACCACTTCTTTATTTATCACCCACTCCTGATTTTGGCTTACAAATCCTGATGTAAAATACTGACCAAATACTGCTAGTGTGACCACAGCCTTAGGCTGCCGTCACACTATCAGTATTTGGTCAGTATTTTACATCAGTATTTGTAAGCCAAAACCAGGAGTGGAACAATTAGAGGAAAATATAATAGAAAACATACAGTTAGGGCCAGAAATATTTGGACAGTGACACAATTTTCGCGAGTTGGGCTCTGCATGCCACCACATTGGATTTGAAATGAAACCTCTACAACAGAATTCAAGTGCAGATTGTAACGTTTAATTTGAAGGGTTGAACAAAAATATCTGATAGAAAATGTAGGAATTGTACACATTTCTTTACAAACACTCCACATTTTAGGAGGTCAAAAGTAATTGGACAAATAAACATAACCCAAACAAAATATTTTTATTTTCAATATTTTGTTGCAAATCCTTTGGAGGCAATCACTGCCTTAAGTCTGGAACCCATGGACATCACCAAATGCTGGGTTTCCTCCTTCTTAATGCTTTGCCAGGCCTTTACAGCCGCAGCCTTCAGGTCTTGCTTGTTTGTGGGTCTTTCCGTCTTAAGTCTGGATTTGAGCAAGTGAAATGCATGCTCAATTGGGTTTAGATCTGGAGATTGACTTGGCCATTGCAGAATGTTCCACTTTTTGGCACTCATGAACTCCTGGGTAGCTTTGGCTGTATGCTTGGGGTCATTGTCCATCTGTACTATGAAGCGCCGTCCAATCAACTTTGCAGCATTTGGCTGAATCTGGGCTGAAAGTATATCCCGGTACACTTCAGAATTCATCCGGCTACTCTTGTCTGCTCTTATGTCATCAATAAACACAAGTGACCCAGTGCCATTGAAAGCCATGCATGCCCATGCCATCACGTTGCCTCCACCATGTTTTACAGAGGATGTGGTGTGCCTTGGATCATGTGCCGTTCCCTTTCTTCTCCAAACTTTTTTCTTCCCATCATTCTGGTACAGGTTGATCTTTGTCTCATCTGTCCATAGAATACTTTTCCAGAACTGAGCTGGCTTCTTGAGGTGTTTTTCTGCAAATTTAACTCTGGCCTGTCTATTTTTGGTATTGATGAATGGTTTGCATCTAGATGTGAACCCTTTGTATTTACTGTCATGGAGTCTTCTCTTTACTGTTGACTTAGAGACAGATACACCTACTTCACTGAGAGTGTTCTGGACTTCAGTTGATGTTGTGAACGGGTTCTTCTTCACCAAATTAAGTATGCGGGGATCATCCACCACTGTTGTCATCCGTGGACGCCCAGGCCTTTTTGAGTTCCCAAGCTCACCAGTCAATTCCTTTTTTCTCAGAATGTACCCAACTGTTGATTTTGCTACTCCAAGCATGTCTGCTATCTCTCTGATGGATTTTTTCTTTTTTTTCAGCCTCAGGATGTTCTGCTTCACCTCAATTGAGAGTTCCTTTGACCGCATGTTGTCTGCTCACAGCAACAGCTTCCAAATGCAAAACCACACACCTGGAATCCACCCCTGACCTTTTAGCTACTTCATTGATTACAGGTTAACGAGAGAGACGCCTTCAGAGTTAATTGCAGCCCTTAGAGTCCATTGTCCAATTACTTTTGGTCCCTTGAAAAAGAGGACGCTATGCATTACAGAGCTATGATTCCTAAACCCTTTCTCCGATTTGGATGTGGAAACTATCATATTGCAGCTGGGAGTGTGCACTTTCAGCCCATATTATATATATAATTGTATTTCTGAACATGTTTTTGTAAACAGCTAAAATAACAAAACTTGTGTCACTGTCCAAATATTTCTGGCCCTAACTGTATGCACCACTTCTGCATTTATCACCCACTCCTGGTTTTGGCTTACAAATACTGATGTAAAATACTGACCAAATACTGCTAGTGTGACGGCAGCCTTATACTTACCTCCGGTGCCACTCCAGCGGTATGAGTACTGGCTCTCCTATGAATTTCGTAACATTATCTCACACAATCCCAGCGGCTAATCAGCACTCACATACATCCAGAGGTAGTGAGAGCTAAAGATCTCTCATTTTCTACAGATGTACGTGATACATCCGAAAAACATTGAGACTGAATCCAGCACTGATTGGCCTCGGGGATCACGTGACATAACAATGTTACGCAATCCCTGGGAGAGCCAGTACTGATACAGCTGGCGTGGCATCGGAGGTAAGTATAGTTGCTATTGTTTTACAAGGAAACAAAATAGGGATTGAGAAGATGTTGTCCGAGCAGTGGACAAACCCCTTCAAGCCTCCTCCTTCGAATCCTCATATTTGGCTTAGAAGATTCCGACGCTATTCTCATTGGGTTAACAAAGATTGGTAATTTAATATTTTTCATTGTAGAATATGCTACCAATCTAGGACAAATTCCTAAAGTGGTTGTTCACTATTAGGACAACCCCTTCTTGAACTAAATGTTTGGCCCCAATAAAATAATAAAGACTCTACGTGTCAGTGGATCGCCCCCCCAAGGGCTAGGGGTACTCGGTACTGGGTCCTTTGGTTCTCAAGGGGGATGTCACGGTGGCTGACCCAGTCCGTGGCCCTAGGGACGTCCGTGTAAAAGGGAAAGGTCTTTAAAGGGGAAATGTTCGTGACGCCACCTGTGGTGTTCGATCAGGGAGTCCCCTTATCCAGGTGGAAATCAGTAGCCTTCCTCTAGCGCCTGGGTGTTGTAGTACCTTACTGCTGAACCTCTCATAATGTCCTCACAACTGTTGCAGATTTTCTAGATGTTATGTCTTTCTCTGTCCCCAGATGGATAGGACAAACCCGTATGACTGGTGGCTTGAGGCTTTTTACAGGGACTCTAGCACGCCCCAGCCCCCACAAGTTTCCACCTTGCCTCCTGGGTATGGGGCGGATCAGTAACTTGCAATTAGCTGTCCTGCCGGTCTCTGGAGCAAGGCATAAAGGACTGTTGCTCCCTCGGTGTTCCAGCTACCGGATCCTGCGCCTCAGAAGGAGGCAGCCTGTGCAGGGCAGAACTCCTTCTGGTTTCCACTCCTTTTGCTATGACTTCATTTCTCACTCTCTACAATACAGTTCTCTGTTCGTGTCCTTTCTTAGGGACTGTCGCACGTGGGGCAGGCGCAGCTCTGTGTCCTTCCATTTAGGCCTCGGACAGGATCCCACACCTGTTAGGGACCCACTACCTGAGCAGAGCTCAAATAGCAACTGCCTGAGCTGAAGCTCAGATAGCATCTCCCTGAGCCGAAGCTCAGATAGCATCTCCCTCAGCTGAAGCTCAAATAGCATCTGCCTCACTTCCTATGCAGACCACCAGTTTTACCTAATTGTGAAGAGAGCCCTAATAAATAGGAGCATAGCTCCCCTGGTGGACTGGAGTGTGAAATGTGTTGTGTGTTGGTGTTACCTGGTAAAAGGATCTCCTTTATTGCCTCCAAACATAATATCACTCCCCCCTAGAGGAGAATGGTATTACTGCAATGACCAGGACCCTGGGGTGCCACATCAGCACTCGCTCTCCCTGAGGCTCTCGTGTGGTGTTATGACACGTGACGTTAGCGCCAATCAGCGCTGGAGTTACTGTCTCAGCCTTTGGACAAACTGAACATGAAGAGGATGTTAGGGAGCAGCCCAGTAACACCAGCACTGATTGGGCGTCGGCTCAATGTGTCACAATAGCACAGAAGAGCCCCGGGGAGAACGAGTGGTGACACTGCGGGAATGGTGGGAGGTGAGTATAGGCTTTATTATTTTATCAGGGCCAAACATTTAGTTCAAGAAGGGGTTATCCTAGTAGTGGACAACCCCTTTATGTAAAAAAAATATATTTTGCATGCAGATATTGCTTTAAATTTAACATGAAAATCTGGAGCAAAACTGTGACATATAGCATAGTGTGCTAGAAAATCTGAAGAGATTTATTTTTCTGCTGCTTGAATTTGATTTTGTAAAATTCGCTTCCTTTACATTGTGATATATTTGTTGCCAATTGTGCACTGAAAATATAGATTTTGCCTCACACTCCAATTAAATTTAGCAGCTACATGTTTTATCGTCAGGGTTGGAATATGAAGCCGGGGCACCAGAGGGGATACATAGTGTTAATGAATCACCGCATCTCCCTAAAATAGTTCAATAATATGATTTTTTTTTTTAGTTACACAAGATCCTGATGAAATGATCATCGTGATAAAAATCTACCGCATTTACTGACTCAATTTTATTATTTCTTTTAATGCAGGGAAGAAGACACTAATCCCGGATATGTCAATGAATCAATGCAGTAAGTAGAACATGTAATACGTGAAATCCATGTATAGAAGATGTGTTTGCAACCAGAGCAAAGTATATTATTAATTCCAATAGAATCTCAAAGTATAAGTTGGGTTGCCACTTTAGAATAAATTCCTATATAGTACCACCACTCAAAACTGAATAAATCTTTTTTTTTCATGGAGACACCATTGCTTAAAGGGGTTGTCCACTACTTAAACAATCCCTTCTCAAATCCAATGCTTCCCCCTTGTAAAATAATAACACCTATACTCACCTTCGGTGTTAGCACTTAGTCTCCCTGGGATCGCATGACATAATAATGTCACTCTTTCCCTGCAGCCGATCAACACTGGCTTCACTCTCCTCTCCTACAGACAAATTACAGACATCAGAAGGAAGTGAGAAATAGCTGATTGGCCACAGGAATTTCATGACATAACAATGTCAAGCAAGCACTGGGAGAGCTAGTGTCAATATTGGTGGAACAGGGTTGGCACCGAAGGTCGGTGTAGGTATTATAATTTTACAAGAGGAAAACATAGGGATTGAGAAAGGGTTGTCCAAACAGTGGACAACCCCTTTAAATACAATATGGTGATCAAGTTATTAAAAATATAAACATGCAGTACTGCAAATGGCCACTAAGAGGCAGTATTAAATTAAGTAAATATGCTTAATTGCTTAGGTAGGTTCTAGAAACAAGCGAAACTTTGGAAAATTTGACCAAGAAGTGGTGTAAAGTTTAAAACTTTATATAGAAGTCATGTTTTTGGAGATGATTTTTTTTCTCCATGCAATACACTTTGCATTGAATTTTGACAAAATGGCAAACAAAGTATGCGGCATTTGTCGCATGTTTAAAACAACATGAGAACTTGTAAGTGGAGTGACACAAACAGCAGCTGACAGAAGAGAAGGTAAGTCTATTGGAGCGAACGGAAAATAAAATTATAAAGTATTTCTGCATGGTAGAGATATCACGTGTGATGCTAGTCACTTCTCACGGCCAAGCTGTGAGGCTAGGTGCACACGTAAGAAAAAAGAGGTGCAGAATTTCCTGCACAAAATCCGCATCTCCTGGCAGAATCACCAGCCGCGGATTTGCCGTGGTTTTTATGCGGATTTTGTGCGTTTTTTATATGGAATTGCTGCGGATTTTGTGCGGATTTTCTGTGGATTTTGCCACTGCGGATTTTTAACATGGAGGGGTGCAGAAACGCCACAGCTCCTCACACTTCTTTGAAATCCGCAGCAATTCCGCACCGTCTGCACATCTTTTTTTTCCCCATTCACTAACATTGTACTGTACATCACAGTGCGGATCTGCAGCGTTTCTGCGTGGTAAAATCCGCTGCGGATCCGTAGCAAATCCGCATCGTGTGCACATACCCTGAGTCAGAGTGGTCAAGGAGTCCAAGGTCAGAAGCCAGGAGGGTACATCATTAAGAAGCATGGCAATTAACTGGAATAGTGGACACATGGAGACAACCGACGCCTCAGTCTCAGATTGGATAGCTGAGCTGTCAATCAACACACTGACAGCTCAGCATGCCACTGTACCAGATTGGATGACCAAGCTGTCAGTAACTGCATCCCAGACACACTGAGGGGTGGAACCGTGACAACATGATTTTATGCAAACCATGAATGCCAAAAAGTAAAAAAATGAAAATAAGAAACAGAATTACAATCTGTATGTCACTTCCCTTTCAAAAGAACTACGGTATATATACATTATTCCACGACCCTGCATTAAAAAAAGCTCATCGTGACAGTAAATAACAAAATGCCTTTATAGAATAAAGGAAACAAAATTAAGGTGTACTTAAAAATATCTTAAAACTTCTCACGTGAAAAACCCAATTTAATAAGATATCAATAACAATCTTCAGAATGGTATAAAAGACTTTCAGACATGAATCAATTGATTGATTTTGGAATCTTTTCTCACCAAACTAGCTCCACCACTCATTAGAATATGGGCTCACAGTCTTTTAAATTCAGGAGAACCCGCCGTGTTCTTGAAGCAGAAGACACTTCAGGAAACCATGGCGCTTTTTTGTCCTTTGTTATTGTTTTTGTAATTTCTTGGTCATTTTTTCTGACTGGCTTGGCCATCTGTGTTTTTTTTTAGTGTTTTTTTCCATGGTTTTTGTAACGTCTGTTTTGGTCATTTTCTGGTTGCTCTTTTCATTCCATTGAAAAATGAAGGAAAGAAGAAACTGTTAGCGTTTCCTTAGATTTTCCTAAAAAAGAAAAAAAATTTGAAGTGGTCCAAGGGATGTCCTGGCGTTTTTTGAGCTTTTCTTGTATTGTAAAGTACAGAGCTTCTTCTGGGTGGAAAACGGTGGAAGTAAGGACAGGTCACTTTTTTTTAACTGCTTGGTGTTTTTATAAATCTGAAGCTGTTAAGACATTCAAAAGCCTGAATATATGCAGAGAAAGTTGTGTTTCCATAGAAGTGCTTATGCCATAGAGGATTTCACCTGAAAAAGAATTGTGTGCACAAACCCTTGGATCCATTCAATTGAAGGCTAGAAAACAATTATTATTGTTTAATTGTATACAAGTCATACTCACAGCAGTACAAACTTATGACACCATTGTGAAGATCTGAGGTTGTGGGTTATAAAAATCTCCTATGCAGGTTAACGATGCAACTATTTTTATTCCATACATCCATGGTTGTACAACAAATCCAGGTAGATGGCCAACATACAATGTCGTCAGTCCACAAGATCCCAATCTGAGATCAGTAGTTCCACTGGCCCCGTACCAGACGATACCTACTGTCTCGCAACTTGGTTGGCCTTCAGCTTTTGGTATCTCCAGCCGGTATAGTGTGCAGTCACAGCCTATGTTCCTCCAGACTATGGATATCACGACCGTAGCTCATGGATACTCCTCCAGCCAGCATTCTATCTCCAAAACTCCATAGATCATCCATCCATCCCAGCTTGGATCCTCTCCCTTCGGAGTCACTCCAACAACTGCCTAATTCAACCCATGTGTCTTTTTCTCCCTCCCCATTAAACATTTTTCTTTAGCTCACAGAATGAAGCATATTCTATCACCTGGGGCTGCATGTGAGACCTCCTATGGTGACAGCTTCCCTGGGTCTACTATCTCCATCCACATGGGTCTAGGCTGGAAGAACAATGGATTGATAGGATGATTTCTTTACATTTACCTTTAGCAATCTACTGTCTGGCCTTAAGGTACCGTTACACTAAACGACTTACCAACGATCACGATCAGCGATATCCTTGATCGTTGGTAAGTCGTTGTGTGGTCGCTGGGGAGCTGTCACACAGACAGCTCTCTTCAGCGACCAACGATCAGGGGAAAGACTTTGTCATCGTTGAAACTGTCTTCAACGATGCCAAAGTCCCCGGGTAACCAGGGTAAACATCGGGTTACTAAGCGCAGGGCCACGCTTAGTAACCCGATATTTACCCTGGTTACCATTGTAAAAGTAAAAAAAAAAAAAACACTACATACTCACATTCCGATGTCTGTCACGTTCCCCGCCGTCAGCTTCCCGCACGGACTGTGTCAGCGCCGGCCGTAAAGCAGAGCACAGCAGTGACGTCACCGCTGTGCTCTGCTTTACGGCCGGCACTGACAGTCAGTGCAGGGAAGCTGACGGCGAGGGACGTGACAGACATCGGAATGTGAGTATGTAGTGTTTTTTTTTTACTTTTACAATGGTAACCAGGGTAAATATCGGGTTACTAAGCGCGGCCCTGCGCTTAGTAACCCGATATTTACCCTGGTTACAAGTGAACACATCGCTGGATCGGCGTCACACACGCCGATCCAGCGATGACAGCGGGTGATCAGCGACCAAAAAAAGGTCCTGATCATTCCCCAGTGACCAACGATCTCCCAGCAGGGGCCTGATCGTTGGTCGCTGTCACACATAACGAGATAGCTAGCGGGATCGTTGCTACGTCACAAAAAGCGTGACGTTGCAACGATATCGTTAACGAAATCGTTATGTGTGAAGGTACCTTTAGGTTTACATAAGATCTAGCCTGCTCGTTCTCCTCTGCTTACTGTCACTGAATGTAAAAATTGATTCCTGAGGATGAACTGACGAGCAAGCAAATCACTAATAAACCACAGCAAGAAAATATCTAATAAAACACAACAATATCGATGCAACTGGTGATCCGTGCTGGAAAAAGTCTATCTCGCAGAGCTGTGGACTCCGCTCAACGTCCATTTATCCTATAGTCTTTAGTAAGTGGCCATCTCCCCACAACCATATACTTCTACAGTAATGTAAATTCAGTTTACACTGTTCCACTTGATGGTAGAGCAAAATTAGTCTTCTGTTAGTATATTAACCACTTCATGACATGGATATGACACCATTCATTCTTCCACATAGTACACTAAACTGGAAAAAAAATTCTAAGTGCATTGAAATTGCTAAAAAAGTGCAATTACACAAATGTTTTTTTTGGGGTTTTCATTTACCATGTTCACTATATGGTAAAACTGAGCCCAGGTCAGTACAAGTACGCAGATAGCAAGCATGTATATTTTTGTATTATTTAAGTGGTGAAAAAAATTGTAAATAAAAAAATAATAAAATAAATTTAGCTTTTGTCGCCATTTTCCGAGAAATGTAACGTTTTCATTTTTCTGTGAGTGCTTATTCTTTGTACCCTTAGCTGACATTTTTACTTACCGTATATACTCGAGTATAAGCCGAGATTTTCAGCCCAAATTTTTGGGCTGAAAATGCCCCTCTTGGCTTATACTCGAGTCACGGTCGGCGGTGGGGTCGGCGGGTGAGGGGGAGAGGGCGCTGAGGCATACTTACCTAGTTCCAGCGATCCTGACGCTCCCCCTGCCGTCCCACGGTCTTCGGTGCTGCAGTTCTTCCTCTATCAGCGGTCACGTGGGACCGCTCATTAGAGAAATGAATATGCGGCTCCACCTCCCATAGGGGTGGAGCCACATATTCATTTCTCTAATCAGCGGTAACGGTGACCGCTGATAGAGGAAGAAGCTGCGGCACCGAAGACAGCTGTCCGGGAGAAGGAGCCGGACGCCAGGACCAGGTAAGTATGTAATATTCACCTGTCCGCGTTCCAGCCGTCGGGCGCCGCTCCATCTTCCCGGCGTCGCTCCATCTTCCCGGCGTCTCTGCGCTCTGACTGTTCAGGTCAGAGGGCGCGATGACGCATATAGTGTGCGCGGTGCCCTGTGCCTGATCAGTCAGAGCGGAGACGCCGGGACGAGACGCCGGAACGAGACGCCGGGAGCTGCAAGCAAGAGAGGTGAGTATGTGTTTTTTTGTTTTTTTTTACTGCAGCCGCAGCAGCAGCGACAATGGCAGAGCTTTCTATGGGGCAATATGAACGGTGCAAGAGCACTATATGGGGCAGAGCTATAGGGCAATAATGAACGGTGCAAGAGCACTATATGGGGCACAGCTATAGGGAAATAATGAACGGTGCAGAACACTATGTGGGGCACAGCTATAGGGCAATAATGAATGGCGCAGAGCACTATATGGGGCACAGCTATAGGGCAATAATGAACGGTGCAAGAGCACTATATGGGGCACAGCTATAGGGCAATAATGAACGGTGCAAGAGCACTATATGGGGCACAGCTATAGGGCAATAATGAACGGTGCAGAACACTATATGGGGCACAGCTATAGGGCAATAATGAATGGCGCAGAGCACTATATGGGGCACAGCTATAGGGCAATAATGAACGGCGCAGAGCACTATATTGGGCACAGCTATAGGGCAATAATGAACGGCGCAGAGCACTGTATGGCGCAGAGCACTATATGGGGCAGAGCTATAGGGCAATAATGAACGGCGCAGAGCACTATATGGCACAGCTATGGGGAAATAATGATCTATTTTTATTATTGAAATTCACCGGTAGCTGCTGCATTTCCACCCTAGGCTTATACTCGAGTCAATAAGTTTTCCCAGTTTTTTGTGGCAAAATTAGGGGGGTCGGCTTATACTCAGGTCGGCTTATACTCGAGTATATACGGTATATCGTTTTGGGGTAGATACGATGTTTTGCATTTATTGCAATGCTGTGGCCGACAAAAAAAAACATAATTCTGGTGGTTTCGATTTCTTCTCTCGTTGTCAATAGGACATTGGATTTATTTATTTTACATTTTGATAGATCGGGCTCACACGATGCAGATTTAGTGCAGAATTGGTGCAGAACTGCAGCAGATTTTTCTGCTGCAGAAACGCTGCAGAACTGCACTGTGATTTACAGTACAATGTAAATCAATGAGAAAAGAAAAAAGCTGTGCACATGGTGCAGAAAAATCTGCGCAGAAACGCTGCAGATTTCAAAGAAGTGCACGTCGCTTCTTTTGTGCAGTTCTGCAGCGTTTCTGCGCAGATTTTTCTGCACCATGTGCACAGCTTTTTTCTTTTCTCATTGATTTACATTGTACTGCACAGAAACTGCACAGAAACTGCACAGAAACTGCACAGAAACTGCACAAAAACTGCACAGAAACTGCACAGAAACTGCATAGAAACTGCATAGAAACTGCACAGAAACTGCACAGAAACTGCATCAAATCTGCAGATGCAGATTTAGTGCAGAAAATTCTGCACCACATTTCCTACGTGTGCACATAGCCTTACGAATGCAGCAATACCAAATATGTGTTTTTTGCATTGTTCTATTTTTAATGGGGCAAAATATATTTATTGCTAAATTGCAACAAATAAAAAGTGCCTATATATCTGGTACCATGCGGCAGATTTAAAAATATATCTAAAAAAAAAAAATTTTAAAAATGGACTACTCAGGTAAACAGCAGGAATAAAACAAGAGCAAAATCCTGGCCACTATGAACCTGATGACCTGTCTTCTTTAAGGTAACATCTCAAAATTTCTTCTAATTGTATTATAGATTTCAAGATTTATTACAAACCGGAGCTGAATGTAAGGATTATTTCCCCCATGATGGATTGTATTTAGGATGCAATTTCAAATATGAGTACACTATTGAAGATCAGAAAGAGCTAATGTTTGTGGTAACAGACACATCATACAGTATAAAACCGTTCTTGTATCACACAGAAGCCAAAACTATAGGTAAGTGGAACTCCAAGTAGATAGCAAAAGAATGTTTTTGTGGTAAGCAGATGAATCGCAAAATCAGCCATCCGATTGTTACAATGCACCTCCTGACAGTCATACTGAAGAAGAATTTTGCATCTGCAATACCCAAATCTCCTAAAAAATTTATTGAACCATGAAAAACATATTGTCCCATGACAGTGGTGACTTAAAGTTTTGAGACTGCCATTTTTTGTTTTATGCTACTTCAATGTTTTTAGATCTTTTAGTTGGATGTTTCTGTGGTTACTGCAGTACAATTAATTATCAGCATTTCATGAGTTTTTCAACTTTTATTGACAAGCACATTAAGTTTATGCAAAGACTCAATATTTACCCTTATTTTTCAAGATGTCGTCAATTCTCCCTGGCAGCTGTGCCAAATCCTGCCTGATGACCCATTCTAGACTCATCAGTGCTCGGAGTTTATCACAATCTCTGTGTATTTTGTTTGTCCACTTATTTTTTAAGAATTGACCAAATGGTGGTTGAGATCTAGTGAGTAGTGATGGGCGAACCCCTCCGATGATCGGGATCGGCGGGTTCGCCAGAGTTTTTCTGTAAAGTTCGAGTTCAGGGACGGAGATGAGGCGAACTTGCGTCCTAACTCCGAGCTTGGACTTCACAGATATGGGATGGGGCGGGGGGGCTGTTAAAGAAAATATAAAATTAACAATAAGCATTATAATTATACTTACCTGTCCAGCGACGCGTCCTCCCGTCCCGCTGTCTCCCAGCCGCATCTGCTTCCGGGGCCACTCAGTACCTTCTGTCGATATTCACTGCACTCGGCAGTCTTCGGCTTTTTTCGGCAGTGTTCGTGCGGTGACTTTACAGTTCGGGTTCACCCATCCCTACTAGTGAGTTTTCTAGGGCATGAACCTAACATGTCAATGTTTTAGTAACTGGGCCCCTTAGATATCACTTTTTGCCTTGTGATGTGGTCTCCGTCATGCCAGAAAAGCATTGCTCATCACCAAATTACTCCTGGATTGTTGGGAGAAGTTGTTCTTGGAGGAGGTTTAGATCCCGTTCTTAATTTATGGCAGTGTTCTTAGGCAAAAAGTGAGCCCACTTCCTCAGATGAAATGAAAACCCACACATGAATGGTCTCAGGATCCTTTACTGGCGCCATGAGGCTGGACCCATGGCAGTGGTCACCTTTTCTTCTCTGGACAATCATTCTTCCAGTTGTCACAAACAGTCAGAAGGGGCATGTACCAGGAAACTCTCCCAGATCTCATTCTCATTATTGGAGTGACCTATTGTATATGTGAAGTTGTTTAATAGAAAACTCCTAGACCAATAATGAATGGTTGAGATGTGCAGCTATTAACCCATCACAATTGTTTTTGGAATGTTCGGTTAGTGCAGTCTGTTCAGAATGGTCGTACTAATGTTGCCTTTTTCATGACAGTAAAGCTCAGAAGTCCCAATATCACCTATGTATCTGAAGCAAGAAACAACCAAGTGTGTATAAACTGGACAGAGTCCTATTATCAAAGTTGGCTGACATCTGAAGTTCTTTTGTTCTCCTCTGGTGCATGGGGTGAGCCATTAAAGGTAAAACATTAATGTCATGAAAACTATGTGGAATTTAGGTAATTAGACTCCGGCATATGGTTTGATATTGAATTTACTATTCCCCCTCCATTTGCACCCTGATTTCTACTGACCTACTGATAAGCACTATGGAGGCATCAGTGAGCGCTTACGATGTCAGGCCATATTCACATAATTTTGTTTTATGACTTCTATCCTAGGTTTACATGGTTTACATTCAATGGAATCCATCAGCATGGTTTTAATGTATAATCTGAGCGTAGCATAATGTAGGGACAGAGACCCTGATTCCAATGATGTATCACTTAGAATTACAGTTTTTTCTATTGCAGATCTAGCAGAGCTCAAATGCTGAGCTGTGTATAACTCCACCCACACCACTGATTGGCAACTTTCTGTGTACGCTGTATATTGATAGAAAGCTGCTAATCGGTGATATGGGCATGGATGGACTATGAGGCACGCAGGCATCTGGTCACGTAGTGATAATCTTCTGCTAAAAAAACACTAGTTGTATTGAAACAGAAAAACACAGCCCAGTAAGTGACACATCACTGTAATCAGGGTCTCTTCACCTACGGCATGCTGCTCTCAGATTTCATAGCAAAAGCTTGATGACAGATTCTCTTTAAGAGGACTGCCAAGATATACCTCCCATGGAAGGATGCCCTGGATAGGTATACATTGGAATTGTAAGAGGTGTACACTGATGTTTTAACATATTTTTTTAAAGAGAATCTTGTCACTTCGGAAAATATTTACCTGGAAATATAGGGTTAAAATAACAGCTCTAACCTCCTGCATTAGTCAGTGTGGGGGGAGGGGCAGTGCAGCTGAGACTAGCTGTGTTGAATTACAAATCCTTCTATTAGCTCTCTTCCTCTCATAGCCAGGTAACCTTTGCTGTAATACCCTTCCCCCACACTGCATTTCCGGAGATTTGTCAGTAATCGTACTTATATCTGCTGTCCTCAACATGTACTCGCTTTGCAGTAAGATCAGAGCAGCCGGGGCTCATTATATCTCACATAGGAGTAGTCCAGAACAGGCTGGTAACTCTTGTGTGAGATGTAATGGCAGCCCTGATCTCACTGCAGAGCCAATTAAAATTGTCTCAGTACAGCAGGTATAATACTCTGCTCGAAAAAAAGGGACAACTAAAAACCCACATCCTAGATATCACTGAATAAAATATTCCAGTTGCTAATCTTTATTCATTACATAGTGGAATGTGTTGAGAACGATAAAACATATAAATGCTCAATGTAAATCAAAATTAATATCCCATGGACATCTGGCTTTGGAATGATACTCAAAATCAAAGTGGAAAATCAAATTACAGGCTGATGCAACTTCAGTGGAAATGTCTCAAGACAAGGTAATGATGCTCAGTAGTGTGTGTGGCCTCCATGTGCCTGTATGACCTCCCTACAATGCCAGGGCATGCTCCTGACAAGGCGGTGGATGGTCTCCTGAGGGATCTCCTTCCTGAAGTAGACTAAAGCTTCAGTCAACTCCTGGACAGTCTGTGGTGCAACGTGGCATTGGTGGATGGAACGAGACGATCCAGATGTGCTTGATTTTATTCAGGTCTGGAGAACTAGCAGGCCAATCCATAGCATCAATGTTTTCATCATGCAGGAACTGCTGACACACTTTAGCCATATGAGGCCTAGCATCATGCAACAGAAGGAACCCAGGTCCTTTTGCCCCTGCATATGGTCTCACAATGGGTCTGAGGATCTCATCTTGGTACCTAATGGCAGTCAGGGAACCTCTGGTTAGCACATGAAGGGCTGTGTGGCCCTCCAAAGAAAGGCGACCCCACACCATTACTGACTCACTGCCAAACCGGTCATGCTGGAGGATGGTGCAGGTAGCAGAAAGTTCTCCATGGCGTCTTCAGACTGTCACGCCTGTTACATATGCTCAGTGTGAATCTGCTCTCATCCATGAAGCAGAAGGTGCTAATGTTGAATCTGTCAATCTTGGTGTTCTCTAACAAATGCCAATGATCCTGCACTTTATTGGGCTGTAAGCAAACCACCCACTTGTGGACTTTGGGCCCTTATACCGCCCTTATGGAGTCTGTTTCTGACAGTTTGAGCAGACACATGGATGTTAGTGGGCTGCTGGAGGTCGTTTTGCAGGGTTCTGGCTCTGCTCCTCCTGTTCCTTCTTGCACAAAAGAGGAGGTAGAGGTCCTGCTGCTTGCTGCTGCGCTCCTAAGTAGAGATGGGTGGACTACTGGATGTTCTGGTCTGGCCGAACAGTTAGAAAGAAAAAGTTTGGTTTCGCGAGCCAGAACAGTACCCGGACCTCATTCACTTGAATGGAGGGCCCAAACATCCAGTGTTTGCCATGCTTTGTTTTATTGGTTTTTGGGGTTAGTTTATAATTTTCCACACCATTTCTTTTTGCTGTTAAAAATGATTTGCTTTTTTTTTTTATTCTCGATGCCCCCATTAAATAATTGAAAACAAAAACTAATTGAAAACATCATTTTATGTAGGCACAAGTCAAATACAACATATAGATGGGGCTGCCACCAGGAATTTTAGGGCCCCATACTGGCTACATTTTTTGGCCACCTTGAGACTTACACAGTCCCACCGCCCACTCAATGAAAAACTCCACTTTTGCATCACGTCCTCACCAACCACACATTAAGTGCTCGCTCCCACTTGCGATTAAATCAGACAAATGCAATCCGATTAAAAATCGGATAGCATTTGTACCAATTTAGTCCTATGCTTCTGTTCTCAATTGCGTTTTTTCCCCTGCTCTGATCGAGTCACGATCGGACAGGAAAAAACGCAGCATGCTGCGATCACATGCTGAATTCGGATCGTAGGCACCCATATAAGTCTATGAGTGTAAAACACTGCAATGCACTAGGGTGATATTCCCCGATGCAATTTCCACTGACGCTGGCAGCAGAGGAAATGGAGAAATTAATTTTGCCGTTTCCTCCGGAGCTATCCTGTTATTGTCTCATGCGAGAAGATCGGAACACAGAACACTGACACTTGGTTCCCATTGGTAGCAGAGCTGGAGCCGAGTGTCATGAGCATATCGCATCTGATACTCTCGCATCAAATGCTATACGCTAGTGTGACTCCAGCCTTACAGTTCCCATCGAACACCATATCACATACATAGCCATCAGAATTTGTTTTGGCCAAAAGATTTCTTAAGCTGCCACCATGACAAAGTAGACTCTTTTGGCCGGGCCCTACTCTACTCTAACCAATTAAAAATTTGTTAAAATACCCAAACTTTTTTAGGTCAATTTTTGTCTGTTTCTTTAAGGGAATATGTCACATTCATTTTTTGAAATGACCAATAATACAGCAGGCAAGGAACAAATATAGTCACCCCATGAACAGACCAGATACTACAACGACATATTGATAGAATAATATCGAATGCAAGGGAAAAATATTGCCACACCGTGACCAGATCACACAATACTACCACAGTGACCAAATAATACCACATACAAGGAACAAATACCGCCACACTATGAACAGACCACATATTACCAACACAAAGCGACCGAATACTAAATTACCGAGCGTTAATTAAAAAAAAACACAATACTAATATTACCATAAGTGCCATTATACACAGGAGCTCTGTACATAGTATACAGTGTATAGTGTTAGTGTACCGGTAATACACTGACTCACCAATGACATTATACACAGAATCTCTGTATAAAGTATATAGTATATAATGTAAGTGTACAAGTAACACACTGGTTACGTCTCTAGTCATCTTCGCTTTTCTTCTTCATCCAGCGCAGACTGCCAAAATTTCTTCCAGCCAGTACTCATCTCTCTCTAGAAAATTAGTTATCTAGAGCACATTCCCCAATTTCTATACCACCCCAGATGAAAAAAAAAAAACGACAGTGCCTCCCTGCACAGTAACAGGACATCCCCCATCACTGAAAACAGTATCCTCAAAAATAATATACATCACAGCAGTAATAATATTCCTTAATTTGCCCTTACAGTGTTAATGTCCCCCGACCTGGCCCTCTTGTGTCTCATTCGAGACCCCGTATGTGGATCGCCCCCATGGGGCCGTGGGGTACTCGGTATCCGGTCCTTTGGTTCACAAGGGGGATGTCACGGTGGCTGACCCGTTCCGTGGCCCTGGGACGTCCGCGTAAAAGGGAAAGGTCTTTAAAGGGATAGAGTTTGTGTTCATGACACCACCTGTGGTATTCAGTCAGGGTGACCGACGCTGCTTTTTGAGGGGTCCGCTGGGGTGATGTTATGGCAGCTAGATAGTATACCTTCCCACAGGTGAAGTATATCCCCAGGGCTTCCCGGTGTGTAGATGGTGGATGGTGAGAGGCGCAGTGAAGAACGAGGACACAAGTTTGCAGTCTCTTTAAATTTACTGAAGACTTCAGCATCCACAGTCCAGGGCACCAGATCACAGGGCAGGCAGAATCCTGCCGGTTTGGAGGCAAGTCTAGAGTCCCCTTGTCCAGGTGGAAATCAGTAGCCTTCCCTTGCGCTGCAGTGTTGTAGTTCCTTACTGTCTAAGGCTTCACATAAGGTCCTCACAGATGCAATGTCTCTCTCTCTGTCCCCCACATAGTATAGGACAAACCCGTATGACTGGTGGCTTGAGGCGGTTTATAGGGACTCTATCATGTCCCAGCCTCTAAGGGGTGCCACCGTGCCTCCTGGGTGTAGGGCAGACAGGTAACGTGAAATTGGCTGTCCTGCCGGTCTCTGGAGCAAGGCGTAAAGGTTGTTACTCCCTCGGTGTTCCGGATACCGGGCTTCTGCGCCTCAGAAGGAGGCAGCCTGTGTAGGTCTGGTCCCCTTCTGAAACCTTACCAAAAGAAAAAAGATCATGTCCACACATATGGGAGCACCTCAAACATGTAGAAAATACAAAATTTTATTGGTAAGCCTTACAAAAAAATCATGTAACACATACAGAGAAACAATTCACACAGAAAAATTAGATTAAAACATTAAAAGTGCAACATACAGCACAAAGCTTATACAGAAGTCATATCCTAGTATAGGGAAAATGACATCCCCCACATCCCTAACCCCTCCAAAACAGTAATACAGTGGCCTAGAGTATAGGCATATACACTATAATTAGTATACAAGATGCAATATACATATATAGAGTTCTCAAATCAAAGCAAAAAAAAAAAGGAATATATGTATGTGCATATATATATATATATATATATATATATATATATATGTATATATATATATGGACCCACTGATATCACAGTACCACATAGCCCTACAAAGATGGAACAAAGTAAAACCTACAGGCAAAGAAGGGTAAATGCCTAAACAGCCTCCAACAGTGAAGCCATGCGAATCAAAGGACCACTGGATATAATAAGATCGTACATATCCAAATCAAGCAAATACATATGCCCAATAGGATCTAAAGGGGAAAAGAATAGCTATTCTTTTCCCTGAGGAAGCCGCTATCTCTGCGGCGATACACGTGGGCTTTTACCCCGCATCCCTTCTCCATTTTCCCCTCCGCTCTTTTCCACCAGCACGCATTCGGCCTTAACCTGATTCTAGCATTTGGATCCTATCGGGTGTATGTATTTGCTTGATTTGGATATGTAGGATCTTATTATATCCAGTAGGTTTTACTCTGTTGCATCTTTGTAGGGCTATATGGTACTGTGATATCAGTGGGTCCATATATATATATGCATATATTCCTTTTTTTTTTTTTGCTTTGATTTGAGAACTATATATATGTATATCGCATCTTGTATACTAATTATAGTGTATATGCCTATACTCTAGGCCACTGTATTAATGTTTTGGAGGGGTTAGGGATGTGGGATGTAATTTTCCCTATACTAGGATATGACTTCTGTATAAGCTTTGTGCTGTATGTTGCACTTTTAATGTTTTTAATCTAATTTTTCTCTGTGTGAATTGTTTCTCTGTATGTGTTACACAATTTTTTGTAAGGCTTACCAATAAAATTTTGTATTTTCTACATGTTTGTGGTGCTCCCATATGCGTGGACATGATCTTTTTTCTTTTGGTTAGGTTTCAGTTTTTCCCAAGTCCACGGTGAGCCCTAATATCTGTATACATAGCGATGCCCTCCGCCTTTTTCGAATTCATATGCTGGTTCCCTTCTGGTATCCACTCCTTTGCTACGACTTCCTTGCACGCTTGCTGCAATACAGTTCTGCCTTCGATGTCTCTTTCTAAGAGCTGCAGCTCTGAGGGCATGCACAGCTCCGTGTCCTTCTCCTTCATTCTCTGACAGGATCCCACCCCTGCCAGGGACCAACTAACTGAGCGAAGCTCAGCCAGCAACTAACTAACTTTCCCTACAGGCGACCAGTTTTACCAATGTGGGGAGTGAGCTAATAAATAGGAGCAAGAGCTCCCCCTGGTGGCCAGGAGTGTGAAATCTGTTGCATGTTTCTGATACCTGGATGCAGTTATCCTTCTTTGCCTCCAAACGTAGCATCACTCTCCCTGAGAGGAAAGCAATACCACTGTGACGACCAGGACCCTGGAGCGCCGCATATGTTCTCCCATCCCATCTCCATGTGTTTCCTTCCGGCCCCAAATGTCTCCAACCTGACCCATGTGTTCTCCTATCCTGCTCCCGTATTGCTGCTTTCAGTACAAAAAAAATGTAAACCCCCCCCCCCCCCAACTTATATTTATCCTTACCTGGCATTGGTCCTGCGGCTTTCTTTCCCTCAGCCATTTTGAGGTGCGGACGCAACGTCATACGCCGGTGACGTGTACATGACTGGCTAGCAGCTGTTTACTATTGCCATGTGGGAAGCCTTCCCACACAGCAATAGATTTAACTGAACGTGCGTCCAAGGACACATGTTCAGTTACTGAACTTGCAGGTTCTTTGCCCTGAGGCCCAATGACCAGAAGCAAAAAGAGGGGGGCCGAGTCCGGGCACCCCTCTGCTCACCAAGCCCCAGACACCAGCGAGGACGGTAATGCCCTGATGGTGGCCCTGCATATAGGTATAAATTTGTTGTCCCTGCAATTACTGTTTTTTTTGTTTGTTTTGTTTTGCTTTTTATAAATTCTTTCTCCAAATAATTGTTCTTATGTTTATCAAATGTGTGTTTTCAGGTAATAGAGGGCATCAGTAAGTGTATAAATCTCCTTAAGAGTGAAGACACATGGGCAGTCAAAGTACGGGTTAAGTTATCAGATAAAATAGCTGACAGATCATTGTGGAGCGACTGGAGTTCGGAATGGAAAGTTCAAAGTAAGTTTTTATAACCGGTGACGGCATATTTGATTACACTTGTACACATTCACATATATACATTACACACATTTAAATTCACATTCTACATACACATACACACACACACACACACACACACACACACACACACACACACACACATATATATATATATATATATATATATATATATATATATACAGTTAGGGCCAGAAATATTTGGACAGTGACACGAGTTTTGCTATTTTAGCTGTTTACAAAAACATGTTCAGAAATACAATTATATATATAATATGGGCTGAAAGTGCACACTCCCAGCTGCAATATGATAGTTTCCACATCCAAATCGGAAAAAGGGTTTAGGAATCATAGCTCTGTAATGCATAGCGTCCTCTTTTTCAAGGGACCAAAAGTAATTGGACAATGGACTCTAAGGGCTGCAATTAACTCTGAAGGCGTCTCCCTCGTTAACCTGTAGTCAATGAAGTAGTTAAAAGGTCAGGGGTGGATTCCAGGTGTGTGGTTTTGCATTTGGAAGCTGTTGCTGTGAGCAGACAACATGCGGCCAAAGGAACTCTCAATTGAGGTGAAGCAGAACATCCTGAGGCTGAAAAAAAAGAAAAAAATCCATCAGAGAGATAGCAGACATGCTTGGAGTAGCAAAATCAACAGTTGGGTACATTCTGAGAAAAAAGGAATTGACTGGTGAGCTTGGGAACTCAAAAAGGCCTGGGCGTCCACGGATGACAACAGTGGTGGATGATCGCCGCATACTTAATTGGGGGAAGAAGAACCCGTTCACAACATCAACTGAAGTCCAGAACACTCTCAGTGAAGTAGGTGTATCTGTCTCTAAGTCAACAGTAAAGAGAAGACTCCATGACAGTAAATACAAAGGGTTCACATCTAGATGCAAACCATTCATCAATACCAAAAATAGACAGGCCAGAGTTAAATTTGCAGAAAAACACCTCAAGAAGCCAGCTCAGTTCTGGAAAAGTATTCTATGGACAGATGAGACAAAGATCAACCTGTACCAGAATGATGGGAAGAAAAAAGTTTGGAGAAGAAAGGGAACGGCACATGATCCAAGGCACACCACATCCTCTGTAAAACATGGTGGAGGCAACGTGATGGCATGGGCATGCATGGCTTTCAATGGCACTGGGTCACTTGTGTTTATTGATGACATAAGAGCAGACAAGAGTAGCCGGATGAATTCTGAAGTGTACCGGGATATACTTTCAGCCCAGATTCAGCCAAATGCTGCAAAGTTGATTGGACGGCGCTTCATAGTACAGATGGACAATGACCCCAAACATACAGCCAAAGCTACCCAGGAGTTCATGAGTGCCAAAAAGTGGAACATTCTGCAATGGCCAAGTCAATCTCCAGATCTAAACCCAATTGAGCATGCATTTCACTTGCTCAAATCCAGACTTAAGACGGAAAGACCCACAAACAAGCAAGACCTGAAGGCTGCGGCTGTAAAGGCCTGGCAAAGCATTAAGAAGGAGGAAACCCAGCGTTTGGTGATGTCCATGGGTTCCAGACTTAAGGCAGTGATTGCCTCCAAAGGATTTGCAACAAAATATTGAAAATAAAAATATTTTGTTTGGGTTATGTTTATTTGTCCAATTACTTTTGACCTCCTAAAATGTGGAGTGTTTGTAAAGAAATGTGTACAATTCCTACATTTTCTATCAGTTCAACCCTTCAAATTAAACGTTACAATCTGCACTTGAATTCTGTTGTAGAGGTTTCATTTCAAATCCAATGTGGTGGCATGCAGAGCCCAACTCGCGAAAATTGTGTCACTGTCCAAATATTTCTGGCCCTAACTGTATATATATATATATATATATATATATATATATATATATATATATATATATATATATATATATATATATATACTCAATATGTAGATAAGAAGGAGGGCCTGGTGGAAGGTTTTCTCCAAAATTAACTCAAAGACCATTTGTAGATAATATATTGAAACTGCTGAACTGGCTACTTCTTACTATTTTGCAGAAACCAACACATATTTATTGCTACTCATCCTAATTCCAGCTGCTGCATTCATTATGGCAGTCATTCTGCTTGTCTACCTAAAAAGGTAAAGAAGAAATTCATTTTTATTTTCACTGTTGTATCCAGTCTTAGATCGTTTTGCTCCAGGTGCACCACAATATAGTACTGTACTATATAGATACTGTACAGCGCTGTGTAGATATTTCTTGGGAGCTCTGTGGAAGGAACGTAGCACTAGCATAAACAAATCCCGACGCACACTACAGGCATTGTCACCACTCACAGCCATTAGAAATCCAGTGGAAATAGGTGCAAATACAGGAAAAACCTACAAACTCTTTGGAAATGTTGTCCTATTGTCCCCGGCTTTGTGGTTGATTTTTTTTTTAAATATGTTTGCAGAATTTTGTGTTGACATTTTTTTTTCTGTATTTATTACCCGCAATTTCTGTAGATTGAAGGTTTTGATTTTTCCTCCAATTCCTCACCCTGGAAAGATGTTTCAAAACGATTTACAGGTAAGAGTTGATTGTAGTAAACCACTTTCATAAGTAAGATATCTTTCATTTCTCATTTAATATGTACACTTAAAAGACTGCTACTTTGAAGAACCTAGAATATAAGACATATTTTCAGTTGTTTCACACTTTTTTGTTAAGTATATAATTCCACATGTGTTAATTCATAGTTTTGATGCCTTCAGTGTGAATGTACAATTTTTATAGTCATGAAAATACAGAAAATCTTTAAATGAGAAGGTGTGTCCAAACTTTTGGTCTGCACTGTTTATATATTAATATATATATATATATATATATATATATATATATACAGTGGCGTAACTACAAAGTTATGGGCCCCGGTGCGAACTTTCAAATGGGCCCCCCCCCCCCCCCGCCAAAATATTTTCCACCCAAATCCACATCCTGCCCATGCTCCTGCCCCATCCGACTCCGCACTCTGCCCCATCCGACTCCGCACTCTGCCCCATCCGACTCCGCATTCTGCCCCATCCATCTCCGCATTCTGCCCCATCCGTCTCCGCATTCTGCCCCATCCGTCTCCTCATTCTGCCCCATCCGTCTCCGCATTCTGCCCCATCCGTCTCCGCATGTTGCCCCATCCATCTCCGCATTCTGCCCCATCCGTCTCCGCATTCTGCCCCATCCGTCTCCGCATTCTGCCCCATCCGTCTCCCCATTCTGCCCCATCCGTCTCCGCATTCTGCCCCATCCGTCTCCGCATTCTGCCCCTTCCATCTCCGCATTCTGCCCCATCCGTCTCCGCATTCTGCCCCATCCGTCTCCGCATTCTGCCCCATCCGTCTCCGCATTCTGCCCCATCCGTCTCCCCATTCTGCCCCATCCGTCTCCGCATTCTGCCCCTTCCATCTCCGCATTCTGCCCCTGTCTCCATATCTCACCAGAACAGCAGGAACCGGAAATCTGCTGCTGGCTGACACCAGAGAACACGAGCTGCACACAACCAGGACTGAGCTGCTGAGAGCCGAAGGACCTGTGGTGACGTCATCGTCATGTGATCAGGAGGCGGAGCTGATAAATGGTGAAAGACCTATGATAGTGATGACGTCACCACAGGATCTTCAGCTCTTCCTTTCAGATCAGGCGTCGGCTGCTGATCTGATGTGTGCGCCCGGCAGGTCAGGTGGAGGGCAGGTCTGTCTGTTGCCGTGCGGGACGAATCACCTGCACGGCAACAGTTTTTAACTTTTTGCTGGTGTCGGCGTGCATCTGACCTGTCGGGGCCCCTGACTCCCCCCGGGCTCGGTCGCAGTGGCGACTGCCGCGACCGTGGTAGTTACGCCACTGTATATATATATACACACTGCTCAAATAAATAAAGAGAACACTAAAATCCCACATCCTAGATATCACTGAATGAAATATTCCAGTTGTAAATCTTCATTCATTACATAGTGGAATGTGTTGAGGACCATAAAACCTAAAAATGATCAACGTAAATCACAACTAATATCTCACGGAGGTCTGGAGTTGGAATGATGCTTAAAATCAAAGTGGAAAATGAAGCTACAGGCTGATCCAACTTCACTGGAAATGCCTCAAGACAAGGAATTGATGCTCAGTAGTGTGTGTGGCCTCCATGTGTCTGTATGACCTCCCTACAATGCCTGGGCATGCTCCTAATGAGGCGGCAGATGGTCTCCTGAGGGATCTCCTCTCAGACCTGGACTAAAGCATCCGCCAGCTCCTGGACAGTCTGTGGTGCAATGTGACGTTGGTGGATGGTGTGAGACATGATGTCCCAGATGGGTTCAATCGGATTCAGGTCTGGGGAACGGGCAGGCCAGTCCATAGCTTCAATGCCTTCATCTTGCAGGAACTGCTGACACACGCCAGGCACATGAGGTCTGGCATTGTCCTGCATTAGGAGGAACCCAGGACAAACCGCACCAGTATATGGTCTCACAAGGGTTCTGAGGATCTCCTCTCGGTACCTAATGGCAGTCAGGCTACCTCAGGCGAGCACATGGAGGGCTGTGCAGCCCTCCAAAGAAATGTCACCCCACACCATTACTGACCCAATGCCAAACTGGTCATGCTGAAGGATGTTGCAGGCAGATCGCTCTCCACAGTGTCTCCAGTCTCTTTCACATCTGTCGCATGTGCCCTGTGTGAACCTGCTTTCATCTGTGAAGAGCACAGGGCACCAGTGGCAAATTTGCCAATCCTGGTGTTCTGTGGCAAATGCCAAGAGTCCAGCATGGTGTTGGGCTGTGAGCACAACCCCCCATCTGTGGATGTCGGGCACTCAGACCCTCCTCATGGAGTCGGTTTCTAACCGTTTGTGCAGACACATGCATATTTGTGGCCTGTTGGAGGTAATTTTGCAGGGCTCTGGCAGTGCTCCTCCTGTTCCTCCTTGCACAAAGGCTGAGGTAGCAGTCCTGCAGCTAGGCTGTTACCCTCCTATGGCCCCCTCCACATCTCCTGGTAGTGCCTCCAGCCTCTGGACACGAAGTTGACAGTCACAGCAAACCTTCTTGCCACAGCTGCACTACCTGAGCCACTTATGTGGGTTGTAGAGTCCGTCTCATGCTACCTCGTGTGTGAAAGCACAAGCAAAATTCAAAAGTGACCAAAACATCAGCCAGAAAGCATTGGTACTGAGATGTGGTCCCCACCTGCAGAACCACTCCTTTATTGAGTGCGTCATGATAATTGCCAATAATTTCCATCTGTTGTCTATTCTATTTGCACAACAGCATGTGAAATTGATTGTCAATCAGTGTTGCTTCCTAAGTGGACAGTTTGATTTCACAGAAGTTTAATTTACTTGAAGTTATATTCTGTTGTTTAAGTGTTCTCTTTATTTTTTTGAGCAGTGTACATACATTCCTGCTACTAAGTGTGGGCATATACCGTTTATAGAGTCACAATTGGTTATGTGGAATAATATGGAAGATGTGTTGCCCTTTATCAGAAAAAAAAAACCCAAAGCCTCAATTGTACAAAGTTTCATTAACAAATAAATCAGTGTCAGAATGTTAGACCTAATATTTACATAGTTTTAAAAATGTGCTCACACACACAGATTTATTTTAGACATTTCTATGACTATCCTATTTATCTGAATGAGGCCTGCATTAATCCACGCACATATTACAGAAACAACCACTTTCAGATGCATGGAAAAGATTTCTGCAAGGTGTGTGAACAGATCTCAGAGGTTGAGGCAGGTAATTTAACCCCTTAAGGACCAGGGGTATTTTCGTTTTTTGCGTTTCCATTCTTTGCTCCCCCTCTTCCCAGAGCCATAGCTTTTTAATTTTTCCGTCAATATGGCTATTTCAGGGCTTGTTTTTTGCAGGACAAGTTGTACTTTTGAATGGTACCATTGATTTTACAATATTATGTAAATAGAAAAAAATTAAAAAATGCGCTGAAATTGCAAAAAATTAAAAAATGCGGTGAAATTGCAAAAAAGCACAATTCCACAATTATTTTTTGGATTTTTTTTTTTTTTTTACCATTTTCATTTACCTATTGGATTAATTATTTTTATATATTGATAGATTGGGTGATTCTGAATGCGGCAATAACAAATATGTACGGTATATATTTTTTAATATTTGTATAAAATTTTGTTTTACTTTTTACTTGCTTCAATAGTCCCCATGGGAGACTAGAAGCGGTGATCATCCGATCGGTTGTGCTACATAGAGCAGGGCTGCAGCTTTGCTCTATGTAGCATAAATGCTCACTTACTATGAGTGCCGACCGTTGGGCGGCGCTCATAGTAATCCAGCTATGACAACCACAGGGGTCTCCTGCTGACCCCGGGCTGTCATGCCAACCCATCGGCGACCTGTGGTCATGTGACACAAGTGCCTGCGTGTGCATGTTAAATACCACTGTCAGAGTTTGACAGCGGCATTTAACATGTTAACAGCCATGGGTAGATCGCGATTCCACCCACGGCTGTTAGAGGCACATGTCAGCTGAACAGTTCAGCTGTCATGTGCCAGAAAAGGTGCGGGCTCATCGCCGGAGCCCGCAACAAACACGGGGAGGCGTTCAATGACGGACACTGCCCATCATTGGACGTTAATGGGTTAAAAATGAGGTGCTGCAAAAGATGCCTATGCTAAAAATGATGTAAGGGGGACGTGAATAGTTGTGCACTTGGGCCCCTCTTATTTGCACATCCTTATGTTTGGTCAATGTTTCTTCAGTATTTGTAAGTTAAAACCTAAACATTATTATTAATCATTGTAATAAATATAACATGTTGATCAATAATCAAACAGTGACTACTCATAAGATGCGTCAATGTTGGAAACCTCTTTTTTTATTCTCTTCAGAATTGGCTCAAGAGTGAACGACCTGCACCTATCTGTGAGGCACCAGAGGACAAGGATATAAGTCCAGTGTCTTTGCTTGAAGCTTAAAAACAAATTCAATTTTGATTGATTTTATTGTTTTGTTTCGTATTTGGTGAAATGGAAAATATGAAAACGAGATGTTAATATTTTAGTTGTTTTGTTCAAAGAGGAACCTATTGAACCAAGTGACACTCATCATGTTGTATCGCCCAGAAGATAGGAAGCTGTTGGTGAAAAAGACTTGCATTGTAAAGTTACCTAAGTACGGATGCCCGGGGTGTAACTACAACAGGTGCAGGGGTTGCAACTTTTAGGGCCCTGGAGCCTAGGGGGCCCTAAAAGTCCCTTTGGCCTATAGAAAAAGACTATTGCTGTTAAAGATTTAAAATATTTGGGGGCCGCGTTGGAGCTTTCGCATCGGAGTCCATGAGTTTCAAGTTACGCCACTGCGGACGTTCCAACATCTGGTGTGACGAGTCACATTCTGGAACCCGGATATTAGAAAGTAGCTAAAAAGGTACAAAGCCCAATGTTAGACAGTACGCAATGTGCCATACAAACACTCCCATGGACATGTTCTTGTGTATATAAATCTAAGACATGGTCTCTGACATGTCGGCTGGGGTATGTGGAGTACTAATACAGTATATTGAGATAATTAACATATTAGAGCGGACCAATTCCAAAACAAATGCACTGGTACAGCAGCTCTAATAACATTGCACCTATTAAAGAGGACCTGTCATCTCTTCAAAATGGGACAGTTCTGGAGCTTCTTTTCTTAGAACTCTGTATTGTGCTGTTCCTGTTACTTCCCCTGGAAATTTAGAAATAAACAAGAAGTGTGTGTTATCAGCTGGCAGCACTTTATGATACAATGTCAGGGCTCGTGCAGACGGCTGTAGATTCTCTCATCCAAGAGAATCAGGCCAATTATGCAAATAACACTCTGATCAGAGTCTCAGCATAGTGTGATCTGATTCTCACAGATGAGAAGATGGAAAACAAAATTCTCCATCTTCTCCATTGTGTTGGTCCGATGTCATCAGTGTGCAGTCCGATGTATCCCAAGCTCTCAGTGACTTGCATCACCGAGTGTGATTCGAATATCAGATGCAAATTGTGCATGCTGAGATTTATTCCTCAGATAGACTCTGACAGAGGGAAAAAAAATCAGACAGGTGCACGGCTCTATAGACTAACATTGGTCCGACTGTGATCCGGTGTGGTGTTGGATTTCACTCGGACTGATAACTACCCTCTGCAGCTGCCCTCACACCGTATAAGAAACGTGAATAAAACTTTATAAAATACACTGGCGCTACAACTTTAAAACACACAAGTGCTGCTGGTAAATTAGACAGACGTGCCTCTTCTGCAAAAAAAAAAAATAGGTAAACTAGATTAATAATAAAAAATACCGCTCTACAAGTGCCTTGAGAGAAATTTCCAATACTACCGTACCTGCTGTCATATAAACCACCTGGTGCACACCCCCTGTGCCAACCAGGTTGCCCTATAAATAATGGTAAAGAAGCAGCCCCTCCTTATACTGCGCCTATATATACTTTAATTATAATACACAATATAAATGTAATAAATGCCTTTTTGCGGGTTTACATACCTCCTAAATTCCAAGTAAGCCTCATTTGTGGAAGGATTGACAGGTAAGCGCAGTATTTCTTATTCTTAATCCCATATAAGAAATGTGCCATTTGACTTGGTAACACCAAGATGGTACTTGGTTAATTAATAAATATCCATGAGGAATAACAGAGGAACAGCACAAGGTAAGGTTATAAGAAATAATGTTCCAGAATTTTTATATTATGGGGAATACTAGTATAACCTTCATATGGATACAGAGTATTCATGAAAACCACTCACACAAAATAAAATGTTACGTTATTTTATTAGACAAAAAAAAGTTTAAAACATGAATCATAAAATAAATGATGCATTGTATGAAGATTCAGAAAAGAGGATAAATCAAGTGAAAGAGGCGGTGAGTCAGGTCTGGCCTCGGGTATACTAATAGTTGTTGTGCAATGCCAAACGGATAATACTGGCCAGAATCCAAATAAATATATAGTCTAGATAAATTTAATTAAAACCGGCTAGTCCATTTAGGCAAAATTAATCGCTTACCAATGATGAGATCAACAGACCGTGAGTGCTGCCACGACCGCCCCTTTTATCGCGCGTTTCGCACTGTTGCTTTCTCAAGAGGAGTGTGTCACATACTCTCTCTAGTGATGAGCGAATATACTCGTTACTTGAGATTTCCCGAGCACGCTCGGGTGTCCTCCGAGTATTTTTTAGTGCTCGGAGATTTAGTTTTTCTTGCCGCAGCTGAATGATTTACAACTGTTAGCCAGCATAAGTACATGTGGGGGTTGCCTGGTTGCTAGGGAATCCTCACATGTACTTATGCTGGCTAACAGATGTAAATCATTCAGCTGCGGTAAGAAAAACTAAATCTCCGAGCACTAAAAAATACTCGGAGGACACCCGAGCGTGCTCGGGAAATCTCGAGTAATGAGTATATTCGCTCATCACTAACTCTCTCCTATCACCCTTTTATATGATACTAGCTGAAGAGCCCGGCGTTGCCTGGGCATAGTAAATATCCGTGGTTAGTTATAGCACCTCACTTCTCTTATTTTCCCATCATGCCTCTCATTTTCCCCCTCACATCTCTCATTTTCTCCCTTACACCTCTCATTTTCCCCCTCACTCCTCTTATTTTCCCCCTCACTCCTCTCATTCCCCCCTAACACTTGTCATTTCGACCTCACATCTGTCATTTTCCGATCACTCCACTATTTTCCCTCACTCCTCTCATTTTGCACTCACACCTTTTCATTTTCACCTCACACCTCATTTTCACCTCACACCTCTCATTTTCCCCTCAGTATATACATGTTTGTCATATCCCTTATATATAGTATACACCTGTATGTCATCTCCCCTGTAAATAGTATATACCTGCTGTATGTCATCTCCCCTGTATATAGTATATACCGGTGTAATTTCCCCTGTATATAGTATATATGTGTGTGTCATCTCTCCTGTATATAGTATATACCTGTGTGTCATCTCCTCCTGTATTAGACCGCGTTCACACGTTATTTGCTCAGTATTTTTACCTCAGTATTTGTAAGCTAAATTGGCAGCCTGATAAATCCCCAGCCAACAGGAAGCCCTCCCCCTGGCAGTATATATCAGCTCACACATACACATAATAGACAGGTCATGTGACTGACAGCTGCTGTATTTCCTATATCGTACATTTGTTGCTCCTGAAGTTTGTCCGCTTATTAATCAGATTTTTATTTTTGTAGGATAATACCAGACCTGTGTGTGTTTTAGGGCGAGTTTCGTGTGTAAAGTTGTGTGTGTTGAGTTGCGTGTGGCGACATACATGTAGCGACTTTTGTGAGATGAGTTTTGTGTGGCGACATGCGTGTAGCAACTTTTTGTGTGTCGAGTTGCATGTGACAGGTTAGTGCAGCAAGTTTTGCGCATGGCGAGTTTTATGTGTGGTGCGTTTTGAGTATGTGCAGGTTTTGTGTGAGGCAACTTTTGCATGTGTTGCAACTTTTGTGCATGTGGCAATTTTTCTGCGTGTGCAAGTTTTGCGTGTGGCGAGTTTTCCATGAGGTGAGTTTTGCACGTGTGGCTAGTTTTGCGTGAGCCTAGTTTTTGCATGTGGTGAGGTTTGTGCATGGCGAGTTTTGAGCGGCGACTTTTGTGTTTTGACTTTTACGTGGCGAGGTTGGTGTATGTGTGGTGAAATGTGTGCTGAGGGTGGTATGTGTTCAAGCACGTGGTAGTGTGTGGCGCATTTCGTGTGTGTTCATATCCCTGTGTGTGGTGAGTATCCCATGTCGGGGCCCCACCTTAGCAGCTGTACGGTATATACTCTTTGGCGCCATCGCTCTCACTCTTTAAGTCCCCCTTGTTCACATCTGGCAGCTGTCAATTTGCCTCCAACACTTTTCCTTTCACTTTTTCCCCATTATGTAGATAGGGGCAAAATTGTTTGGTGAATTGGAACACGCGGGGTTAAAATTGCACCTCACAACATAGCCTATGACGCCCTCGGGGTCCAGACGTGTGACTGTGCAAAATTTTGTGGCTGTAGCTGCGACAGTTCAGGTGCCAATGCCGGACATACACACATACAGCTTTATATATTAGACTAGCTGAAGAGCCCGGCGTTGCCTGGGCATAGTAAATATCTGTGGTTAGTTATAGCACCTCACTTCTCTTATTTTCCCATCACGCCTCTCATTTTCCCAATCACATCTTTCATTTTCCCCCTCACATCTCTCATTTTCTCCCTCACTCCTCTCATTTTCTCCCTAACACTTGTCATTTCAACCTCACATCTGTCATTTTCTGATCACTCCACTATTTTTCCTCACTCCTCTCATTTTGCACTCACACCTTTTCATTTTCACCTCACACCTCTCATTTTCACCTCATCACCTCAGTATATACATGTTTGTCATCTCCCTTATATATAGTATACATCTGTATGTCATCTCCTGTATATAGTATATACCTGTATGTCATCTCCCCTGTATATAGTATATACCTGCTGTGTGTCATCTCCCCTATATATAGTATATACCTGAATGTCATCTCCTTCTATATATAGTATATACCTGTATGTCATCTCCCCCTGTATATAGTATATACCTGTGTCATCTCCCCTGTATATAGTATATATCTGTGTGTCATCTCCTCCTGTATATAGTATATACCTGCATGTCATCTTCTATATATAGCATATACCTGTATGTCATCTCCTCCTGTATATAGTATATACCTGCATGTCATCTTCTATATATAGCATATACCTGTATGTCATCTCCTCCTGTATATAGTATATACCTGTGTCATCTCCTCCTGTATATAGTATATACCTGTATGTCATCTCCTCCTGTATATATATGTACCTGTATGTCATCTCCTCCTCTATATAGTGTATACCTGTGTGTCATCTCTCCTGTATATAGTATATATCTGTGTGTCATCTCCCCTGTATATAGTATATACCTGTGTGTCATCTCCTCCTGTATTAGACCTCGTTCACACGTTATTTGCTCAGTATTTTTACCTCAGTGTTTGTAAGCTAAATTGGCAGCCTGATAAATCCCCAGCCAACAGGAAGCCCTCCCCCTGGCAGTATATATTAGCTCACACATACACATAATAGACAGGTCATGTGACTGACAGCTGCCGTATTTCCTATATGGTACATTTGTTGTAGTTTGTCTGCTTATTAATCAGATTTTTATTTTTGAAGGATAATACCAGACTGTGTGTTTTAGGGCGAGTTTCGTTTGTCAAGTTGTGTGTGTTGAGTTGCGTGTGGCAACATGCATGTAGCGACTTTTGTGAGATGACTTTTGTGTGGCAACATGCGTGTAGCAACTTTTTGTGTGTCGAGTTGCATGTGACAGGTGAGTGTAGCAAGTTGTGTGCAGCAAGTTTTGCGCATGGCGAGTTTTGCGCGTGGCGAGTTTTATGTGTGGTGCCTTTTGAGTATGTGCAAGTTTTGTGTGAGGCAACTTTTGCATGTGTTGCAACTTTTGTGCATGTGGCAATTTTTCCGCGTGTGCAAGTTTTGCGTGTGGCGAGTTTTCCATGAGGTGAGTTTTGCACTTGTGGCGAGTTTTGCAAGAGCCTAGTTTTTGCATGTGGCGAGTTCTGCGCGATGCGAGTTTTGAGCGGCGACTTTTGTGTTTCGACTTTTATGTGGTGAGGTTGGTGTATTTGTGGTGAAATGTGTGCTGAGGGTAATATGTGTTCAAGCGCGTGGTAGTGTGTGGCGCATTTTGTGTGTGTTCATATCCCCGTGTGTGGTGAGTATCCCATGTCAGGGCCCCACCTTAGCAGCTGTACGGTATATACTCTTTGGCGCCATCGCTCTCATTCTTTAAGTCCCCCTTGCTCACATCTGGCAGCTGTCAATTTGCCTCCTACACTTTTCCTTTCATTTTTTCCCATTATGTAGATAGGGGCAAAATTATTTGGTGAATTGGAAAGCGCGGGGTTAAAATTTCACCTCACAACATAGCCTATGACGCTCTCGGGGTCCAGACGTGTGACTGTGCAAAATTTTGTGGCTGTAGCTGCGACGCCTCCAACACTTTTCCTTTCACTTTTTTCCCCATTATGTAGATAGGGGCAAAATTGTTTGGTGAATTGGAACGCGCGGGGTTAAAATTTCGCCTCACAACATAGCCTATGACGCTCTCGGGGTCCAGACGTGTGACTGTGCAAAATTTTGTGGCTGTAGCTGCGACGGTGCAGATGCCAATCCCGGACATACACACATACATACACACACACATACACACATTCAGCTTTATATATTAGATTACTCACATGTGAGTGAATCACAGCAGCGCATGCCCGCACCGTCAACAGGTCCCTTTTGCATCACAAGTTGGCACTCCTCTCGGGGGGCGGTCGTGGCAGCACTCATGGTCTGTTCTGGTTTTTAAATGTTTGAAAGTCTGTTGTTTAAACAAATAAATATGTATATGTGTGTATATAACTCGTATACATGTTGGTATGTATAGGTGTGTGTGCATAGATATATTTTCTGTATAGGAACTATGTGACATGTACATTGCATTAATCTTTCAGGTGCCACATCTCATGATGCCAATGTGAGTTTTTTTTTTTTTAAATCTTTTTACCTCATGTTACATTATATAAAAGGTTGTTCCCATCATATAAAGTTATCATATATCCAAAGGAGAGTTGAAAACTTGCAGATCGGGAGGCTCTGAAATTCCCTATCGGAGCGGAGCAGCAGCCACACATGCATGACTCTGCTCCAATCATTTTCTGAGACTGCCCAAGATAGTCAACGGGGCATTTCAGAGCCATTTCTTTAAGGGTAGATTCAGACATCAAATTTTTTTTTTGCACATGAGAAAATCAAGCAATTGTTCTGATCAGAGTTGGATCAGATTTTGATCAGAGTGTGCTATGAGTGTCATTTGATTTTCTTGTACATGGAGAAATTAAAAAATAAATTAATCTTCTCCATACGGATAGTCCTTGAAAATCGGACTGCACTTGGATGTCATTAAAGTGCAGTCTGATTTTGATCCGACCCTTAGATCAAAATGGGACAGGTCTCTGATATTTTACTGCAGACCACTCGGTCCAAGGAAAAAATTGGACATGAGAATGGCCCCATAGATTATAACAGAAATGAGTGCGATTTGTGACAAACATGGATAGCCCTCTGCACTTGTACATGAAAATCAGATATCTGAATGAGCCCTAAGGCCCACATACACATTAGATAACTGCCGTCTGGAGACAGCTGCCTTTTGTCTTCCCCGAGAGCCATTTCCAGATTCCTCTGGCTGCGGATTACCTCTCTTCCTAATTAAGGGATCAGCCATTGAAATTTAAACGACCGGATCCTTCCAACTCCTGACAGATGATGGTGAGGTCTTCTTCCACATTACTGTCAGCTGAACCTGCCGTTATCCACAGGGTAGGTAATAACTTGGGATAGCGTACTGTTGGCACCGCCACGACTCCTAAAAGCCCCCAAAGTTATTAGACTGTGAAATGATCCCAATATCATAATAATAATAATCTCTATTTTTATGTAGCGCTAACATTCCGCAGCGCTTTACAGTTTGCACACATTATCATCGCTGTCCCCGTTGGGGCTCACAATCTAAATTCCCTATCAGTATGTCTTTGAAATGTGGGAGGAAACCGGAGAACCCGGAGGAAACCCACGCAAACACGGAGAGAACATACAAACTCTTTGCAGATGTTGTCCTTGGTGGGGACTCCAGCGCTGCAAGGCTGCTGTGCTAACCACTGAGCCACCTTGCTGTTCAGCCAACTTTAATCTCATGTTCATGGGGGGCTTTGGAGCAATGAAAGTGCGAGTGATCAGACACCCACCGACCTGCAAGTTATTACTTATCACTTGGATAAGTGATGTTTTTGTTTTTTTTTAATAACCTTTTATATAATCCCAGGGAAATGTGTGCTGTGTTTTAACTTATTTCTAATTTTTTTTCCTAATGCAAATAAAGTAACTATATAGAAAATATCGTACGGAGTCTGAATTTTCTGTTTGTTATTGCATTTTCTGACTTACAGAAAGGTATAAAGCTTTAGTCCTGCTGTTTTCACAACATTTGCACATCTTGTAACTGCATTTTACTTTATTCTTTTGTCTGTCACAAATGCAGGATGTGGACGGAGCAGACAGTGATAGAAGGGTCTTGGTCTTGTTGGAGTCATTGACCTGTCATTATGTTTTCGGTAACAGGGTTTCTTGTGACAGTAATGATGGAAGGCAGGAAATGAAGACAAATCGAGAAGTCATGCATCTTAAGAATAAGGATAGAAATAATTGCAGTTTTCCAATTAAGCAGTGTTTAAGATGTCCTGATAAAAAGTGGCCTTTAAACAGGTTATTAAGGCACATTTGGAAAGGGACAGCATCGAGTTCTGGCACAGGGTATGTTGATACATTTTAGAGCATACATACAGTGGTCCCTAAAACACAATTTGAAATTTATGAAGGATTTTGAAGGGCTACAACCGTGGTATTAAGTAAATGCTCATTTTAGCCATAATAGCAGACCAGAGCGGTTCTATTAAGGAGATCCCCGAAGTGCAGTCATTGTCGCAGGAACAAACTTTGTAATAGGTCTTATTTTAAACTTTATGTAGTCTATTTAAAAGAAAAAAAAAAAGTTTGGCATGAACTTGAAACACGTAATTAAGCTACTATTAAATACTACTACAGTGTGGAATGGCTACTTTTCCAGCTCCGTCAACCAGAAACACCCATCTCCTTTTTCACCTGGTCAGGTGCGTACCCCTCTCACTTCCTCTACCCTATACTGTATCACCCTTTGTGCGCTTGTCTTCCACTTTTCTCTTGCAATCTAGAAGCAGGTCGGGTGCCCGGCTGTCAGATATTGCTAGGGACCTTGAGAAGACAGAAGCGGTTTATTACCGCTTCCATTTCATTGCCTATATAGAGCTCAATGGGCCGTGCGAATGCTCCTGTATGGAACGGGCGCCCCAATAAGTGAGTGCTGTCAGCCTTTCTTTTCTTGGGACTGTCGATCACGAGAGTCTCTGCCCAGCATAGCAGAGTTGTTGGTTACTAGCAGACACCGATCAGCTCTGGCAGTTACTTCAGTCACAATAGGGAGCTATTATCTTCTGCAACTGGGGCACCTATGGCTGACCAAGTTACAGTGGAAAATTACTAGGGGCAAATTATGGAAAAATAAATGCAAAAAAAGATATTTATCATTTTACTAAGTGTAATAAAAATTAAAAAAACCTACATATATTAGGTATCCACATGACCGTAACACCTTGGAGAATTATTTCACCAGGTTGTTTGGTATGAAACATGAACAGTAAAAAATATATACCAATTTTTTTTTCTGATATTTATATTGGGAAAAGGGTGTCTGAATATAACTCTTACAAATTCCTCTTTCTATTTAATTTTTGTAATTTCACAACACTTGGAATTTTTTTCCCCATTTTCCAGTACAATCAATGGTGTCAATCAAAAGTACAAAGAGTCCCACAAAAACCAAGGTCTCATATGGTTATATTTACAGAAAGATAAAAAAAAAGTTATGGCTCTAGGAAGAAGGGTGAAAAAAAAACGAAAGCACAAAATCAGAAAATCGCAATGTCATGAAGGGGTTAATTAAAAAAATTACTCAATAAAAGGATAAAGTAGATCGCTATTGTGTATTCTGAAAAAAAAAAACAAAAAAAAAAAACAACTATCCCCATCTAGCCCATAAGTTATCTTTAGCCACTCTTCAGACTATTTACGTTGTATTTTTGTCACACTGTGGCTGTTCGTGATAGGGAAAGGGGCTCTGAACTGTCTCTACGACTGGGGCCTTAACTATCCCTGCTCCCAAAGGTACCTCTAAAGATGAGGAGGTTTGGGCCACCAGCCTTACTGTTCTTCGGTTATTCCTTAAGCTGCACCTCCCTCAAGAGGACGGGACAGAATCATCAAGATCTGCTGCCAGTAGGTTCCTTTGCAATTTCTGACCAATTACAGTGCAGATGTGGTCAATGGGAGACAAGTCTGGAGATGCTGCAGGCCACGGTAGGATGTTCTGTTCACGCATTCTGTAATGCTGTAGATAAGCCCCCGATGTATCCTGAAAGATGAGAAAAAGAGGTTAGATTATACTCACCTGGCTGGGGGCGGTCCTGTCTGATGGGCGTCGCGGTCCGGGGCCTCCCATCTTCTTACAATGACGTCCTCTTCTTGTATTCACACTGCGGCTCCTGCGCAGGCATACTTTGTTGGCCCTGTTGAGGGCAGAGCAAAGTACTGCAGTGCGCAGGTGCCGGGAAAGGTCAGAGAGGCCCGGCATGAAAATGAAGACTAGAGCCATCCGGCTACCAAAAACTATGCCACCCCTTTCCCTCATGAAGACCTCTGTGGTGTTGCCCGTATTGTCTTCAGACCAATCTCTAGCTATCGTTTCTTTCAAGACAAAAACAAAACTCATAACTGAAGATGACCTCCATGGATACACCTCCATTCCAGACTCTATTGCCATCTTGCTCTACACCATAGTAGTCTTTGAAGCCAATGGTGTGAGGTCAATGGCAATCCTGTAGTGGGACATCTGACTAACAGCCCAATTTCATGTAAATATCATGTGATTTTCAATTGCAGAGCAGAATGCGTCACTACACGTCAATTCACCTAATCTGTCGAACTGTTCCTGCTGATGTTGGCTTCTGTGCACTTCTTGCTCTCGTTCAGTTTGTTGTTGTTCACCCAACCAATGGGACACACATCAGTTAACAGTAGTGACATCTTGGCCTATGTACATTGTTATCTGCTGTAGTGAAATAACAAGGTCACATTATGTCACTCTGTGTGCAATAAGTGGTGATAACTGTCACATTGATTATCAGGAGGCATCACACAATCATTCCATCATTTTATCAGATTTTTGTGGTTCTGTGTAGATTAATAAAAAAAGAAAAAAATTCTTGGCCTCCCCACATGCCACCTGGGTGTTTGAACCTTTGCATATCTTCGCGACATCATTTCTTTTGATTTGCATAACTTTCTTTTCAATTAATTTTTATTTTCTCAAATTAAAACATTTGTAACTTTTTATAACAAAGACACAATCAATTATACAATCAATAGTTGCCTTAGAATCAGGATTATAATAACCATAAAAATGTAATTGGAGACAAAACAAAGGGAAAGGGATGGAATAAGGAAATGCATCAGAGAGGTATATTATCCGGGTGTACCAATTTGCATAACTTTATGGCTTGTCCATCTTGGTATTGCAATTTCAGTGTTGAAGTGAGCGTATACACTACTATACAAACGTTTTAGGCAAGTTTGGGAACAATGCTGCAAAGTAAGAATGCTTTAGGGTATGTGCAGACGCTGCGGATTACTCTGCGGATTTTTCCGGACTGATTTTGGTAAATCCGCAGGTAAACCGCACTGCAGAGTTCCTGCGGAATTACCGCAATTTTTTTGCGGATTTTATGTGGATTTCATCTGTGGTTTTAAACCTGCGGATTCCTATTATGGAGCAGGTGTAAACCGCTGCGGAATCCGCACAAAGAATTGACATTCTGGGGAATAAACAACGCAGCGTTTCCGCGCGTTTTTTTCCGCAGCATGTGCACTGCGGATTTTGTTTTCCATAGGTTTACATGGTACTGTAAACTCATGGAAAACTGCTGCGAATCCGCAGCGGCCAATCCGCTGCGGATCCGCAGCGTGTGCAAATAGAAGTATTATTAGTTTATTTGCATCAATTAACCAAATACAAAGTGAAAGAACAAAAAAATAAATCTAAACAAATAATTTGTTGTGACCATCCAAAACATAAAATTCATCTATGCAAACTTGCACAGCTTTTGAAGGAACTCATCAAGGTGGTTCTTCCAAATACCTTAGAGAACTAACCGCAGATCTTCTGTGTATGTCGATCGTGCAAATCCTTCTGTCTGTTCATGTAATCCCAGAGAGACTTGACATTGAGATAAGCTCACCAGGAGGCCCATATCATCATTTACAGGATGCCTTGCTCTCCTTTATGCTGGAGATAGTTTTTGATAACACTGGCTTTATGTTTAGGGTCGTTTGCCTGCTAAAGAATAAATTTGGATCCAATAAGAAGCCTCCCTGAAGGTATTACATGATGTATCTGACAGTGTTTCTCAGCATTCAAGACACAAAGAAATGGGAAAAGTTGAGGACAACAGACGCAGTGGTTGGGAAAGACTTACACTAGAAGTACAGCAGATGAAAGACACCATGATTATTTCCCTTTTGAATCAGAAGCTACCCAGCAGTGCTCAAAAAGGGCAGCAACGAGTGGCCCATAGGTGGTCTCCATGGATGAATTGCGCCCAAAAAAACGTATCTTCCACATGGCATGAAGGTCAATTAACTCACTATGCACAAAAATATTGGAACTGATGTGCAGAAAAAGAGTCAACAGTTTTCAGTGAATTAAAAATTTGGCTGTAACAAAAGGTATTTTGTTACTAAAAGAGCTGCAGAGCGGTACAATAGTGGGTGTCTTCAGGTAAAAGTGGATCATGGTGGAGAGTAGAGTTGACAATATGTTCGGATTCACTCGCTGAATATGAATTTGCCATATTCATGCCATATTGTTACCCTATTCGTGTCAAATTTATGTTTGATGATCGGTTCCGAAGTTATTTGGTTATTTCCACTCATTGGCTCCTATGACGTTCGGCTGTGTTTGACTAATATTGCAAAAACAATATTCGCCGCCGATCGTAATCGGAACTGAATTTTGAAAAATTCGCTCAATTCTAGTGAAGAGCCTTGCAAAATAAAGGCTGGCTACATTTCAGCAAATGGAACTGAGTTTTTGATTCAGGATTAATGGTGTCCTCCCTGCTGACAAATACAGGCAGATACTTATTCATCATGTTACAACATTAGGAAGACTGCTGATTGGCTCAAAATTTATTCTGCAGCAGAACAATGACACCAAACATACAGTCTGGGTAAAATACAGTGAGTCCTGGAAGTGATGGCATGGCCCCCACAGAACCCTGATCTCAACATCAAGTCTGGAATTGAATGAAGAGATGGAAGGATTTGCATGAGCCTACATCCACAGAAGACCGGTAGTGAGTGCTCTAAATTTTTGGAACAACCTCCCTGCTGAGTTGCTTCAAAAACTTGTTTGCAACTACACCTAGAAAAACTGGTGTTGTTTTGAAGGCAAAGGGCATTTACTGCAAGTATTGATTGCAGTTATTTGCAGTTGTTTTTTATATTTTCAAGGAAACATGACAGCTGATACATCTTGCCCGATCCACAGGCAGCATGTATCAGATGCTGTATCAAGATTTCAGCAATACATGTCTGGCTCTAAAATGCTGTGGTGTTTCGGAGAAAAACATAGTTTAATTGCCGCTGGTGACCGAGCCGCATGGAAGACAAACCTTGTCCGCTCTTCTGGAGTGACAGGTCTCTCCCTATACATGAACACACAAGAACCTACCAAATGAATAAGATCGGCCACGAGAATGTAAAGTTCAAAAACAATTGGTAAATTTTATTAATGCAAAAGTTGTTAACATTAATATACTACAGCTCAGATATAAAAAGTATCTCCGATCAATGAATAGATCTCAAATGAGCCCCACCTAGTGCCTAAAGACAACTATTGTAGGAGAAAACAACAAATGGTGACTGACCTGATGGCAGTGGAATTAATGTTAGAGGAAAACGACCTATAAGCGTAACGCTATTGCCATATACATATATCACATAACCAGGCCTCTGGCCAGAGTGGGCTAAGTCTGGCTAAACAATTAGTACTGCTGACAATTCATTACGAGTACTTATATGCCAGATAGAAAGCTACCACAACGGATCATAATGATAGGCAAATGTAATATAGCTAATGGAAGAAAACCTCAGAGCATAATTACCACAGTGGAGGCTACACGAGATCTGTAAGGTCCCCTACGCGCGTTTCGATAGAGTTCTTCTTCCGGGGGCGTTCTTGTGTGTTCATGTTATCTGGAATGTGTTCAGTTTTGAATTATTAAGGACTAATATGTATACTCTCCCTATACATGCATGCAATGGAAAGACCTGTCACTTCAGGAAAGCAGGCGGGAGGAGATGCCAGGTACCAAGCCACATGAGAGACTAGTTGGAGAGTGACATATCGGCGCACAGATGTAGGGAGAGACTGGTCACTCATGGAGAGCGGGTGGGGAGAAGCCACCGAGGACTCACCTGTCCAACTAGTCTCCCATACGACTCAGTTCCCGGTGGCTATTAAACTACGTTTTTCCGTAAAACGCAGCAAAATTTCATAAACATACATGGCTGAAATCATATAGCCGGTGTCTGATACATGCTGTCCATGGATTAGGCAGCATGTATCAGCTGTCACGTTCCCTTCAGAGAACATCCATTCATAACATCCTATACAGCCATAAAATGTAATGCTAGCATTATTGCCTCCTGCTGTAAAAGGGGGAATTCTTGGAGAACATAAGTTCTCCCTATTTATACAAAACTAAAAAAAAAATTGCATAACCACAGGGATGCTTTTACAATATCCTGAGCCACAATCGGTCCACTTATGACCCAGTGAATCAAGCGCAGGCCTCTCTATTGGTCTGCAATAAGACCAGAAGCCATGACGTCCAGTTCTTGGTTAGCTTACTGTTGCTGCTGAGGCTTGTGACTCACTACAGCGTGTCATCAGATGTGCCGTTTCAGTCACCAAACTGTTGCAGCCAATAACTGGCCTCAAAAGTTGAAACAAGAGAGACATCCTGACTTTTGGTCCCACAGACCACCAGAGCAACCTCCACCGGACACACCAAAGTAAGAGCAGGCAAGTATTGCCCATTTTATCATTTTAAAAGCATTCCTGCAGTTGTATTTTTTTTAACCTTTAACATGTCTTACAACCCTTCTTATAATAGTAAGTAGAGTTCAGAAAAAAAAAAAGATTTGCAGGACCCCCACGTCCATGACCACTAGACCAGACCTCGGCAAGCATCCTACTACTAGTGGCATGCCCGGAGCCTCTTCTGACAAGTAGGCCTTGTGAAATCAATAAGTTGCGACTCAATGCAAGCATAATATCACAAGTGTCTACTAATCAGAAAATAAAGAGAAAACAGAGTCACTCCTCCATGTGTGGATCAATGGATTAAACAAAGAGGTGAGTTGTTACAAAACCGATTAACTGGGAAGGTTGAGCAAGACCGGCACAATGCTGAGGAGCGTGATGATGATTCACCGGTGACTGGCTGTAGTTCCAACCGCTGGCTCCAAGACCCACAGGTTTCAGGAATAGAGGAATCAATATTGTAGAGATAAAAGTTAGAAACCCGGCACTTTCATTCCTATTAATAAGAAAATTAGCCCTGGGGTAGTGGGAGGTTTGCAGTGCTCTGGCCCAGTGGCCACAGTCTGTGGACAGGGTCCTGCGAATCTTCTTGCTCAGCTCAATTAACCAAAAAGCATTTCTTTAGTTAATCATTGGTTCTGGCTTTCTTGTATATCCCAGTACAGGTCTTAATTACTTCAGTTTGGTTTTGAGTTTTTGTTCTGGACATAGTGAATTAAAACTAAAATTGATTAAAAAATAATATACAAAATAATAATAATAAAAAAAAAATCACACCAACAATTATTACAGGAACACAACATAATTCAATGTAATAAAAATTATATTATAATTATTTTTTTTAATCAAAACATTACAAAAATAGAAAAGTCTAAGTTCACAGAATTCTGAAGCAGACTATAACTTCCTGAGAAAATGACTGCCGGTACGTCAAATACCTTATTGCATATAAAGTTTTGCTGCTTCTCCATAAATAAATAATACAGTTCATGACACAAGAAAATATTCACTTTTTCACAAAAACTAGGTCCCGGATGGGTCTCCTGACATCACTTTATGAAGGATTTCTTCTCTCACGCCTGATTGTTGCACTTAGAAATAGAATGCTGAAATAATGAATGGCCAAGCTGGAATGTAGGAATGAGTTTCTGCCATAGTTGGGTTATTCATCCTTGACCTTCCCAACAGTTTTTAGCTATTTGTGTCTAATTCACAACTGTCTTGTTGGTATATAAGACATACGGTAATATAAATTCTTTGTTGGATGAAAAAATTCTCTGTGTAAACGCATGTATAGCCTTTGGTGCCATTATACAAACATGGGCGTACAAAAGTGGCAACGTAATGGCTAGCTTACCCTGTATTCTTGCTCTAGTAACGTATGAGGAGCATTAATGCCGTTGAGAAAAAGAGGGGTACCAATAATCGTCTTATTTCCCCTTCATCAATGAAAACTTGTTAAAGGTGTTCAGAACTTTACAGAAGGATGGTAATCTTCATGAAGCACAAGGAGGGATTCATACTCCTGACCATTAACGTCTACAGTCTTTAATGGAGTGCATTACTGTAGACTAGGAATCCCAAAGATCCTTGTCTCTGTTTTTCAACACTCACGCACTGCGGCCTCAATCGGTCACATCGTCTGTGTTTAAAGTTCGGCTGTCATAAGGTGTAAACAATAGAACAGGAATAGAACGCATCTTCACATTTTTCCATTTGAAGTCTTATTCCATTAGAGTAGATAACGGTGAAGATTCTAGTAACGACACCACGCAGACTTCCTCTTTCTTGGGCTCGTTGTATACCGGTTTCCCATACTGTAACCAATACTGTGGAGATGGGGAAGTAAAGGATAAAAGTCCATATAAATATTAAAAAATATACACATCTAACAGTCATATAAAAGCAGTGGGGTTTGCAAAGCAGGAGGAAGTTGGCAACGGTTCCTAAAATTCCATTAGGTAACATGATAAGAGACTTTATAAGAAAATGACTTGTGTCATTATGTTCAGATCTGACCACACCAGGTATGTGAGAAAAATTCAGCATCTGTTTGTTTTCCGTCTCCAGGCTGCAGTGGCCATAAATGTTTAGGATTTGCTCATCTACCAGTGATCGTCACATGAACGCAGAGAAAAGTAAACGGTAAAACTATTATTCATCTCCAGTAACCCGGCAAATTGTTGACAGTAATGGCAAAATCTGTAAATGTCATTTGCGGTAACATTTACATTGGACACTGCTCTCACGACACCATACTTGCAACTTGAAATTTCAAATTGGGGTCAACTCCCTTAGAAAACACTTTATATACATTTTTAATAACCTGTACCCATTTTCTGGCCCTGGTTATAAATGTGTAAGTTTTTTTCATCCAGCCAGAAATAATTTAGATTTAAGTAACAACTTTGAAAACCAGCAGTCATTTGAATTTTGCAAATGTAAAAAATAAAAATGGGCATACTTTTATTACAACAAATAAATGTATCACTTATAATGATCAATTATAGTTTTCCAATGTGTCCGTAAAAAATATTGTCTGTCCCTGATGTTTTTGGTAAGCTGTTCAGGAAAAATAAAGACTCAAGTTGTCAACCATGAATACACATTCTCCAGAAGAGACAACACTTCATAGGTTTATAAGGATTTAAAATCCAAGATTTTTTTTTTGAATTACAGAACTTATGTTATTTTATATATATTATTTTGTAGCTTCTATTTACACTATATTACCAGAATCTATATCTGTATAGGACATCTGTTCTTTTTTTTTTTTGCCTTCAATGGAGTGTTCTTTTATGAATCTAGTACAGTAATATACACATTTTATAAAGTAACCTAAAACTAGAGTTGAGCGAATATGTTCGGAATCATTTGTCGAATCTGAATTTGCCACATTCGTGCCATATTGGCACCCTATTAGTGCCGAATTTATGTTTGAGGATTGGTTCCAAACATACTTGTTCATTTCTAGTCTCATTGACACCAATGACGTTCGGCGAATATTGCAAAAACAATATTCGCCGCCGATCATAATTGGAACGAATTTTGGAAAATTTGCTCAACTCTACCCAAAACACATCACCCTGTATCGCCACCATTTTTACATATTGCTCAGGTCTTCATGTGGGTGTTAATGTTGTACAAAGAATTTTTAAGAATTCATTATTTTTACAGCTCTCCTAACACTTCACCCTCCTTCACTTGCACGATATATTCTTTTTTTTTTTATTCAAATAAATTTTTATTAAGAATAACAAGATAAATGACATGTTACATTCTCATTTTCAATACAAAGCTTTTTTCTCCCCCTTCAAACATTCCCCTTCAATCCCACCACCCCCCAACCCCACCCAACAAAGCAGCTCACCTTGCTTAGCACTTCCATCATTAGACCAATATACTATCTAATCCCTCGGCCAATAATATAAGCCACATTTAACATTACCATTAATTAGGAACCTTAATTAACTCTCCGTCTATAATACCCCTATCCCATAGCAATCCATGGAGACCACATTTTATTGAACATTTCGATTTTCCCTCTTTTTTTATAAAACCCCTTTTCTAGTGTCAGGCCCTGCTTCACATACTGGAGGAACTCTCCTCTTGACGGCGGTTCTTCCCTAATCCAATTTCGAGCTGTTACCTTCCTAGCCATGTATAACAATCTGGCAATAGCTATCTTTAGGTTGTTATCCACTCCAATCTCATCCACACATCCCAACAAGCACACCACCGGGTCCCTTGGCACCTTACATCCATACGCACCTTCCATACGACTCAAAACTACCACCCAAAAAGCAGCCAGTCTCGGACACGTCCACATCATATGGAGTATATCAGCATCTGCAGTTTTACACCTCGGGCATTCAGAATCATCACGCAAACCAGCCTTATATAGCACCATCGGTGACTTCTAAACCCTGTGTATCACATAGAGCTGTGACAGTCTATACGGTTCGCTCAGTGACAATCGTGGGACCCATTCTAGCACCGACTCCCCAGTCTCATTCTCCATTGGACCCAGATCCCTCTCCCACTTCGCTCTCGCCATTTTTGGAAACCCCAATAGGAAAGTGTGCAACAGATCTTTATACAAAGTAGATATGACTCCCCCAGTAGTCCCTTCATTACACACATACTCCAGTACTATATCCCTCTGAATTCCAATACCTCCGTTTCTACTCTGAGCTCCAAAAGCATGCCTCATCCGCAAATACTGAAATTCCCCCACAGTCCCAAGACCAAATTCCGCCTGTAATTGGGAAAATGATTTCAATTCACCTCGCACAATTATTTGATACACGTATTGAATCCCTTTGACTTGCCATTCTGTCAGTACCCCCAGTGCCTCAAACTCCTGTAAGTTGCTGTTATGCCATAGCAGTGAGAATCTAGAAAAATCCGTGACCCCCCGTATATGTCTCAGCCTACCCCACAGCCTGCGTATCAACAGCACAGTCGGGTATAATTTCCCCAGAGCCCCCAGGGATCCATCCTCCAAACATTGTACTACTGGCCTTCTTTTTGTCACCACTTCCATCAGCCGCTGTACCGCCCCAGATGACCCTTCATGCGCCCAGCCTTTTAGATGCTGACTCTGGGCTGCAAGAAAATATATTTCAGGGTTAGGCAGTGCCAGTCCCCCATCTTCCTTGGGTCGCTGAAGTGTCTCCAGTTTGATACGCGGATGCTGTCTCCCCCATATCAAATTCCTGAACAGAGAGTTAATCTGTCTAAATCTCCCGCGTGGTATCCAAACTGGCGCATTATGAAGAATATACAGTATTTTTGGCATCAAAATCATTTTAATAAGATTCACCCTACCTACCACAGATAAATGCAGTTTAAGCCAAGCATCCGCTTTCGCTTTAAGAACACCTAAGATTGGAGTCAGATTTCTATGTATATAGTCAGTAACAGGCATAGATACCCATATTCCAAGGTACTTAAATTGGCTAGTCACCTCCAGTCGCCCATCCTCCAGTGGCTCCCCACCATCATCATCCACCTTAAACAAGACAGACTTACTCCAGTTTATCCTAAGTCCCGACACCGATCCGAAACGCTCAATAATCCCAATGGCTCCCTCCAAGGACGTACCCGGGTCAGCCAGAAATAGCAGAATGTCATCCGCATACAACGCCACCCTTTCTTCAATCATCCCAAATTTAAACCCAGTCACCTCATCAGACCGTCGAAGCTTAGCAGCCAGTGGTTCCACATCCAGAGCAAACAAAAGAGGAGAGAGCGGACACCCCTGTCTCGTCCCTCTAGCCAGTTGTATGGTTCGTGATAACTCCCCATTTACCCTAACCCTAGCCATCGGCATCGAGTACATCAGTCGAATCCAGGATATGAACTGCGGTCCAAACCCCATACTCCGTAGCACCTGCCAGAGATATCCCCACTCCACACTATCGAATGCCTTATGGGCGTCTAAAGATGCAATAACTCTCTGGCCACAGTTGTCGGATCTGAGTTGCAAATTCATATACAGCCTTCGTAAGTTGATCGCAGTGGACCTATCAGGCATAAAGCCGGACTGGTCTGAATGCACCAGGCCGGAAATAACACTTGTCAACCTCATCGCCAACACCTTAGCCAGGAGTTTAACGTCTGTAGTAAGCAAGGAGATTGGCCGATATGAATCCGGCTGTGTCGGGTCCTTCCCCTCCTTAGGAATCACCACTATTATGGCCTCCCGCATAGATGCCGGGAGACGACCGCCACTCCTAGCCTCCTCCAGAAGTACCCTTAATTTAGGGATCAGCACTTCCCCAAAGTTTTTATAAATTTCAGCAGGAAATCCATCTACGCCAGGTGCCTTCCCATTAGCCATAGACTGCAGTGCCCGACCCAACTCCTCCTCCGTGATGGGAGCTTCCAAATCTTCTCTATCTATGTCACTCAGCCTTGGGAGCTCCAATTCCTCAAGGAACGCCACCGTGTCCTCCACCGTGTCCAAAATCTCTGAAGTCTCAGAGACAGCCACACCGCTCCCCGATACCAAAGAATGAACAAAGGAAGTGTTTCTCTGGGCAGAAGCTACCATCGATAGCAAATGACCCACAGATTCGCCCTCCTGGTAAAAAAGCCAGATTCATGAATTCCCTCTTCCTTTCAGCCTTACCGAGCAATACCTCCTCCAACTGACTCTGAGCTGCCTTTAGCCTCCTCCCAGCTTCCGGAGTACCCACTATTACCATCTCATCCTCGGCTATCCTCAGCCCATCAACCGCCAACCTCTCTGTCTCTCTTGATTTCCTCTTACACCTGCTAATATCCCTGAACAGCAGTCCCCTCAAGTACGCCTTCATGGCTTCCCACACAGTAAGAACATCTACACTTCCCTCGTTGATCTCAAAAAATTCCACCAACTCCTTCTTTATCTTTTCCAAGTCCATACTGTGTAGCCAATTAGGGTGAATCTTCCACTCCTTCCTGCTCCCGATCCGTGTCCCCACCGGCCGAAATTCCACCTCAACTGGACTATGGTCTGAAAGAGCCCTAGGTAAATATCTCACGTCCCTTACCATCGTGTCCAGTAAACAGTTACCCAGCGCCAAGTCAATCCTAGACAAAGTACCATGAGCTGGCGAGTAGCATGAGTACGTCCTTTCCCCAATATGTCTAACTCTCCATAAATCAATCATACCTACTTCCCGGACATAGGTCCCAAACGTAGTGATATGTCCCCCTGTTCTATTCTGGGGATTTTTGTTTTTATCCCAAAAGTCATCACAGATATTATTAAGATCGCCAATAATTAGAGATGGTAACGGTCCCCAACGCTCTACCCACTCCAGCACCTCTCTTATCTTCTTACTTGAGTATGGGGGCGGAATATACATTGCCGCTATACACATCAACACTCCATTTATTTTACATTTCACCACCACATACTGACCATCCACATCCTCTTTTACCATTACCTCCTCATACTGCACTCCCGCAGGTATTAACACAGACACACCCCTAGAGTACGTCGAGAAAGTAGAATGATACGCCCTCTGTATCCAGCGCCTATTCAATACATCCACCTTCTCCCGCACTAAATGTGTCTCTAGCAGACATATCATTGAGACCTTCTGTTCTCGGACATACTGCAGACTTGCCGCCTGCCGTGTTTTATCCGCCAGACCTCTCACATTCCAACTCAATATTTTAATACAATCTCCCATCATGTGGCTCATCATTTCTTAAAGTATCCAATTTCCCAAGTATGAGCTGCCCCAACCCTCCCACCCCCCATGCCCCCTCCCAACTTACCCCCCTAACCCCCCCATTGTAACGCATTCTTCCTCTCATCAAGAGTGGGGCTCCACTGCCCACTGCGAACACTCTCCCTTACTTAACCCTCTCCATTCGCGTCCCGCTGCCATAGCAATCACAATTTCCCCCCCAACTTTCACTTTATTGTATCTTAACATTTCAACTTATATTAACATATAGAAAAAGTACCAAACCAGTTCACAGTACCCAGCATAACCCTCCTCCCCCATACTTAGTAGTTGGTACTGTCCCCTCCGGCCATTCCTTCAATATGGCCCAGCAAAACCCCCAACAGTTGCTCAACTCTTTATCCATTGCTAACGAGCGCAGAACTCTCCTCTATCGACAGAGAAAACAAATCCCAACTGGATCTCGCCGAAATGTCAGTCACCCATTCCCTTAAGTTTTTTCTCATGAGTATCAAGCCACTGGGTAGCGTCGTCTGGTGTCAAGAAAAAGTGGGTCTTATTAAAAGCCACCAGTCTCAGCTTGGCGGGAAACATCACAGAGTACTGCACTCCCAGCTCCCTCAGTCGCCGCTTGACTCCAGTAAACTTCATCCGCTGTTTCTGAACCGCAGCGGAATAATCCGGATAAATGGTTTTTGACCTCCAGCTGTCAGATCCTCCATCTCTCTAGCCTTTCTGAGGATAATGTCTCTGTCCCTGTAGTTCAGTATTTTAGCAAGCATGGTACGGGGATTTGCTCCTGGGGCAGGGGGCTGCGGCGGGACCCTATGAGCACGTTCAACAGCAAAGACTTTTGTCAACACTGTGCTCCCAATCTTCTCCAGCAGCCAGTTTTCAACAAATTCTGTGGGATTTCTCCCCTCAGTCTTTTCAGGCAGCCCCACTATACGTATATTATTTCTTCTGGATCTATTTTCCAGATCCTCATTTTTTGCAGCGAGCTCGGCTATTGCTTGGGCGAACTTCTTTTCAGCTTTTTGTAGCTTAACTATGTGATCTTCTGCCGTGCTCACCCTCTCCTCCACCACTCCTATACGTTTGTCCATTTTCTGCAGAGCCGCATTAATCTGTGCCGTGTCCCCTTTAACTTCCTGCATCTGCTGAGCCAAGGAGTTCAGGGATTGCTGACATGAAGAGATCAGTGTGATAACATCTCTAAGAGTCGGCTCCTCTCCCTGTGATATGGCTTCAGGTCCCCCACTAGCCCCCGCCATGCTGCCTCTCTCCTTCCCCCTCTGTACCTCATGCTGCTCAGCCTTGCTTGCTTCCTCCTCCTCCTGGTCAGCTCCAGCTCCAGATCCTGGTTCTGCTTTCTCAGCAGCCTCCACTCTGGCATACTGCTGCAGCCTTGCGGCCACCTCCATGCGCCGCTGACATGCGGCGTTCTCCTTCTCGGCGTCCTCCCTAGCATCGGCACCATCTTGGCCGGCTCCTGCATCGCTGGTGCCAGCGTCTTTCTGCCTCCTCCTGGTCATCGCTGCCGACTCCGGACCCGCCGCTCCGCACCGCTGCACTCTCCGGACCTTCAGCCAGCCGGATTTAGGTGAGTTTACCCGAAAATCGGGGTTAAAGCAGGATTTTTGTCCTTCTGGCAGCAGGAGCACTCTTCCCTGCTTCCACTCACATGGCCAGCTAGGACACGCCCTGCACGATATATTCTTAATTATTCCTCTTCCTGTAAGAAACATATTTCCACTGCAGACCGGAAGCTTATTAATAGAACAATCAGACACTCACAGTTTTTAGTTATTTTTACACATGACAGACACTTTGTATTACTATGTGTTATTCCTTTCTCATCACCTAGTCGGTGTTCTACTAGCCTTTATCAAATAAAAATCAATTCTTGAACCTTTTTTTCTTTTCTTTGGTATATCATGTTATATTTTCATAAATCTGAGTTTTACAGACACAACAGAACCAAAATACTTTTTTTTATCTTTTCATCAGGGTACTGATTTAACCTTTTAGCTGTTAATATTTATTTAATATTTATAACTTTTTTCTTTCATCTTTACTTTTATTTTTTTGACCTGTTAAAGAACAACTTCAGCAAGTTATTTTTATTTTAGATTAGTGGCACCACTCCATGTTACCTGACCCTACTCTTATATTTACCAGCCTCCTCCTTCAGCTCTTCCCGACATCGCTTGGATCCTACGTCGCCATCTTGTGATCGCAACTTCTGACTGACCGAAAACCAGAGGTAACAATCACAAACTCTCAATGTAAGTCTATAAGAGCTTTGCTCTGGTCTCGTTCTGGCTCTCACAGACTTACACTGAGTTGTGACCTCCGGCTCGCTTCAGCAAACACTGGCGCGATCCAACAAATCACAAACAGCTGTAGATCGACCGAGCTGAACTGATAAAAGATGAGCACGGTGGCTGATAAGTATGAGACTAGGGGCAGGGATCTTATGTTAGCAGCACCACTCAAGCGCTGCATTAAAAAAAAAATGCTGGAGTGGTGCTTTAAGGGTCTTGACCTTTCCATTCTTTGATCCGTCATACTCAAGACTGCAGTATATATGAATAAAATTATCTTGTGACGCCCAGCCGGATACTGATGTCACAAGAGAACTACGAAGCTAGCAAATGAATGCCTTCCCCAAGCTCCTGACTGCCAGTGCAACCCATCAGGAAGACTGATGGAAGCTGGAGCCGAAGAACACTGGCGAGCATGCCATTTAAATGCCATTGTCAGTGATTACCAGCGGAATTTAAAAGGCGAAGCAGTAACAATAGGAGCAAGCTCCAGTTGCTGCTGTTAGAGACAGTTACCACCTGTGTACCACAGCCAGCATCTGGCGGTTATATAGCGACTTCTGCTCATGAGCCTGCTCTATATATCTCTCACATGACCTGTGATTAAAATATACATCACAGGAAATTAATGGATTCATTCGATGACGTCTAAAAATAATGTGTATCTATTTTTTTTTACTTTTGTAGGTATTCCTTTTTTATTTTCAGAAAATTCTGGGGACAGCCATATTGGAGACATACACTTTCTTCTTTTATCTTAAACATAAACAGTGTGGCAGGGCTTGTGTGCTTTTTATAACTGAAATAGGTAAAAGTAAATTGTCAAGAAAGTTTACATTGACTGTAACAGTCTCTATAAAATGATGACACACCGTACGCTGCCTCAAAGACTAGGCATTGAATGGAGATTCATGGAGAGTGGGGCTCATCTTTGAGTATCTCGACACTAACCTTATTTATCTACACTTAGCAGTACAACAGAGCTGCCATTTCTTATTATTAGTCCATGAAGTTATGACGAAATTACTATGCTGACACTGACCCAGGCTACACAGTAAAGCTGAACAGTGATCAGCATATTACAGGAAGCATCAGTTCAGTGTCATTGGTCTAGAGGCTGTAATGAAAGTTGAAATATTTTAGGATTTTAAAAAAATAAAACGCCAAAATGTTTCAAAAAACAGTTTATACATTTCTGATTATTGATTTTTTTTAAAGGGAATCTGTCACCCCAAAAATAGTATATGAGCTAAGGCCACCAGCATCAGGGGCTTATCTACAGCATTCTGGAATGCTGCAGATAAGCCCCCGATGTAACCTGAAAGATAAGAAAAACAAATTAGATTATACTCATCCAGGGGCGGTCCCGCTGCGGTCCGGTCCGATGGGCGTCACGGTCAGGCGCCTCCTATCTTCATACGATGACGTCCTCTTCTTACCTTACTGCCGCGGCTCTGGCACAGGCGTACTTTGTCTGCCCTGTTGAGGGCAGAGCAAAGTACTGCAGTGCGTAGGCGCCGGGAAAGGTACTTTGTCGGAGCTGCGGCAGGAAGACAAGAAGAGGACGTCACCATATGAAGCTAGGAGGCGCCGGACACGGACCGCGACACCCATCGGACCGGACCACAGCGAAACCGCCACTGGGTGAGTATAATATAAGGCTACGTTCACATTTGCGGTGCGTCGGGTGCAACTGCGGCGACGCATGCGTCATGCGCCCCTATATTTAACATGGGGGCGCATGGACATGCGTTGTCTTGCGTTTTGTGATGCATGCGTCTTTTTTGGCGCAAGTGTCAGGGCGCAGAGGACGCAGCAAGTTGCATTTTTTTGCGTCCAAAATCAGCCAAAAATGGACGCATGCTTCACAAAACAATGCGTTTTTGCATGCGTTTTGCGTTGCGTCGCTGACGCAACACACAACAACGCAAATGTGAACGTAGCCTAACCTGTTTTTCTTACCTTTCAGGTTACATTGGGGGTTTATCTGCAGCATTCCAGAATGCTGTAGATAAGCCCCTAATGCCGATGGCCTTAGCTCATATACGATTTTTGGGGTGACAGATTCCCTTTAACATTTTTGTGATCTAAATGTCACTATAGTTTGTATATAGCAATCTGAAGGGATTCTAATGTTGGGAGGCAAGCATTAGAGAGGAACAAAAATTGCAAATAGCAATTTATTATTCGGCCTCAATGGCATTTCCTTGCCTCTGGCAGATGACTATGAAGGTGAATTATTTTTCACAGTAAGAGAATTAAAAGCAAGTTAAGAACATTGCTTCAGCATGAACAAGATTAACATGCAAACAGTCACATTGTTTATGACTTTACGTAAACACTTAAACCTCCTAAACCTGGGAAGCGATCTTAACGAATGCAGCTGAAGAAATGGCAAAGCTTTCATTGTCCACAATTGAGCGGTTTTTGTTTAAAATGGGGACAATAAAAGGCAATTTATGCATGCATCCGATCCACAATGGTGGCAGAACATGTAGAGAAAAATACGTAATTTCTGTTGCATCACTCAGAAAATGTAAGGTGATTTTTTTTTTATTTTTCACATTTGAGCCACTTGTAATTTGATGTCTCCTTTGTAACTCTGGATGGTCACTCTTGTTTCCGAAAACGGTTTATTAGAGAGAATTTGGAAAAGTTGGCAACTAAGATATAATTGCAAAAGAGTAAATCTGTAAAATAACTAACTATGGTCTACACAAAGCCTTGAGAAAGTGTCTGAATACTAAAAATGGTCTTAGGCGGAGTGCAGATGGTTCTGTCTTTATATTCCGTTATCGCGCTTTGGATGCAGTAAAGTAAATAATTTTTATCATTAGTGACGTGATACCATTTCTACATTCAGAGTCTACAAACAACATCAACACGTATGTATACCCTTCCACTTATAATGTCTATGAAAACAAATTACCGTATTTACCTGAATGTCTTTTGATATAACTTTACTAGGGTCGGGAACCTGGGGGCACATAATGATCAGCACTCTAAAAAAATAAATATTATAGACAATGGACAAATTAGATAACATTTTTTTGCATTAAAACAACAAAAAAATAAACATATGACATACTACCTACGTACAGAAAAGGCCAATTTTTACATTCAGAGAATTTTTTAATGTACAACTAGGTAGTTTGAAGGAAACAGAAAATTGAGTCCCCATTTTATCCAAAACAGTGACACTCTTGCCCTTGTGCTGAATCTGCTAATGCAGTTTAGTTCAAGTCATTTAAAAGAGAATGAATGGCAATACAGCAAACAAAATTAAAGAGCAACTAAACTTTTTTTTTTCTTTTTATACTTCATTAACAGATTGGGCTGTTGTCTGATTATTTGTGTGAAATGTCATGCTGCTACACAGGTTTAATGGCTGGATTTCATCTTCTTCAGAATCTGCCTACCGTTTTTACATTTGAAGATTCATACTTTCTATCCCTGTAATGAAGAGTAGGAACAGTATGGGATGGGACGCATACAAGCAGCAGGCTGAAAGGGAATATGTCAGTAGGATCAACCCTTCTAGGCTCTATATATGGGTATGAAGGTCATAGAAAGGTGGATAAAATGATACCTTGACACAGCAGAGCCAACACAGTACAGCAAAGCTATCACAGTACAGCAAAGCTAATAGTACAGCAAAGCGAACACAGTACAGCAGAGCTAACAGTATAGCAAAGCTAACTTTACATCAGAGTTATCACAGTACAGCAGAGCTATCATGGTACAGCTGTCATGCTATGACAGTCTTCGGTGAGTAAGGTGGCCCTCAAACTGTCCCTGGAACTGGGACCCTAACTATCCCTCTCCCTTGAAGGTAGAGATGCCCAAGTCTCTGACCTAATTATGCTCCTGTTAAACCCTGATGTGTCCCCTTCCCCACCCATGAGGCATGGGACAGAAATGTAATGCGAACAGGACACAGACAAAACAGGGATAACAGAAAACCTCTATCATACAAAAGCAATAACCAAAAATAAAGAGGATAGGGACAGCAAGGAATAAACTAAATGGGAACCACTTAGCTTTAGCAAACAGCACAGGAAGAAGAATCGTTCACAGGCAGGGACAAGAAGGTCTTACCAGTTTATAAAGGAAGAGGTAATGACCAGATCAGAAGAAGATGAAAAGGAGCTGCATGTTTCTGACCATCATAGAAAGGGTTGTTAATTTCTTCAACACCAGAACAAACTAAATCCATTTAATATGGGACACAAATCACTTGCGATTCTTTACCCGATGTACAATCTAACTCCAAGTCTTCCAGGGGGCCGTGACATCCTCGTGACAACAGCAGAGGTAACACATTGCAGCAGAGTTAGCACAGTACAGCAGAGACAACACAGCAAAGCTAACACAGCACAGCAAAGCTAACACAGCACAGCAAAGCTAACACAGCACAGCAAAGCTAACAGTACAGCAGAGCTAACAATTAAATAGATCTAAGCGTACAGCAGAGCTAACAATGCAGCAGAGCTAACACAATGCAACAAATGTGAAGTTAGTCTCATTACAAAAACATTTGCAGCTGCAGTTCTCTTACAGTGCTTCAGCTTCCATCACAGTGTCAGCCAGTGTGGAGAAAAGGCAGGGCAGCACAGCTGACAGCTCCATGAGAGGACAACTGCAAATGTGTTTGATCAACTTCCTATGCCCTAAATGCACATAAAGATGGCTTAGCAGGGTTGATCCTACTGGCAGACTCCCTTTTATGTCTAGTAGAGGTGGAATCGGTGACCCCTCCACCAGTGCCAGGTATGCATATATAGATATATATCTGTGCAATGTGATCAGACATAATTAGGAGTAGCTGCGGCAACATCCCAAATTGAATTTCTTCCCCCAGTTAATTCACACCAATTATCAGACACTAGGCCTCTATAACATTAGCAACAGCAGCATTTGGAGTTTCTTTTGTGAGATAGCAGCTGCTAATGACGAGATGAAATCTGAGTAAGTGCTCAGAATGGAAGAACCAAGATGGTGTTCAAGCTTCCACTCCTGTGAAGACAAGGTGCGCAATCGAACAACAGAGAGACGTCGCGGCCAGACTGGAGCACTTTGCGCCCTTAACATCTCTAGGAATCTGGAGAACAACTACGGAATGAGGTGTCTCACTATGCCACCCTCCACACAGAGTAATCCAGAGGACTCGGATAGGGACATTGATAAGATGCTGCCTGACCAAAATATACTGCAAGATGGAAAGGTGCAGGAGGTTACTTCTCACCCAAGAAAATCTACCCTCCAAGATGTAATGGGTGCAATAAAAGTTGCTTTGTAGGGGATATTCTGTGGTTCCTGGGAGATTGCTTCCTCTAATGATTCAGGCTAAAACCCATAATTAAAAAAACAAAAAACTTTGGCATGTCATGCTTGGGTCGGGAAAGCCATGGCTCGTCCGTTCATTTCGGTTCTTCCCCGGACCAATTGGCATGGGCGTCTGAAGCAGCCTCCACTGGAATAAGTCTTCCTTACTATTATTAACTACAGACCATTTAACCCTGACTTATTAACAAGACAGTTGAAAGTAGTAACCTCATTTCAATCCTTGGAGTTCAAATTAATGAAAAGCTCTGGAATATGAATCACTAAATATCTCAGGCTATTGGCCTAATATTTTAGTACACTGATAGTATTGGTGAAATGAATAAATGGATCTATTGAGTATAGAGTGAGCTAATAAATGTTCATCAGTAATGAGAGAACATGCTCAGATAAGGTGTTATCCTATCATGCTCGTGTGCTAACAGAGTGTCTTCAGCGTGCTCGAAAAATATGTCCGAGTCCTCGTGCCTGCATGTCTCGTGGAAGTTCGACAACTGCAACACATGCAGGGATTGCCTAATAAAGAAGCAATCCCTGTATGAGTTATTGCTGTCGATCAGCCGTGAGACTTGCAGTAGAGGGTTTTCGAACATGTTTCTCGAGAACGCCAAAGACACTGTTAGCACACAATCGCATTCGCTCATCACTAATGTTCATACATTTATAGTTTCTGGTCGTTGTTCTTGTGAATGTACAGGCAGCGATGTCACTGATCATCTCTGCTAGACTACAGTACCCTGACCTGTCTGCAGACCAACCACTCCACTACTGTGTGCTGTGATTACAGGGATGGAGAGTAGAAATCTTCAAACGTAGCAAGAGAACGCAACTCCTACAGAAGATGAAATCCTGCCATTATACCTGTGCAGCAGCATGGCATTTCACACACGACTGTGGAATGGGTAATAAATAACATTACAAAATCTCTTAATTTTCATTTGGTAATCAATTATGGAAATAAAAAAAATAGGCTTTAAATGGTCAAGAGTGGCATGGTTTCTAAACTAAAATCCCCATTTGTTTTCTGGAGAACTATTTGAAATGTTATTTTCTTTTCTACGTTGATAATGAAAATGCAATGAATATCCTCTTAGACTTAGAATGATTTACCTTTTGATATTCATAAGTAAAATGACTGTAACCAAGATGATCACTAGTGGAACCAGGAGAAGTAATAATATAAATGTGAGTCCACCTTTATCACCTAGAAGAAACAAAATGGCTAGATTAGTGAACTAAAATACAGCCTTTACAGTGTGAGTACATTTATTTCTCAGTATTAAATGACCCAAGCCAGGACTTATTAGGAAATCAAATAACTCATATGGATTCAGATTAATTTCCAGTGTTGTGCAGAGGGCCCTTCTATGAATACTGAGGAACATTTCTGAAAACAATTTCATGCTGCTGTTTGGCTAAGTTTAGACTTCCACGTGAACATTCTGTTTTGAGGAACAGGCAAATGGAATTCATATCCAATATGTATCAGCTGCATAACTGATGCAAACAAAGTGGAGAGACCCCATTGATTATTATGGGGTCCCCCTGGGTTCTGTTAAGTGTTAGTGTGACACAATGTGCTTTTTCTTCCGTTCTAAAAATGGACACAAAATAAAACCCAAATTCCATAATGCTGGAATTAATTGGCTCCCTCTGCTTCCGTTTACATCAGCTATAAAACAGATCACTTTTGGACATTCACTCCTTTTGTCTGTTCTTGAAAATAGGATGTGTGAACATAGCCTTACATACACTTGAGTTCCAAACATTAGGACAATATAAGCCCTGTTCCACCTGGCAATGTCCCCAAAACTGGCAGAAATTGCCTCTTTACTGCATCACTAACATGTTTGTCTCAAGCAAAACGTCTCAGTATTTAGTGCAAAAATCACTTTTTATACTTTGATGATTGCCCCACATACCTTGTGTTTTAGTCATAGTGGTGGGCAGCTCTAGCTTTACAGTCACGGTCTATCAAATGCGTTTTGAAATTCTCCACGTCCATCGTATTAGCATTCCTTCCCGTCACTACTCCCTACGTTACCGCAATCTGCCAGCAGATCCCTCGCTTGCGCAATGACTCACTTTCCGGCCATGCGCACTGAATCTGGGTGTACGTCCCAGCTTCAAATCCTATGTGCGCATGCTCTGGAGCCGCTGAGTGTCAGCGTGGTAAGCGGGAAGACAGGCGCGCATAGTGTGTGGACTCAATAACTGTCATGTGGCCAATGACGCTCAGTAGCTCAGTGCGCATGCGCACATAGGATATGAAACTGGGACGTACAAAATAGCAGTAGTTGCTTACTTTCACATTGTACTAATTTAGGAAAATTTCCCCCCAAATATAAATGTATCCTTATGCAGAAGAAATAAAGAGAAAAAAAAACACTTCAACAATTAAATTTGCAATCACAATGGATTAGGAAGCAAAAAATATTATTTCTCTGTACCCGGCAATGTCTTTTCTTCACTCCATTCACTCCAGAAGAAATTCTCATTTTCTTGGAGTTCATTCAGTAGGCCGAAAGCGCTTTGATGTAACTTGACTCGGACTTTAGCCGTGTACGTAACATCGGGCAGTGCATTGATAATTTCCTTATTGTTACCTGAATCAATCTAAAAAGAATATCACCATTTATTATAATATTAAATATTAATTCTCATTTGCACATAGAAACACGAGAAGCAATGACATGAAACTGAAAGGGAGAAGATACAGATTAGACATTAGAAAATAACTTTTTGACAGGGAGGGTGATCAATGAGTGGAACAGGCTGCCACGAGAGGTGGTGAGTTCTCCTTCAATGAAAGTCTTCAAACAGAGGCTGGGTAGACATCTGTCTGAGATGGTTTAGTGAATCCTGCTTTGAGCAGAGGGTTGGACACGATGACCCTGGAGGTCCCTTCCAACTCTCACATTCTATGATCCCATGAGTCTGGAAAGTAATGAAACGGCCCCACAGAGCCCTGGTCTCATCCAGTCTGTCTAGGATTACATGAAGAGACAGAAGGATTTGCACATGTGACATACACAGAAGATCTGTGGATAGTTCTCCAAGACGTTTGGGATAACGTGCCTGCCGAGTTCCATCAAAAACTGCATGCATGTGTACATAGGATGCTATTTTGAAGGCAAAGGGTGATCACCGAAATATTCATTTGATTTAGATTTGTCTTGTTCATTCACTTTGCATTTTTCTAATTGATAAAAATAAACTATTAACACTTCTATTTTTGAAGGCATTCTTAGTTTACAGCATTTTTTCCACACCTGCCTAAAACTTTTGCACAGTACTACAGGTATCAGAGAGCTTTTAAAAAAAAGCTTTGCACTTAACATGATGACTTCTACTAGTTATTTTATTTACTAAGAAAGCAACATAGTTTTTTTTCCCTAGAGTACTTGAATGGTTTTACTGAAGCATAAAAGACCCTGCTTATTTTCCCATGTAAATGAGCATTTGCAAATAATAATAAGTAAATTTGAAGTGGTTTTCCCACAAAATGCTTTTACAGCATGTAAATGTTTTAGTATTTCCCCAAATGGTTAAAGGTGACCTATCAGCTTCTTCTAAAAGATCTATTAAAGGAAATACTTACACTCCCTGTTTATTAAGGAATTCTGTATTTTACGGTTTTGCTGTTATTTCCTCTAGGAAATGCATGACTAAATTGAAAACAGAGATTATTACCATTCCACTCGTGTCTGTCCTCGCATAGTAAGACCCTGTCAGTAAAGAATGGACATTAAAGAGACACATCCCAAACTGGGAATGTATTTATACATTTCGAGGAAGCAAAACTGAGCTACAGCACAAAATACGGTTCTAATAAAATCTACTTGAGAATAATTACGGTATATAAAAAAAGAATAGAAGTATTTAATAGAAGAGACATCAAGAGGGCTGTCAAGTCCCTTTCTAATGGAGTGTGGTCACTTCTACCAAGGGATCCGACGATTTGACGCATTCACGGGATCAGTCATTAAAAAAAACGCTATATAAAATCTGTAAGTAATAAAGAAAAGAATAACTTCATACCTGATAAGAATCCCCATTTGATAAATTAAGTTGAACTTCATATTTATCTATATCAAATATATTCCAGCTAACAAACAAACTATTATTCGGAGTCCTCTTCATATCATGTATTACAGGAGCATTCAATTTTGCTGAAGTTTAAAAAAAATAAACTTAAATTATTACCAACAGCCTCATTCATCCTTCAAAGTTATTTATTTGCAATTTAACTTTTATAATAATCCACAAACCAGCCATGTTCCCCGCTGTCATGTACCGATACCAGGTAGTTAAGCATTATCGCTTTTTTAGATGCCTAAACTACCCTGTTATAGGTGAATACAATGGAAATTTTCAGGGACGTCTGAATGCACCCACGGTCTTGTGAGGCCAAGTAGAGAACGTATGAGAATTCCAATTTCACATTGCATTGTTGACAGTGATCTGTATTTTTCTTTTAAAGAAAGGAAAATAAAATACTGTTGGGTACTTTTGCGGAGTCTGGTGGTTTGCCAGTTACTAAGGCAATGGGTAAACTGGTGACAGTAACATGAGAAGGTTCACATGAGCTAAATTAGCTCTACCTATACTCACAATGATACATTTATATTATTAAGCTGGTTTGATGCTATGTGCATCTACTTTATAGGAGCATTAAAACTCACCTATCGTATTGATATCTTGGAAGCAAATGTAGGGTTTAACGTCGTGAGTTCTGTCTGTTACCACTGCCACCAGATAATTACATGCTTTGTAATCCTTCTCTAATCTGAATAGGCATCCAACTGGAATTCCACTCTGATAAGTGTAAGTTTCACACGGCTCTCCTTTATCCAATAAGTCAAGAAATCTGAAATCCACAGCATAAGATACAACAAACCCTATAAAATTTCACATAATAATAATCACTTGGAATTTCTAAATTTCCCAGTAGCCCCTAAAAATATTCAAAAGGAAACTGATCTCATTAAAAAAAAACGTTATTCAGCTGAAGATATGGGGTTAATCTGCAGGTTTATAGCATTATAAACCTGCCCGATTCCTGCACTTAGACCCTGCCGCTGGGAGGAAATGACTTTTTGTTCCTCCCGGTAGCATCCGGGTTTCAGTCACAAGGGTGGCACTGACGCACTCTGTTTATAGAGCGCGGAAGCTGTAACCACGCCCCCAGCACTGACTGATAGCCAGACCAGATGCTGAGCTGCTGTCAGTCAGTGGGGGACGCGGTTACAGCCGCCACGCTCTATACACAGAGAGGTAACTGAACCCACATCGGTGCCACCCCATGAATGAAACCCGAGCATTATCGGGAGGAATAAAGTTAATTTACTCCCGGCAGCAGGGGTCTAAGTGCTGGGCAGGTTCAGAACACTATTAACCTGAAGATTAACCCTACATCTGGAGGTTTATAGCGTTTTTTTCACATGAACGATTCCCTTTAATCGTGACCTTGCTAGAATACAATCTGAATCGGCCTCATATCTTGAAATGAAAACCTAAAGAGTTGTGCATGTTGAAAATAAACCCCCAAACTGTGACCAACTACCAAGATGACTTGCACTACCTCTTTAGCTATGGTAGATCTCCCTTTGTAGACACACCAGGGGTCAAGTGGTGTTCGATATACAGTTGTGATCAAAACTTTTGAGATTGACACAATTTTTATTTTTCAAAAAGTTTGATGCTTCGGTGTTTTTAGATGTCTTAGTCAGATGTTACTAAAGTACAATTATCATTACCTTCATTTGAAAACTTATATTGGCAAATACATCAAGATTACAACTGCAGACCCTTATTTGTAATGACTTCTGGAGCTAATTAAAATTTCTGTAGGTTTGGTTGGCCAACTGTTTTTTTAGGAAGCACCACGAGTTTTTAATGCAAGATTAAGATCTGGGTAATTTCCTTGGGAAGGACCCAAAATCTCAATATTTTGATCACTGAGCCACTTAGTTAAAACTTTTGCCATGTGACATGGTGGATAAAGCATTGTTCATCGCCACATTGATCCTGAAACGTTGGAAGAAGTTTCTCTTTGAGGATGCTTACATACTATTCTTTATTATGCAGATGTAGTCTCTTCATTTAATTCCAGAGAGACTTGATGATGTTGTAAAGTCCTCCCCATAGCCTGGAAGAGGTCACTCACAAAGGGACAAAAGCAGATTTCTCAACAATACCGCTTCTGATAGGAGACATACAGGTAAGACTTATTCATCAGTCTATAACCTGTATGTCAATAATAATAGGTTAAGTAAGGCAAATGTGGTGACAGATTCCCTAGAATCGCTCCCTATACATATAAAACTCATGAGTCATGCATTGGCTGGCATGCTCAATATTCATGGCACTGCTTACTTCCTGACAAATTGTAAGGAGAATCCTCACGCCTTCTTTAAAATGTTAATATACATATTACTCTGAAACCTGTGGCTTTGTCTGTACATGTCCCTCCAATATTCTGCCCAATATGTTAACGTTTGCTCCTTATATAAGTGTTGCTCATGCTCTTGTCTTTTCACAGTGCACAAGCGCAAATGGTTGTTGGCGTTTCCAAGACAGATTAAGGTTCAGTTCCTTCACAAGTGCAAGGCGGCTGAAATACCCTCTAGAAGCTGCTGATTGGTTGCGTTCTATGGTGTCAGGAGAACATCGTATCACTACTGGTCCGTTCCGTAGATATGTCCCATTCGGCTTTCTGAATCCTGCATACATATACAGTTTCCAGTTTTTTTTCTACATCTAGATTAGGGGTCTCAAAATCAGTAAATGGGCCACACGTCGAAAAAATTCAAAGTAGATGAGCCATATTCCTTGCAGGACAAGATAACATTTTCAGTTATACCATTTATCTTCTCTGTGTGACCTTTTGTGTCTTGGTATAATAAATAAGTTACCGTACATTTTTTTGCATGTTGATTTTTATGGTGTTGATAGTATTAACTATAGAACAGTTTTATAGCTTAGGTGGTTCCAGAAGAAGTGATACCAAAAGTGTATCTTGGTTGTTTACTTTCGGTTTTGATATTGACCCCTTAATGACCAAGCCAAATTTTACAATTCTGATGAGTGTTACTTTATAAGGTTATAACTCTGGAACGCTTCAACGTATCCCACTGATTCTGAGACGGGTTAAAAGTTGACCAGCGATTTCTCATTTTTCCAACAAAATTTTGAAAACAATTTTTTAGAGACCACATCACATTTGAAGTCACTTTGAGGGGGCTTTATGACAGAAAATTTCCAAAAGTGACACCATTCTAAAAACATCACCCCTCAAGGTGCTCAAAAACACATTCAAGAAGATTATTCAGGTGCTTCACAAGAATTTTTGGAATATGGAAAAAAAAAAAAAAACACTAATTTTTTTCACAAAAAACCTCACTTTAGACCAAATTTTTATTTTCACAAGGGTAAGGCTCCTTTCACACTAGCGTCGGAATCTCCCCGTCGCAATGCGTCGGGGAGAGATTCCGACGCTAGCGTTTGCTGCATTGCACAATGGAGGCAGCGGATGCATTTTTCCGGCGCATCCGCTGCCCCATTGTAAGGTGCGGGGAGGTGGGGGCGGAGTTCCGACCGCGCATGCGCGGTCGGAAAAAGCGGTCCGTCGGGAGAAAAAAACGTTACATGTAGGGTTTTTTTCTCCCGACGGTCCGCCAAAGCACGACGCATCCGTCGCAAGACGGATGCGAAGTGTGCCAATCCATCGCAAATGCGTCCTCAATAGAAGTCTATGGGGAAAAAACGCATGATGCGTTTTTTCTGCAAAACGACGCATTGTGACGGATTTAAAAAAACGCTAGTGTGAAAATAGCCTTACAGGGAAAAAAAATAAAAAATCAACCACAAAATTTGTACAATTTCTCATGAGCATGCCGATACCCTATACGTGGGGGAAAACCATTGTTTGGGCGCACTGCAGGGCTCAGAAGAGAAGAAGCCCCGTTTGACTTTTTGAATACAAAAATTGCTGGAATAATTAACGGTCCCAATGTTCCGTTTGGATAGCCCCTGATGTGCCTAAACAGTGGAAATCCCCCACAAGTGACCCCATTTTGGAAACCACATCCCTCAAGGATTTTATCCAGGGATATAGTGAGCATTCTGAACCTACAGTTACAACAATTTGATAATATTAGGTAGTCATATTGAATGTCGTCATTGGTGTTGAGAACCAGTGCTCGCTACTCCAGTTTGCATCGGGTGCTCGAGTACGCACCAGATATTGCAGACGACTGAGTCCCTGCCCCGCATGTTTCACGGCTATTGGACACCCCCAAAAAACGAGGCGGATCCGCAATACTTCGAGCATACCCGATGCAAACTCGAGTAGCGAGAACTTGCCCTCAACACTAGCTGTCATATCGTAATTTTTTCGTTGTTTTTCAAAATTTATTTTGAAGTGTTTTTTTTTCCCTTAATTTTTACCTCAGTCCCTATATGGAACTTTAAAGGGGTTATCCATGACTTTTATTATTTTTGTATATGGAACTAAGAACTAACAGGCAGGTAGTTGTTAGCTACCAACCTGTTCTGCAAGGGGAGGATCTCCGAAGGTGATTCCTCTCCTTCATTTCATCTCGTCAATAATGCAGCTTTTCCTTTTCTGGGATTTCATGTCGACAGGAGTCACTGCTGATGGTATGCTGATTAAAAGACTGCTCCCGGCATCCATGCAGCGGGGAGCGCGCTGTCAATCAAACAACATCAGCAGAGATGCCCCGTCAACATGGAAGAGAAGACACTGATCTGTTGTCATGACATCGGCGGTAGCAGGTGAATCACCAGCAGGAGCGGTATGTGACAGAAATCGTCACCAGGCAGGTAGTTAACAAATAACTGCCTGTTCGTTCTTAGACTCAAACGCAAAATAATACATTCCTGGATAAACCTTTTAACTTTTATATGCCTCATCTCTGATCTAATGTCCTGCAATAGTTTTGTCCTGCAGGATATTAGATCTGTCAATTTTACACTGATATGTTGCTGACTCGAAGGCTATTACTTGGCCTATGATTGCGAAGGCAACTACCAGCACCGTAATCAGGTAGACCCCTCTCTCAAATAACCTTCCAAATACCAATGTCACTGCCAGCAAAATATAATGGGATAAACGACCAGTGTGAATTCTGATCATGGGTTTTACTACAAGGTGTCAGCTATGTTATACAGAGGACTCCCACTGATGAGGATACTGGGCTCACGTTGCAACATACATGTACGCCAGATGTCGAGAAGGGATTTAAAAAAAAAAAATCCTCTTCTACATATTCACCTACTACCTGCAGTGCGGGCAAGAATGAGACACCTCGTTTTGACACACTGCATTCTGACAAACTGTGCTCCGGTATAATGCCAATAAGCGGCACTGGCGTGGTCCACATTCGGCGTGCTTCTTGATGTCCCGAGAATGCTCTGAAAAGCTTCAGGGGCCGCATGTGGCCCTCGTACAGTGTGTTTCAGACCCCTGATCTAGATAAAATTTTGGCTTTATAATCATCGGCTTAATTTTCCCAAAAGAGGTTGTACAGCATTAGAAAAATAGTACCACAGCTGGGAGTAGGAAGAGTGTGATATTGCAGGCTAGTACCACTGACGTCAATGGAAAAAAAACATACTGGAAGAAGTTTCAGGAAGAAAAAGCCGGATTACTTACCGGCAATGCTCTTTTAATGAGTCCACGACAGCACCCACTTTGAGAGAGGGACCTGCCCCCTGCCCCTAGGAACAGGAAACCTACAGAGATAAAAAGGGCGGTCCCCCTCTCCTCAGTTGTTTTTCAGAGTATGAGAGGAACCGCCGTTGTTAAATTAATAAATGCGCGTAACTTTTTACACGTTCTGCTTATTTATGTTCACCCATGAAGAGTATATTACTGTGTGAATAATTATACATAACTAACTAGGATGGGAAGTGAGAGGGTGCTGTCGTGGTCTCATTAAAAGAGCATTACCGGTAAGTAATCCGGCTTTTTACCCTTTGCCACGACAGCACCCACTTTGAGAGACTTACAGAGAACCTTCACCTGGGTGGGATCACCGTGCTGAGGACAGCTCTCCCAAAAGCTAAGACAGATGAAGAGGATAGGTCAAGCCTATAATGTTTATAAAAAGTTGAGGGTGACGACCAAGTTGCGGCCTTACATATGAGCTCAATGGAGATGCTTGCTTCCTCCGCCCAAGAGGACGATACAGCGCGAGCCGAATGAGCTTTCACACCTTCTGGAGGAGCCTTGCCTTTTGATGAGTAGGCTAGACAGATGGCATCTCTAATCCATCGGGACAAGGTAGCCTTTCTGACCCCGTAACCTTTTCTGTGACCCTAAAAAGATATAAACAGAGCCCTACTCTGTCTCCAGGACTGGGTTCTCTCTATATAGGTCAAGACTGCTCTTTTGACATCCAACATGTGTAGCTTCTCTTCCTCTAGATTTGATAGATTGTCATGAAAGGAAGGAAGGAAAATCTCTTGAGATCTATGATAGTTTGTTGCTACCTTCGGGAGATATGTCAATAGGAAGGGAGGGTCTACAGAAAGTGCCTGGATGTCTCCGACTCTTCTAGCAAAAGCTAAGGCTTTCAAGAAAGTTACCTTGTAGGAGATAATCTTTAGAGGAATAGACTGTAATGGCTCAAAGGGGGTTCAGTTAAAGCATCAAGGACTAGATTCAAGTCCCAGTGTGGTAGACGTGGAATATGAAATGGGGTACTCCTTTCACATGCTTTAATGAATCTCGCTATCCATCTGTCACCAGCTATATTAGCACCATAAAGGGCTCCTAAAGCACAAACCTGAACCCTTAATGTATTTACTGAGAGTCCCAGTTCATGACCCCTTTGTAAGAAATCTAGGATGGTCTCAATTGGAACTGTATTAGAGAGGGGTTTTGCATAAAAGCTCAAAAACTTCCTCCATACTCTACTGTATATTATAGTTGTAGATTTTTTCCTACTTAATAGTAGTGTATTAATTACATCTTGGGAAAAGCCTCTTGAAGTTAGTATTTGCCTTTCAAGTTCCACGCCGTCAAGTGGAGTCCCTTCACCTGTGGGTGATGGAATGGACCTTGAGACAGTAGGTCTGGGATTGTTGGCAGTATCCAGGGATCGCAAACTGACATCGCTCGGAGGCATGAGAACCAAGGTCTTCTTGGTCAGAAGGGTGCTATTAGAATAACCCTTGCTGCTTCTTCCCTTATCTTTTTGATCACCAATGCAATCAACATCATTGGTGAGAAGGCATAAGCTAGGTGGAATTTCCAGGGATACTGGAGCGAGTCTATTATGTCTGGAGGATCCGCTGCGTTTAGGGAGGCGAATGTTTGCACCTGTCTGTTTTCCCTGGTCGCGAATAAATCTATTTGTGGAAGTCCCCATATGTCGACTATCTTCCTGAATACCTGAGCATTGAGAGTCCATTCCCCTTGGCGAAGCTTGTGGCGACTGAGGAAGTCGGCTTTTGAGTTTTCTACTCCTCTGATATGAAGGGCCGTGAGGGATAAGAGGTGGACTTCCGCTAGATCGAATATATTTGTTGTTGAAGACATTTGACTTCCCTATCGCGTTCCGCCTTGGCGATTTAAATATGCGACGACTGTCGTATTGTCTGATAGGATTCTGACATGAGATCCTCGGAGCTGGGGAAGGAAACAATTCAAAGCATGATTAACTGCATTCAGTTCCTTCCAATTGGAGGACTGCTATGATTCCACAGTGTTCCAGCGGCCTTGAGCTACATCCTGACCTAAATGAGCCCCCCACCCTTCTGGGCTTGCATCAGTGGTAATTATTTTAGAGGGTTTTATCGTCCATGGGACCCCTCTGGACAAATGGTTTTTATCTACCACCAAGAAAGAATTAAGCACCTCTTTAGAAAGGGTAATCTTTGTACTTAAATGTCACTGACAATGGAATTGCGCAAATAGGATCTCATGTTGTAAGGTTCTAGTGTGGTATCGGGCGCATTGTACTGCAGGGATGCAGGAGGTGAGTGAGCCTAAAGGTACCGTCACACTCAGCGATGCTGCAGCGATATAGACAACGAGCCGATCGCTGCAGCGTCGCTGTTTAGGACGCTGTAGAGACGTCAAACACATCAACACCAGAACGATGCAGGAGCGATCCAGTGACGTAACGGCGACTCACTTATCGTTCTCGCTGGTTGTTAGCTCCATGTAAAACATTGCTGGCATCGTTGCTTTTGCTGTCAAACATGACGATACACGCCGACCTGACGACGAAATAAAGTTCTGGACTTCTAGCTCCGACCAGCGATGGCACAGCGGGATCCAGATCGCTGCTACGTGTCAAACACAACGAGATCGCTATCCAGGACGCTGCAACGTCACAGATCGTTGTCGTTCTCGTTGTAAAGCTGCTGAGTGTGAAGGTACCTTAAGAGAGACATGGCGTCTCTTTGTAACATCTGAGGATTAGATCTCGCCATATTAACTTTCGAGATAATGGTCAACTTCTTGGATTCTGGTAAGAGACATCTCTGACTTACAGAGTCAAAGTGTAACCTCAGGAAGGACTGGAGGGTTTCTGGATGAAGTCTGGGTTTCTCGAAGTTCACAATCCATCCTAAAGCCTGTAAAGATGAAATGGTATTAGCCAAGCGCTCTTTACATTGTGAGGCAGAGTTTCCAATTATTAAAAAATCATCCAGGTAGGGCACAATTAATGTATCCTGTTGCCGTAGATAGGCCATCACCTCGAGCATAACATTTGTGAAAACACGAGGAGCCATTGAAAGGCCAAATGACATCGCTGTAAACTGGTAGTGACGGATCCGCCCTCTCAGGTTGACTGCCACTCTGAGGTATTGTTGATGCTGTGCATGGACAGGAAGATGGTAGTACGCATCCTTCAAGTCTAATCCCGTCGTAACACATCTAGGAAATAAAAGTTTAATGGTAGACCTGATTGATTCCATCTTAAAGGTGCTATCATACAAAAAAGAATAACATTTTTTAAGGTTTATTATAGTATGGAAAAAACTATCAGGTTTTGGAGTCAGAAATAAAGGGGAGTAAAATCCCCTTCCTTCCTGATTCTTTGGGACTTCTATGAGAACATTTTTAGCCAAAAGACTGAATATTTGTGACTGGAGCGCCTCTTGCTGCTCCAGAGCTCTCAGAGATGTTACAATGAAAGTATCTTGTGGGAGTTGAAAAAATTCTAATTTTAATCCTGTTTTTATTAGGTGGAGGATCCACTTGACTTGATGTTATATGTTCCCACTTATGGTGAAAAAATTTTAGTCTTCCATCTACTGGGATTTCCTTACTGACGGTATCGACTACGTTTAGTTGAATCGGAGCCACTAAACAAGACACCTTTCTGCTTTGTTTCCTTCGTATCCCAGCAATCTTTTTGTGGCTCAAACAGCCTCCTTCTGTTAAATGGCCGTCTTCTAAACGCTCTCCTATAAGAAGGAAGAAATTGTTTAGGAAAACACTTCCTTCTCTCCTGCTTTGTTGAGTAGGTCATCAAAAACTTTCCCAAACAGAAACTCACCCTGGCACGGGATTGTACAAAGTCTAGATTTGGACTGTGCATCCCCTTTCCATCCTTTTAGCCAGAGGGCTCGATGAGCCGCATTCACTAGGCCAGCTGATCTGGCCGCTAAACGGAGAGAATCTGCTGATGCATCAGCCAAGAATGCTGCAGCACTTCTGATAAATGGAACTGCCTGTAGGATCTTTTCTCTTGTTACTTTGCCTTTGACCTGCTGCTCCAGTTGATCTATCCATACTAAAAGAGATCTTGCTGTGCATGTGCCTGATATGGCAGGTTTAAAGGCTCCTGTATTCGTCACCCAAGACCTTTTAAGTAGAGCTTCAGTTTTACGGTCTAGTGGGTCTAACAATACTCCAGTATCTTCTTCAGGAAGAGACGATTGTTTAGAAGTGGATGCTACCGCCGCATCCACTTTTGGGACCTTAGACCATACTTCCAACTCCTCATCACTGAAAGAGTAACGTCTTTTGGAAGAGGATGGGAGAAATCCTTTACCCTGTTTGTCCCACTCTTTTGACCAGATCCTTAATAGCGAAAACAACTGGGAAGGCTCGTCGTTTTTTCTGGGCTAGGCCAGCAAACTTAATATCTTGTGCTGACCTGGCCTCCTTCATGTCTGGGCAACCCATAGTATTCATAACAAATTTTACGAGATTATCTATGCTAGCAATTGGAAAGCATGCTCGGTCCTCATCATCAGAAGAACTAGATGACGACCCTGAGGTATTAGATGATCGGATTAAGCCCTCTTCTGATTCTGAACTGGAGAAGGGGGAAAGGCTTCTGCCTCCCTGCTTCTTTGAGCTTCTGGACCCCAGAGATTGGATCTCTTGCCTAATTATGGCTCCGATATTGGTAGTTGCTACTGCAGACTCTTCTTGTAAGGTTTGATTAATGCAACTGGGACACAACCTCTTGGGATATGCATCAGGAAGGGGTTGCATACACAGGGCACATTCCACATTCTTTGTTTTACTGGTTTCCTATGAGGGAGAGTATAGAGGAGGAAGGGGTCAGCTTAATAGGTAGAAGATTATATACACTCACCCAGTGAAGCAATGACGGTACCGGTTTAGGAGGTGGGGACGCTGTGCGGCCTCTGGGTAAATCTGTTTCTCTACTCCTTGGTTTTATCTGAGTGGCGGATCTCTCATTAGAACGACCACTTCTTTTTCCAGTGGATCTGGTGCTTCTAGCGCTGGTCTCCTTGCTAGCGCTATCTTGCTCCACCGCTGGTGGGTGACCCTCATGCGACGGGGACGACATTATGAGCACATTTGCTGAGCCCCCACGCCTTTTTAAACCTGTGGCGTTCCCCGCCGACTGCACACCGGAAGTACTCCAACTACTTCCGGGTCGGCGTGGCAGAACGCACTTACCCAGCCATCTGCCTCCACCGCTCCCTAGCGGTGTGACGCCGCCGGCCCACACTCCAGCGTGCTCCCCTCTTTCGGCCGGGCTTGCTGCCCGGACCCTGCCAGAAATCATACAGACGAGGGGGGAGGCTGCATGCACCGGCTCCCCCAACGCTGCAGCTCCTGGTGTCCCCGCAGAAACCACCCAGTCAGGTGCACAGCTAGGATCCGTCATGCTGTAGGTATACCTGGGGGATTCCGATAGGAACAGGAAACCAACTGAGGAGGAGAGGGGGACCGCCCCTTTTTATCTCTGTAGGTTTCCTGTTCCTATGGGCGGGTCCCTCTCTCAAAGTGGGTGCTGTCGTGGCGAAGGGTAAAATAACCATTTTTTTCACGTCAGTCATTCGCTTTATAACATATTTTGTAATATTTTGAATTGATAAGTAGGCTTACCAATTACTACTTCACCACTGAGATAAACCAATTAATATTGTAATTGAAGGAATCACAGACCTGTCGACTGAAGCTTCCCTGAGTGGATTTTTGTATAATTCCACAGACATAAGAAATCCACTTAGCCCAACATTATAACTCCAAGGAAAAACTTGCATGCACAGTGAACGTCAAACGATACTGCGATCTTACTTACGGCGTTGGCTGCTTGTTTCCTACTGCAGGACACGTAATACCGTCAGCGAGCCTACATGAAAATGGAAATAGTTACACAACCTCTTAAAAAAGCATAGAAAGTATTCATCTCACTTTCCTTGTTCCGGTTCACACAATTATCATTTAATTCCTGTGTGAATTTGTTGCTGGTATCTCTATAGAGAGCGCTCAGGAGCAGGATTCGATGTATACAGGGCGGGTGGCCACTGTACTATACAGCCGCCTCTCACCACAATGGGACAGCCCTTTATTACTTATGTATGAGCAAAATCAGATTCTTCTGCCTTAATTTTCATCATTTCTTAAACAATTATTTATCAAAAGTTACCTACCAGTAACGCAAGCTGTAGTTAACATTGGGTGGGTAAATTTCTCCAGGTTGCCAAGTACAATTCATATAGTTCTTATAGTACCAAACACATTTCATATTTCTCACCACAGTTCTTGGGTCGCCTGTAAATCATTGCAGACTGCTTGTTATATACACAGTAATGCATTAAACACCAAAGCATTGTTAAAGCTGTGTTGCAATATAGAGCTAAATATGTAAAAAGTAAGACAACAAACTATACTCTTCAACACTGAAATTGCAACAGCCGAGAAGCAAAAGTCGTGGAATTATGGAAATCACATGATAGACAGATAACTTAATGATATGCAAATGATTAAGGAAAACAAAAGAAAATCGGATGAAAAATTTCAAAACACCTTGAATAATTCAGTGTGGAGTATGTGTGTCACAAAAATAAATCCCTATATTCACAGAACTTGGTGACATCAATGAGGTTATTAATGGTTGTCTGAGGAATGTTCTGACACTTAATTTACATGACAGCAAACTATCAAGATCCACTGCTGGCGGGTGCCTTTGCAATTGCTGCCCAATAGCGTCCCAGATATGCTTGATGGGAGGAAAGTCTTGAGAAACTGCAAGAGAAAGTTTATATCACGCAGTTTGCTCTATGAAGCATGAGCAACATAGGGCCTGTTATGTTCAAAAATGGCACGTGCGACACTTGGAGAAATGGCCATACCACTGGTTCCAAGTCAATGAAACACCAAGTTTTTAATATCTAGCTAAAGTACATTATGCGCCCCCACACAATAATTCCAGGATTAGGGCCGGTGTGATGTTCACTCATGAAGGCCTCTTTATGGCGTTATCCACATGGTTTTCAGACCAATCTCCGGCCACCTGCCCAAAATAAAAGGGGGGACTCATCACTGAAGAGGATCCATTCCAGTCTCCATTGCCATCTTTATCTGCACCATGACAGCCATTGAGAGAGGTGCCATGAGATCAGAGGAACGTCTGGGCCCGAAGTCCAATGTCGAGCAAATGCCTTGTGATGGTTTGTGTAGATGCTGTTTGAGGCCTTGTGATGTCCAATTTCACTTGCTAACAGAATGGATCACTACATGCAATTCTTCTAATCTGTGAATCCATCCATGCAATGGCTACAAACTGTGCACCTTTTGCTATTATTTCAGTTTGTCGTCATTTACCAACGTTGACCATGTGTTTACTTCTTGGCCTACCAATTGTGATCTGCCGGTGTGATAAACCAAGGTCTCTCGGTTAAAAGAATTCTGTGCCTCATCCCAAAAGATTTAATCCAAATTTTTAGGTTTTATGTGACTAAAAAAAATTTGCTTTCAATCAGGCCCTTTATGATCTTCCCACATGCCACAAATTGGAGCTAAATGCCTTCATCATTTGCAGATCTTAGGGGAACTGGATGCTTCTCCAATTGCATAACCTTACAGATTGTCCTTCTTAGTATTGCACTTTCAATGTTGAAAAGTGTATGTTGATGCACGATATATGCCGAAAGGATGCTATTTTGGGAAACTTGGATCCATAGAAGTCTAAGAATATATTGCTGTATAAGTAGTAAACAGGTGAACGCCAACATAAACTACAAATGTGATCTGGAAAGATACTTAAATTGGAATGCAAAGAAAACATAAGACCATAAACTAAAAAGGTAAAAGAAGATTTCAGATCTTTAAAAAAAAAACAAAAAAAAACAACCAAAAGAGGATAACAGGGGGGCGTGGCTATGTAGCCAAAGAAGGAAGACGCACCTTGTATGAGCTCCACATATCCTGAGCCCATCCTGCCGTTTGGACCTCGTATTAACGGGCTGTATTAGTTGGAGCTGGAACCGCGTATCCTCAGGAGCCTGGTGAGCCCTCCGGTCGGCTGCTGCGGGGATCCGAGAAGCTGGGAGCTGTGGTGACCGGGACGGTCAGAAGACTCCACGTGCAGCAGCGGCCATTTTGGGTGAGCGCGCTTCGGGAGACAGGAGGTGGCGCCGACTTCTATAAGTGCCGGGCTCCCTCTCGCTTGAATCGGCGGCCGCCGGACCTTGGCGGTGAACGCTGCGGGACACTTGCGGGCAGGAGCCAGAAGCCCCGAGGCGGTAGGCGACACCTGCAGGGGGCAGCGGCCATCACTACAGCGCGCGCCCTAACAGTAGGGGAAGCGGCGCTTTCTTTATACTTGCGGTGCTGCTTGCAAGGTGAGCACATAACCTGACAGAACAATAAAGGGGCGGTGTGGTGTGTGCCCTGGAAAATTGGGCCCTACGCCCCCCCTCTCAGATAGACATTTCATCTGCCAGCACCATAATATTAGAGGGATTAATCCCCCATCTCTGCTGTCCCCCCCCCTCTGTGAAGATTGTGAGGCGCAGGTGAACATTGAGCTGCTGCCTTATAATTCTTGGTTCCTTGGCTGCCTGTTCAGTGGCTCTGTTAGAATACAGTCCGGTAATTAAATCTGCTGGGTCCGTGATTAAGGAACGAACTACAACTGCTATTGTGACCTTGTGGAGCCCTTTTAGCTGCCTGCCATGCACCATTCTAAAGGAGCAGGGGCTGCCGATAAGCTAAAGAAATACGCCAGGGACGATCCCTCTGATAATATGCGCACTCTCAGAAATAATCCTGCACAGACCCAACGCAAAGGCCGTCCCTCTGATAGTAATGAGGAGGGAGAACAAGATGATCTGACTCTTAAGCAGGCATCCGAGCAATTAATGCAGGCTATATCCCTCACTAGATCATCTCTTACGGAAAAAATAGAGGACGTTCATACTGAGGTGGGTCGTTTACGACATGATATGCAGGCTATGAGGGGGCGTATTTCGGAGGTGGAAACAAGAGTGTCCCACATAGAAGACACTATTACTCCTATGGAGGCTAAACTGACAAAAGCTGCTGGCTCCGTAAACGCTTGGAAACAAAAGGCAGATGATTTGGAAAATAGATTGCGCCGCAATAATATTCGTATTATCGGTCTGCCGGAGCGTTCGGAGGGTCAGCAACCTGAACAATTTCTGGAAGACTGGCTTAAGACCTCCCTGGGGGACGGATTCTCCTCAACATTCTCAGTGGAGAGGGCCCATAGGGTCCCAACGAGACCTTCTCCCCCTGGAACTCCGCCTCGACCTTTTCTGGCACGCCTTCTCAACTGCAGAGATAGAGATACTACTCTTCGCCTAGCGCGACAGAAGGGCCCTATCAAATTTAACAATGCTACCATTTCGATTTTTCCGGATTTCTCCATGGAGCTTCAAAAGCAGCGGGCGCGATTCATGGATATCAAGAAACAACTCAGAGATAAGAATGTTATCTATTCCATGCTCTATCCAGCCCGACTCCGCATTGTTCATGAGGGCTCCTCTTTATTCTTTACGGATCCAGCGGAGGTAGCTGAATGGTTACGATCTCTTATGGGGTCTAATGTGAAAGACTCCTAATTTGGGTTCCTGGTCTAACGGCAAAATAAACAGAGCTCTATGAATGGGTAAAAAAAAAAAAGATGTCAACAATACCGGACGCTGGGTTCAGTGAGGGTATCCCCTTTTTTCTATTTGACCACAGGAGTATGGGACTTTACTCCTCTATTGTTCAAGTTTTGTTTGGGTTGGTTTTATACACCAGTTTTGATTGTTTGATGTATATGGTTGCCGCCAATATGAGTTCTCTGCTCTGTGGGATGTCTCTGGACCTCACCCGGATAATAATATTGTACATTATTTCTCCCTCTGCATATAAATATGGGGTCTGAGACTGTATGTATGACTTGGAATATACGAGGTATTAAAACTCCTCGGAAGAAAATTAAGGTATTTTCGCAGATTAAAAGGTATCGCCCCCATGTTGTGGCACTAGTAGAGACACATTTGACCAGGGATACAGTTCGATGTCTACAGAAGCCGTGGGTACAGTGGTCCCTCCATGCATTCCATACCAGCTACTCAAGAGGGGTCTCTCTGCTAGTGCACAGGGAGGTTAGATGGGAGGCCAGGGAGGCACGACGAGATCCGGAGGGTCGCTTTGTCTTTGTGCATGCATTCATTAATTCGTGTGAATACGTCATATTGTGTATTTATAACCCTCCTCCTGCTAACATATCAATTCTTCGTATGGCAATGGGCTTCTCCTTAAAATATCCAGATGCGAATGTTATTTGTATGGGTGACTTTAACCTCATTATGGATAACTCCATGGACAGATTGAGATTAGATGACACAACATCCGGAGAGTCCTTACCTCAGACCCCTACCCAATTGGCACTATTTATGGAAGGCAGCGGCTGGCTAGATCTATGGAGAGTGAGTCACCCGGAGGATAAGGGGTATACTTGCCATTCATCTACTAGGAGAACTCTATCTCGTATAGATTATATATTTGGATCTAGTGGTCTGGCATTATGGGTGGATAGTATTGAACATGGCAACAGGGGGATTTCGGACCACAGTCCAGTTATTTTAAAACTTAAATATGGGCTATCCAATAATAACAGATCCTGGAAATTGAACCCCTTTTGGATGAAATTAATAGATTCTAGTGATAGGACGATCGATCAGTTAAATTGTTTTGTTCTAACCCATCCGGAACCCCAGAATCTTGGTTTGTTTTGGGATACCCTAAAGGCATATTTAAGGGGGTGCCTGTCCTCTACAATCTCTTATATTAAAAGGATAACGACGAGGGAGGATGATGAGATGGAGCAGCGGTTAAAGGACTCGGAGGCCACATATATAGCTAGTCAGACCAGTGGTAATAGGGTTGAGTGGCTTACTTCCCAAAGGTTGTATACCCAGCATGCAGACGTTAAGTCGAAGCGTAAATTATTTTTTACCCGTCAGTCATACTTTGAGCTGGGGAATCAGGCCAGTACACTCCTAGCTTTCTTAGTACGCCAACATAACACCTCCAACACAATATTACAGATTCGTGCACCTGATGGCTCATTGGTGTCCTCCACTGATGAGATATTACAATGTTTTCATGATTATTATAAGTCATTGTATAAATCTAGCAGTGGTCTTGACGTCTATGAATGCTTAGATTACTTATCAGATATAACACTCCCATCGTTGAGCACATCCCAACAGGCCTTTATGGATGCTGAGTTTACTCTGGAGGAGGTAGAACAAGCTATAACGAATATGACTGCTGGGAAGGCCCCGGGACCCGATGGATTTCCCATTGAGTTATACAAGAAATACCGAGAGAAATTGGCACCACTTCTATTGAAGGTACTCAGGGGAATATGGGAGGGGGAGCCTATGCCTGAAACCTTCTATGATGCCAATATTGTTGTGCTCAGGAAAGAGGGGAAGGATCCTCTAGACTGTGGATCGTATCGACCCATATCTCTATTGAACGTAGATTATAAAATATTTACTAAAATTCTGGCTACTAGGCTGAACACCATCATATTGGACCTTATACACCCAGACCAGACTGGTTTTATGCCGGGGAAGAGTACCTCCATCAATATTAGGCGGGTTCAGTCAGTCATTCAGTATAGCTCTCTAGAACCGGATAATAAGTGGGCACTAGCATCGTTGGACGCGGCTAAGGCCTTTGACTCCCTTGAATGGCCCTTCCTCTTTGCATGTTTACAGAAATATGGTTTTGGGAACAAATTTCTGAGAGGGATAGGTACATTATATACGAAACCCAAGGCACGTCTGGTTGTGAATAACTCTATTTCTGAGCTTTTTTCTTTACATAGGGGAACTCGTCAGGGATGTCCTCTCTCCCCGGCTCTATTTGCCCTGGCGATAGAAGCTTTAGCAATACGGATGAGGTCCTCCATTGATATCAAGGGAATACGTATTGCGGATCGAACAGACATCATTGGTCTCTATGCTGATGATATGGTGATGTTCATGGATCAAACAGAGGACACATTGCCGAAAGTAATAACGATTATAGATAAATTCAGTAGATTCTCCGGTCTCTATATAAACTGGGATAAGTCTGCCCTGATGCCTCTTTCTCATACCCCAATGGCACGCCTTGAAACTCTCTCGCTGTTGCCCACCGTCTCAAATTTTAAATATTTAGGAATTCATATGTCTCAAAGTAGTCAGTTTGATTTACAATTTAATATTTACCCACTGTTAGATCTGGTTAAATCCAAGTTTGCTGCTTGGGATAAACTTCCACTCTCTGTGGCTGGTCGCATCAATCTGATTAAAATGATACTGCTACCCAAATTGAGCTACTGCCTTCAACACAGCGCTGTGCCTATACCCAAATCCTTTTTTGCGACCCTAAACTCCCTAATCACATCTTTCATATGGGGGAAGGCTAGGCCCAAACTTAAGTTATCTACTCTGCAGAGACCGAGGCAGGGGGGCGGGGCGGCTTTGCCAGACTTTTATTCATATTATCTTGCCGGGCAGGTTAGGATGATAAATAACTGGATGCCCAATAACTCTAATCCTCTTCCTAACTCAGAGAGCCATCTACTCTATTCTGCCCGTATTGATTGTCCACTGGGGTTTTTGGAGCTGGGGGGGGTTGGTGTCCCTCGCTTGCTGCCTCTGCTCCGGTTGGCACGATTAATATGGGGGCAAATTAAAAAAATCACTAAATTTGTAGATATAGTGGCGGAGATGCCGCTGTGGAGTAACAGTTATTTCCCGGGATTGTTAGACCACCCGTCCGCGGATTTCTGGAGATCGCATGGTGTTCTTTCGGTGGGCAATATACATATACAAGGGGTTTTTATGTCCTTTGACCAATTACAAAATACTTATAACATCCCGAGATCCCAATTTTTCCGTTATCTACAGTTAAGGTCAGCCTTTCAATCTCACATGCGGAATGGGGGTGCGGGTCGAGCTATCTCTTCCTTACCTTTAATAGGAATTCTTAATTCGCAGGGTCCTCAAGGTCTTATATCCTCTTTATATACATATCTGTTATCCGTAGGAGAGGGATCTACTATAGACTTTATTAAAAAGAAATGGGAGGGGCTTCTTCCTGATACACTAGGGGAAGAATGGGAAGATATTTTGGAATCTCCAACTAAAGTCTCCCCATCAATTAATAATAGGATGATTCAATTGTACATCATATACCAATCCTATCTGACCCCGATTCGTCTTTTTAAAATGGGCCGTCTTCACTCGTCAGATTGTCTGAGATGTCATTCTAGCGATGCAGATTTCATTCATATGATCTGGAGGTGCCCTGTTGTTTTTCATTATTGGGGAGAGGTGACGACATTACTGTCATCCTTGTTGTTGATTCCTGTCCCACTTGAGCCTCTGATCTGTTTATTTGGGGTGTGGGATGCTGAATCCTGGGATCATTATACTGGGATTTTTCTGCGAGAGACACACTTTTTGGCGCGGAAGGTGTTGGCGTTACGATGGATGGGTGGCTCTTGCCCGACTCTTAGAGCCTGGGTGGATTTGGTAAATTCAATTATCCCATATGAACGAACGTTATATCAGAATAGAGGATGTCCAAATAAATTTGAGAAAATATGGGGTAGATGGAATTCCTCCCATCACACTTTATAGTCTACACTAACTTAATATCTATGTAAAAAGTAGGGTTCTTGGTTTTGGGGGCATCATTTACAGAGTAAAATTTATGCGGAATTCTTTTTTAAGGCGGCGTACTGTTAGTAGTTAATGTAGTTAAGGTTATATAATAGGAGATTTATAGGATGTTAATGATTGACATACACCATTTGTTATTTCTTTGTAATACTCCTGAAGTGACGATGCATTGTGATTATTTGTAAATGATGGACATGAATGCAAATGTGTGTATTATTTGATTTATTCTGCAATTAATAAACGAATTTAAAAAAAAAAAAGAGGATAACAGAAAAATAAAATTAACAAGCAATTTCGTATTTTTATTCAAAACTTCATAATAAGTACATGGCTGCTGTGGCCGGTCATCGACATTCATCTATCTGTGTATAACAATGATGCAGTGGCGGCAGTCTTGGCAAGTTGAATGCATGGGTCCAGTGCCGTCACTTGAATCTTGTTGGTCCCAATGCAAAAGCTCCAAAGGCGCACCTAATTATTGGGAGTCTTTAAAAGTAATGGTCTGTTTATATCAGCCAAAGGGGCCTTTTAGTCCCTAAATCCCCCTATGTATAGGGCAACCCCTGTACTTATTCTAGTTCGCCCCTTAATGAATCCTCATATATGATGCCTCTGTGGAGCGGAGTCTGCATCATATCTGACAGATGTTGTCAGAGTTACACAGCCAGCATCTGACCTCTAACTGCAGTGAGGGGAGCTGAGCTCAACCCACTGCTGTTATCTTATTACATGCCGCAGTCAATATCTGACAGTGCTATTGATAGCACACAGTCCAGGTTTTGCACCATTCCTCAAGCCTTTTGTCCACCCTTTCTCCTCACCAAAGTTCTTTGGGTACCGATGGAGTGCAATGACAGGTGTGACCCCGTTGAAGACCACAATGCTTATAAAGGAGATTGTGATTTTTACTATATACTGCAATACTGTGGTATTGCAGTATACAGTACACGCAATCAACTGATCAGAGGTTCAAGTCCTTTAATGGGACAAAAAAAAAAAAAGTTTCAAAAAATATATATATAAAAATATGAATTCCCTTTGCACCACTAAATAAGGATTTTTTAAAATGAAAATAAGCATATTTGGCATCGCATCAACAAAAATCCAAATATAAAATGACTTAACCTGACATTTGAATGGCACCATTGATTTTACCATATCGTGTATTGGAAAACGGGTAAAAAAAATTCCAAATACAGTGAAATTGCAAAAAAAAAAAAAAAAAAAAAAGAGTGCAATTCCACAATTTTCACTTTTTTTTTTTTTTTTTACACTAAATGGTAAAACTGGCCTACCAATATGATTCTCCAGGTAATTACGAGTTCACAGACAACAAACATATCTAGGTTCTTTTTTATTTAAGTTGTGATAAAAAATTTTTTAAAGTTTGTAAAAAAAAGAAAATGTTGCCATTTTCCGATACCATAGTGTCTCAATATTTGGAGCCGGGTGAGGGCTTATTTTTTGCGCACTGATCAGATGTTTTTATCAGTACCATTCTGGTGTGTATACGATCTTATGATCGCCTGCCGTTATTGCATTTTTTTTTTGCAATGTTGCGGCGACAATTTTTTTCTCTTGCTATGACGTTTACCAATTGGATTAATTCTTTGTATATATTGATAGACCGGGCGATTCTGAATGCAGCAATAACAAATATGTGTATATTTTTTTTTATTGTTTTATTTTGAATGGGGTGAATGGGTGGTGATTTGAACTTTTATATATATTTTTTAAAATATTTTTAAACACTTTTTTTTTTACTTGCATTAATAGTCTCCATGGGAGACTAGAAGCTGCGCTTGTACTACAAAGAGCAGGGCTGCGCTCATAGCTATCCGGTTATGACAACCCCAGGGGTCTCCTGCTGACCCCGGGTTGTCATGCCAAGTGCCAACCCATGTGACACGGGTGCTGATGGGAGGAGGTAATGACGCGCTTCCTGCGCGTGAATGTTAAATGTTGCTGTCAGTTTGACGCCGTCATCGCCAGAGCCAGCACCAAACAAGGGGAGGCATCCAATGTCGGATGTATCCGTCATTGGATGTTAAGTGGTTAAACCAATCAGTAAATTAATTATACCACGGTAAAAAGAAAATTAAAAAAATTGGAAAGCCAAAAATACAACTTTTCTGTTGCTGTAACTTCCCCCCAAAAATGCAATCAAGCAATCAAAATGTTGTATCCAACATAAAATGGTATGAATAAAAATGTAAAAATGTCAGCTCGCCACTCAAAAAACACAGTTCCCTTAACATACGAATGCATTACAGGTCTTGGAAAAGATGAGAAAAACAAAATTGTATTTTTTATTACTACATAAAGAAAAAAAAAAAAAAAACACCGCCTATATATTTGGTATCACTATTATTGCATTGACCCAGAGAATCATGTTGTCAGTTTTTTTTTTTAAATCTGAATGAATGCTGTAGGAGCAAAATAAATAAAAATTGCGTTTTTGTTTATGATATGATTTTTCATATCTTCTAGCCAGCGAACACTGCTGGAGAGAACATATGAATGGCGGCTTCAGCACCACGTGGGGGGGACAGCGCTTACTGTACCGCTGTCTCCTGCACGGCACACGGCCTGCACACGGACAGCGTCCGTGTGCGGTACGTGTTTTACACGGACCCATTGACTTTAATGGGTCCGTGTAATCCGTGCGCTCCCACGAACACTGACATGTCTCCGTGTTTTGCACACTGACACGCGGTCCGTGAAAACACGCTGACATGTGCAGAGACACATTGATTTCAATGTGGAAACTGTCACCTCACGTACCGGAGCCACTGACGTGTGAAACTGGCCTTATACGGCTGTATGGATGGAAAAATAAAAAAGTTATGGTTCTTGGAAGAAAAGGAGGAAAAAATTAAAGCACAAAAAAATAGAATATCATCCGGTTGGGGAGAGGATAAGCTGTGTGTTCAGCCAGGAGTTTGGACATTAACAGACTTCTGTGCCTGCTCTAGCCAAGCAAAGGGCTATCCTCACAGACATGTAAAACAAAAAAAAAAAAAAAGGAAGGTGAGCTGCTACATCAATATAAGGCCTCTTTCACACTTACGTCGTTTGGCCAACGTCGCAATGTGTCGTTTTGGAGAAAAGACCCATCCTGCAAAGTTGCCTGCAGGATGTGTTTTTTCTCCATAGACTTGCATTAGCGACGCATTGCGACGTATGGTTACACATCGCATCCGTCGCGCAACGGATGCGTCGTGATTTTGAGGCCCGTCGTGACGAAAAAATGTTCAATGTAAAATTTTTTCGTCCGTTGGAACTGCCATTTCCGACCGCACATGCGCGGCCGGAACTCCGCCCCCTCCTCCCCGGAACTCATAATGGGCAGCGGATGCGTCTGAAAACTGCATCCGCTGCCCACATTGTGCACTATTTGCACAACGTCCATCAGGCCGACGGTTTGTGACGGCCCCGTACCGACGGAAATGTGAAAGAGGCCTAGGTGTGCTGTACTCCAATAAATCAACCAGAAATGTGCGGCTTCCATATGTAAATACTTTCTTACCTGCAGCCAATGGAGATGTGAACCGCTTCACTTCACTTGTCCTATTGTCACATACAGTGGAAATCCTTAATGTGAGGTTTTTGTTTAAATCAATTCTATTATTAAAAAACTTTGTATAGTAAGGATTTTTATCTTTCCCTCCAAGAGGCTGAAAAATATTACAAGAGAAAGGGGGAAAAAAACATTTTTTAATCTATATAATCTACAAGAAATATTTACTATAGTTAAAGGGCCACTGTCACCCCCCTGCAGCCGTTATAAACTAAAAGAGCCACCTTGTGCAGCAGTAATGCTGCATTCTAACAAGGTGGCTCTTTTAGTTTTGTGTTCAGGTATTATTAAAATAAAGCGTTTTGAAACTCTGCAGAAATACCTGTCTTTGTCCACGGAGGCGGGTCTGAAGCCTCCTCTGTGAAGTGCCCAACAGCCGTCACTCACATCTTCTGGGGCGATGGTCGCCGCCCCCTGCGCGCTGTTTTCTTTTCAAATCCGGCGCCGGCGCTGTGTAAATACTTGTGGGGCAGGCGCAGTAAGCTCTGGCTGTCTGACGTCACAGCCAGGCTTGCAGACTGCGCCTGTGCTGGCAGTGCGGCCACCCACCTCGGGAATCCCTGCCCCGCACTGTGTTATGCATTATGCACAGTGCGGGGCTAGGATTCCTGGGCATGCGCACTGCATGTCTCAGACTCTCACCCACGTCCCCCGCCTTCCAGCCTCTGGCTATTCAGCTGAGCTCATCCTGCCGCCTCCTCCTTCTGCTAATAGCAATCGCCGGGAAAGAAACAACCTAGGAAACTTGCCTGCTAGCTGGCTGGAAGGCGGGGGACGTTGGTGAGAGTCTGACACACGCAGTGCGCATGCCCAGGAATCCTAGCCCCGCACTGTGCATAATGCATAACACAGTGCGGGGCAGGGATTCCTGACGTGGGTGGCCGCACGCCTGGCTGTGACGTCAGACAGCCAGAGCTTACTGCGCCTGCCCACAAGTATTTACACAGCGCCGGCGCCGGATTTGAAAAGAAAACAGCGCGCAGGGGGCGGCGACCATCGCCCCAGAAGATGTGAGTGACGGCTGTTGGGCACTTCACAGAGGAGGCTTCAGACCCGCCTCCGTGGACAAAGACAGGTATTTCTGCAGAGTTTCAAAACGCTTTATTTTAATAATACCTGAACACAAAACTAAAAGAGCCACCTTGTTAGAATGCAGCATTACTGCTGCACAAGGTGGCTCTTTTAGTTTATAACGGCTGCAGGGGGGTGACAGTGGACCTTTAAAACTAGAGCAGAGCAGAAAGATAGAAAGATTTGCCTGATTATGTTCTTGACCCATGTCAGTAGTCCGCGGCAGGCGGACCAGAGGTTTGCGAGCCTTATTCTACTTGCAACATCCATGGCGTGTCTTCGAATTACTGGGCCAATGCGATGTCATGCGTGCATTGCTCTCCCACGTAATGACAAGTTGGCGGCCTACTAATCAGAAGAGGTGCCACAGATGTTGCAGGTAGGAGGAGGTTCATGGTGGCCATTGACTTTGGATCTTGCCATTGGACCAGAATCCTGAGAATCTTTCTGGTAAGCCCAATAAAAAACCTTAATTTTATATAAAACTCTTCATGTGTCCATGCAACAATTAAGCTAAAGGAAAAGAAACAAACAGAAATAAAAAGGACACTGAAGTAGAGAATCAGTCCAGGGTATAGTTTAACACTTTTATTGGATCAACAAAATAACATTACAAGGCTGTGTGTTTCATCGTCATACCGATGCCTTCTTCAAGTCAATCATCTCTTTCAAAGACTAGTTCAGCAATACTTTTACGTGATCAGTCTGCTTCTACATTACTGAGAAATCATTGTTTAAATTGATATGCAAATTAGGCTAAAGGACTATGGTATATCTGAAGCCTCTGTCACTCCAGCTCTATTCCCTGCCCAATGCTGCCTCCTCCTGTTTGACTGACAGCTCCTTTTCCTGCCAGAGGGAGGCTGTGCTGGGCAAGTAATGGGGCTTCAGATGTACAAATAGATTTCCAGACTCATTTGCAGAGCAATTCAAATGCTGATTTCTCAATAATGGAGGAATGGACTGGCCATGTAGTTATTGCTGGACTTGTCTTTGAAAGCGATGGCTGGCCTGAAGAAGGAGTTGGTAAGATGCTGAATCGCATAGCAATCTTATTTTATTGATCCATTACAAATGCTAAACTATACCGTAGGCTGATTTTCTACTTCAGTGGCGTTATTATTCCAATTTTCTTTTACTACTTCTTTAACTATATCCCTATGAGACATTTGTTCTCTGCTTAAAGGGACTCTGTCACCTGAATTGGGAGGGAACAATTTTCAGCCCTAGGGGCGGGGTTTTCGGGTGTTTGATTCACCCTTTCCTTACCCGCTGGCTGCATGCTGGCTGCAATATTGGATTGAAGTTCATTCTCTGTCCTCCGTAGTACATGCCTGCACAACGCAATCCTTGTCTCATCATAGAGACAGACTGTTTGTGCTTCGGGGCGGCCTGCGGGCAGGTCTTTCCTTGGTTTCTCTGGCTTAGAGCAGGAAGAGAAGACTCTGCCTACACTCCCGCCCTGGAGCACGGGCATACCATTAACTTAAAACTTCTAAGACAGATTATACAAGAACCACAAGACGGATTTCTTCACCCCAGATATCATTTTAATCAATTTAACACTGCCAACCACATAATGCCTGTAGTTTACTTAGCGTTTACTTAGCAAAATCTTGCTGAGATTGCTAAGGCTTAACCAGAGATTTTGCTCTATGGATCAGCCTGTTTTGTTTCCCTTTCCTTCTCTAGATACGTCTTGAATATAGTTTTGGGACCTACATTGTAAAGGGGGTATTGGAAAACAAGAGAGGGTTCAAAAGGTGGTTAACTAGATTTGCTAACTGGTATGGAAGGCATCTGATAATAAAAAGTTCAAAAAATTGGGCATGTACTGGTTGAAAAAAAACAAAACCAAAAACATCTCATCAGAAGTCTCATTTACATGGGGTCAATTCAAAGAACTGGCACATGATTCATTGCTTCCACATAGTGTAGGACACATTCATTAAGTGTGGAGAAAAACATAACTCTGATATCTTTATATGAAAGGGATCTTTACAGTTAGAGTAGTAAGACTATACAATGCCTGACTGCAAAAGTTAATACATCTAATCCAGAATTCTTGGGCCAGTTGAGTCGGTGCATACGTTACACATACTTCACAGTGCAATTGTTACAAATTTTCTCTTTCTCAAGCAGAAAGAAAAACAAACAAGTGCTTAGATATGCTTTTTGTGAGCCAACTTGACCCAACACTGTACAGCTTCCTGTGTATCTATAACAGAACCTGGAAAGGAAATACCACTTTACTCAACTTATCCTTTTTTTTGTCTACACAATCAAAGGAAATCTTATTGTATTTTGCAAAATGAGCTGTTACCAGAGACATCCACTTTCCAGCAAAGCCACTGAACCCAAATATAAAATCAAAAGCTACACATGACTAGGTTGAAAATCAGAATGTTGCTGCTTTTGAGTCAATCCGAGAGAGCATTATTGAAATATCGCCTTTTTTTTCTGCTTTGCATTCTAATTCTGTTTTTATCATTTTTTTTGTTTTTGCATAGCACTTTCGGTAACACTGGTTTTACGGGTGAAATACTTTTGAGAAATATTATTAACTGAAGTGCTCATGAGATCATTTAATTGAAAACTAATAAATAAAGACAAATAAATGGCAAACCAAGAAAGACAAGAGAAGATTAAAATTTACCATATATGAAGGTATCAAAATCTCGGCTTTGTACCGTAATGGGCAGTTTGCGGTGTTATTAATTGGTGTCCATTTCCAAAATAAACAAAAGTTTCCATTCATTCCAAAGGTTATATTGATTGAAGGGTGATGTTGCCCTGTCAGAAAGTAATAAAAGTCAACAAATCAGCACATTTGATGCAGCTGCAAAAAAAATAAATAATTTAAACTTCCTAAACAAGCACATGAAACAAAGTGAATCTAAGGCTCACACTGTGTTCACGTCTTCAAATCCGGGCTTCCGTCTGAATCCTCAAGAAACGGAATTCGTACACAATAATTATGCAACGATTGAGTAAAATACGGGAAACGGAAGCCACAGTATAAAACTTTAGTCTCCGTTTGCCTAAACTTGGGCACAAGAACGTCAGACGGCAATAACAAGTTTATATAACTTTTTAAATAATTTTACGGCTTCTGAAAGTCTGAACTTTGTAAATAAATAAATAAGTGTGTGTCACCATTTTCTAAAAACTTTAATTTTTGTATTTTCCCACTGATGGTCATGTTTTTGTTTGTAGCGTTTTGGAGTACGTGCAACCTTTTGATTGCTATTTATTTCATTTTGTGGAGCTGATGTGAATGAAAAAAATAAAAATAAAGCGATAAAACACAAATCTGGCATCCTGATATTAATTTTCTTTACTGTACTTTTCTAATAACTGACTTACACCCCTTCACGGCCTTACAATTTTCTATTTTTTCCCTTTAGTTTTTTCCTTCTTCCAAGAGCCAAAGCTTTTCTATTTATCCGTCCACATAGCTGCATGAAATCTTGGATTTTGAATGACATAATTTTTTTTTAAGCTTTTTATTTACCAGATTCACTACATGGTAAACACTGACCAGGGAGTATGATTCTCCAGGTCACTACGAGTATGCAAATACCAAACATGTATAGTTTTTATTTTATTTAACCCCTTTACCCCCCATCCCACCCCCCCCTTGTTTGCACGTTAATAACCAGGGGAATCTTTGCAATTCTGACCACTGTCACTTTATGAGGATATAACTCTGAAATGCTTCAACGGATCCCGGTGATTCCAAGAATGTTTCTTTTGTGATATATTGTACTTCATGATAGTGGTAAAATTTCTTCGGTATGACTTGAGTTTATTTGTGAAAAAAATGGAAATTTGGCAAAAATTTGGAAAAGTTCCCAATTTTCAAACTTTGAATTTTCATGCCCTTAAAGAGATATGTCACACAAAATCGTTAATAAATAACACTTCCCACGTGTCTACTTTATATCAGCACAATTTTGTAACCAAATTTTTTTTTTTGTTAGGAAGTGTGAGGGGGATCATATGCGAAGATCGATATGTATCCTCCAGAATGCGCATAGAAGTGTATTAAACCTGCTGCAGTGCATTGCAGTCACAGGTATAGCTGTGACTGCAGTGCTAAATAAGTAAAGGTACCTTCACACTAAACGACGCTGCAGCGATCCAGACAACGATCCGGATCGCTGCAGCGTCGCTGTTTGGTCGCTGGAGAGCTGTCACACAGACCTTCCGCTGTCTGTCCCCAGCGCTCTGCTTCCTGCACTCACTGAGCACAGCGGCCGGAAAGTAGAGCGGTGACGTCACTGCTGTGCTTTCCGGCTGCTGTGCTCACAGTGAGTGCAGGAAGCACAGCGCCGAGGACAGACAGCGGAAGGTAAGTATGAAGCGTTTGTTTTTTTTACTTTTAGGATGGTAACCAGGGTAAACATCGGGTTACTAAGCGCGGCCCTGCGCTTAGTAAACCCGATGTTTACCCTGGTTACCAGCGAAGACATCGCTGAATCGGCGTCACACACGCCGATTCAGCGATGTCAGCGGGAGAGCCAGCGACCAAAGAAAGTGCTGGCCCTCTAGCCCCGACCAACGACATCACAGCAGGATTCTGATTGCTGCTGCCTGTCAAACTGAACGATATCGCTAGCGAGGACGCTGCAACGTCACGGATCGCTAGCGATATCGTTTAGTGTGAAGGTACCTTTAGTGTGGAACTGGTCAAGTTATTTGACCAAGGCAATGTTTAGGAAATCCCGTTAAGGGCTTTTATTTTTGGAGCAAAATACAGGTTGGTTCAGTTCTTCCAGACCGAGTCTTTCAAGTGGCCCATGGCCACAGACTCTATTTAAACCCTGCAGCAAAGGGTTGGGTGTCAGTCTTGGTTTGCAAACTGCAGAGCAGGTGGCTCTGCAAGATTTGGCTTGTGAGAAGCAACACAGAGCCAAGTGAAGCCAAAACACCAGGCACCGTTCAGCATGACATGGTGGTGCAGTTGCCCACAGCATTCAGTCTTTTTTAAGTGGTGTTCACTAAAGGGGTTAACTAATAGAACAGTTTTATAGGTCGGGTCGTTGCAGAAACGGCGATGCCAAATATATGTACTTTTATTGTTTATATATCATATATATATATTTTTCATTCAAATACTTATTTGTAGATACAATATATATATAGTTTTTATTTTTATTTTTTTACTTTGTCCCACTATGGGACACTCATTTTTTTAAAGGCTGATCACTTTCAACAGCATCAAACTTGCTCATCATGCACTGGGCATGATCAGCAAGTTTGCTACGCCTGGTGACAAGGATGTAGTCATGACGACATCCGGTCACCAAGGCAACGAATAGGATCAAGCATCACACTGCCGGGTCTCCGATCCAAAGGCAGAGAGGCTGTCAGCCCCCTGCCGGCACTCGGAATGCTGCGATCGTATTCAATTGCAGCATTTTGGGGGTTAAAGTGCCAGGAGCAGTGTGTGACTTAGGGTCAGCTGTTAGAATCAGCTGACACCTGGCGGTGATCGCGCAGGTGTAATACGTCCGAAAGGGGTTAAGTGGTGAAAAAATATTATCTTGGGTCGCCCTTTTTCGAGACCGAGAATTTTTTTGGATATAGAGCTGTTTAAGGGCTTATTTTTGTACCATGATCTGTTGTTTTTACGGATATCATTTTGGTGTAGGTACAATGTTTTGATTGCCTCTTACTGCATTTTATTGCAACGTTTCAGTGTCCAAAAACCTCAATTCTGGCATTTTGATTTCTATTCTCGTTATGCCTTTGCCAATCGGATTACAGTAATTTATTTTATATTTTGATAGATCGGGCTTTTACAAATGCAGTAATACCAAATCTGTGATGGTTTGTTCCATGGCGAAAAGGGGGGTAATTTGAACTTTTATTTTTTTTTTACTTTTTTTCACTTTTTACTGTATTTGTTACTCCCTTTAGAGGAGTTGAAGCTGTATATAGCTAAAATCACGGTCTGCTATGAATTTTAGGCATGGGCTGGTTTTCACCATAGTACCGTGATGACAGACAGAGGGGTCTTCAGCAGATCCCAGGCTGTTACGGTAACACATTGGCATCCCGTGATCACATTGCGGGAGCGCCGATTAGGTGATAGAACGACGTGCCTCCCTGCCAGCACGCTGTAATGCCGCTGTCACAGATTGGCAGCAGCATTTAACAGGCCACCTCCACTCTACCCGTGGCACTTAGAGGCAGATAATAGCTGAATATTTCAGCCAGCATCTGCAAGGAAATATATGGGCTCGGCGTGCGAGGGGAAAGGGAATCTGTCACCAGGTTTTTGCCATCTAATCTGAGAGCGGCACACTTTTTAATGTAAAGTTTTAATTGCTCACAAATTTTAAGAACTTTGATTGCCGTCATTAAATACAAAAATATTATACCGTATATATATATATATATATATATATATATATATATATATATATATATATATATATATGTATTCTAAATTGTGAACTCACACAGTTTAAGGGTTTGGCTAAAAAATCCTATGTAAATTTATACAACAGCAGTCATTATCTATTAACCTGGAAATCACATCGAAACACGAGAAGCAATGGAATGAAACTGAAAGGGAGAAGTTATAGATCAGATATGAGAAAAAAAGTTTTTGACAGTGAGGGTGATCAATGAGTGGAACAGGCTGCCATGAGAGGTGGTGAGTTTTGTTTCAATGGATATGCATGTAGAAAAGCCACGGAGACACCATCACATGTTTCTCAATGCAAGCAATAAATAGCCAGGTCTTTCACCGGGAAGGAATAACCACGGGAAGGGCAGCATCCAAAAAGGAAAACCACCTATGCCAAAACATGGTATCCATCCACAGACAGTTGTTTCGGGGTATTTGCCCCTCATCAGTGTGGAGTAGGAAACTGGCTATTAGGAGCAGTGCCTAGTAAAAAGACTATAAATATAAGGATGAATGACCTCGGGGAGATCAAAACATCCAACACCGCGGAGACATCATCACGTGTTTCTCAACGCAGTGATCCAGAACACTGCCCCCATCCCTTATGGGAAATATGTAAATGCATGTAGAAAAGCCACGGAGACACCATCACGTGTTTCTCAATGCAAGCAATAAATAGCCAGGTATTTGTTTCCATGGAAGTCTAATCATGAAACGATGTTCCATCATAACAGAATCCCAATTGACCAGTGATTGGACAGACGATCCAGAAACTACAGGTCAGGATGTGAACCACAAAACAACTGTGCACTAACTTCACTGTGATGAACCCCTCATTGCAGTGCAGATCATAAATTTGCTTTTAGACCATTCTAGAATGTACAGTAATGATATAAGTTTAAATGCACGTGTCGCATATTTAGAAAGCATAATTTGATTTTGTGATTCCCAAAGCATGTCGATTCATTGAGTACAATTCAACATTTTCAATGCAAACTATAAGGTCTGGGTAAAATCCACAACAAACTCTAAAAAGATTTGTATGCAGATAAGGTGCAGAAAAATCAGCAGTAAATTCACTGTGCACACATACCCTTAGGTAAAGCACACAAAACTATTTTTATTTGGATTTTAGGACAGATTATCTTTAAAATCCCCAGCAAGAGAATTCAAAGTATATTTGAAGCTGTTTTTTATGTGGATTTTAAAACCAATAAGGAATTTTACCATTCTTTTTTTTCCCCGAGCTTTCAAACCAGAAATTCGCTAAAACCCACAAGTTTTGATTGAACAGTTCCTGCTCCAAAAACTCCGCAAACAACAAAATTTTTTTTTAGTGTGAACACTTGCTTAGAAACATCCACAGGGGACATATGCCGCCGATTTTCCATGCGCTGAACAAATCTCATCCACATACTGCAGAATTGTTTACCTTGGGGATTGACTGGTGGTGTGGGGAGGTTGTTGAGCACGCATGTGAAAGAAAGCACCATTGTCATCCATTTTACATTTTTTTATCCACTTTTGCGCAGTGTGTTGACTTTTACCTTCTATATGTCATTCATTTTTCACACATGCAAAAAATAAATAAAAAATTGTAAATGTTTTCCAAGTTGATTAAAGACAGCACACAGATGTCATTTTTGAGCAGTTTTCTCCTTTGCTCATCCATTCACTTGAAATGGTGAAATTCTGTCCCTAAAACATAAAAAGTAGTAGAGGTTGTGTATTTTTTTTTTATAAGGATCATTTCATAGTACTAGTATGAATGGGGGTACATTAAAACTACAACTGCAGTTAATTTTTCACTACGTGACTGATGTTTCCATTTTTACTATCAAAGTGTATTTTTTTTTTAATTATTTTTAATGGAAACTTTGCTGAAAATTGAAATGCAATAACAGATTCATATCAAAGTTGTTTATATCATATTTTTACATATTGTGGCCAGCTGCCATCAAAAGAAATAAAAATGTAGGAGATCTTAGAAGAGTTTCTACATTAAAAAGTAATAAATATTGTTTAGTATTATAACATAAAATTTCAGAGAAATATCTAATTGAAAACCACAAAATCAACTGCTGTACACTCCTACAGTCGGGGAAAAAAAAGCTCTGAAAATGCTCTGGGCCACCCTTCTCTCCATTGTAGGAAAGAAGGCCTGCAGAACCATCGCTACGTTCACTGTCTATTGTGAAGACTATGCTGGCTATAAAGAAGATGAGCCATTACCATAGTCACACCATCAATGGACTAACCTGGGCTATGTCTTCTCCTCTGTGGGTCTTACTGCAAGTGGTCTTCTGATCAAGGACGGAACGGCTGAAGTTAGCATAGCATATCGAGATATCCAGGACTTTAACAAAAAAAAGTGCCTAAGCATTAACAAGCAGATAGTTGCTACCTACCTGCCTGTTGTGCCAGGCACTGTTCGCCGCCACACACATCACGTAAAAAAAATCGTCAGTTTGTCTTCCCAATGACAGGGCGGGACTACTGGTGTCATGCTGATTGAAAGCTGGCTCTCCACTGCCTAATTGGGGGAAGCCGGCTGTCAATCAGCATGATGCCAATAGTTCGACCCTATCAACAGGTAGAGCATCCTCTTTGTTGACAGGGAGCAGCTAAATCACTGGCAGGAGTGGTCAATGACCAGCGCCGGGCACAAAAGATAGGTAAGTTGCTTCTGTTAAATTGAAATTATTAACTTTTGAGCAAGTACGGTAAATAAGATCTATGGGGAATAGAAATCATCAGACGCACAAGCAGAAAGATTTGTCTACCAGCAGGGAGGTCATATTACAACACCACTTCCTTTAAAAGTACACTTTAAAGCAAAGTGCTTAGATAAAAACGTCATATGTTCTTGGCAAGAAGGTAGGAAATAATCTAGAGATTTTGTGACTTTAACCCTGGGTCAAATAAGAAGGCAGAAGTCCATAGCGGCCAATAGTAAGTTAGTTGTTGAGTAAAACAATGTATGAAAATAACTTTGTTCTATACTCAAAAAAAAAAAAATAGAAAAAAAATCCCAACATTCACCACGATTTACCTTCTTCAGAAAACTTTTCTTTATAATACTACACTTACTATGTTTACTGCGGTAGGGCAAAAGGGAAAAAATTATGTCATTAACTCTCTCCCTGGCGGTCAACTTGCTGCAACAGCAAAATTCTCCTACAATTCTGTCTGCAAAGGAGAACACCCAAAGCTTAACTTATTTTAGAGCACTGAGTGAGCTGGATAGTCGTAAGTGCGGTGACGTCGCTGAGAAGAGAAGAAGAACCGTGCTGGATCCTGGAAAAGGTGATGGTGGTGGGTATATTAACACATTCACATTACACTACACGCACATACACACAGGCTTAGTGAAAAAAAAACATCTTCATGGGAGTGTTCTTTAAAGTGACTCTGGCAGCACAGAATGACTGTTCACACCAAGTACATTTAAATTTACCGTCCCACTTGCTTGTTTTCCGTCTATCTCCGCCTTTTCTGTCTATTTGAAGCCATTGCTGTCAATCAAAGTAGAGGGAGGGGGGTGGAGATACAAGCAGGTGGGAAGGTACATTTAATGTTTGGCCACACCAAGATGCTGCAAGTGCACATATCTAACCTACCACAATAGTTTCATTCATTTGTACAGTCAGTCCCCCCTTCAATGATGGCAAGGAAATTAATGCGGCGCAGTTTGTTTTCCTTCGTTAGGGTGGTAAATGAATGCCGGTTCAGAAGAAGCATGTTGTTTCTGGCACGACAATTAGCATTTTACTTTACCAGTGCTTGCTAACACTTGTATGAACACGGTGCGTACAACGCCTTATGAAGCAAGCCTACATTGTGGAAAGCTGAAATAATTTACTCTTGTGTAATACATAGCATATTACTTGGCACAAACGTCTGTGGACACCTGACCATCACACCTAAGAGCTTGTTTTACAACGCACATCCAAACCCAAAGCCATAGATGTTAAAAAAGGTTTTCCAGGCTGAAAGGGATTTTACAGCTTCAGAAAACACTAGGAGCAGTTTAAAAAAAAAAAAAAAAAAGCAAACAAAAACCAAAACAAAACTGTTTGACCCAACATCCCTGTCCAGGTCCAGAGTCGAGTCTCCGCCACTGCTCCAGGTGTCTTTATCGCTGATGTCACATTGACAGTGTTAGGCTACTATCACACATCAGGTTTTCAGCGTCAGGCACAATCCGGCGAATTTTTAAAAAAACGGATCCGTTTTTTTCTCATAGAATTGTATTAGCGCCGGATTGCGATGGATGGCTTAACATTTCATCCTTTTTTTTGCCGGATCCGTCAATTACTAATTAGTGACCGGAAATCAGCTAGTCGGATCTGGCAAAAAACCCGGATCCGTTGCATCAGTTTTTCACAATTTACAACGGATCCGTTTTTTCCAAAAGTTGACGGATCCAGCATGACGCCAAAAACCTAATGTGTGAAAGTAGCCTTACAGCCAATCAGTGAGCTCATACCGTCTACTCCGCTAAAGCCGCTGAGCTCACTTATTGGCTGCAGATAAGAGCCTTCGTGAAAACTCAGCACTGGACCGAAGAAGGAGAAGTACAGCGCATTGTTTAAAAAAAAAAAAAACCTTCCCCTGAGGACAGGAGCTTTCTGAAACTAGAAAACTCCCTTAAAAAGAAGACATTAATGTTAACTTATTAGGATAGGTGATCATTATCAGCACTTAACCTATCAGATGTTTTGGGCACCGGCAAGATGTAAGCTGTGAATACAACTGAAACAGCGCAGCTCCATTCACAGTCTAGTGGCCATTCTCCGGTACTGCAGCTCAATGCATAGCATTGTAAAGAGGAGATGAGCTGCACGAACAAAAACGCAGCGTCCAGATGTTACAGCATAGTGGAGGGGATTTAATGAAATCCCGTCTCCACTATGCAGGAAAAAACGCATGTGTTTTTGCTGCGAAAACGCACATGCGGTGCGTTTTTTCAGAACTCAGATGAAAAAAAGTTGAGATCCAGCTCCTTAAAATAGGTAATATTTATTGGTATCAAAAAAAGATAAAATCCATAGGCATAGGATAACCAAGCTCCCTCCAGTAGGTGCCCCTGCACATGAGAGGCTAAACGGCAACGCGTTTCGATCAGACGATCTTTTTCAAAGCACCTACCGGAAGGAGCTTGGTTATCCTATGCCTATGGATTTTATCTTTTTTTGATATCAATAAATATTACCTATTTTAAGGAGCTGGATCTCAACTTTTTTTCTTCTAAGGACTCGTTCTTTTGCCTGCAACGGAGATCCGTGCACCTGTGATCATCATTGGTGAGCTGGCTACTTTACCTTTCCTTTGTTTTTTCAGAACGCAGCATGTTGTTACAATGAGCAAAACACGCAAGAACACCGCAGGTGACCTGCCAGTGACCTCAGGTGCAGATTTGGTCAGGATTTTACCCGCATAAAATCCTGACCAAATCCTGAAGCAATCCTGAGCGTGGACACATACCCTAAGATATATTACAAACTTGCTTATTTTCACCTCTACTATTGATATATGAAATAAAAAAAACTAATCCGACGGTTACGTTTTAAGTTCTTAGTTCTCCATCTTCTCCTCACCTGTGTCCCGATTTTTCTCATGCAAAAGAATCGGATCACACTAAGCTGACACTCAGCTCAAACTCGGAGTAGAGTTTGAACACTGTGTCATTAACATAATCGATCCACAAAGTCAGGCCACCCCACGACTCACGGGCCCCATAGTATGCCAGTGTCCCCGATGGCGAGTGGGTCCCCTGCTTGCTCAGGGCCCCGGCACTTGCCAGGGTGCGCCAGGTGATCACACCAGCCCTGGGTGAGTAAAGCACACTTTGTATTTAAGGAAAAAAATGTAATTGTGGCCATGTTGGGTGTTAGATTTTCAAATAACAAATGGAAAACAAAATCATAAGGAGGCAAATTGTAGTTACAACAGCATCGTTTCTGCATTTTTATTTTATTATATTTTACCAGGAATTGTGTGCTAAAATGCAACTTGTCAGCTTTGATACAACCTAATCACTTTGTTATGATGCAATGGCATTTTATTTTTATAAAAAGTAATATCACTTTCACCTTCCCTCCCCCTCCTCGAGACCTTTTATTTTTTTGATTAAACTAGCTGATAAAGACATGAGTTAAGATCTTCAAAGCTGTCTTTAGAAATAAACCGGTAGTGGCAAAAGATTATTTTACCTAATGTTATCAACGATTTCTACAAAAAGGAAGGAAGACACAAAATAACCCAAGTCTGGAGTGCGCAGTCCGAAAAGTTTTGTGTCTCATTCTGTAAGTAATAGCTGCTCAGTCACAGGCGTGATCTGATCTGCATGTAATCCACTATGGGCGCGGATGGAAACCTGCCAAAGAGCATTATCGCTTTGAATATAATAATCCCTTGTTGCCAGAAGTACAATGGCCACAATGAGTGATGTGTAAAACGCAGGACAAAAGTCCAAATTAAAAAACAGAAATAGAGATGATCAGCCTTGGCAAAGCATTCGAGGGGGTACAATACGCTTACCTGTAATTCAATGGCATCACCACATTTGATAAAATTTCCAGTTATCACATACCTCTAATGCAGTCTCATTAGTTTACAGTTCAATCACAATTATTAACACAAATTTCTGCATTATCCATATACTACCATAGACCATATACTAAAGGGGTGGGGAATGTCCTTTTGTCCGGCCCCTGGGCAGATTCCCAGGGACTGGCCAGCAAAATGCTGGTCAACAGGCCTTTAATAAGTCCTGACAAGGCATGCTCGCTTTCACTACGTGTGCCATCATCAGGGAATCCCTTGTGAGCAGAGACTGCACGCTCTGTGCTCCAGTCCCACCGACAACAGCAGCAGCGGCAGCCCCGCCTGCTATGTACGTGTCTCCAGCCCCCCTGCAATGTATGTGTCTTCAGTGTATCCTATGATGTATATGCTCCAGCATTTCCTGCGTAATGTAACGTATGATGTAGAACAATTGGTGGAGGATAGGGGTGATAGTCTGTACACACTGCGGTTCTTCTGATGAAGACATTGGTTCAACTTCCTTTATCTCTCACCTAAACCAATTTCTCTACCTGACAAGACCTTATTGTGCTTGGTGTCTCCCCCTCTTTCTACTATGTGATGTATATAGAGCAGTCTCGGTGTCTCCTATGTGATGTATATAGAGCAGTCTCGGTGTCTCCTATGTGATGTATATACTGCAGATCTCCCACTGCTTGAGTTCTGTAAACGTAATATGAGCAGTGGTGAATTTCCTACTGTGAGGAGACCTGCAGTGTAATACACATCTGTGTTCAGAATAACTTACTGCTGCAAGTTCTTTACAAAACCTATCCCAAAGAGTCGCCTGCGCTCCAGACTAACACAAACCTGGAAAAACAGTTATGAGTGGCCACATGCTATTCTTGGAGGTCATGTGCAGCAAGTAGACAACCTCTGCAATCCAATTAAGACCATATAATGCTAAATAAAACTAGTTGGATTCAATTTGCTCTTGGGTTCCCTTTCTTTAAAGTCCTCCAAGAAACATATGACCTAGGCCATCGCCTAATTCCCGGCATAGGGAATTTTTCCATGCCTTTTATTTTAGTAATGGCTACTTGGCTTGGGAGATCACATATAGTCCATTTTGTATGGTATTGGCTCACAGTTCTCATGTCTGGAGAAGACGGGGCATAACCACTGCAGAGGTCATATAAAGTGCCTTGCTGGAAAAAAAGCAAGGAGACCAACGGGAAACACAGGTAGTAGTATGGCTATGTGCACACGTTGCGGATTTTGCTGCGGATCCGCAGCGGATTGGCCACTGCAGATTCACAGCAGTTTTCCATGCGTTGTACACTACCATGTCAACATATGGAAAATGAAATCCGCAGTGCACATGCTGCGGAAAATACCACACGGAAACGCTGCATTGTATTTTCCGCAGCATGTCAATTCTTTGTGCGGATTCCGCAGCGGTTTACACCTGCTCCTCATCATTAGGAATCCGCAGGTGGAATCTGCACAAAAACCCGCAGGAAATCAGTACAAAATCCACAGGTAATCCGCAGTGCGTTTTACCTGCAGAATTGTCAAAAACGGTGCGGAAAAATCAGCACACGAATCCGCAACGTGTGCACATAGCCTAAAAGAGAGCAGCAAGGGTCTGGTTGGCAAATAAGGTGTTTTTTTTATTATTATTATACTCAAATCACCATGGCCCCAATTTTAAAATAAAAAAGTTGTACAACCTTTTTTAAATATGTATCAATAGAGTTTAAAACAGTTTAAAAAAAATAAAAAATAAAAAGTTTGGGGACATCAACATGAGAGGCAGTGTCCCATTTCACAAAGCTATAACTATGGCATTATCATTTGTTGCTTTATTTTTTCTGATATTAGTTGTGGTTTTTTTTGCACCAAAATCTTCAAAATGGCACAGATGATTCATGAATTTGGCACAAAGTGAAAACAGGCCTTTTCTCTGTCTTGAACTGTTTTTGTAACTTATTAGAGTAAAAAGTTATACGTTTTGCAAAATTGTGCCAAAATACTAGAAGAATACTCAAAAACACTCCACCAGTTATTGGAGCCAAACTTTGTGACTTTTTAAAAAGTCGCACTTGATGAATCAGGAAAAAACATCCAGAAACGCCAAACTCCGCCCACAAAAACGGAGGAAAAACAAACAGGTGAGGATATATAAAATAAACTTAAAAGACGCAAATTATTATTATTATAGCGCCATTTATTCCATGGCACTTTACATGTGAAAAGGCATGTACATAATCTTAAACAATACAAGTCAGGAGGGGAGAGGACCCTGTCCGCGAGGGCTCACAATCTACAAATAAAAGAATGAATTGGGTGCAAAAAAAAAAAAAAAAGTAAATGCACCCACAAAAAACCATGTGCAAAGGCAATGATGAATTGGGGCCTTTGTGTTTCACATACAGGAAAATGCGAGAACCGAAGGGGATTGTCGTATGTGCACTTCAGGGGTTGATGGACTTTGTGCCCCTAGTTCATAAGGAAAGGAAATAAGTTCCTTTATTTGCTCTTGGGCTAAGTTTCAAAATAAATGTGAAAAGAGACTCATAAATTAATCTGTCACAGATGGGAATATAATTTCAGGCCATGGGTAATTGAAATGTGGAATGTGAATAATAATAATGCAGAAGATAAAGCGAAAATGCAACAATGACTCACAATTGTAGTTCTTATCAGATAGCTCCACCAGGAAGCAAAAAAAAAAGAAAAGAAAAATACAAAGAAAGAAGAAAATGAAAGCATTGCTATATATATATATATATATACATATACACTAGATTGTGGCCCGATTCTAACGCATCGGGTATTCTAGAATATGCATGTCCCTGTAATATATGGACAATGATGATTCCAGAATTCGCGGCAGACTGTGCCCGTCGCTGATTGGTCGGGGCAACCTTTATGACATCATCGTCGCCATGGCAACCATTATGACATCATCGTCGCTGTGCCCGTTGCTGATTGGTCGAGGCCTGGCGGCCTCGACCAATCAGAGACGCGGGATTTCTACGTCGATGCTGTGCCGGTCTCTGATTGGTCGAGGCCTGGCGGCCTCGACCAATCAGAGAGCCGGGATTTCCAGGACAGACAGACAGACAGACGGAAAACCCTTAGACAATTATATATATACTAGATTGTGGCCCGATTCTAACGCATCGGGTATTCTAGAATATGCATGTCCCCGTAGTATATGGACAATGATGATTCCAGAATTCGCGGCAGAATGTGCCCGTCGCTGATTGGTCGAGGCAACCATTATGACATCATCGTCGCCATGGCAACCATTATGACATCATCGTCGCTGTGCCCGTTGCTGATTGGTCGAGGCCTGGCGGCCTCGACCAATCAGAGATGTGGGATTTCTACGTCCATTATGACATCATTGTCGCTGTGCCCGTTGCTGATTGGTCGAGGCCTGGCGGCCTCGACCAATCAGAGACGCGGGATTTCTACGTCGATGCTGTGCCGGTCTCTGATTGGTCGAGGCCTGACGGCCTCAACCAATCAGAGAGCCGGGATTTCCAGGACAGACAGACAGACAGAAAAACCCTTAGACAATTATATATATAGATATATATATATATATATATATATATATATATAGATATATATATATATATATATATATATATATATATATCTATATATATATACATACATACACCTGGGTACATTCTAATTTGTTTTCATCTTGGTTTCGGCTGTTGCATGGCCACAGTGTGAACAAGCTTCTATACATTGCTTGTATACCAAATTATGCTCCGGCTCATTTCTTTGGTTTTACTTAAGTTTCTTGTACAAACAGGGGTGTTGCCACCCCCCACCCCCCTTTTAAACTAGGCATTTCATCTATATAGCTTCCCATGGCCAGGTGTCAAACATACGGGCTCTTGTTCTGCTCTTCCCCCCACCTATATAGAGGTTGTCTGACACAAGATGAGGTTTTCATATTAGATAGGACTGTCCTGATTAGGGTACACCTTGTCACAGTGTTATTTACATGTATTACTATTTACTTACTGAAGGGTATATGCTCATTTTATTTCTATCTTACTTTGTTTGTTAAATGGCCACCGTGTGAACAAGCTTCTATGTGTTACATGTATGCCAACTTATGCTCCGGCTCATTTCTTTGGTTTTGCTTTAGGTATCATTAGACGTAACATCACCGACCCCTCTCATGTCCCAAAGTGGAAGCGATCAGAGCAGGGATACTCCTTTAGTAGTCACTGGAAAAAAAATATCCTAGTTTCATCTTGAAGGGATCCAATCTCGTTTTTGGGATAATTTCACTCATAGTAACATACCGTAGTTATTAAGGTTGAAGGAAGACTTTAAGTCCATCTAGTTCAACCCATAGCCTAACCCAACATGCCCTAACATGTTGATCCAGAGGAAGGCAAAAAAAAAACCATGTGGCAGAGAGTAAGCTCCACATTGGGGAAAAAAATTCCTTCCCGACTCCACATACGGCAATCAGACTAGTTCCGTGGATCAACGCCCTATCAAGGAATCTAGTATAACCTGTAACATTATACTTTTCAAGAAAGGCATCCAGTCCCCTATTAAATTTAAGTAATGAATCACTCATTACAACATCATACGGCAGAGAGTTCCATAGTCTCACAGCTCTTACAGTTAAGAACCCGCTTCTGTTATTATGCTTAAACCTTCTTTCCTCCAGACGTAGAGGATGCCCCCTTGTCCCTGGCTCAGGTCTATGATTAAAAAGATCATCAGAAAGGTCTTTGTACTGTCCCCTCATATATTTATACATTAAAATAAGATCACCCCTTATTCTTCGTTTTTCCAAACTAAATAGCCCCAAGTGTAATAACCTATCTTGGTATTGCAGACCCCCCAGTCCTCTAATAACCTAGGTCGCTCTTCTCTGCACCCGCTCCAGTTCAGCTATGTCTTTCTTATACACCGGAGACCAGAACTGTGCACAGTATTCTAAGTGTGGTCGAACTAGTGACTTGTATAGAGGTAAAATTATGTTCTCCTCATGAGCATCTATGCCTCTTTTAATGCATCCCATTATTTTATTTGCCTTTGCAGCAGCTGCCTGACATTGGCCACTAAATGAGAATTTGTCATCCACCCATGTCTTTTTCATTGACGGTTTTGCCCAGTGTTTTACAATTAAGCGCATAATTATACATCTTATTACCTCTACCCAAGTGCATGACCTCACATTTATCCCCATTAAAGCTCATTTGCCATTTATCAGCCCAAGCTTCTAGTTTTCATCCTCCTGTAGTATAAAATTGTCCTCCTCTGTATTGATTACCCTGCAGAGTTTAGTGTCATCTGCAAATATTGAAATTCTAATCTGTATGCCCCTTACAAGGTCATTAATAAATATGTTAAAAAGAAGTGGGCCCAATACTGACCCATGTGGTACCCCACTGCTAACCGCGACCCAGTCCGAGTGTGCTCCATTAATAACCACTCTGAATTTTGGAAATATGTTGGGATTAATAACAGACTTATACCTCTGATGCACAGTACTATATTGGAAACAGTAGCATCTGGTATCTGAAGGCTCCTGTGTTATTAAAAAACTAAATTATGTACATCCATGTAAGAGAAGTGCAATCTGCTGCATGATGGAATACAAGAAAAACTCTATATACCGACCTGACGAAAGATAAAAGAACAATGGGAACTGAAAAAATGCATTCTGCGCCTGTATGGTTTCCACTGCATATAGCTGACACTGCACACATCATGTATAAAGTAGTCCGAGCACAAAATATATGGCTCATACACAGCGCTATATACAGTACAGACCAAAAGTTTGGACACCTTCTCATTTAAAGATTTTTCTGTATTTTCATGACTATGAAAATTGTACATTCACACTGAAGGCATCAACACTATGAATTAACACATGTGGAATTATATACTTAACAAAAAAAGTGTGAAACAACTGAAATTATGTCTTATATTCTAGGTTCTTCAAAGTAGCCACCTTTTGCTTTGATGACTGCTTTGCACACTCTTGGCATTCTCTTGATAAGCTTCAACAGGCAGTCACCGGGAATGGTCTTCCAACAATCTTGAAGGAGTTCCCAGAGATGCTTAGCACTTGTTGGCCCTTTTGCCTTCACTCTGCGGTCCAGCTCACCCCAAACCATCTCGATTGGGTTCAGGTCTGGTGACTGTGGAGGCCAGGTTATCTGGCGTAGCACCCCATCACTCTCCTTCTTGGTCAAATAGCCCTTACACAGCCTGGAGGTGTGTTTGGGGTCATTGTCCTGTTGAAAAATAAATGATGGTCCAACTAAACGCAAACCGGATGGAAGAGCATGCCGCTGCAAGATGCTGCAGTAGCCATGCTGTATCAGTATGCCTTCAATTTTGAATAAATCCCCAACAGTGTAACCAGCAAAGCACCCCCACACCATCACACCTCCATGCTTCACGGTGGGAACTTGGCATGTAGAGTCCATCCGTTCACCTTTTCTGCGTCGCACAAAGGTTTGGTTGGAACCAAAGATCTCAAATTTGGACTGAACAGACCAAAGCACAGATTTCCACTGGTCTAATGTCCATTCCTTGTGTTCTTTAGCCCAAACAAGTCTCTTCTGCTTGTTGCCCATCCTTAGCAGTGGTTTCCTAGCAGCTATTTTACCATGAAGGCCTGCTGCTCAAAGTCTCCTCTTAAGGCCGGGATCACACATACGCAAAATAGTCGAGTCTCGCAGGTGAAATCCCTCCTCTGGCGCTGGCACTCCGGAGCGGAGCATGCAGCCACACAGCAACACATGGAGTTGCACGCTCCGCTCCCAAGTGCCGGCGCCAGAGGAGAGATTTCACCTGCGAGACTCGGCTGTATCTCGCCTATGTGTGATCCCAGCCTAACAGTTGTTGTAGAGATGTGTCTGCTGCTAGAACTCTGTGTGGCATTGACCTGGTCTCTAATCTGAGCTGCTGTTAACCTGCGATTTCTGAGGCTGGTGAATCGGATAAACTTATCCTCAGAAGCAGAGGTGACTCTTGGTCTTCCTTTCCTGGGGCGGTCCTCATGTGAGCCAGTTTCTTTGTAGCGCTTGATGGTTTTTGCCACTTGGGGACACTTTCAAAGAAGAGGCAAGCGCTTCACCCAACGCATGCGCAGCATCCACGCGGGTGCAGCAATACAGCACCCTTGGCAGGGACACATAGCCACAATTAGGATTCTGCGCAGACCGGAGGCTGTGCATCGTGGGGAGGAGACAAGTGATTAATCCGACGCGTGCGCAGTATCCACATAGATATAGCGGTGCAGTACCCTCATTAGAGACTACTGGCTGTCATGGCGATCATGCGCAGTAAGTTGATGGTGGAACGCAGGATGGAGTTGAGTGCTCCATCCTGAGCAGGCGCACTGAACCATTTCTCGGGCCCTATGAGAAAGGTCTTTCGATCTACTTTCCGGGCCGTAAATAGGAAGTACATGCACTGAACGCTCTGGCGGCTCCTTTTAAACTGAGGTAAAAGCATCATGTTCTATTTGGATCATAAACCATCGAGACACATTGCACGAAATCGAGCCTCCTAATGAGCCAGAGAGGCGAAACGTGTTGAGGCTACACAGACATTAGGCAGACAGCACCTTACCTGATGATGAGTACCAATTTTCTTTGAATATACCTACCCATGTGTTACATTCCTTAGGGAATGCGGTAGAGATACATTGGCTACAGGCTGATTATGTACATTGGAATTGGTTGGCATTTAAGCATTTTGCCAGTCTGGGATATGTATATGTGATGTAGGCTGCATGGATTGTATTAGTGTTATAGATTAGCCGGGATTCTATGGTTTACAACATCAACATCAATATTATATTTATATATCTCATGGTATAGGTGAATGTCAATTGTAGTTATCCAGAGAAAGTCGTTCAATTACTCCTTTTACATATTATCTGGAGCAAGGACGATAAGCACATTGCATTTCCGTAAAAAGCCTATATACATGTTCTCCATTGTTTTTATTGCACGGTGTGGGGTTTAGGACTCCCTAGGCATAGGTGTGATCTATGTTTAGTCTATAGGGGACCTTTAGTACATGATTGTGTGGGTAGAGGGACCCAATTGGATTGTCAGGGTTAACTCATGGACCCTAGGGTCAGCCGACGCTGAGCGGGGGCGCCATTACGCATCCCATAGGGCGCCAACCCCCGCAGATAGGCAGACTTCAGTATAGACACCATGCAGGGTATGTTCAGTCCCCCACACTAGTTTTTACACGGTGTGTTTGTTGTTGTTTGGTGCAGCCACAGGTTGGTGGTTTTTTAACAATATTTAATAAAAATTTGTTGTTTTTGGGTACTATGATTTCTTATAAATTATTCCAATATATTTATTGAAATTGGTAACACTTTCAAAGTTCGCCCAATTTTTCAGACTGACTCACCTTAATTTCTTAAAGTAATGATGGCCACTCATTTTTCTTTCCTTAGCTGCATTTTTCTTGCCATATCATGTCACTCTCCGCAAGGAGAAATGATACTTCTTGGATCTTGCCATAATAAAAATTCTCACAGTCTATTCAGTAGGACTATCAGCTGTGTATCCACCAGACTTCTGCACAACACAACTGATGGTCCCAACCCCATTTATAAGGCAAGAAACCCCACTTATTAAACCTGACAGGGCACACCTGTGAAGGGAAAACCATTCCCGGTGACTACCTCTTGAAGCTCATCAAGACAATGCCAAGAGTGTGCAAAGCAGTCATCAAAGCAAAAGGTGGCTACTTTGAAGAACCTAGAATATAAGACATATTTTCAGCCGTTTCACATTTTTTTGTTACGTATATAATTCCACATGTGTTAATTCATAGTTTTGATGCCTTCAGTGTGAATATCCAATTTTCATAGTCATGAAAATACAGAAAAATCTTTAAATGAGAAGGTTTGTCCAAACTTTTGGTCTGTCCTGTAGTTATGACTCCTACAGGTAGGGTTTTTTTTTTTTTAAGGCCACATACATAACGTCAGTATTTGGTCAGGATTTTCCATCAGCATTTGTAAATCAAAATCAAGAGTGGAACAATCAGAGGACAAGTATAATAGAAACACGTCACCACTCCTGTATTTATCACCCACTCCTGGTTTTGGCTACACATACTGATGGAAAATACTGACCAGATACAGAACGTGGCCTGACTGAAGGTTTGTGCAACATCCCAGCTGTGGGTTCTTCCTGTGCATGCTAAGTGGATTCTCAATTGTAGCTGAAAACCTCCATTTCATGTCATGTACGGGTCAGACACGCTCAGTGCCGGAGGTTGTACAGTAGATAAACAAGGATTCCATGAATTCCACCGACACTTATGAGCAGAGTGAAAGGTGGATTAAGTTGCACGAAAGCTGACATTACTAAAACTAAGTAAACACCATGAGAAGGGAATGGGACTTCTGCTTATATGCAGTTTTGCTAATGCAAAAACTACACTACCCACCTAAGGCATTGTGCAGACCGTGCAACCTTGGGGGGGGGGGGGGCACAGTTGACCCTCCATTACTTCTGATATCAGAGGAAAACGCAGGGCCAGTGCTTATATTACAGCCGCGGACCTGCTCCTGCTGCCACAGGCAATGTGGTAGTGCCCATGCAATGTGGTAGTGCCCATGCAATGTGTTAGTGCCCATGCAATGGGCACAGGTGCTCAGCGGACTAACAGGTCCCTGGGCATTTATTAGGAGATTTCGCCAGTGCGGTTGTCATACTGCTAAGGCTTACATATGAGATTGGATCTTATAAGAAAGTTTAAAGTGGTTGTCCGGTCTAAAATGACAAGTTTGCAGTCACTCTACATGTGACTACAGACTTATATATCCTCACATAGTGTGCATTGCACGCTGTGATTCTTGGATGTCAGTGCCGGGAACAACGGTCATGTGACCACAAGTTAGCGATAGGTATACTACTGGCCAGAACCCGACTAGGCTGTTTCCAGTCATGCTCCATATACAGGTCCTTCTCAAAAAATTAGCATATAGTGTTAAATTTCATTATTTACCATAATGTAATGATTACAATTAAACTTTCATATATTATAGATTCATTATCCACCAGTTTTAATACTGATGATTTTGGCATACAACTCCTGATAACCCAAAAAACCTGTCTCAATAAATTAGCATATTTCACCCATCCAATCAAATAAAAGTGTTTTTTAATAACAAACAAAAAAACCAACAAATAATAATGTTCAGTTATGCACTCAATACTTGGTCGGGAATCCTTTGGCAGAAATGACTGCTTCAATGCGGCGTGGCATGGAGGCAATCAGCCTGTGACACTGCTGAGATGTTATGGAGGCCCAGGATGCTTCAATAGCGGCCTTAAGCTCATCCAGAGTGTTGGGTCTTGCGTCTCTCAACTTTCTCTTCACAATATCCCACAGATTCTCTATGGGGTTCAGGTCAGGAGAGTTGGCAGGCCAATTGAGCACAGTAATACCATGGTCAGTAAACCATTTACCAGTGGTTTTGGCACTGTGAGCAGGTGCCAGGTCGTGCTGAAAAATGAAATCTTCATCTCCATAAAGCATTTCAGCCGATGGAAGCATGAAGTGCTCCAAAATCTCCTGATAGCTAGCTGCATTGACCCTGCCCTTGATGAAACACAGTGGACCAACACCAGCAGCTGACATGGCACCGCACACCATCACTGACTGTGGGTACTTGACACTGGACTTCAGGCATTTTGGCATTTCCTTCTCCCCAGTCTTCCTCCAGACTCTGGCACCTTGATTTCCGAATGACATGCAAAATTTGCTTTCATCAGAAAAAAGTACTTGGGACCACTTAGCAACAGTCCAGTGCTGCTTCTCTGTAGCCCAGGTCAGGCGCCTCTGCCGCTGTTTATGGTTCAAAAGTGGCTTTACCTGGGGAATGCGGCACCTGTAGCCCATTTCCTGCACACGCCTGTGCACGGTGGCTCTGGATGTTTCCACACCAGACTCAGTCCACTGCTTCCTCAGGTTCCCCAAGGTCTGGAATCGGTCCTTCTCCACAATCTTCCTCAGGGTCCGGTCTCCTCTTCTCGTTGTACAGCGTTTTCTGCCACATTGTTTCCTTCCAACAGACTTACCATTGAGGTGCCTTGAAACAGCACTCTGGGAACAGCCTATTTGTTGAGAAATTTCTTTCTGGGTCTTACCCTCTTGCTTGAGGGTGTCAATGATGGCCTTCTTGACATCTGTCAGGTCGCTAGTCTTACCCATGATGGGGGTTTTGAGTAATGAACCAGGCAGGGAGTTTATAAAAGCCTCAGGTATCTTTTGCATGTGTTTAGAGTTAATTAGTTGATTCAGAAGATTAGGGTAATAGGTCGTTTAGAGAACCTTTTCTTGATATGCTAATTTATTGAGACAGGTTTTTTGGGTTATCAGGAGTTGTATGCCAAAATCATCAGTATTAAAACAATAAAAGACCTGACAAATTTCATTTGGTGGATAATGAATCTATAATATATGAAAGTTTAATTGTAATCATTACATTATGGTAAATAATGAAATTTAACACTATATGATAATTTTTTGAGAAGGACCTGTACTTGCATTGAGCGCATTGGGAAACAGTGTAGTTGGGTTCTGGCCAGTGGTACGCATATCGCATACTTGCAGTCAAGTGATCGTTGCTCATGGCACTGCACAATGCAAGCTATGAGAGGATTCACAAGTCAGGATTAATTAATTTTAATAAACAGACCTTGGAATAATAATAATTTCCACAATTGGATTGGATTAAATAAAATATACAGATATTCCAGCATGCAATCACAAATGATTCCTTGTTTGAAGAAAAAAATTCCTTAAAAACAAGCAGGGAAATGTTTTACCTCCCAGAAAGGACAGCAGCGGATCACAGCTGATTCTGTCTGTGTACTCGCTTTTCCTTCCTCCCCTGCCAGGAGATGTGGTACAGCAACATCCAAATGTGGAAGTTATTATTATTCCAAAATATATTGATTAAAATCAACTTTTGTTCGTGAACCCTTTAAGCGTCATTTTAGACTGGACAACCTCTTTAAGGCCAAGTTCCCACGACGAGTATTTGGAACATTTTTGATGCTGCGTATTTAACTGCACAAAAAAAGTAGTGTATGGGCGTTATCTAAATGCTCATTCTGTTTTTTTTCACATTGTGTAAACTGACTTGCAGTGACTTTAAAATCCGCAAGTTAATTTTTCTTACTCAAGGAGATGAGGAGAATCTGCATGTAATCCGCACATGATTTTAATCGAACGTATCAAAATACCTTGGTACTCTTTATATGCTCATGTAGCTCTTTCAAAGACAAGTCCAGCAGTACCTTTACATGGCCAGAACGTTCCTGAGATATCGCCGTTTATATTCATATGCAAATGAGGCTGAAAAGCTATTGTAGATCCAAAGCCTCTGTCGCTCCAGCTCTATTCCTCACCCAGAGCCACCTTCTCCTGCTTAACTGATACCTCTACACTTTGCGATTTCAGGCAAAAGAGCCGTCAGTCAAGCAGGAAGCGACGCTGGGGGGAGAATAGAGCTGGAGTGACCGAGGCTTCAGATATGCAAATGAAACTGAAGGGCCATGGTATATCAATTGGAGCACTGATTCCTCCATTCTGGCCATGTAAAAGGTGTTGCTTGATGTGTTTTTCAAAGAGCTACATGAGAATATAAATAGCTTGAGGGGGTGAAATCCAGCTGACAGATTCCCTTTAAAATGATTTAGGGAAAATAATTATTATGTTAACAAAAGTTGTATGAAGTCTCTTTTTCAGGACTGGTTGTATTTTTTATAGGCACCATTTACGGTTACATATAACTTATTAATTTGTCTTAGCTCTCTTGCCGACTAAGAGCAAGTTTAAAACAAGAACCAAAGTGTGTCCCACAATCTGACACCCATCGCCTTTTATGCAGCTTTATGGAGGATTGTTTCTTCATTGGGTAATAGGCAACAAAACAAAGGGGCAATTGGACACGTTTTGAAGGTGTTGTCTCATGACAGACCTTTAAGGCATACAGGAAAGAGCTGAATTCACACATCTGTACTAACAGTCTACGTTTGGGGCCCAACACTCAGGCGAACTGCATGTCATCCGACCTGAACTAATAGCCTCATAGGCTGCTAATTCGGGCCAGGAAACTGGTGGCCCAGCCAGGTATTGTGTTATGGACACAGACTATGATATGGATATGTGAAATCAGCATTTAAAGCTCCCATAGTAGTAAAGGAGAATTAAAGGGGTTGTCCACTACTCGGAAGACCCCTTCTCAATCACCATGATTGCCCCTGAAAAACTTAGGGGCTCTTGCATGAAGAAGTAATAATCGGACAAGTGCTATGAGTCGTTTTGACAGTTGACAGATAGCACTTGTCTCCATGTTAGGCCGGTTTCACACGTCAGTGGCTCCGGTACGTGAGATGACAGTTTCCTCACGTACCGGAGACACTGACTCAAGTAGACACATTAAAATCAATGTGTCTCTGCACATGTCAGCGTGTTTTCACGGACCGTGTGTCCGTTTGGAAAACACGGAGACATTTCAGTGTTTGTGGGAACGCACGGATCACACGAACCCATTAAAGTCAATGGGTCCGTGTAAAACACGTACCGCACACGGATGCTGTCCGAGTGCAGTCTGTGTGCCGTGCAGGAGACAGCGTTACTGTAAGCGCTGTCCCCCCAGCTTGTGGTGCTGAAGCCCCATTCATTTCTTCTCTCCAGCAGCATTCGCTGGAGAGAATGAATGAAAAATCTTTTTTCTTTTTGTTGATAAAGTTCCCGGTAATCAACCCCCTCCCACCCCCTGTGCGCCCGCCCGCTGGCATTAAAATACTTTCCCAGCTCCCTCGGCGCTTCCATCCTCTCAGCGTCGCAGCTCTTCCTGTATCAGCGGTCACGTGGTGTCGCACATTACAGTGATGAATATGCGGCTCCACCTCCCATAGGGGTGGGTCGGATACTAGGACGTGGGCACGCCACAGGTAACACACTTATAAATGCATACCTTATGGGTGCCATGGCATGATCCAGATAGTGATTAAAGCTTATATTAGTACTCCTTTTAGCTTTCCTGCCATTTAGGCTTATGCCAGTGGCTTGAATTAGATGCGGTATTAGGAGGATCATATTCATGAGGTATCACACTATATCAATTTTTTGCCTGTTGTGCACAGCATAGCCATTTGATGTGAATTGTGTCCTACTCCTAGTGGCCTCTAGTTTGTTGTTTGAGGTACCTAGGTATTAACCCCTTCATGACCCAGCCTATTTTGACCTTAAAGACCTTGCCGTTTTTTGCAATTCTGACCATTGTCCCTTTATGAGGTAATAACTCAGGAACGCTTCAACGGATCCTAGCGGTTCTGAGACTGTTTTTTCGTGACATATTGGGCTTCATGTTAGTGGTAAATTTAGGTCAATAAATTCTGCGTTTATTTGTGATAAAAACGGAAATTTGGCGAAAATTTTGAAAATTTCGCAATTTTCACATTTTGAATTTTTATTCTGTTAAACCAGAGAGATATGTGACACAAAATAGTTAATAAATAACATTTCCCACATGTTTACTTTACATCAGCACAATTTTGGAAACAAAATTTTTTTTTGTTAGGAAGTTATAAGGGTTAAAATTTGACCAGCGATTTGTCATTTTTACAACGAAATTTACAAAACCATTTTTTTTAGGGACCACCTCACATTTGAAGTCAGTTTGAGGGGTCTATATGGCTGAAAGTACCCAAAAGTGACACCATTCTAAAAACTGCACCCCTCAAGGTACTCAAAACCACATTCAAGAAGTCTATTAACCCTTCAGGTGCTTCACAGCAGCAGAAGCAACATGGAAGGAAAAAATGAACATTTAACTTTTTAGTCACAAAAATTATCTTTTAGCAACAATTTTTTTATTTTCCCAATGGTAAAAGGAGAAACTGAACCACGAAAGTTGTTGTCCAATTTGTCCTGAGTACGCTGATACCTCATATGTGGGGGTAAAACAATGTTTGGGCGCACGGCAGGGCTTGGAAGGGAAGGAGCGCCATTTGACTTTTTGAATCAAAAATTGGCTCCACTCTTTAGCGGACACCATGTCACGTTTGGAGAGCACCCGTGTGCCTAAAAATTGGAGCTCCCCCACAAGTGACCCCATTTTGGAAACTAGACGCCCCAAGGAACTTATCTAGATGCATAGTGAGCACTTTGAACCCCCAGGTGCTTCACAAATTGATCTGTAAAAATGAAAAAGTACTTTTTTTTCACAAAAAAATTCTTTTAGCCTCAATTTTTTCATTTTCACATGGGCAACAGGATAAAATGGATCCTAAAATGTGTTGGGCAATTTCTCCTGAGTACACTAATACCTCACATGTGGGGGTAAACCACTGTTTGGGCACATGGTAAGGCTCGGAAGGGAAGGAGCGCCATTTGACTTTTTGAATGAAAAATTATTTCCATCGTTAGCGGACACCATGTCGCGTTTGGATAGCTCCTGTGTGCCTAAACATTGGCGCTCCCCCACAAGTGACCCCATTTTGGAAACTAGACCCCCCCCAAGGAACTTATTTAGATGCCTAGTGAGCACTTTAAACCCTCAGGTGCTTCACAAATTGATCTGTAAAAATGAAAAAGTACTTTATTTTCACAAAAAAATTCTTTTCGCCTCAATTTTTTCATTTTCACATGGGCAGTAGGATAAAATGGATCATAAACTTTGTTGGGCAATTTCTCCCGAGTACGCCGATACCTCATATGTGGGGGTAAACCACTGTTTGGGCACTCGGCAGGGCTCGGAAGGGAAGGCGCGCCATTTGACTGGAAAATTAGCTCCAATTGTTAGCGGACACCATGTCGCGTTTGGAGAGCCCCTGTGTGCCTAAACATTGGAGATCCCCCAGAAATGACCCCATTTTGGAAACTAGACCCCCAAAGGAACTAATCTAGATGTGTGGTGAGGACTTTGAACCCCCAAGTGCTTCACAGAAGTTTATAACGCAGAGCCATGAAAATAAAAAAATAAAAATTATTTTCTCAAAAATGATCTTTTAGCCTGCAATTTTTTATTTTCCCAAGGGTAACAGGAGAAATTTGACCCCAAAAGTTGTTGTCCAGTTTCTCCTGAGTATGCTGATACCCCATATGTGGGGGTAAATCACTGTTTGGGCACATGCCGGGGCTCGGAAGTGAAGTAGTGACATTTTGAAATGCAGACTTTGATGGAATGCTCTGTGGGCGTCACGTTGCGTTTGCAGAGCCCCTGATGTGGCTTAACAGTAGAAACCCCCCACAAGTGACCCCATTTTGGAAACTAGACCCCGAAAGGAACTTATCTAGATGTGTGGTGAGCACTTTGAACCCCCAAGTGCTTCATAGAAGTTTATAATGCAGAGCCGTGAAAATAATAAATACGTTTTCTTTCCTCAAAAATAATTATTTAGCCCAGAATTTTTTATTTTCCCAAGGGTTACAGGAGAAATTGGACCCCATAAGTTGTTGTCCTGTTTCTCCTGAGTACGCTGATACCCCATATGTGGGGGTAAACCACTGTTTGGGCACACGTCGGGGCTCGGAAGTGATGTAGTGACGTTTTGAAATGCAGACTTTGATGGAATGCTCTGCGGGCGTCACGTTGCGTTTGCAGAGCCCCTGATGTGCCTAAACAGTAGAAACCCCCCACAATTGACCCCATTTTAGAAACTAGACCCCCCAAGGAACTTATCTAGATATGTGGTGAGCACTTTGAACCCCCAAGTGCTTCACAGACGTTTACAACGCAGAGCCGTGAAAATAAAAAATCATTTTTCTTTCCTCAAAAATGATGTTTTAGCAAGCATTTTTTTAGATTCACAAGGGTAACAGGAGAAATTGGACCCCAGTAATTGTTGCGCAGTTTATCCTGAGTACACTGATACCCCATATGTGGGGGTAAACCACTGTTTGGGCACACGTCAGGGCTCGGAAGTGAGGGAGCACCATTTGACTTTTTGAATACAAGATTGGCTGGAATCAATGGTGGCGCCATGTTGCGTTTGGAGACCCCTGATGTGCCTAAACAGTGGTAACCCCTCAATTCTACCTCCAACACTAACCCCCCCCCCACACCCCTAACCCTAATCCCAACTGTAGCCATAACCCTAATCACAACCCTAACCACAACCCTAATTCCAACCCTAACCCTAAGGCTATGTGCTCACGTTGCGGATTCGTGTGAGATATTTCCGCACCATTTTTGAAAAATCCGCGGGTAAAAGGCACTGCGTTTTACCTGCGGATTTTCCGCGGATTTCACCTGCGGATTCCTATTGAGGAACAGGTGTAAAACGCTGCGGAATCCGCACAAAGAATTGACATGCTGCGGAAAATACAACGCAGCGTTTCCGCGCGGTATTTTCTGCACCATGGGCACAGCGGATTTGGTTTTTCATATGTTTACATGGTACTGTAATCCTGATGGAATACTGCTGCCAATCCGCAGCCAAATCCGCACCGTGTGCACATAGCCTAATTCTAAAGGTATGTGCACACTGCGGAAAACGCTGCAGATCCGCAGCAGTTTCCCATGAGTTTACAGTTCAATGTAGACCTATGGGAAACAAAAATCGCTGTACACATGCTGCGGAAAAACTGCACAGAAACGCAGCGGTTTACATTCCGCAGCATGTCACTTCTTTGTGCGGATTCCGCAGCGGTTTTACAACTGCTCAAATAGAAAATCGCAATTGTAAAACCGCAGTGAAATGCGCAGAAAAAAACGCGGTAAATCCGCCATAAATCCGCAGCGGTTTAGCACTGCGGATTTATCAAATCCGCAGCGGAAAAATCCGCAGAGGACCAGAATACGTGTGCACATACCGAAACCCTAACCCTAGCCCTAACCCTAGCCCTAACCCTAGCCCTAACCCTACCCCTAACCCTATTCTAACATTAGTGGAAAAAAAAAATTTCTTTATTTTTTTATTGTCCCTACCTATGGGGGTGACAAAGGGGGGGGGGGGAAATTTATTATTTTTTTTTATTTTGATCACTGAGATATAATCTATCTCAGTGATCAAAATGCACTTTGGAACGAATCTGCCGGCCGGCAGATTCGGCGGGCGCACTGCGCATGCGCCCGCCATTTTGGAAGATGGCGGCGCCCAGGGAGAAGACAGACGGGACCCCGGCAGGATCGGTAAGTATGATGGGGTGGGTGGAGGACCACGGGGGGGGGGGGGGGGGGGATCTGAGCACGGGGGGGGGGGGAATCGGAGCGCGGCAGGCGTGGAACGGAGCACGGGGGGCGTGGAACGGAGCACGGGGGGGCTGGAACGGAGCACGGGGGGGGCTGGAACGGAGCACGGGGGGGCTGGAACGGAGCACGGGGGGGTGGAACGGAGCACGGGGGGGGGTGGATCGGAATGCAGGGGGGGTGATTGGAGCACGGGGGGGGGGGGTGATTGGAGCACGGGGGGAGCGGACAAGAGCACGGGGGGGAGCGGAGCACTGGATGGAGGGGAGCCGGAGCAGTGTACCGGCCAGATCGGGGGGCTTCTGGGTTTCTGCACCCATTCCATAATAGAAATAGAAATCCACAGGGGTAAAAAAAGGAAGAAATCCACAAAGAATCCACAAAAAAAAACCTGCACAAAATCTGAAAAAAAAAACCCCCCAAAAAAGTGCAGATTCTGACCTGCGTTTTCTGCCAAGAAATGCAGAACCTGCACAGAAAATTCCACAGTCTAATCCACAATTTGTGCATATAGCCTAATGTCATGGTAGCCCTTTGCCAAATCAGCGCTGCCTTTATTCTTCCCACATTCGGACACCAGGAGGAAGCCGGAGCTGCGGCTGGCCACCAACTTCCTCCTGATGTCTGACACATGATTAACAAGGGTAATTCCTATATGTCCAAAAGGGCAATAAACGTTAAGACGTTTCAAATTAAATACATCAACATAGTCTATCGCGTTCCATTGCCGCTAGACAAGAAGCAACTCCAACTCACAAAGAATGAAATTAAAGTTAATTTTTATTTAGTAAAAAAAATGAAAGACAATAAAGTAGTAAAGACTAAAAAAAGGCAGGCTATAAACCTCCAAAAAAGAGGGAAGAAAAATACACAGTAATACAGTGGGACCAAAAACGGAGAAAGGCAGTAGAAGGAACCACTAAAATACACTGAGATGCACCAGAATGAATGCTGCCACTTAAATAGCAAATATTGTGCAGTTCGGAGGTGCCAGTGGGTTGGAAGAAAATCAATAATGCTGCTCTCAGTTAAGAATGCTCTCTACAAGGAGGCTATAGAAATGCAGGGGCTGAGATATGCAAGTGCAACCATTCGCTATGCTTACATATCAATAGTATCCCCACCGGAAAAGAAGCACTCCAAAAATGATCCCATAGGTTTACACCAAACATTGCAAATGTATCGCAGTAGGGGTAATAAGGTGCCGATACACCTACAGTTGTGGCCAAAAGTATTCACACCCCTGCAATTCTGTCAGATAATACTCAGTTTCTTTCTGAAAATGATTGCAATCACAAATTCTTTGGTATCATTATCTTCATTTAATTTGTCTTAAATGATAAAACACAAAAGAGAATGAAGCAAAAAGCAAAACATTGATCATTTCACACAAAACTCCAAAAATGGGCCAGACAAAAGTATTGGCACCCTCAGCCTAATACTTGGTTGCACAACCTTTAGCCAAAATAACTGCGATCAACTGCGTCCGGTAACCATCAATGAGTTTCTTACAATGTTCTGCTGGAATTTTAGACCATTCTTCTTTGGCAAACTGCTCCAGGTCCCTGATATTTGAAGGGTGCCTTCTCCAAACTGCCATTTTTAGATCTCTCCACAGGTGTTCTATGGGATTCAGGTCTGGACTCATTGCTGGCCACCTTAGAAGTCTCCAGTGCTTTCTCTCAAACCATTTTCTAGTGCTTTTTGAAGTGTGTTTTGGGTCATTGTCCTGCTGGAAGACCCATGACCTCTGAGGGAGACCCAGCTCTCTCACACTGGGCCCTGCATTATGCTGAAACATTTGTAGGTAGTCTTCAGACTTCATAATGCCATGCACACGGTCAAGCAGTCCAGTGCCAGAGGCAGCAAAGCAACCCCAAAACATCAGGGAACCTCCGCCATGTTTGACTGTAGGGACCGTGTTCTTTTCTTTGAATGCCTCTTTTTTTCTCCTGCAAACTTTATGTTGATGACTTTGCCCAAAAAGCTCTACTTTTGTCTCATCTGACCAGAGAACATTCTTCCAAAACGTTTTAGGCTTTTTCAGGTAAGTTCTGGCAAACTCCAGCCTGGCTTTTTTATGTCTCGGGGTAAGAAGTGGGGTCTTCCTGGGTCTTCTACCATACAGTCCCTTTTCATTCAGACGCCGACGGATAGTACGGGTTGACACTGTTGTACCCTCGGACTGCAGGGCAGCTTGAACTTGTTTGGACGTTAGTCGAGGTTCTTTATCCAACATCCGCACAATCTTGCGCTGAAATCTCTTGTCAATTTTTTTTTTCCGTCCACATCTAGGGAGGTTAGCCACAGTGCCATGGGCTTTAAACTTCTTGATGACACTGTGCACAGTAGACACAGAAACATTCAGGTCTTTGGAGATAGACTTGTAGCCTTGAGATTGCTCATGCTTCCTCACAATTTGGTTTCTCAAGTCCTCAGACAGTTCTTTGGTCTTCTTTCTTTTCTCCATGCTCCTTGTGGTACACACAAGGACACAGGACAGAGGTTGAGTCAACTTTAATCCATGTCAACTGGCTGCAAGTGTGATTTAGTTATTGCCAACACCTGTTAGGTGCCACAGGTAAGTTACAGGTGCTGTTAATTACACAAATTGGAGAAGCATCACACGATTTTTCTAACAGTGCCAATACTTTCGTCCACCCCCTTTTTTATGTTTGGTGTGGAATTATATCCAATTTGGCTTTAAGACAATTCTTTTTGTGTTTTTTTTTAATTTAAGACAAATTAAATGAAGATAATAATAACAAAGAATTTGTGTTTGCAATCATTTCCAGGAAGAAACTGAGTATTATCTGACAGAATTGCAGGGGTGTCAATACTTTTGGCCACAACTGTATAATCATTACCTGGGCAAGGAATGGTGTTGTGGTCCGTGTGGCTGACTGTGCTTCCCTACACCCGATGGGCGCCGTTTCGCTGCTGCTTTCGTCAGGGGGCATGTGAGGTCAGGGGTGGGAGGACTGATTAAATATGCAATGTCGGATGGTGATCGGACATGCCGCAGCGCGTGTCATCGGAACTCCGCTCCCTTATAGCCAAAGGGACTTCCAGAATAGTGCTCGGTGGAACGCACTGCGGTCACATGAATAAGCCCTTCCGGAAGTCAGAGAGGAGACTGGACCCGGCACATGTGCAGAATTCGGAGATCCCAGACGTGGGGAGGTAATATAGAGAATGAATGGCAGTATCTCAGTTGTCATGTGAGTAATGGGGGAAGAATTGTGAATTAAAAAAGTGTAATACAACAGGGCAAATAGCAACAACAACAATGTAAAATATAACATATGTAATATATACTGTATACCATTTCTTCTATATTTGGTCAATATTTGAATTATTGACAGCCTGCCCTTGAAGCAAATTGGAGGTCAATGGCAGTTCAGGGCACTATATATTTAAATTATGGGATATCCATGGCTCTAATATTATTTATCATACATATTTACTTATATATGATACTTCTGGTTTTTCTTTCACTCATTATTTCACTTGATATAATTAACTTAATAATTAGCTTTTTAATTTCATTATTTGTGAGTTGGAGTCGTTTCTTGGACCGCAATAGACTATGTTGATGTATAATTGGAAGGGGTTATCAAAGTAGTATAATAGTATAAAAAAATAAAAAAAAACCTGTGGGCACAGAAAAAAAAAACAACAACAGGGCTGTGCAAGGAGCCATACAGTTACACCACAGTGCCAGTGAAAAAACAACAACAATGTAACGAGCAGTGTGTACACCAGGTAATCAGGTATATACGCAGGGCTGCAGCTAGGCTCTACCTCGTCTGCCGCAAAGGTTCATTTACTTGCTATTGTATTTTTTTTTTAACTGTCAATTTTTATTAACGTTTATATTTAAACAAATATACACATCAATCCAAATCACGAAACAGAAGCATTTTAGATGTCAGTCAAAGAGCAATGTAAATGCCAAAATAGCAGAAAGACGCCTGAAAGAGCTTATAGTACCAAATACAGGTCCTTCTCAAAAAATTAGCATATAGTGTTAAATTTCATTATTTACCATAATGTAATGATTACAATTAAACTTTCATATATTATAGATTCATTATCCACCAACTGAAATTTGTCAGGTCTATTATTGTTTTAATACTGATGATTTTGGCATACAACTCCTGATAACCCAAAAAACCTCTCTCAATAAATTAGCATATCAAGAAAAGGTTCTCTAAACGACCTATTACCCTAATCTTCTGAATCAACTAATTAACTCTAAACACATGCAAAAGATACCTGAGGCTTTTATAAACTCCCTGCCTGGTTCATTACTCAAAACCCCCATCATGGGTAAGACTAGCGACCTGACAGATGTCAAGAAGGCCATCATTGACACCCTCAAGCAAGAGGGTAAGACCCAGAAAGAAATTTCTCAACAAATAGGCTGTTCCCAGAGTGCTGTATCAAGGCACCTCAATGGTAAGTCTGTTGGAAGGAAACAATGTGGCAGAAAACGCTGTAAACGAGAAGAGGAGACCGGACCCTGAGGAAGATTGTGGAGAAGGACCGATTCCAGACCTTGGGGAACCTGAGGAAGCAGTGGACTGAGTCTGGTGTGGAAACATCCAGAGCCACCGTGCACAGGCGTGTGCAGGAAATGGGCTACAGGTGCCGCATTCCCCAGGTAAAGCCACTTTTGAACCATAAACAGCGGCAGAGGCGCCTGACCTGGGCTACAGAGAAGCAGCACTGGACTGTTGCTAAGTGGTCCCAAGTACTTTTTTCTGATGAAAGAAAATTTTGCATGTCATTCGGAAATCAAGGTGCCAGAGTCTGGAGGAAGACTGGGGAGAAGGAAATGCCAAAATGCCTGAAGTCCAGTGTCAAGTACCCACAGTCAGTGATGGTGTGGGGTGCCATGTCAGCTGCTGGTGTTGGTCCACTGTGTTTCATCAAGGGCAGGGTCAATGCAGCTAGCTATCAGGAGATTTTGGAGCACTTCATGCTTCCATCGGCTGAAATGCTTTATGGAGATGAAGATTTCATTTTTCAGCACGACCTGGCACCTGCTCACAGTGCCAAAACCACTGGTAAATGGTTTACTGACCATGGTATTACTGTGCTCAATTGGCCTGCCAACTCTCCTGACCTGAACCCCATAGAGAATCTGTGGGATATTGTGAAGAGAAAGTTGAGAGACGCAAGACCCAACACTCTGGATGAGCTTAAGGCCGCTATTGAAGCATCCTGGGCCTCCATAACATCTCAGCAGTGTCACAGGCTGATTGCCTCCATGCCACGCCGCATTGAAGCAGTCATTTCTGCCAAAGGATTCCCGACCAAGTATTGAGTGCATAACTGAACATTATTATTTGTTGGTTTTTTTGTTTGTTATTAAAAAACACTTATTTGATTGGATGGGTGAAATATGCTAATTTATTGAGACAGGTTTTTTGGGTTATCAGGAGTTGTATGCCAAAATCATCAGTATTAAAACAATAAAAGACCTGACAAATTTCAGTTGGTGGATAATGAATCTATAATATATGAAAGTTTAATTGTAATCATTACATTATGGTAAATAATGAAATTTAACACTATATGCTAATTTTTTGAGAAGGACCTGTAGACCTTGGGAAAGAATGATTCATTCCACTGCATGCCCGCCCAGTCTGTAGTCCATTATCTGATGCCCAAACCAATATAACAAGGAAAAGTCACAGACAGGAACGGGTAAGGAGAAGGGGGAGCACAAACAGTGGAGGAATATTAAGACAAATAAGCCCTAACCGCCAATCTGAGCCCAAAAATAATCCCAGGTAGCCCAAATCATATCAAATCTGTCCACTCGAGCTCTCATCAAAGCCGTCATATATTCCATTCTACAAATATCAGTAATTCTGAGTGGTAGCTGCCACTGACCATATGGCGGTAATATCCATGTTGGTCTTTATATAAAGATTATCTTCAGTAACATCGCAGTCATCGGCTGAGGTTCTCCTCCACTGTTAGGGTGCGTCACCCAGCTGTAGGCCTGTCCCACACATTCAGGTAATTCCAGTACCGTAAAAATCGGTACCAGAATTATCCGTGTCCGTGTGCTCACATGGCACATCAGTGTGGCACACGTGCGGCATCCGTGTGCCGCCTGAGGACCACACGGACCGTGCAGGAGAGGCAGCGCTACGCTAAGCGCTATTCCCCCCTGCGTGGTGCTTATGCCGGCATTCATCTCTTCTCCCCCGCAGGAGAGAAGAGATGAAAGATCAAGTTTTTGTTATTTTTTGTTAACAATAAAGTTTGCTGGTGAGCTCCCGCCTCCCATCCCCCGTACGCCGCCCGGCCCCTTGCATAGAAATACTCACCTAGCTCCCGCGAGGTCTCCTCTCAGCGTCACAGCCCTTCCTGTATGAGCGGTCACGTGGTGCCGCTTATTACAGTGATGAATATGCAGCTCCACCCCTATGGGAGGTGGAGCCGCATATTCATCACTGTAATGTGCGGCACCCCGTGACCGCTCATACAGGAAGGGCTGTGACGCTGAGAGGATGGAAGCATCGAGGGAGCTGGGTAAGTATTTTAATGCCAGCGGGCGGGCGCACAGGGGACGGGAGGGGGGAGATTACCGGGAACTTTATTTAAAAAAAAAAAAAAAAGATTTTTCATTCCTTCTCTCCAGCGAACGCTGCTGGAGAGAAGAAATAGATGGGGCTTCAGCACCACAAACTGGGGGGACAGCGCTTACAGTAGCGCTGTCTCCTGCACGGCACACGGACTGCACACGGACAGCATCCGTGTGCGTTACGTGTTTTACACGGAACCATTGACTTTAATGGGTCCGTGTGATCCGTGCGTTCCCACAAACACTGACATGTCTCCGTGTTTTCCAAACGGACACACGGTCCGTGAAAACACGCTGACATGTGCAGAGACACATTGATTTTAATGTGTCTACGTGAGTCAGTGTCTCCGATACGTGATGAAACTGTCACCACACGTACCGGAGCCACTGACGTGTGAAACCGGCCGTAATCAAGGTTACCTGGTTAGGGGCCCACTCAGAAGCTTCACCTCCCTGAACCAAAACCCTAGCTACACCTCTGTACACAGACCATGCAAAATATTAGTGCAATATAAGTATACATTAGTGTGTGTATATACGTGTATGTATACATAGGTTAGTATACATATATAGTACTTACAATATATTTACATATGTGTGTATGTGTTCATATGTTACTGTGTATATACAGTACATACAATATGTATTAATGCGTGCATATAATACACACACATGATGAAGTACAACATATATAATTGTGTATATGTACTAATATACAAGCACATATATTAGTATGTGTGTGTATCTATATATATATATATATATAGATTCAAGATTCAAGATTCAAAGAAGCTTTATTGGCAGGACCAAATACACATCAGTTTTGTCAAAGCAAGTGTATAGAGGCAATAGGGATAGGGACTGAGGGGATGTTGGGTAGGAGCTGTGGGGGGAGGTGGATGGGGCAGATCCAGGGTGGGGGCTATAGTCCATGGCATAGGGGAGATGGATGGGGCAGATCCAGGGTGGGGGCTATAGTCCATGGCATAGGGGAGGTGGATGGGGCAGGTCCAGGTTGGGGGCTATAGTCCATGGCATCATAGTTCTCTTTCTCGTAGTCTATGACATTCGCTCACATACCACGCTGCTATCTCCACTGCTCTCTCTTCTTCTCCCAGCAAGATATAGGTTTTCTCTTCCTCCTTCATGGTGATGAAGTCTGGGAAGAGATGTGAGAGTCTCCTGAAGTGAGTGTCCCTCACTGCTGAGTATTTGGAGCAGTGTAGCAGGAAGTGGGTTTCGTCCTCTATGGCCTCCTGATCACAGTGTTGGCACAGTCTTTCCTCCCTGGGCTTGTAGCTCTGCCTGTGTCGGCCACATTCGATGGCCAGACTGTGGGCACTGAGTCTATATCGGCTCAGGATCTGGCGGTCTCTGGGGTCCGGGAGTTTCTCCAGATATGGGGCCAGTCTGTAGTCTCTCTGTAGGCTCCGGTACATGGTCAGTTTCTGTGAGCTGATGATATCATTCTTCCAGTCACTGACATACCTCTCCTGGCCTTCATCTGCCATCTTCCTAATTCCGGCTTTTGTCAGGTTGTTGTAATTGGTGTTCTGCTCCGGTTGGGTTTGGCTGGGCTGTTCCGGGGGTTCTGGTTTTTCTGTTTCACCTTCATGTATCAGGGCTTTATGGTGGTGGGAGCTTGGATTGCTCCTATGCAGGTGAGCCCGGAATGACAGCGCCCTCTTTAGAACTGTTAGGTGTAGAGGGAATCTGCCCAGCTCGGCCCGACAAGCACTGTTGGAGGTGCTCCGATGGACCTGGAGAAGGTGCTTGCAGAATTCCAGGTGGAATATTTCTGTTGGACTGGAGTCCCACTTTGACCAGTCTGGGTAGGTGTGAGGACCCCAGACTTCGCTGCCATACAGGAGGATTGGGGCGATGATGGAGTCGAAGATTTTTAGCCAGACCCTCACTGGTGGCTTCAGATGGTAGAGTGTCCTTCGGATGGCATAGAAGGTTTTGCAGGCCTTGTCTTTCAGGGTCTCTATGGCTTGTTTGAAGTTCCCTGACCGGTGAATCTCTAGGCCCAGGTAGGTATATTTGTCCGTTCCTGTGAGGTCGCAGTTGTTGAGGATAAATGATGGGTGTTGGTCTGATCTTCTCTTTCTCCTCTGGAACACCATGGTGTTCTATATATATATATGGTGTCTATATATATATATATATATAGATACACACACACATTGTATACACGTTAGTATGTGTATATACAGTACATGTGTATATATGTACTATATATTAGTGTGTATATAGTATATACAGTACACTATATACAGTACATACAGTATAAGTCTGTATATACACTTTATATATACACCATATACACATCTGTTAGTATGTATGCAGTGTGTTTATATATGCACACATACTGTAGATTAGTGTGTATATACAGTAGATACAGTATATACAAATGTGTATATACACTGTGTATATATACTGCATACATGCATATGCTAGTATGTATACAGTACACGTGTGTGTGTGTATATACATATACTATAGATTAGAGTGTGTATATACACTGTGTATATACCATATACATACATATGCTAGTATGTATATAGTACACGTGTGTATATACATATACTATAGATTAGTGTATATACAGTAGATACACTATATACACCAGGGGTGTCAAACTGCATTCCTCGAGGGCTGCAAACAGGTCATGTTTTCAGGATTTCCTTGTACTGCACAGGTGATAATTTAATCACCAACTCATTATTTGTGTAGGTGATTAAATTATCACCTGTGCAGTACAAGGAAATCCTGAAAACATGACCTGTTTGCAGCCCTCGAGGAATGCAGTTTGACACCCCTGATATACACTGTGTATATATACCGTATACATGCATATGCTAGTATGTATACAGTACACATGTGTGTATATACATATACTATAGATTAGTGTATATACAGTAGATACAGTATATACACTATATATACCGTATACATATGCTAGTATGTATACAGTACACGTGTGTGTATACATATACTATAGATTAGTGTGTAGATACAGTATATACACTGTATATATACCATAGACATATATATGCTAGTATGTATACAGTACACGTGTGTGTATACATATACTATAGAGTAGTGTGTATATATACCATAGACATATATATGCTATTATGTATACAGTACACGTGTGTGTATATACATATACTATAGATTAGTGTGTATATACACTGTGTATATACTGTATACATACATATGCTAGTATGTATACAGTACACGTGTGTATATACGGTACATATACTATAGAGTAGTGTGTATATACAGTAGATACAGTATATACACTGTGTATATATACCGTATACATACATATGCTAGTATGTATACAGTGCACGTGTGTATATACATATACTATAGATTAGTGTGTATATACAGTAGATACAGTATATACACTGTATATATACCATAGACATACATATGCTAGTATGTATACAGTACACGTGTGTGTATACATATACTATAGAGTAGTGTGTATATATACCATAGACATATATATGGTAGTATGTATACAGTACACGTGTGTATACATATACTATAGAGTAGTGTGTATATATACCGTATACATATGCTAGTATGTATACAGTACACGTGTGTATACATATACTATAGAGTAGTGTGTATATATACCGTATACATATGCTAGTATGTATACAGTACACGTGTGTATACATATACTATAGAGTAGTGTGTATATATACCGTATACATATGCTAGTATGTATACAGTACACGTGTGTGTATACATATACTATAGATTAGTGTGTGTGTATACACTGTGTATATATACCGTATACATATGCTAGTATGTATACAGTACACGTGTGTATACATATACTATAGAGTAGTGTGTATATATACCATAGACATATATATGGTAGTATGTATACAGTACACGTGTGTATACATATACTATAGAGTAGTGTGTATATATACCGTATACATATGCTAGTATGTATACAGTACACGTGTGTATACATATACTATAGAGTAGTGTGTATATATACCGTATACATATGCTAGTATGTATACAGTACACGTGTGTGTATACATATACTATAGATTAGTGTGTGTGTATACACTGTGTATATATACCGTATACATATGCTAGTATGTATACAGTACACGTGTGTATACATATACTATAGAGTAGTGTGTATATATACCGTATACATATGCTAGTATATATACAGTACACGTGTGTGTATACATATACTATAGAGTAGTGTGTATATATACCAGACATATATATGCTAGTATATATACAGTACACGTGTGTATACATATACTATAGAGTAGTGTGTATATATACCGTATACATATGCTAGTATATATACAGTACACGTGTGTATACATATACTATAGAGCAGTGTGTATATATACCAGACATATATATGCTAGTATATATACAGTACACGTGTGTATACATATACTATAGAGCAGTGTGTATATACAGCAGATACATTCGTGTGCGGCTGTGTAGCATGGCTCCTGTACACCCCACAGCAGCAGGCGGTGGTTACTCCGGGCTCCCTGCAGCCTCATGTCCCGGGCTGTGACCGATACTCACCGGGTCCGGTGTGCGCAGAGCCGCGGCACCAGTCGGCAGCCAGGCAGCAGAGCAGGAGCAGCAGGCGGCAGCCGGTCAGGTCCATGGCAGTGAGTGTGCGGTAAGTCCCGGGGCTGCAGCTCTCCTATTCCCGGCAGCGCAGTAACCGCGGCCACATTCCCTGCAGTCCAGGACGCCTCCGCCCTCACTCCGCCCGATCTCCCGCCTACACCGCCGAGGCGTGGTCTGCTCAGGTAAGTGCAGGTCGCGGTGAGTGACGCTCGGCCCCGTTATCTCTCACCGGGCTGCGGTTGTGAGCAGTTGCCTCATGTCAGCCGGACAGTTGCTAATTGTTTCCTCCTCTGACAATTCCTATGTGACGTTTTGCAGTGTCTGAGGTTACATCTCCCTACTGCCTTCATGCTGCAGTATACAGCGCCTTGATAAAGTCTTCATACCCCTGAACTTCTCCACATTTTCTCACTTTACAGCCACAAACCTGTGTATTTTGTTGGGATTTCATGCGAGTTCACCAACACAAAGTGGAGAGTAATTGTGAAGTGTGAAGGACATTAGGAGGTTTTCTAAAGATTTTAAAAATATAAATCTGAAAATTGTGACGTGCATTTGTATTCAGCCCCCTGTGGGCTGAGACCCCCTGAATCAAATCCTGACAGATCAATTTCCTCCAGAAGTCCCTTAATTGGTAATTTGAGCCCACGGGGGTGTAATTTAGGGCTCAGTGTCACAATCCCCCAAACTGATATATAAAAACAAATGCACAAAGTCTTATCAAATCCTGTGCGAAATGTCCCTCAGGCATTCACCAGTAAAACCTGACAGGGTAGACATACAAACATTAACCGTATGTGTCTCTCATTATACAGAAGTACCACGTCTCCACTTTATATCGCCACCATATTGTCTCTACGAGTTTCGCCGTCCCTATTAGGCTACGTTCACATTTGAGGCTTTGGACGCAGCGTCGTGGATGCAACGCACGACGCACGAAAGACGCAAGTAGAACGCATGCATTTTTGACGCATGCGTTCAACCCTTTTTTACTATATAGGGTCTTTTCATTTTTTTTTTTTTAAAGTAAAGAATGCATGCGTCCTACAACGCACAACAACGCAAGTACTTGCGTCTTCTGCGTTGCCAATACACTTCAATTTGCTTCATCGACGCAAATACAACGCAAGTGCGACGCAAGCGTTTTTAAAAAATTTTGGACGCAGAAAAAATGCAACATGTTGCGTTAGCAACGCACTGCCAGGTGTGTCGAAAGGACGCATGCGTCGCGAAACGCACCGAAACGCATGAAAAAGAACGCACATGCGTCCCCAATGTTAAAGATAGGGACACATGACGCGTTCGTTGTTTTGCAGCGACGACGCTGCGTCCAAAGACGCGAATGTGAACGTAGCCTAAGAGACGACTCATCAGGAAACTTTGAAGCTATGTGCGCACGTTGAGCATTTGCTTGCAGAAATTTCTGCGAGGTTTCTGCATCTCTAGGCAGCAAAAACGGTAGGCTACGGAACGGTAGGCCGAGGTTCCGACGCTAGCAGTGAATGCGCCGCACAACGGAGGCAGCGGATGCATTTTTTCTGCGCATCCGCTGCGGGGAGGTGGGGGCGGAGTTCCGGCCGCACATGCGCGGTCGGAAAAAGCGGTCCGTCGGCAGCAAAAAACTTTACATGTAATGTTTTTTGCTCCCGGCGGTCCGCCACAACACGGCGCAACCGTCGCACGACGGTTGCGACGTGTGTCAATGTGTCGCAATGCGTCGCTAATGTTAATCTGTGGGGCAAAAACGCATCCTGCAAACAACTTTGCAGGATTCGTTTTTTCCCATAAACGACGCATTGCGACGTATTGCAAAAAACGCTAGTGTGAAAGTAGCCTTACACCGCTATTTTTAGTGCGTTGTTGCCACGGTTTTGTCTGCATTTTTTTTGCATGCGTTTTTAGACAGCAATGAATGCTTTTTTGAGCTAAAATAAAGATGTTTTTTAAAGTAGTAACGACAAGTTGTCAGCCAGACACACTCATTACTCATTACACACACACTGTCACCAGCCTATGTAGGAGCATTAACAGAATGAACCTACATAGGCTATAGTCAAACAGCAACTCTTAATATAAAAAAAAATATGAAAAAAAAATCGTGTGAGCTCCCGCATAATTTTCATAACCAGCAGAAAGAAAGCTGAGGGCGGATGTTAATATTCTGGGAAGGAGCCAATAGCCGTAAAGGTTCCCAGGCTATTAATATCAGCTCACAGCTGTCGGCTTAGCCTTTACTGGCTAGCTTACAGGGGGACTCCAGAAAAAAATTGTCATAGAGTCCCCCTATAAAATCTAACTATCGAAAGCTAGGCAGACAGCTGCTGGATGCTATTAGCCCCTTTACACCCAAGGGTGGTTTGCACGTTAATGACCGGGCCAATTTTTACAATTCTGACCACTGTACCTTCATGAGGTAATAGCTCTGGAACGCTTTAATGGATCCCGGTGACTCTGACATTGTTTTCTCGTGACATATTGTACTTCATGATAGTGGTAAAATTTCCTTGATATTACTTGCCTTTATCTGTGAAAAAAAAATCGAAATTTGGCGAAAATATCGCAATTTTTCAACTTTGAATGTTCATGCCCTTAAATCACACAGATATGTCACACAAAACACTTAATAAGTAACATTTCCCACATGTCTACTTTACATCAGCACAATTTTGGAAGCCAAATTTTTTTTTGTTAGGGAGTTATAAGGGTTAAAATTTGACCAGCAATTTCTCATTTTTACAACACCGTTTTTTTTTTTAGCGACCTCATCATATTTGAAGTCACTTTGAGGGATCTATATGATAGAAAATACCCAAGTGTGACACCATTCTAAAAATTGCACCCCTCAAGGTGCTCAAAACCACATTCAAGAAGTTTATTAAGGTGCTTCACAGCAATTTTTGGAATGTTTTTAAAAAAAAATGAACATTTAGCTTTTCTTCACAAAAAATTTACTTCAGCTCCAATTTGTTTTATTGTTACCAAGGGTAACAGGAGAAATTGGACCCCAAAAGTTGTTGTGCAATTTGTCCTGAGTACGCTGATACCCATATGTGGGGGTAAACCACTGTGTGGGCGCATGGCAGAGCTCGGAAGGGAAGGAGCGCCGTTTGACTTTTCAATGCAAAATTGACTGGAATTGAGATAGGACGCCATGTCGCGTTTGGAGCGCCCCTGATGTGCCTAAACATTGAAACTCCCCACAAGTGACACCATTTTGGAAAGTAGACCCCCTAAGGAACTTATCTAGATATGTGGTGAGCACTTTGACCCACCAGATGCTTAACAGAAGTTTATAATGTATAGCCGTAAAAATAAAAAATATTTTTTCACAAAAATTATTTTTCGCCCCCAATTTTTGACTTTTGACTTTTTAATGCAAAATTGGCTGGAATTGAGATCAGACGCCATGTCGCGTTTGGAGAGCCCCTGATGTGCCTAAACAGTGGAAACCCCCCAAACCCAACCCTAACCATAACCCTAACCACACGTCCCTAACCATAATCCCAACCATATCCCTAACCACACTCCAACACACCCTTAACCGTAATCCCAGCCATAACCCTAACCACACCCCTAACCCTGAAACACCCCTAACCCTAATCCCAACCGTAAATGTAATCCAAACCCTAACTTTAGCCCCATCCCTAACTTTAGCCCCAACCCTAAATTTAGCCCCAACCCTAACTTTAGCCCTAACCCTAACTTTACCCTTAACCCTAACTTTAGCCCTAACCCTGACTCTAATGGGAAAATTGAAATAAATACTTTTTTTTATTTTATTATTTTTCACTAACTAAGGGAGTGATGAAAGGGGTTTGATTTACTATTTATAGCGGGTTTTTTAGCAGATTTTTATGATTGACAGCTGTCACACACTGAAAGACGCTTTTTATTGCAAAAAAATGTTTTTGCGTCTCCACATTTTGAGAGCTATAAATTTTGGTCCACAGAGTCATGTGAGGTCTTGTTTTTTGCGGGATGAGTTGACGTTTTTATTGGTACCATTTTCGGGCACTTTACATTTTTTGATCACTTTTTATTCCGATTTTTGTGAGGCAGAATGACCAAAAACCAGCAATTCATGAATTTCTTTTGGGGGGGTTTATAGCGTTCCCCGTTTGGTAAAATTGATAAAGCAGTTTTATTTTTCGTGTCAGTACGATTACAGCGATACCTCATTTATACCTCATTTATATAATTTGTTTTTGTTTTGGCGCTTTTATACGATAAAAACTATTTTATATAAAAATATTTTTGCATCGCTTTATTTTGAGGACTATAACTTTATTTTTTTTCGCTGTATGGCGGCTCGTTTTTTGCGGGACAAGATGACGTTTTCAGCGGTACCATGTTGTTTTATATCCGTCTTTTGATCGCGTGTTATTCCACATTTTGTTTGGTGGTATGATAATAAAGCGTTGTTTTTTGCCTCTTTTTTTATGGTGTTCACTGAAGGGGTTAACTAGTGGGACAGTTTTATATGTTGGGTCGTTACGGACGCGGCGATGCTAAATATGTGTACTTTTATTGTTTTTTTATTATTTAGATAAAGAAATGTATTTATTGGAACAATATATATATATATATATTTTTTTTCCCTTTATTTAGGATTTTTTTTTTTACTTGTTTACTTTGTCCCAGGGGGGACATCATGTTAGGGTATGTTTCCACGTTAAGGAAACGCTGTGTTACCAACATTAGGGGCGTTTGTCACCGGCCGGGACGGCGCCCCATCAGTAAGGAAGCTTTTTCCGCTTCGTGGAATTGGGCACTTAAAAACTAGTGGACACTACAAGGATCTCTTATGTCTGGAACCACCATCTCTGCAGCATTATTCTGACACACAGGTAAACGAATAACAGACGGCATTGAATACATTGAATATATTGCGTTAATTTGTATACTCTTTTTAGGTTTGTGCATTTATATATATACCTTGCAGGGAATTTTCCAACATCTGGTCTTTTTGCGCAAATATGAATTTTGCATGTATTTAATTTAATAACGGGCAAAAAGGGTGATAGTGTCCTTCCAATTTGCAGCAAAGACCTGATTAAGCGCAGCTCCCCAAGTTACATTCTTTATTCTATTTATAGAGGACGAATCTACCTTGGCCTCGAGTCATAAGGTATCGTTCAAAAGGATCAAGCAGCCTCATAGGGTGTTTTCCACTCACCCTGAGTTTGAGGACTTAGTCCAATGGCATAGACAGCGTCCAGACAGACGGTTCTCGGGACAAAAGGCTCTAAATACAAGATACCCTTTCGCCCCTGAGCTGCGTAAGAAGTGGGCATAATCCCCGTCGGTAGATCCACTGGTTTCTCGTTTGGCCTCCAACACACTGTTATCCCTTCCCAACGGTTCCTCTATTAGGGATCCAACTGATCGGCTCATAGAAAGTTTGGCCCGTTCAGTTTTCGAGGCCTCAGGTTCGGCCCTCTCGCCCTCTTTTGCGGTGACTTGGGTAGCTAAGGCCATGATATCTTGGTCAGAAACTTTAACTAAGGCTCTACAGGAGAGGGACCTACCAGCGGAGTTAACAGAGATGTCAAATCAGATAGCCCTAGCTGGGAGCTACCTGACCAATGCATCTTTGGATGCAGCGAATGGTGCGGCTTTAGCTGCCGCAAACGCAATTGCCATTAGATGGGCCCTTTGGTTGAGAACATGGTGGGCGGATTCTACCTCGAAAAAATCCCTTACAACTCTCCCATATCAAGGTGGTAAATTATTTGGGGAAAAACTGGATCAACTCATTTCTGATTCCACAGGGGGGAAAAGCAATTTTCTCCCACAGCAAAAGATTAAACAACCCTTTCGTCGCCAGTTTCAGGCTCGTTTCAAATCCTTTCGTAACCCCAGGTGGACCCCAGCGTCAAACCCCGATGGCCCAGGTCGACCTAATCAGGACACAGTTCATCAGATCTCCTACAGGGCCAACCCATTGGGAGGAATGTGGTCCCAGCTACCAAGGTCAAGGGGATCTAGGTCCCATAGGTTTTCAGCCAAATGACTGGAGGCGGTATCCAATCGCCTCCGACAGAGTAGGCGGTCGCCTACTCTTGTTTCATTAGTCATGGCTCTCAGTGGTTCACGACAGGTGGGTAAGAGATCTAGTGTCCTCAGGGTACAAAATAGAGTTTCTTAGTCTCCCCCCATGCCGGTTCTTTCCCTCCCGTCTTCCCACTTAAGGATCCCAGGTCCAAGCCTTGTTCAGAACTGTAGAATCCCTTCGGCTCTGCGGGGTCATCATTCCAGTCCCAAAGGAAGAGAGATTTCAGGGGTTTTATTCCAACTTGTTCATGGTTCCCAAAAAAGACGGATCCGTAAGGCCCATTCTGGACCTAAAAAGTTTAAACAAGTTTGTCAACATTCATCACTTTCAAATGGAATCTCTTTTCTAGGGATGAACTTCAACACAAGGGTTGACAATCCTACCCCGGGACAAGGTCCTGACCCTCTGCAAAGAGGTGAGGATCATTCGCCGGCCAACCTACCATACAATCCGATTCTGCATAAGGGTTTTAGGAAGGATGGTGGCGGCAATAGAGGCAGTACCTTTTGCGCAATTCCATCTCCATCCTTTCCAACATGCACTGTTGGCAGCATGGTACAAGAATCTGTATTCTCTCAACCTCAGGTGCCGTCTGTCTCTCCAGGTTAATCAGGCTCTTGCATGGTGGTCAACGAGCTCTTCTCTACGACAAGGGAAACCCTTTCCCCCAGCCCATTGGCTGGTAGTCAGACAGACGCCAGTCTTCTCGGTTGGGGAGCAGTGTTTTGCCACCACACAGCCCAGGGACGCTGGTCCTCAAGAGAGTCAACCCTCCCGATCAATCTATTGGAGATTCGGGCGTTTCGGCTGGTGCTACATTTTCATCTTCTTCTAGCAGGCCTCCCTGTCCGGATTCAATCGGACAATGCCACAGCGGTGGCCTACATAAATCATCAAGGGGGTACTCGCAGCAGGTCGGCCATGCACGAGGTAAAACAGGTCCTCGACTGGGCCGAAAAGAACCACTCTGTGATTTCAGCAGTCCACATTCTGGGCGAGGAAATCTGGGCTACGGATTTTCTCAGTCGTCAGGGCCTTGCATCCGGGGAGTGGTCTCTCCATCCCGAGGTGTTTCAGCAAATATGTCATCGCTGGGGAACCCCGGACGTAGACCTGATGGCTTCTGGAATGAATGCCAAGGTACCCAAGTTTGTCGCCCGGTATCGGGACCCACAGGCAATCGCCGTGGACGCGTTAGTTCTACCTTGGACCTAGTTTTGTCTCCCATACCTATTTCCCCCTCTTGTGCTGCTCCCAAAGGTAGTCAGGAAGATCAAGACAGAGGGAGTTCCAACAATCTTGGTTGCTCCAGATTGGCCTCATCGGTCATGGTACGCAGACCTAGTGCAGCTGCTCACCGAGGTTCCTTGGCGACTTCCAGAGCGCCCAGACCTACTATCTCAGGGCCCGATCTACCTGAATCTTGGATTCTGACGCAGGCCGGGTTCTCACAAAAGGTTGCCGCTACCATGATTAGCGCCCGCAAATCCGTCTCCGCACGTATTTATCATCACACCTGGAAGGTTTTCTTTTCATGGTGCAGAAAGCGTGGTCTTCCCCCACTACGTTACTCCATTCCTAACATACTTCCTTTTCTCCAATCCGGCCTGGATTCTGGGCTTTACCAAGTACCCTCAGAAGACAGATATCATCCTTATCGGTTCTTTTTCAGCGCAGGATCGCCGTCAATTTACAGGTGAAAACTTTTCTACAGGGAGTCACTCACATGGTACCACCTTACAGGGCCTCCCTGGATTCTTGGGACCTTAACTTGGTCCTAAGTGCCTTGCAGAAAGCTCCTTTTGAGCCTCTTCAGGACGTCTCTTTGACGTATCTTTCCTGGAAAGTCGCGTTCTTGGTGGCCATAACTTCCATTAGGCGGGTATCAGAGCTGGCGGCTCTATCCTGCCGGGCTCCGTTTCTACAGTTCCATCAGAATAAGGTGGTGCTCAGGCCAGCACCCTCATTTTTGCCAAAGGTGGTTTCCTCGTTCCACATTAACGAGGATATTGTCTTACCTTCTTTTTGCCCGGCGCCAACGCACCGTGTGGAAAAAGATCTCCATACGCTAGACCTAGTGAGAGCACTTAGGAGGTACATTTCTCGGATGGCACCTTTTCAGCAGACTGATGCGCTGTTTGTCCTTCCTGAGGGTCACAGGAAGGGGCTCGCTGTTGTGAATTCTGTGGCTGAGTTCACTTCTGTGGTCACAAGTGGTATTGCAGTCTCTGGGCTTCCTCCCTCAGGTGTTTTGGTGAGCTCGTTGGCTGCCTTGCTATTTAGCTCCACCTGAGTCTGTCTTCCTTGCTCCTTGTCAATGTTCCAGTGTTGGATCTGAGCTACTGCATCTTTCCTTGGGCCTGCTGCTCTGCTAGATAAGTGCTTCTAGTTTGTTTTCTGTTTTTTCTGTCCAGCTTGCTATTAACTTTTGCTGGTAGCTCTGAGAAGCAAAGGGGTGCACCGCCGTGCTGTTAGTTCGGCACGGTGGGTCTTTTTGCCCCTTTGCGTGGTTTTCGTTTTAGGGTTTTTTGTAGACTGCATAGTTCTCTTTGCTATCCTCGCTCTGTCTAGAATATCGGGCCTCACTTTGCTGAATCTATTTCATTCCTACGTTTGTCTTTTCATCTTGCTAACAGTCATTATATGTGGGGGGCTGCCTATTCCTTTGGGGTATTTCTCTGAGGTAAGTCAGGCTTGTATTTCTATCTTCAGGCTAGTCAGCTCCTCAGGCAGTGCCGAGTTGCATAGGTAGTTGATAGGCGCAATCCACTGCTGCTTATAGTTGTGTGAGGATAGATCAGGTACTGCAGTCTACAGAGATTCCACGTCTCAGAGCTCGTCCTATTGTTTTTGGTTATTGCCAGATCTCTGTATGTGCGCTGATTACTGCACGCTGTGTTGCCTGATTGCCAGCCATAACAGTACAAGGAGCCGTCCAATGATTTCCAATAGAGGGAAAAAAGAAATCCTGACATCATTTTTTTTTCTTAGCTCTGTCTTCAGTCTTTTTTTTCCCCTAGACATTAGAGTGCTTCAGGACACAGCTGTGGACATGGATATTCAGGCTCTGTGCTCCTCAATGGATAATCTCGTTGTAAATGTACAAAAGATTCAAGATACTATTGATCAGAAATCGATGCTAGAACCAAGAATTCCGATTCCTGATTTGTTTTTTGGTGACAGAACTAAGTTCCTGAGCTTCAGAAATAATTGTAAGCTATTTTTGGCCTTGAAACCTCATTCTTCTGGTAATCCTATTCAACAGGTTTTGATTATTATTTCTTTTTTGCGCGGCGACCCACAGGACTGGGCGTTTTCTCTTGCACCAGGAGATTCTGCATTGAGTAATGTTGATGCATTTTTCCAGGCGCTGGGATTGCTTTACGATGAGCCTAATTCAGTGGATCAAGCTGAGAAAAATCTGCTGGCTTTATGCCAGGGTCAGGATGATGTAGAAGTATATTGTCAGAAATTTAGGAAATGGTCAGTACTCACTCTGTGGAATGAATCTGCACTAGCGGCTTTGTTCAGAAAGGGTCTCTCTGAAGCTCTTAAGGATGTAATGGTGGGATTTCCTATGCCTGCTGGTTTGAATGAGTCTATGTCCTTGGCCATTCAGATCGGTCGTCGCTTGCGCGAGCGTAAATCTGTGCACCATCTGGCGGTATTGTCTGAGAGTAAGCCTGAGCCTATGCAGTGCGACAGGACTATGACTAAAGTAGAACGGCACGAACACAGACGTCTGAACAGACTGTGTTTCTATTGTGGTGATTCTACTCATGCTATTTCTAATTGTCCTAAACGCACTAGGCGGTTCGATAGCTCTGCCGTTATTGGTACTGTACAGTCCAAATTCCTTTTGTCCATTACCTTAATGTGCTCTTTGTCATCATATTCTGTCATGGCGTTTGTGGATTCAGGCGCTGCCCTGAATCTGATGGATTTGGATTATGCTAAACGTTGTGGATTTTTCTTGGAGCCTTTGCGGTGTCCTATTCCGTTGAGAGGAATTGATGCTACACCTTTGGCCAAGAATAAGCCTCAGTACTGGGCCCAGCTGACCATGTGCATGGCTCCTGCACATCAGGAAGTTATTCGCTTTTTGGTACTGCATAATTTGCATGATGTGGTCGTGTTGGGGTTGCCATGGCTACAAACCCATAATCCAGTATTGGATTGGAACTCTATGTCGGTAACCAGCTGGGGTTGTCAGGGAGTACATGGTGATGTTCCATTTTTGTCTATTTCGTCATCCATTCCTTCTGACATCCCAGAGTTCTTGTCGGACTTTCAGGATGTATTTGAAGAGTCCAAGTCTGATGCCCTACCTCCGCATAGGAATTGTGATTGTGCTATCGATTTGATTCCTGGTAGTAAATTCCCTAAGGGTCGTTTATTTAATTTGTCCGTACCTGAACACACCGCTATGCGCAGTTATGTGAAGGAGTCCCTGGAGAAGGGACATATTCGCCCATCGTCGTCACCATTGGGAGCAGGGTTCTTTTTTGTAGCCAAGAAGGATGGTTCGCTAAGACCGTGTATTGATTACCGCCTTCTTAATAAGATCACTGTTAAGTTTCAGTATCCCTTGCCATTGATTTCTGACTTGTTTGCTCGGATTAAGGGGGCTAGTTGGTTTACTAAGATTGATCTTCGTGGTGCGTATAATCTGGTGAGAATCAGGCAGGGAGATGAATGGAAAACGGCATTTAATACGCCCGAGGGTCATTTTGAGTATCTGGTGATGCCGTTCGGACTTGCCAATGCTCCATCTGTTTTTCAGTCTTTTATGCATGACATTTTCCGTGAGTATCTGGATAAATTCTTGATTGTTTACTTGGATGACATTTTGATCTTCTCAGATGATTGGGAGTCTCATGTGAAGCAAGTCAGAATGGTTTTCCAGGTACTGCGTGCTAATTCCTTGTTCGTGAAGGGATCAAAGTGTCTCTTCGGTGTGCAGAAAGTTTCATTTTTGGGGTTCATCTTTTCCCCTTCTACTATCGAGATGGATCCGGTTAAGGTTCAGGCCATCCAGGATTGGACTCAGCCGACATCTCTAAAAAGTCTGCAGAAATTCCTGGGCTTTGCTAATTTTTATCGTCGCTTCATCTGTAATTTTTCTAGCATTGCCAGACCATTGACCGATTTGACCAAGAAGGGTGCTGATTTGGTTAATTGGTCTTCTGCTGCCGTGGAAGCTTTTCAGGAGTTGAAGCGTCGTTTTTGCTGTGCCCCTGTGTTGTGTCAACCTGATGTTTCTCTTCCGTTCCAGGTCGAGGTTGATGCTTCTGAGATTGGTGCAGGGGCGGTTTTGTCACAGAGAGGTTCTGGTTGCTCAGTGTTCAAACCATGTGCTTTCTTTTCCAGGAAATTTTCTGCTGCTGAGCGTAATTATGATGTGGGCAACCGAGAGTTGCTGGCCATGAAGTGGGCATTCGAGGAGTGGCGTCATTGGCTTGAGGGTGCTAAGCATCGCGTGGTGGTTTTGACTGATCATAAGAACCTTACTTATCTTGAGTCTGCCAAGCGCTTGAATCCTAGACAGGCCCGTTGGTCATTATTTTTTGCTCGTTTTGATTTTGTGATTTCATACCTTCCGGGCTCTAAAAATGTGAAGGCGGATGCTCTGTCTAGGAGTTTTGTGCCCGACTCTCCGGGGTTATCTGAGCCGGCGAGTATCCTCAAGGAAGGAGTCATTGTGTCTGCCATCTCCCCTGATTTGCGGAGAGTGTTGCAGAAATTTCAGGCTAATAAACCTGATCGTTGTCCGGCCGAGAAACTGTTCGTCCCTGATAGGTGGACTAGTAAAGTTATCTCTGAACTTCATTGTTCGGTGCTGGCCGGTCATCCAGGAATCTTTGGTACCAGGGAGTTGGTTGCTAGATCCTTCTGGTGGCCATCTCTGTCACGGGATGTGCGTGCTTTTGTGCAGTCCTGTGGAATTTGTGCTAGGGCTAAGCCCTGCTGTTCACGTGCCAGTGGGTTGCTTTTGCCCTTGCCGGTCCCGAAGAGGCCTTGGACACATATTTCGATGGATTTCATTTCTGACCTTCCCGTTTCTCAAAAAATGTCGGTCATTTGGGTGGTCTGTGATCGCTTTTCTAAAATGGTCCATCTGGTGCCCTTGGTTAAATTGCCTTCCTCCTCTGATTTGGTGCCTTTGTTCTTCCAGCATGTGGTTCGTTTACATGGCATTCCTGAGAATATTGTTTCTGACAGAGGTTCCCAGTTTGTCTCGAGGTTCTGGCGAGCCTTTTGTGGTAGGATGGGCATTGACCTATCTTTTTCCTCGGCCTTCCATCCTCAGACTAATGGCCAGACCGAACGAACCAATCAGACCTTGGAAACATATCTGAGATGTTTTGTTTCCGCTGACCAGGATGATTGGGTGTCATTTTTGCCGTTGGCTGAGTTCGCCCTTAATAATCGGGCCAGCTCGGCTACCTTGGTCTCTCCATTTTTCTGCAATTCTGGGTTCCATCCTCGTTTCTCTTCAGGACAGGTTGAGTCTTCGGACTGTCCTGGTGTGGATTATGTGGTGGACAGGTTGCAGCAGATCTGGACTCAGGTAGTGGACAATTTGACCTTGTCCCAGGAGAAGGCTCAGCTTTTCGCTAATCGCAGACGCCGTGTGGGACCCCGACTTCGTGTTGGGGATCTGGTTTGGTTATCTTCTCGTCATATTCCTATGAAGGTTTCCTCTCCTAAATTTAAACCTCGTTTTATTGGTCCGTATAGGATTTCTGAGATTCTCAATCCGGTGTCTTTTCGTCTGACCCTCCCAGACTCCTTTTCCATACATAATGTATTCCATAGGTCGTTGTTGAGGAGATACGTGGCACCTATGGTTCCATCTGTGGAGCCTCCTGCCCCTGTTTTGGTGGAGGGGGAATTGGAGTATATTGTGGAGAAGATTTTGGATTCTCGTGTCTCTAGACGGAAACTCCAGTATCTGATCAAATGGAAGGGTTATGCTCAGGAAGATAATTCCTGGGTTTTTGCCTCTGATGTCCATGCCCCAGATCTTGTTCGTGCCTTTCATGTGGCTCATCCTGGTCGGCCTGGGGGTTCTGGTGAGGGTTCGGTGACCCCTCCTCAAGGGGGGGGTACTGTTGTGAATTCTGTGGCTGAGTTCACTTCTGTGGTCACAAGTGGTATTGCAGTCTCTGGGCTTCCTCCCTCAGGTGTTTTGGTGAGCTCGTTGGCTGCCTTGCTATTTAGCTCCACCTGAGTCTGTCTTCCTTGCTCCTTGTCAATGTTCCAGTGTTGGATCTGAGCTACTGCATCTTTCCTTGGGCCTGCTGCTCTGCTAGATAAGTGCTTCTAGTTTGTTTTCTGTTTTTTCTGTCCAGCTTGCTATTAACTTTTGCTGGAAGCTCTGAGAAGCAAAGGGGTGCACCGCCGTGCTGTTAGTTCGGCACGGTGGGTCTTTTTGCCCCTTTGCGTGGTTTTCGTTTTAGGGTTTTTTGTAGACTGCATAGTTCTCTTTGCTATCCTCGCTCTGTCTAGAATATCGGGCCTCACTTTGCTGAATCTATTTCATTCCTACGTTTGTCTTTTCATCTTGCTAACAGTCATTATATGTGGGGGGCTGCCTATTCCTTTGGGGTATTTCTCTGAGGTAAGTCAGGCTTGTATTTCTATCTTCAGGCTAGTCAGCTCCTCAGGCAGTGCCGAGTTGCATAGGTAGTTGATAGGCGCAATCCACTGCTGCTTATAGTTGTGTGAGGATAGATCAGGTACTGCAGTCTACAGAGATTCCACGTCTCAGAGCTCGTCCTATTGTTTTTGGTTATTGCCAGATCTCTGTATGTGCGCTGATTACTGCACGCTGTGTTGCCTGATTGCCAGCCATAACAGCTCGCTGCTTCAAGATCCACCATAGCAAGGTGGATATGATCAGCTATTCAGGAGGCCTACCGCGTCAAGGGCATGATCGTTCCGGCCGGAATCAGAGCTCACTCCACTCGAGCAGTGGGGGCTTCCTGGGTGCTTCGGCACCAGGCTTCGGCAGAACAGGTTTGCAGGGCAGCAACCTGGTCCAGTTTGCATACCTTTTCCAAACACTATAATGTCCATACTCAGACTTCTGCAGATGCAAGCCTGGGTAGAAGGATTCTTCAGGCAGCGGTAGCGCACCTATAGGCGCAGCAGATGCCTGGATATTAGTCTGGTGAGTCAATTTCCCACCCAGAGACTGCTTTAGGACATCCCACAGTCCTGTGTCCCACAATGAGGCGAAGGAGAAATAGGGATTTTTGTGTTACTCACTGTAAAATCCTTTTCTCCGAGACGCTCTTTGGGGGACACAGCTCCCTCCCTAGTAGCCAGATGGCTCTTTTTTGTTATTTGACTTTATCAGTCGATAGGGTCGTTTTCTAGACATGTTTTTTCTGTATTAATGCTGACTGTTATATTTGTTCTCGTACTGCTTTTTTGCACCAAACTGGTTTTGCCTTCGGCCCGTGTCAGGGTGTATACGACGGAGGAGGAGCTAACCTTTTTTTATGTTTACTTAGTATCAGCCTCCTGGCGGCAGAAGCATACACCCACAATCCTGTGTCCCCCAATGAGCGTCTCAGAGAAAAGGATTTTACGGTGAGTAACACAAAAATCCCTATTTTTTTTTTATAGGAACCATGCATACAATGACATGGATGGGGAGCCATGCATACAAGGAAAGGGATGGGGAACCATGCATACAATGATGGAGGATAAGGAGCCATGCATACAGGGACGGACAGCCATGCATACGAGGACGGGAAGCCATGCATACGAGGACGGGGAGCCATGCATACCAGGATAGAGATGAGTGCACATGCTGCGGAAAAAACGTGCGGAAACGTAGCGTTGCATATTCCGCTGCATGTCAATTCTTTGTGCGGATTCCGCAGCGGTTTACACTTGCTCCATAATAGGAATCCGCAGGTGTAAAACTGCAGGCGAAATCCGCACAAAATCTGCTAAAAAAAAGGGTAAATCTGCGGTAATTCTGCAGGTAATCCGCAGTGCTGTTTACCTGCTGATTTACCCTAATCAGTCCAGAGAAATCCGCAGGACTTTCCGCAACATGGGCACATACCCTAAGTTCCTGTCTTTCTTCAGAATTGACATATAAATTTGTGGTGTTTCCGGTAATGTCATAATGTCTTGTGTCACCATGTCAATAAAAACTTTGACGGCGGGACAAGTCTGTAAGGGTGGCATATTCATGGATTTAGGTCTGAGAGATTTCTTCCCCCATTTGGGGCCTGATGGGACCCTCATTTGCCAATTTTCCCTTCCCAATTCTTCCAAAATCTCCAGGGCTTGTTGTTCCTGACTTGAGAGGGAAGTAGATGAGAAACCATCAGTTTCTTCTGTAGGGGGTGCATCCGACATTTGGCGTGCAAAGATTTTCTTAAAGATCAACTAATGACCAAAGAGATGTAAATCTTTGATGATATTAAAATTATTAAGGTGAGTAGGGAGACAGAAGTTGAAGCCTTTCTTCAAGACCTTACAAAAGATCTAACCCTGGCACACTCCAAAAACCTGAAGACAGAACTGTTGCTTTCAAAGTTTTTTTAAATTTATCTTGTGCAAAAGAGTGGTTTCCAAACAACGTTTCGACTCAGGCACGAGTCTGTCAGGAAGACAATCTGTTCATACATAACAGAAAAATATATTAAAATCAAAATATAAAAAAATATATAAACAAAAGAAAACATAGGTACACGTTTTAAGTATATCACATATTCTACATATGATATAACTAAATAATGCTATCTGGCTTTCATGCTGAAACCGCTTGTGAAAGTGCGATGGTGTTGTAGTGATTAGGTGGGGAAACAAGAGAATTGAAAAGATGAAAAGGAAAAAATGTCATAGATTATAAGAAATGGTGTTAAAATGGAGCAGATAAAAAAGCACATAAATAGAGGTAAGGGAATACAGAGTATGGTCTACCTTATGGTAGTAATTGTTGTGGATTCTGTTTTTGGGCTCCCTCTGGTGGTTACAGATGGTACTGGGTGACTTGTGTTCTCTGCGGTCTCTGGTGTCCACCTGTTCTATCAGGATATGGGAGTTTCCTATTTAACCTGGCTTTCTTGTCATTTCCTCGCCGGCGATCAATGTAATCAGTGTGTCTTGTTACCTCTGCTTTCCGCTTCTGTGATCATCAGGACAAGCTAAGTTTTTGATTTTCCTGTTCCACGTTTTGCTTTATTTTTGTTTTAGTCCAGCTTGCAGTTATGTGATTCCTTGTTGCTGGTTGCTCTAGTGGGCTGATATTACTCCTCATGTTCCATGAGTTGGCACATGAGTTCAGGTAATTTCAGGATGGTTTTTTGTAGGGTTTTTCGCTGACCGCGCAGTTCACTTTTGTATCCTCTGCTATCTAGTTTTAGCGGGCCTCATTTTGCTGAATCTGTTTTCATTACTACGTATGTGCTTTCCTCTCATTTCACCGTCATTACATGTGGGGGGCTGCTATTTCTGTGGGGTGTTTCTCTGGAGGCAAGAGAGGTCTTTGTTTCTTCTAATAGGGGAAGCTAGTCCTTCGGCTGGCGCGAGACGTCTAGAATCATCGTAGGCACGTTCCCCGGCTACTGCTAGTGTTGTGAATTAGGTTCAGGATCGCGGTCAGCTCAGTTTCCATCACCCTAGAGCTTGTTCTGTTTTTTGTGTGCTTGTCCTTTTGTGATCCCCTGCCATTGGGATCATGACAGTATCGCCGGCCCAAAAGTGGTAATCGTATTGGCTGAAGTAGGAGGAAAAGTAGTCTGAGGAAGTTTTTTTTTTTTTTTTTTCCCTTCCCTCAGAGTTTGCTGCCTAGCCTTAATTGCAGCCTGGCTGCGTCTTACCTCCTCTTAATCCTTGAATGGCTCTGACCTCAGCTGTTTATCATGGACGTCCAGAGTTTGGCTTCCAGCCTGAATAATCTTGCTGCTAAGGTTCAAAATATACAAGATTTTGTTGTACATGCTCCTATGTCTGAACCTAGAATTCCTATCCCAGAGTTTTTTTCTGGAGATAGATCTAGTTTTCTGAATTTTAGGAACAATTGCAAGTTGTTTCTTTCTTTGAAATCTCGCTCCTCTGGAGACCCTGCTCAGCAAGTCAAAATTGTAATATCTTTCCTGCGGGGTGACCCTCAGAATTGGGCATTTGCATTGGCACCAGGGGATCCTGCGTTGCTCAATGTGGATGCGTTTTTTCTGGCATTGGGTTTGCTCTATGAGGAACCTAACCTAGAGATTCAGGCTGAAAAAGCTTTATTGGCTCTCTGTCAGGGGCAAGATGAAGCAGAAATATATTGTCAGAAATTTCGGAAATGGTCGGTGCTTACTCGGTGGAATGAGTGCGCTCTGGCTGCAAAATTCAGAGATGGCCTTTCTGAGGTCATTAAAGATGTTATGGTGGGGTTCCCGGCACCTACAGGTCTGAATGAGTCTATGACTATGGCTATTCAGATTGATCGGCGTTTACGGGAGCGCAAACCTGTGCACCATTTGGCGGTGTCTTCTGAACAGGCACCTGAGACAATGCAATGTGATAGAATTCAGTCCAGAAGTGAACGGCAAAACTATAGGCGAAAAAATGGGTTGTGTTTTTATTGTGGTGATTCAGCTCATGTTATATCAGCATGCTCTAAACGCACAAAAAAGGTTGATAAGTCTGTTGCCATTAGTACTTTACAGTCTAAGTTCATTCTGTCTGTGACTCTGATTTGTTCATTATCAGCCATTTCCGTCGATGCCTATGTGGATTCAGGCGCTGCCCTGAGTCTTATGGATTGGTCATTTGCCAACCGCTGTGGGTTTAGTCTGGAGCCTCTGGAAGTCCCTATTCCTTTGAAAGGAATTGACTCTACACCTTTGGCTATGAATAAACCTCAGTACTGGACACACGTGACCATGCGTATGACTCCCGTTCATCAGGAGGTGATTCGCTTCCTGGTACTGTATAATTTACATGATGTCTTAGTGCTTGGTCTGCCATGGTTACAAACTCATAACCCAGTCTTGGACTGGAAAACGATGTCTGTGTTAAGCTGGGGATGTCAGGGGGTTCATGATGATGCACCTCCGATTTCTATCGCTTCATCTACTCCTTCTGAGGTTCCTGTATTTTTGTCTGATTATCGGGATGTTTTTGAGGAGCCTAAGCTCAATTCGCTTCCTCCTCACAGGGATTGCGATTGTGCTATAGATTTGATTCCTGGCAGTAAATTTCCTAAAGGTCGTTTGTTCAATCTGTCAGTGCCAGAGCATACTGCTATGCGGGATTATGTTAAGGAGTCCTTGGAAAAGGGACATATCCGTCCATCTTCTTCTCCTTTGGGAGCAGGTTTTTTTTTCGTGGCCAAAAAAGATGGTTCCTTGAGGCCTTGTATAGATTACCGTCTTTTGAATAAGATTACGGTCAAATATCAGTATCCTTTGCCATTGTTGACTGATTTGTTCGCTCGCATTAAGGGGGCTAAATGGTTCACTAAGATTGATCTTCGGGGTGCGTATAATCTTGTGCGGATTAAGCAGGGTGATGAGTGGAAAACCGCATTTAATACGCCTGAGGGCCATTTTGAGTATTTGGTGATGCCTTTTGGACTTTCTAATGCTCCTTCTGTCTTCCAGTCCTTTATGCACGATATTTTCCGTGAATATCTGGATAAATTTATGATTGTGTATTTGGATGATGTTTTGTTTTTTTCTGATGACTGGGAGTCCCATGTTCAGCAGGTCAGGAAGGTGTTTCAGGTCCTGCGGGCCAATTCTTTGTTTGTAAAAGGTTCAAAGTGTCTCTTTGGAGTCCAGAAGATTTCTTTTTTGGGGTATATTTTTTCCCCTTCTACTATTGAGATGGATCCCGTCAAGGTTCAAGCTATTTGTGACTGGACGCAGCCTACATCTCTTAAGAGTCTACAGAAGTTCTTGGGCTTTGCTAATTTTTATCGTCGTTTCATAACTAATTTTTCTAGTGTTGTTAAGCCTTTGACGGATCTGACTAAGAAGGAAGCTGATGTTGCTGATTGGTCTCCTGCGGCTGTGGAGGCCTTTCAGGAACTTAAGCGCCGGTTTTCTTCTGCTCCTGTGTTGCATCAGCCAGATGTTTCGCTTCCTTTTCAGGTTGAGGTTGATGCTTCTGAGATTGGAGCGGGGGCGGTTTTGTCACAGAGAAGCTCCGATTGCTCGGTGATGAAGCCATGTGCGTTCTTTTCTAGAAAGTTTTCGCCCACTGAGCGGAATTATGATGTTGGTAATCGGGAGCTTTTGGCCATGAAGTGGGCATTTGAGGAGTGGCGTCATTGGCTTGAGGGTGCTAGACATCGTGTGGTGGTCTTGACTGATCACAAAAATCTGATTTACCTTGAGTCTGCCAAGCGTCTGAATCCTAGACAGGCTCGTTGGTCACTGTTTTTTTCCCGTTTCGATTTTGTGGTTTCATACCTGCCAGGTTCAAAGAATGTGAAGGCGGATGCTCTTTCTAGGAGTTTTGTGCCTGATTCCCCTGGAAATTCTGAGCCCACTGGTATCCTTAGGGATGGGGTGATTTTGTCGGCTGTCTTCCCAGACTTGCGACGTGCTTTGCAGGAGTTTCAGGCGGATAAACCTGATCGTTGTCCGCCTGAAAGACTGTTTGTTCCGGATAATTGGACCAGTAGAGTCATCTCCGAGGTCCATTCTTCTGCGTTGGCAGGTCATCCTGGAATATTTGGTACTAGAGACTTGGTGGCCAGGTCTTTTTGGTGGCCTTCCTTGTCGAGGGATGTGCGTTCTTTTGTGCAGTCTTGTGAAGTTTGCGCTCGGGCTAAGCCTTGCTGTTCTCGGGCCAGTGGATTGTTGTCACCTTTGCCTATCCCGAAGAGGCCTTGGACGCACATTTCCATGGACTTTATTTCGGATCTCCCTGTCTCTCAAAAAATGTCCGTCATCTGGGTTGTGTGTGACTGCTTTTCTAAGATGGTTCATCTGGTCCCCTTGCCTAAGTTGCCTTCCTCCTCTGAGTTGGTCCCTCTGTTTTTTCAGAACGTGGTTCGTTTGCATGGGATTCCGGAGAACATTGTTTCTGACAGGGGATCCCAGTTTGTGTCTAGATTTTGGCGGACGTTCTGTGCTAAGATGGGCATTGATTTGTCCTTTTCGTCTGCATTCCATCCTCAGACGAATGGCCAGACGGAACGAACTAATCAGACCTTGGAAACTTATTTAAGGTGTTTTGTTTCTGCTGATCAGGATGACTGGGTTACCTTTTTGCCGCTTGCCGAATTTGCCCTTAATAATCGGGCTAGTTCTGCTACCTTGGTTTCTCCTTTCTTTTGTAATTCGGGGTTTCATCCTCGTTTTTCCTCTGGTCAGGTGGAGCCTTCTGATTGTCCTGGAGTGGACATGGTGGTGGATAGGTTGCATCGGATTTGGAGTCATGTGGTGGACAATTTGAAGTTGTCCCAGGAGAGGGCTCAGCAGTTTGCTAATCGCCGTCGCCGCGTGGGTCCTCGACTTCGTGTTGGGGACTTGGTGTGGTTGTCTTCTCGTTTTGTTCCTATGAAGGTCTCTTCTCCTAAGTTCAAGCCTCGGTTTATCGGTCCCTATAGGATCTTGGAAATTCTTAACCCTGTGTCGTTTCGTTTGGATCTCCCGACATCGTTTGCTATTCATAATGTGTTCCATCGGTCGTTGTCGCGGAAGTATGAGGTACCTGTTGTTCCTTCGCTTGAGCCTCCTGCTCCGCTGCTGGTGGAGGGAGAATTGGAGTATGTTGTGGAGAAGATCTTGGATTCTCGTGTTTCCAGACGGAAACTTCAGTATTTGGTCAAGTGGAAGGGTTATGGTCAGGAGGATAATTCTTGGGTGGTTGCCTCTGATGTTCATGCTGCTGATTTGGTCCGTGCATTTCATAGGGCTCATCCTGGTCGCCCTGGTGGTTCTCGTGAGGGTTCGGTGACCCCTCCTCAAGGGGGGGGTACTGTTGTGGATTCTGTTTTTGGGCTCCCTCTGGTGGTTACAGATGGTACTGGGTGACTTGTGTTCTCTGCGGTCTCTGGTGTCCACCTGTTCTATCAGGATATGGGAGTTTCCTATTTAACCTGGCTTTCTTGTCATTTCCTCGCCGGCGATCAATGTAATCAGTGTGTCTTGTTACCTCTGCTTTCCGCTTCTGTGATCATCAGGACAAGCTAAGTTTTTGATTTTCCTGTTCCACGTTTTGCTTTATTTTTGTTTTAGTCCAGCTTGCAGTTATGTGATTCCTTGTTGCTGGTTGCTCTAGTGGGCTGATATTACTCCTCATGTTCCATGAGTTGGCACATGAGTTCAGGTAATTTCAGGATGGTTTTTTGTAGGGTTTTTCGCTGACCGCGCAGTTCACTTTTGTATCCTGTGCTATCTAGTTTTAGCGGGCCTCATTTTGCTGAATCTGTTTTCATTACTACGTATGTGCTTTCCTCTCATTTCACCGTCATTACATGTGGGGGGCTGCTATTTCTGTGGGGTGTTTCTCTGGAGGCAAGAGAGGTCTTTGTTTCTTCTAATAGGGGAAGCTAGTCCTTCGGCTGGCGCGAGACGTCTAGAATCATCGTAGGCACGTTCCCCGGCTGCTGCTAGTGTTGTGAATTAGGTTCAGGATCGCGGTCAGCTCAGTTTCCATCACCCTAGAGCTTGTTCTGTTTTTTGTGTGCTTGTCCTTTTGTGATCCCCTGCCATTGGGATCATGACAGTATCGCCGGCCCAAAAGTGGTAATCGTATTGGCTGAAGTAGGAGGAAAAGTAGTCTGAGGAAGTTTTTTTTTTTTTTTTTTCCCTTCTCTCAGAGTTTGCTGCCTAGCCTTAATTGCAGCCTGGCTGCGTCTTACCTCCTCTTAATCCTTGAATGGCTCTGACCTCAGCTGTTTATCATGGACGTCCAGAGTTTGGCTTCCAGCCTGAATAATCTTGCTGCTAAGGTTCAAAATATACAAGATTTTGTTGTACATGCTCCTATGTCTGAACCTAGAATTCCTATCCCAGAGTTTTTTTCTGGAGATAGATCTAGTTTTCTGAATTTTAGGAACAATTGCAAGTTGTTTCTTTCTTTGAAATCTCGCTCCTCTGGAGACCCTGCTCAGCAAGTCAAAATTGTAATATCTTTCCTGCGGGGTGACCCTCAGAATTGGGCATTTGCATTGGCACCAGGGGATCCTGCGTTGCTCAATGTGGATGCGTTTTTTCTGGCATTGGGTTTGCTCTATGAGGAACCTAACCTAGAGATTCAGGCTGAAAAAGCTTTATTGGCTCTCTCTCAGGGGCAAGATGAAGCAGAAATATATTGTCAGAAATTTCGGAAATGGTCGGTGCTTACTCGGTGGAATGAGTGCGCTCTGGCTGCAAAATTCAGAGATGGCCTTTCTGAGGTCATTAAAGATGTTATGGTGGGGTTCCCGGCGCCTACAGGTCTGAATGAGTCTATGACTATGGCTATTCAGATTGATCGGCGTTTACGGGAGCGCAAACCTGTGCACCATTTGGCGGTGTCTTCTGAACAGGCACCTGAGACAATGCAATGTGATAGAATTCAGTCCAGAAGTGAACGGCAAAACTATAGGCGGAAAAATGGGTTGTGTTTTTATTGTGGTGATTCAGCTCATGTTATATCAGCATGCTCTAAACGCACAAAAAAGGTTGATAAGTCTGTTGCCATTAGTACTTTACAGTCTAAGTTCATTCTGTCTGTGACTCTGATTTGTTCATTATCAGCCATTTCCGTCGATGCCTATGTGGATTCAGGCGCTGCCCTGAGTCTTATGGATTGGTCATTTGCCAACCGCTGTGGGTTTAGTCTGGAGCCTCTGGAAGTCCCTATTCCTTTGAAAGGAATTGACTCTACACCTTTGGCTATGAATAAACCTCAGTACTGGACACACGTGACCATGCGTATGACTCCCGTTCATCAGGAGGTGATTCGCTTCCTGGTACTGTATAATTTACATGATGTCTTAGTGCTTGGTCTGCCATGGTTACAAACTCATAACCCAGTCTTGGACTGGAAAACGATGTCTGTGTTAAGCTGGGGATGTCAGGGGGTTCATGATGATGCACCTCCGATTTCTATCGCTTCATCTACTCCTTCTGAGGTTCCTGTATTTTTGTCTGATTATCGGGATGTTTTTGAGGAGCCTAAGCTCAATTCGCTTCCTCCTCACAGGGATTGCGATTGTGCTATAGATTTGATTCCTGGCAGTAAATTTCCTAAAGGTCGTTTGTTCAATCTGTCAGTGCCAGAGCATACTGCTATGCGGGATTATGTTAAGGAGTCCTTGGAAAAGGGACATATCCGTCCATCTTCTTCTCCTTTGGGAGCAGGTTTTTTTTTCGTGGCCAAAAAAGATGGTTCCTTGAGGCCTTGTATAGATTACCGTCTTTTGAATAAGATTACGGTCAAATATCAGTATCCTTTGCCATTGTTGACTGATTTGTTCGCTCGCATTAAGGGGGCTAAATGGTTCACTAAGATTGATCTTCTGGGTGCGTATAATCTTGTGCGGATTAAGCAGGGTGATGAGTGGAAAACCGCATTTAATACGCCTGAGGGCCATTTTGAGTATTTGGTGATGCCTTTTGGACTTTCTAATGCTCCTTCTGTCTTCCAGTCCTTTATGCACGATATTTTCCGTGAATATCTGGATAAATTTATGATTGTGTATTTGGATGATGTTTTGGTTTTTTCTGATGACTGGGAGTCCCATGTTCAGCAGGTCAGGAAGGTGTTTCAGGTCCTGCGGGCCAATTCTTTGTTTGTAAAAGGTTCAAAGTGTCTCTTTGGAGTCCAGAAGATTTCTTTTTTGGGGTATATTTTTTCCCCTTCTACTATTGAGATGGATCCCGTCAAGGTTCAAGCTATTTGTGACTGGACACAGCCTACATCTCTTAAGAGTCTACAGAAGTTCTTGGGCTTTGCTAATTTTTATCGTCGTTTCATAACTAATTTTTCTAGTGTTGTTAAGCCTTTGACGGATCTGACTAAGAAGGGTGCTGATGTTGCTGATTGGTCTCCTGCGGCTGTGGAGGCCTTTGAGGAACTTAAGCGCCGGTTTTCTTCTGCTCCTGTGTTGCGTCAGCCAGATGTTTCGCTTCCTTTTCAGGTTGAGGTTGATGCTTCTGAGATTGGAGCGGGGGCGGTTTTGTCACAGAGAAGCTCCGATTGCTCGGTGATGAAGCCATGTGCGTTCTTTTCTAGAAAGTTTTCGCCCACTGAGCGGAATTATGATGTTGGTAATCGGGAGCTTTTGGCCATGAAGTGGGCATTTGAGGAGTGGCGTCATTGGCTTGAGGGTGCTAGACATCGTGTGGTGGTCTTGACTGATCACAAAAATCTGATTTACCTTGAGTCTGCCAAGCGTCTGAATCCTAGACAGGCTCATTGGTCACTGTTTTTCTCCCGTTTCGATTTTGTGGTTTCATACCTGCCAGGTTCAAAGAATGTGAAGGCGGATGCTCTTTCTAGGAGTTTTGTGCCTGATTCCCCTGGAAATTCTGAGCCCACTGGTATCCTTAGGGATGGGGTGATTTTGTCGGCTGTCTTCCCAGACTTGCGACGTGCTTTGCAGGAGTTTCAGGCGGATAAACCTGATCGTTGTCCGCCTGAAAGACTGTTTGTTCCGGATAATTGGACCAGTAGAGTCATCTCCGAGGTCCATTCTTCTGCGTTGGCAGGTCATCCTGGAATATTTGGTACTAGAGACTTGGTGGCCAGGTCTTTTTGGTGGCCTTCCTTGTCGAGGGATGTGCGTTCTTTTGTGCAGTCTTGTGAAGTTTGCGCTCGGGCTAAGCCTTGCTGTTCTCGGGCCAGTGGATTGTTGTCACCTTTGCCTATCCCGAAGAGGCCTTGGACGCACATTTCCATGGGCTTTATTTCGGATCTCCCTGTCTCTCAAAAAATGTCCGTCATCTGGGTTGTGTGTGACTGCTTTTCTAAGATGGTTCATCTGGTCCCCTTGCCTAAGTTGCCTTCCTCCTCTGAGTTGGTCCCTCTGTTTTTTCAGAACGTGGTTCGTTTGCATGGGATTCCGGAGAACATTGTTTCTGACAGGGGATCCCAGTTTGTGTCTAGATTTTGGCGGACGTTCTGTGCTAAGATGGGCATTGATTTGTCCTTTTCGTCTGCATTCCATCCTCAGACGAATGGCCAGACGGAACGAACTAATCAGACCTTGGAAACTTATTTAAGGTGTTTTGTTTCTGCTGATCAGGATGACTGGGTTACCTTTTTGCCGCTTGCCGAATTTGCCCTTAATAATCGGGCTAGTTCTGCTACCTTGGTTTCTCCTTTCTTTTGTAATTCGGGGTTTCATCCTCGTTTTTCCTCTGGTCAGGTGGAGCCTTCTGATTGTCCTGGAGTGGACATGGTGGTGGATAGGTTGCATCGGATTTGGAGTCATGTGGTGGACAATTTGAAGTTGTCCCAGGAGAGGGCTCAGTAGTTTGCTAATCGCCGTCGCCGCGTGGGTCCTCGACTTCGTGTTGGGGACTTGGTGTGGTTGTCTTCTCGTTTTGTTCCTATGAAGGTCTCTTCTCCTAAGTTCAAGCCTCGGTTTATCGGTCCCTATAGGATCTTGGAAATTCTTAACCCTGTGTCGTTTCGTTTGGATCTCCCGGCATCGTTTGCTATTCATAATGTGTTCCATCGGTCGTTGTTGCGGAAGTATGAGGTACCTGTTGTTCCTTCGCTTGAGCCTCCTGCTCCGCTGCTGGTGGAGGGAGAATTGGAGTATGTTGTGGAGAAGATCTTGGATTCTCGTGTTTCCAGACGGAAACTTCAGTATTTGGTCAAGTGGAAGGGTTATGGTCAGGAGGATAATTCTTGGGTGGTTGCCTCTGATGTTCATGCTGCTGATTTGGTCCGTGCATTTCATAGGGCTCATCCTGGTCGCCCTGGTGGTTCTCGTGAGGGTTCGGTGACCCCTCCTCAAGGGGGGGGTACTGTTGTGGATTCTGTTTTTGGGCTCCCTCTGGTGGTTACAGATGGTACTGGGTGACTTGTGTTCTCTGCGGTCTCTGGTGTCCACCTGTTCTATCAGGATATGGGAGTTTCCTATTTAACCTGGCTTTCTTGTCATTTCCTCGCCGGCGATCAATGTAATCAGTGTGTCTTGTTACCTCTGCTTTCCGCTTCTGTGATCATCAGGACAAGCTAAGTTTTTGATTTTCCTGTTCCACGTTTTGCTTTATTTTTGTTTTAGTCCAGCTTGCAGTTATGTGATTCCTTGTTGCTGGTTGCTCTAGTGGGCTGATATTACTCCTCATGTTCCATGAGTTGGCACATGAGTTCAGGTAATTTCAGGATGGTTTTTTGTAGGGTTTTTCGCTGACCGCGCAGTTCACTTTTGTATCCTGTGCTATCTAGTTTTAGCGGGCCTCATTTTGCTGAATCTGTTTTCATTACTACGTATGTGCTTTCCTCTCATTTCACCGTCATTACATGTGGGGGGCTGCTATTTCTGTGGGGTGTTTCTCTGGAGGCAAGAGAGGTCTTTGTTTCTTCTAATAGGGGAAGCTAGTCCTTCGGCTGGCGCGAGACGTCTAGAATCATCGTAGGCACGTTCCCCGGCTACTGCTAGTGTTGTGAATTAGGTTCAGGATCACGGTCAGCTCAGTTTCCATCACCCTAGAGCTTGTTCTGTTTTTTGTGTGCTTGTCCTTTTGTGATCCCCTGCCATTGGGATCATGACAAGTAATATCGTGTGTAGGTCCCGGGCTTTCATATTGCCCTATGGAAGTCTGCCAAAAGTGGTCTATAAGAAAAAAAGAACGTTACCTATCCATGTGTTTGTCTTACATTATTTACATTGATCTGATAACTACCTTGATTGGCTTGCAGAATGGAGTTAAATGAATCTGTTCACACCCATAGTGGACTATCCTGTTAAAGGGTGAGTGAAGGATTTAGGATGATGATCTCTAGCTTTTTGGAGTGTCTACATATGAGGAAGTGATGGTTACCTTTGTTATCAATTGCTAGAAATACAGCTATATCAAGGTAAGTATAGCATGTCATGTAAGTATAGCAGTCCATGAGTATAGGGTATATAGTCAGTATAATATGGGTCAAGTTACCTTTCAAAAGTAATGGACTGCGCATAAGGTATTGTAAGAGGTAGTTAGACCACAATGAGCCTTATTCACTGTTCTGTATAAAGGAAAAAGGGAGAAAAACAATTTTGTGGATGCTACATCTATATATACAGGGTGGGCCATTTATATGGATACACCTAAATAAAATGGGAATGGTTGGTGATATCAACTTCTTGTTTGTGGCACATTAGCATATGGGAGGGAGAAAACTTTTCAAGATGGGTGGTGACCATGGTGGCCATTTTAAAGTCAGAAATTTTGGATCCAACTTTATTTTTTTAAATGGGAAGAGGGTCATGTTACACATCAAACTTATTGAGAATTTCACAAGAAAAACAATGGTGTGCTTCATTTTAACCCCTTCCTGACCTGTGACACAGCGTATGCGTCATGAAAGTCGGTGCCAATCCGACCTGTGACGCATATGCTGTGTCACAGAATGATCGTGTCCTTGCAGGCCGGGTGAAAGGGTAAACTGTAATTTCACCCGACCTGCAGGGACAGGGGGAGTTGTACTTCAGCCCAGGGGGGTGGCTTCGCCCCCCCATGGCTATGATCGCTCTGATTGGCTGTTGAAAGTGACGTTTTACTTTCAATCAGAGCAATCATAATATTTCACCATTGAAAATTGGTGAAATATTACAATCCAGCCATGGCCGATGCTGCAGTATCATCGGCCATGGCTGGTGGCCGCGATCTGCCCTCGCCACCGATCCACCGCCCCGTCCTCCTTCCTGTCCTGTGCTCCGCTCCCCTCCATCCTCCTGTCCGCTCCCCACACACAGTGCAATGTCACCCCCCCGCTGTCCAATCCCACCCCCGCATACTTACCGACCTCCGGTGTCTCTCCCGGTGTCCTCCGTCTTCTGCATGAGCGCCGCCATCTTCCAAAATGGCCGGCACATGCGCAGTGCGCCTGCCGAATCTGCCGGCAGACACATTCGTTCCAGGTACATTTTGATCGGGTTAGGGTTAAAACTAGGGTTAGGGTTAGAATTAGCGTTAGGGTTAGAACTAGGGTTAGGGTTAGAAATAGGGTTAGAACTAGGGTTAGGGTTGCAATTAGGGTTAGGGTTAGAATTAGGGTTAGAATTGGGCTATATGCACACGGTGCGGATTTGGCTGCGGATCCGCAGCGGATTGGCCGCTGCGGATTCGTATCAGTTTTCCATCATGTTTACAGTACCATGTAAATGTATGGAACACCAATCCGCTGTGCCCATGGTGCGGAAAATACCGCGCGGAAACGCTGCGTTGTATTTTCCGCAGCATGTCAATTCTTTGTGCGGATTCCGCAGCATTTTACACCTGTTCCTCAATAGGAATCCGCAGGTGAAATCCGCACAAAAAACACTGGAAATCCGCTTTAAATCCGCAAGTAAAACGCAGTGCGTGTTTCAAAAACTTTTTTCAATAACTGTGCGGAAAAATCCTCACACGAATCCGCAACGTTGGCACATAGCCTTAGGGTTAGAGTTGGAATTAGTTAGGGTTGGAATTAGGGTTAAGGTACCGTCACACTAGACGATATCGCTAGCGATCCGTGACGTTGCAGCGTCCTGGCTAGCGATATCGTCCAGTGTGACAGGCAGCAGCGATCAGGCCCCTGCTGTGCTGTCGCTGGTCGGGGAAGAAAGTCCAGAACTTTGTTTCGTCGCTGGACTCCCCGTAGACATCGCTGAATCGGCGTGTGTGACACCGATTCATCGATGTCTTCGCTGGTAACCAGGGTAAACATGGGGTTACTAAGCGCAGGGCCGCGCCTAGTAACCCGATGTTTACCCTGGTTACCATCGTTAAAGTTAAAAAAACAACCGCTACATACTTACCTACCGCTGTCTGTCCTCGGCGCTCTGCTTCTCTGGTCTGGCTGTGAGCACAGCGGCCGGAAAGCACAGCGGTGACGTCACCGCTCTGCTTTCCGGCTGCCTGGCGCTCACAGCCAGACCAGAGAAGCAGAGCGCCGAGGACAGACAGCGGTAGGTAAGTATGTAGCGTTTGTTTTTTTACTTTTAGGATGGTAACCAGGGTAAACATCGGGTTACTAAGTGCGGCCCTGCGCTTAGTAACCCAATGTTTACCCTGGTTACCGGGGACCTCGGGATCGTTGGTCGCTGGAGAGCTGTCTGTGTGACAGCTCTCCAGCGACCAAACAGCGACGCTGCAGCGATCCGGATCGTTGTCGGTATCGCTGCAGCGTCGCTAAGTGTGACGGTACCTTTAGGGTTGGAAATAGGGTTAAGATTAGGATTAGTGGTGTGTTGGGGTTAGGGTTAGGCTTGTGGTTAAGGTTGGGATTAGGGTTAGGGGTGTGTTGGGGTTAGGGTTAGGCTTGTGGTTAGGGTTGGGATTAGGGTTAGGGGTGTGTTGGAATTAGAATTGAGGGGTTTCCACTGTTTAGGCACATCAGGGGTCTCCAAACGCGACATGGTGCCACCATTGATTCCAGCCAATCTTGCGTTCAAAAAGTCAAATGGTGCTCCCTCCCTTCCGAGCCCCGACGTGCGCCCAAACAGTGGTTTACCCAAACATGTAGGGCATAAGCATACTCAGAAAAAATTGCACAACAACTTTGGGGGTCTAATTTCTCCTGTTACCCTTGGTAAAATAACAAAATGGGGGCTAAAAACTTATTTTTGTGTGAAAAATAACTATTTTTTATTTTCACGGCTCTGAGTTATAAATTTCTGTGAAGCACTTGGGGGTTCAAAGTGCTCAGCACACATCTAGATAAGTTCCTTGGGGGGGTCTAGTTTCCAATATGGGGTAACTTGTGGGAGGTTTCTACTGTTTAGGCACATCAGGGGCTCTGCAAATGTAACATGACGCCCACAGACCATTCCATCAAAGTCTGCATTTCAAAACATCACTACTTCCCTTCCGAGCCCTGACGTGTGCCCAACCAGTGGTTTACCCCCACATATGATGTATCAGCTGTAGCGTGGCTAAAGCTCATGTGATTAATGGACGGTATGTATCGCAGAGGTGGGTGGCCCTGTGATGGAAGCCTGGGTATGTTTTGCTCAAGCAGATCTACTGCTGAGGGATTTGTTTACATTGGGAAGGCTTCCAGGTGATTGGAGAGATGGGTGGGTTCAGTCACCTACAAACCCACCCTAAGAGGCGTGTTTGAATACCTAAGATGGTTTTGTGTTGAAGGACCTGTGGTGATGTCACACTCACCTGACTGACCATGTGACAGGTATCTGGGTGTGGTTACACTTATGTAAAGAGGTGTGTGTAGCCCATGTGGTGAGTGTGTTTGGGAGTCTGCAAGAGTGGACAGACTTCCATGTGTCCTGGCTGGACACTGAAGAGTGGTCTGTGTGTTGGACGGTTCCAAGTGGGGACAGACGTCCTGAACTGCACACAGAGACCATATTTAGGCTGGAGAGCCTACGTGCTGGACATGGCACAGCCTGTATGCCTACAAGTCTGAGAGAGAGCGGAGGTCTAATATGGACATTGAGGATTCAACTGTCTGAAGTAAGACTGTTTACCTGTTGTTCCTGTTGCTATGTGGTTTATGGCGCAATAAACCTGTGAACTTTTAATGAAACGTGCCTCCAGAGTGTCATCCGCCGCATCTGAGCGAGTACAATCCCTACAATTGGTGTTTCGAATGCGGGCAGCGATCCAAGGAGCACATGTTGCAGCGCTGGCTGGTCTGAGCCAGAAGAGTGGACGGTCTTGACAACCGTGAGTAATGCTGATCGGGATCAGTGAGAACTGCTGTTTTGGAATACCTCTGAGGAGAAGAGGGATCCGGGAACCTGTGTGGCCGGCACCAACAGGTAACGGACAGGTGTCCGTGTGTACTGACCGGGATCAGAGTGGAAGAAAACAGAGACAGTGCGTCTGGGCATCTTTGAGGCTGAGGGGTGTCCAGAAACCCGTGAAGTTGCCAACGGGTGACGGTCTGACAACCGTGTATTGTACTGACCGGGGTCAGTGAAAAACTGTTTTTGGGCTATGTTAAAGCCGGGTGTGTAACAGACCGGAGTCTGTGCGGTACTGACCAGGGTCAGTAAAAGACTGTGTTTTTTTTTCTGTGAAGCACGTGTGCAGGTGCTTGCTGTGGACCGGCGAGTCCATGTATTTCTTTTTTTTCTTCTGTGATCGACTTGCTGTGGCTCGGCAGGGCCACGAAGACTGAAGGCATCTGGCGGTAACTCGGCGAGGTTACGAAGTTTTGCTGTGGATCGGCGGGTCCATGAAGTCCACGGTGCAGAGCCTTGTGAAGTGCAGTTGCAGCAAAGAAAAAAAAAAAACATTGCTGGTTTAGAGTGCGCAGACTCTTAAAGGGCCAGAGTCACATTGGTGTGCTGTGTGAACTGGGGCCTGAGAGTATGGTGGGAAGTCTACGGGGTGTACCCCAGAGTGGGGTGGTGTCCCTAAAGGGGTGGAGTCCCAAAACGGAGTGGTGACCTCAAATAATTATGGTTCGCCAAAAAGGGGCTGCGTCTCAAAAGGGGGTAGTTGCCCAAAAGGGGGTTGAGTCCCTAAAAGGGGTGGTGGCCCTAAAGGAGGAAATGGTCCACAAGGGGGCGGTAACCCAAAAGGGGGTGGAGTCCAAAAAGGGGTGGTAACCCAAAAGGGGGTGGAGTCTCTAAAAGGGGGGGTGGTCTTAAAGGTGAAAATGGTCCACAAGAAGGCTGTAACCCAAAAAAGAGTGGAGTCCAAAAAGGGGGCGGCGACCCAAATAGGGGTGGTGGCACAAAAAGGGGTGGCGGTGAATGCGCTGATGGACTGTTGCTGGGTTCAGTGTTCGAACAGCACATGTTCAGAATATTGTACTGACTTTTCATCTGGCAAGATGACACAGAGCTGTTCTGTAGAAGTCAATGAAGTGTGCGTGACTGGATCTCTGGACTCGGGGAGCCTGGTGACGCTGTTGAGCGCCACACTCCCTGTCTATCTGATTCCCGGAAGGAAGATGGAAGCCCACTGCGTTCATGGGGTCGCTAGGGATTATCCGGTGTCCAGGGTAATCATTGAGACGCCCACTATTATTGCCAGCCATAATGTACCTGTAGTCCCAGACTTGCCATTCCCTGTTGTAATAGGCCAGGACTTTGAAAGGTTTTGGGACTTGTGGGAGGAAAGGGGAGTGTCTGGTTGCTCAAAAAGGATCCAGATTGACCCTAAGGAAGCCCCACCACAACAGGCGGCTGTAGTGATTCCGAGTGGTGTGATGTGTGAAAAGGAGTGTCAGGAATCCCCGACCGCTGCCACCAATTTGTCACGATTCACACCGTGACCGTCACCCCTACGTCACGGGTCGGGGTGACTTTAGGCCAACAGACAGCTATCACATGTGCAGGGGGCTTATCTTAGTTATCCCTCCACTCCACAACGTGATGAAAAAAAAAACACACACAAGGCTATTGACCTCTTAGGTTACAGCAGGGGCTTATTCTAGGTATCCCACTGCTTTTCAATATACCACGAACTGCAGGGATTTATGTATATCCCGCTTACAGTTCCACTTAAAACTTGCAGCTCTCTGGCGCCCCCCATGCTCTCAGGTCAGATTAGGTACTGCACCCTGGGTAATTAGTCGCCAGAAAGGCTGCCTGCTATGTACTGGCTATTGGACACGCTGCAGCGACGCGATAAACTACTCCCACTTAGGCAGGATCAATAATTATCAACGCCGCAGTCGCTACAACGCCACTCAACTACCCAGTACAGAATATATGCTGCCACCAGCTTCGATTAAACGGGTCCGAAGCTAACCCAACACAGTAGCGTATTTCCCTTCAGAAGACTTAGGGTACGGTTTTTAGAGCATGGAGAAAGAACTGGCATGAAAAAATATACCCCACAAAATTTAGACAGTGCTTTATCAAAATATTCTACAAAGAGGTTACAAATGAGACAATTGCAAATATGTACAAGGGTAATTATGAAATAAACAGGGATTAAATGAGAAAAGGTAACACTCACATGTTCAAAGCATGGCAGGCAACCATACGTCCCAGCTCATTGGACGTGCGCAGGGCTTTCCAGCAGGAGAAGCAAGCAAGCAAGAATCCTGAGCTGGGGATCTTGGCAGACAGTTATAGCTTCAGCCTGTGTCATCACAGAAAGGCTGGCTTATCCAGACCCTCCTCTCTCTACATTCTGAGTACTTCCAATCTTAAATTTATCTACTTTCTATAACTTCGCTACAAAACATGTCATAGTCATAACAAACCCATCATTCATCTCGGATTAACGTGAGCATTCTAATGAGATCAAATATGTCCTATCTGGGATACATATTTACAGAGAAATCCCTACTTCTTTACCAGATGGAGTTAGAAGCCCGTGTTTCGAGGGATGGGTAGGTCCACCGAGTGCGATTAAGGATATATATTTTCGTGTTCGTAACGTAAACATTGTGCATAATATCTTACTAAAACAAAACAAAGAACTTTCATGAATCCTAGAAGTTTCTAGTTCACTTATAGCTGGACAAGAGCTTACACGGCAGGAAATGCCGGTTGTAAATACCTTTTGGCCATAAAACTCCCCCCAGTACATTGGCAAAGCAGCTCTTGGCTGAGTGAAAGGGAAGGGGGGCTTGTTAGCCCACAGCCTTGAGCAAGAGAAACTACTTATATGATATTTCATACCATATCGTGACAAGGAGATAGCGACATCTAAGGTTAATAGTCCAGAGTTACGGGTGACCGGAAGAAAGTGTGGGTCTGACACCTGTTTAAGTGGGGACTTGCTGTTCCAGGATGACAGAGGGAGAGGGGGTGACGCCTATTCAGACTGTTACTCGAGTGCAAAGGGAAAAGAGTGCAGTAAGGAGGAGCCGAGTAAAAATCACAGATCTTCGTCTCGTCGCGGGGGACGCAAAAAGGCGGGACAAGTTACACCCTCTGAGAAGAATGATGATGAGGAAGAGACAGGGTCAGGTGCAGATAACATTATTGTCCTTGATGAGAAGGTCACTTTATCTCTGACAAACCCTAGCACTGAGGTAGTTAGTGTCGGGCTGGGGTTAGAACAGATCTGTAGTAGACCCACGTCTGCAATGCCCGGAAAGACTGAACTGGCTCAGTATGATGAAGTACCTGATGCTGAAGAGATGGAGAATTCTGAAGTTACCAAGAGTCCAGAGGTACCTAAGAGTAAACAGACAGAGAGCCCAGGAGAGACCATAGAGGTGGATGCAAAAACAGGTGGAACTCTGAAGAGGCAGAGTGTGGGTGGACAAGAGCCCCCGTTTGAAAGTTTAATTAAAGAACTGGTGGTGCGACATGTGCTGGCCAAAAGAGAGCAGGACCATAACATAGAGCTGCTTAAAGAAACTGTTGAACAAGAAAGGGTCTTGAGGCAAGCAATTGAGCACAAAGTGGGTGACCTAGAGAAGGAGGTCGTTGAACTCAGAGGTCACCTGTCAGCATGTCAAACCATGAATAGGGCCATATTGAAAGATATGGATGTGCTCAGAATGGCTCAAGAAAAGCATCAGCAGGAGCTTCTCCAGAGAGAGGAGGAACGTCGCTGCCTGGCAGCGGAGTTGCCAATGCCCATCTTGGCGAAGGCTCAAGCGGAAGAAAAGACTGAGGAAGAGTTCGTGCTAAAAGCGGAACAAGAGAGTCACCCGGTTGTGGCAGATGTCCGTGAAGATGAGACCCCGCTTTTCAAGAGCATAATAGAAGTACCCGAAGACATGCAAGAAGTGTGCGCCAGGAAGGGTGTGCATGAAGCATTTAGAAAGGCAGTAGAGGCTTGTAGTGTGCACTGGGTGCCTGAGATTCAGCAGTTGGTCATACTGTCGACTAGGGAAGTCACAGTGAAGCGGGTGGCTGTCCTGAGGGATATGCACCTACACTGCCTCCGTACAAAGCAGAAGGTCATTTTGAAGAATGATGAAGCCGTTCGACGTTTGGAGCGTGAAAGGAAAGCTCTTAGTCGGCTGGGCTTAGTGGAAGACACAGTCCAAGTACCTAAAGGTCTGGTGGCGAAAGTCATTGGGAAACTTGGGAGAGTGATGCAGGAGATGGTGGATAAATCCGGTCTGAAGAGACTGAGGATACCCGCTGATGAAGAGGTCCAGGTCATGGGTGAAGATGGGATGGTTCCGTTCCTGGTTGTCGGATCCAGAGAGAGTCTTAGGAATATCCGCATGCTTCTGGAATATCGCATGGCATACCTAAGGGAGGTAGAGCAGCTGAGACTTAAGAGACTGCAAGTTAATAAACAGCTGCCAGAGAGGCGAAGAGGTGCTCTAAAGCCTGGAAGTCCTCAAGCTGAAGTTAACAGAGGATATAGACGTAAAGAGAAGAGCTGCTCTCCGAAGAAAGACAATAGGAGAGATCAACGACCGAGAGAGAACCGAAGGTGGTCAGATGGAAGAGCTAGAAATAGTGACTCCTCAGTTAGTTCAGGGCTCAGTGACCTAAGAGGGAGATCCTGTAGCAGACGAGATGACAAGGGGTCATCGTTGTCAAAGGATGTGATGGAAAGGGATGACGAATGCCGACGAAAGGGTTCAATAACAGGCCCTGACTTAGACAGACGGTTTGACTGTCAGGGACGACTGAGAGGGGTCTCTAGTCGGTTTAGGACAAGTGCCAAGCCCCATGGCTTTACGCAGAGGGGGGAGGTATGTAGCGTGGCTAAAGCTCATGTGATTAATGGACGGTATGTATCGCAGAGGTGGGTGGCCCTGTGATGGAAGCCTGGGTATGTTTTGCTCAAGCAGATCTACTGCTGAGGGATTTGTTTACATTGGGAAGGCTTCCAGGTGATTGGAGAGATGGGTGGGTTCAGTCACCTACAAACCCACCCTAAGAGGCGTGTTTAAATACCTAAGATGGTTTTGTGTTGAAGGACCTGTGGTGATGTCACACTCACCTGACTGGCCATGTGACAGGTATCTGGGTGTGGTTACACTTATGTAAAGAGGTGTGTGTAGCCCATGTGGTGAGTGTGTTTGGGAGTCTGCAAGAGTGGACAGACTTCCATGTGTCCTGGCTGGACACTGCAGAGTGGCCTGTGTGTTGGACGGTTCCAAGTGGGGCCAGACGTCCTGAACAGCACACAGAGACCATATTTAGGCTGGAGAGCCTACGTGCTGGACATGGCACAGCCTGTATGCCTACAAGTCTGAGAGAGAGCGGAGGTCTAATATGGACATTGAGGATTCAACTGTCTGAAGTAAGACTGTTTACCTGTTGTTCCTGTTGCTATGTGGTTTATGGAGCAATAAACCTGTGAACTTTTAATGAAACGTGCCTCCAGAGTGTCATCCGCCGCACCTGAGCGAGTACAATCCCTACACAGCATACTCAGGACAAACTGGACAACACCTTTTGGGGTCCAATTTCTCCTGTTACCCTTGTGAAAATAAAAAATTGCGGGCTAAAAAATAATTTTTGAGGAAAGAAAAATGATTGTTTATGTTCACGGCTCTGCGTTATAAACTTCTGTGAAGCACTTTGGGGTACTAAGTGCTCATCGCACATCTAGATTAGTTCCTTGGGAGGTCTAGTTTTCAAAATGGGGTTACTTGTGGGGGAGCTCCAATGTTTAGGCACACAGGGGCTCTCCAAACGCGACATGGTGTCCGCTAACAATTGGAGCTAATTTTTCATTCAAAAGTCAAATGGCGTGCCTTCCCTTCCGAGCCTTGCCATGTGCCCAAACAGTGGTTTGCTCCCACATGTGAGGTATTGGTGTACTCAGGACAAATTGCCCAACAAATTTTAGGATCCATTTTAGCCTGTTGCCCATGTGAAAATGAAAAAATTGAGGCTAAAAATTTTTTTTGTCAAAATAAGTACTATTTCATTTTTACGGATCAATTTGTGAAGCACTTGGGGGTTCAGACTGCTCACTATCTAGATAAGTTCCTTGGGGGGTCTAGTTTCCAAAATGGGGTCAATTGTGGGGGTGCTCCAATATTTAGGCACACAGGGTCTCTCCAAACGCGACATGGTGTTCGCTAAAGATTGGAGCCAATTTTTCATTCAAAAAGTCAAATGGCGCTCCTTCCCTTCCGAGCCCTGTCGTGCGCCCAAACAGTGGTTCCCCCCACATATGGGGTATCGGTGTACTCAGGACAAATTGTACAATAACTTTCGTGGTCCAGTTTCTCCTTTTACCCTTGGGAAAATAAAAAAATTGTTGCTAAAAGATCATTTTTGTGAAAAGTGAAATGTTCATTTTTTCCTTCCATGTTGCTTCTGCTGCTGTGAAGCACCTGAAGGTTTAATAGACTTCTTGTATGTGGTTTTGAGCACCTTGAGGGGTGCAGTTTTTAGAATGGTGTCACTTTTGGGTATTTTCAGCCTTATAGACCTATCAAACTAACTTCAAATGTGAGGTGGTCCAAAAAAAAATGGTTTTGTAAATTTTGTTGTAAAAGTTAGAAATCGCTGGTCAAATTTTAACCCTTATAACTTCCTAGCAAAAAAAAAATTTGTTTCCAAAATTGTGCTGATGTAAAGTAGACATGTGGGTAATGTTATTTATTAACTATTTTGTGTCACATAACTCTCTGGTTTAACAGAATAAAAATTCAAAATTGGAAAATTGCGAAATTTTTGCCAAATTTCCGATTTTTTTTTCACAAATAAACGCAAAAATTATCAACCTAAATTTACTACTAACATGAAGCCCAATATGTCACGAAAAAACAATCTCAGTCAGAACCACTAGGATCCGTTGAAGCGTTCCTGAGTTATTACCTCATAAAGGGACACTGGTCAGAATTGCAAAAAATGGCCAGGTCATTAAGGTCAAAATAGGCTGGGTCATGAAGGGGTTAACATAACTTTATTCTTTCATTAGTTATTTACAAGTTTATAACCACTTATAAAATGTGTTTAACCCCTTCCAGACCCATGACGCCACGTAGGCGTCATGAAAGTCGGTGCCATTCCGACCCATGACGCCTATGTGGCGTCATGGAAAGATCGCGTCCCTGCAGGCCGGGTGAAAGGGTTAACTCCCATTTCACCCGATCTGCAGGGACAGGGGGAGTGGTAGTTTAGCCCAGGGGGGGTGGCTTCACCCCCTCGTGGCTACGATCGCTCTGATTGGCTGTTGAAAGTTAAACTGCCAATCAGAGCGATTTGTAATATTTCACCTATTATAACGGGTGAAATATTACAATCCAGCCATGGCCGATGCTGAAATATCTGCGTTTCCGTGCAGTTTTTCCGCAGCATGTGTACAGCGATTTTTGTTTCCCGTAGGTTTACATTGAACTGTAAACTCATGGGAAACTGCTGCGGATCCGCAGCGTTTTCCGCAGCGTGTGCACATACCTTTAGAATTAGGCCATGTGCACACGGTGCGGATTTGGCTGCGGATCCGCAGCAGTGTTCCATCAGGTTTACAGTACCATGTAAACATATGAAAAACCAAATCCGCTGTGCCCATGGTGCGGAAAATACCGCGCGGAAACGCTGCGTTGTATTTTCCGCAGCATGTCAATTCTTTGTGCGGATTCCGCAGCGTTTTACACCTGTTCCTCAATAGGAATCCGCAGGTGAAATCCGCACAAAAAACACTGGAAATCCGTGGAAAATCCGCAGGTAAAACGCAGTGCCTTTTACCCGTGGATTTTTCAAAAATGGTGCGGAAATATCTCACACGAATCCGCAACGTTGGCACATAGCCTTAGGGTTAGGGTTGGAATTAGGGTTGTGGTTAGGGTTAGGGGTGTGTTGGGGTTAGGGTTGTGGTTAGGGGTGTGTTGCGGTTAGGGTTGTGATTAGGGTTATGGCTACAGTTGGGATTAGGGTTAGGGGTGTGTTGGGGTTAGTGTTGGAGTTAGAATTGAGGGGTTACCACTGTTTAGGCACATCAGGGGTCTCCAAACGCAACATGGCGCCACCATTGATTCCAGCCAATCTCGTATTCAAAAAGTCAAATGGTGCTCCCTCACTTCCGAGCCCTGACGTGTGCCCAAACAGTGGTTTACCCCCACATATGGGGTACCAGCATACTCAGGACAAACTGCGCAACAATTACTGGGGTCCAATTTCTCCTGTTACCCTTGTGAATCTAAAAAAATGCTTGCTAAAACATAATTTTTGAGGAAAGAAAAATGATTTTTTATTTTCACGGCTCTGCGTTGTAAACGTCTGTGAAGCACTTGGGGGTTCAAAGTGCTCACCACATATCTAGATAAGTTCGTTGGGGGGTCTAGTTTCTAAAATGGGGTCACTTGTGGGGGTTTCTACTGTTCAGGCACACCAGGGGCTCTGCAAACGCAACGTGACACCCGCAGACCATTCCATCAAAGTCTGCATTTCAAAAGTCACTACTTCCCTTCTGAGCCCCGACGTGTGCCCAAACAGTGGTTTACCCCCACTCATGGGGTATCAGCGTACTCAGGAGAAACTGGACAACAACTTTTGGGGTCCAATTTCTCCTGTAACCCTTAGGAAAATAAAAAATTCTGGGCTAAATAATTATTTTTGAGGAAAGAAAACGTATTTATTATTTTCACGGCTCTGCATTATAAACTTCTATGAAGCACTTGGGGGTTCAAAGTGCTCACCACACATCTAGATAAGTTCCTTTCGGGGTCTAGTTTCCAAAATGGGGTCACTTGTGGGGGGTTTCTACTGTTTAGGCACATCAGGGGCTCTGCAAACGCAACGTGACGCCCGCAGAGCATTCCATCAAAGTCTGCATTTCAAAACGTCACTACTTCACTTCCGAGCCTCGGCATGTGCCCAAACAGTGGTTTACCCCCACATATGGGGTATCAGCGTACTCAAAAGAAACTGGACAACAACTTTTGGGGTCCAATTTCTTCTGTAACCCTTGGGAAAATAAAAAATTCTGGGCTAAATAATTATTTTTGAGGAAAGAAAACGTATTTATTATTTTCACGGCTCTGCATTATAAACTTCTATGAAGCACTTGGGGGTTCAAAGTGCTCACCACACATCTAGATAAGTTCCTTTGGGGGTCTAGTTTCCAAAATGGGGTCACTTGTGGGGGGTTTCTACTGTTAAGCCACATCAGGGGCTCTGCAAACGCAACGTGACGCCCACAGAGCATTCCATCAAAGTCTGCATTTCAAAACGTCACTACTTCACTTCCGAGCCCCGGCATGTGCCCAAACAGTGATTTACCCCCACATATGGGGTATCAGCGTACTCAGGAGAAACTGGACAACAACTTTTGGGGTCAAATTTCTCCTGTTACCCTTGGGAAAATAAAAAATTGCAGGCTAAAAGATCATTTTTGAGAAAATAATTTTTTTATTTTATTTTCATGGCTCTGCGTTATAAACTTCTGTGAAGCACTTGGGGGTTCAAAGTCCTCACCACACATCTAGATTAGTTCCTTTGGGGGTCTAGTTTCCAAAATGGTGTCATTTCTGGGGGATCTCCAATGTTTAAGCACACAGGGGCTCTCCAAACGTGACATGGTGTCCGCTAATGATTGGAGCTAATTTTCCATTTAAAAAGCCAAATGGCGTGCCATCCCTTCCGAGCCCTGCCGTGCGCCCAAACAGTGGTTTACCCCCACATATGGGGTATCAGCGTACTCAGGACAAACTGGACAACAATATTTGGGGTCCAATTTCTCCCATTATCCTTGGCAAAATAGGAAATTCCAGGCTAAAAAATCATTTTTGAGGAAAGAAAAATTATTTTTTATTTTCATGGCTCTGCGTTATAAACTTCTGTGAAGCACCTGGGGGTTTAAAGTGCTCAATATGCATCTAGATAAGTTCCTTGGGGGGTCTAGTTTCCAAAATGGGGTCACTTGTGGGGGAGCTCCAATGTTTAGGCACACAGGGGCTCTCCAAACGCGACATGGTGTCCGCTAACAATTGGAGCTAATTTTCCATTCAAAAAGTCAAATGGCGCGCCTTCCCTTCCGAGCCCTGCCGTGTGCCCAAACAGTGGTTTACCCCCACATATGAGGTATCGGCGTACTCGGGAGAAATTGCCCAACAAATTTTATGATCCATTTTATCCTACTGCCCATGTGAAAATGAAAAAATTGAGGCGAAAAGAATTTTTTTGTGAAAATAAAGTACTTTTTCATTTTTACAGATCAATTTGTGAAGCACCTGGGGGTTCAAAGTGCTCACTATGCATCTAGATAAGTTCCTTGGGGCGTCTAGTTTCCAAAATGGGGTCACTTGTGGGGGAGCTCCAATTTTTAGGCACACGGGGGCTCTCCAAACGTGACATGGTGTCCGCTAAAGAGTGGAGCCAATTTTTGATTCAAAAAGTCAAATGGCGCTCCTTCCCTTCCAAGCCCTGCCGTGCGCCCAAACAGTGGTTTACCCCCACATATGAGGTATCAGCGTACTCAGGACAAATTGGACAACAACTTTCGTGGTTCAGTTTCTCCTTTTACCATTGGGAAAATAAAAAAATTGTTGCTAAAAGATAATTTTTGTGACTAAAAAGTTAAATGTTCATTTTTTCCTTCCATGTTGCTTCTGCTGCTGTGAAGCACCTGAAGGGTTAATAAACTTCTTGAATGTGGGTTTGAGTACCTTGAGGGGTGCAGTTTTTAGAATGGTGTCACTTTTGGGTATTTTCAGCCATATAGACCCCTCAAACTGACTTCAAATGTGAGGTGGTCCCTAAAAAAAATGGTTTTGTAAATTTCGTTGTAAAAATGACAAATCGCTGGTCAAATTTTAACCCTTATAACTTCCTAACAAAAAAAAATTTTGTTTCCAAAATTGTGCTGATGTAAAGTAAACATGTGGGAAATGATATTTATTAACTATTTTGTGTCACATATCTCTCTGGTTTAACAGAATAAAAATTCAAAATGTGAAAATTGCGAAATTTTCAAAATTTTCGCCAAATTTCCGTTTTTATCACAAATAAACGCAGAATTTATTGACCTAAATTTACCACTAACATGAAGCCCAATATGTCACGAAAAAACAATCTCAGAACCGCTAGGATCCGTTGAAGCGTTCCTGAGTTATTACCTCATAAAGGGACACTGGTCAGAATTGCAAAAAACGGCAAGGTCTTTAAGGTCAAAATAGGCTGGGTCATGAAGGGGTTAAAGTGCTGCCCATTGTGTTGGATTGTCAATGCAACCCTCTTCTCCCATTCTTGACACACTGATAGCAACACCGCAGAAGAAATGCTAGCACAGGCTTCCAGTATCCGTTGTTTCAGATGCTGCACATCTCGTATCTTCACAGCATAGACAATTGCCTTCAGATGACCCCAAAGGTAAAAGTCTAAGGGGCTCAGATTGGGAGACCTTGGTGGCCATTCAGGTTAAATTAGGTTTTGTCAGATCATATGATGAAAAAATTTAAACACGCAAGCCCCTGGAAATCAAGCCCTGTTCTAAGTATTGTTCAAAGCTCATTTTGTTCCTGATGGGTTCCATGTGTTTTATCTGAATGTCTTTGAACTTTTTAAGAAGTTCATCTGTCTCCAGAGTATCAGTTGAGGGTTCTCCTTCCAACACCTGATCCCCATTATATATTGTTCTAATGTCATCTTTTAGCCGTTCTTGTCTCGACTGCAACTGTTTAGAGATCTTAGAAGCGCTCATTTTCAGTTGTTCTTAATTTTCGTCAAAAGGACAAGAAAAATAAATTTTTTACACTTTTGACAACTACCGTATATTCTCGAGTATAAGCCGACCCGAGTATAAGCTGACCCCCTAATTTTGCCACAAAAAAAAACTGGGAAAACTTAGTGACTCGAATATAAGCCTAGGGTGGAAAATGCAGCAGCTACTTGTAAATTTAAAAAAATAAAAATAGATACCAATAAAAGTAAAATTAATTGAGACATCAGTAGTTTAAGTGTTTTTGAACATCCATATTGAATCAGGAGCCCCATATAATGCTCCATACAGTTTATGATGGGCTCCATAAGATGCTCCATATTAAAATATGCCCCATATAATGCAGCACAAATGTTGATTATGACCCCATAAGATGCTTCATACAGACATTTGCCCCGTATAATGCTCCACAAATGTGGATTATGGCCCCATAAGATGCTCCATACAGATATTTGCAGCATATAATGCTGCACATGGCCCCATAAGATGCTCCATACAGATAACTGCCCCATATAATGCTGCACATGGCCACATAAGATGCCCCATACAGATATTTGCCCCCATATAATGCTGCACATGGCCACATAAGATGCTCCATACAGATACTTGCCCCATATAATGCTCCACAAATGTTGATTATGACCCCATAAGATGCTCCATACAGATATTTGCCCCATATAATGCTGCACATGGCCCCATAAGATGCTCCATACAGACATTTGCCCCGTATAATGCTCCACAAATGTGGATTATGGCCCCATAAGATGCTCCATACAGATATTTGCCCCATATAATGCTGCACATGGCCCCATAAGATGCTCCATACAGATAACTGCCCCATATAATGCTGCACATGGCCCCATAAGATGCTCCATACAGATATTTGCCCCATATAATGCTGCACATGGCCACATACGATGCCTATACATATATTTGCCCCCATATCATGCTGCACATGGCCCCATAAGATGCCCCATACAGATATTTGCCCCCATATCATGCTGCACATGGCCCCATAAGATGCTCCATACAGATATTTGCACCATATAATGCTGCACATGGCCACATACGATGCCTATACATATATTTGCCCCCATATCATGCTGCACATGGCCCATAAGATGCCCCATACAGATATTTGCCCCCATATAATGCTGCACATGGCCCCATAAGATGCCCCATACAGATATTTGCCCCATATAACGCTGCACATGGCCCCATAAGATGCCCCATACAGATATTTGCCCCCATATAATGCTGCACATGGCGACATAAGATGCTCCATACAGATATTTGCCCCATATGCTGTTGCTGCGATTAAAAAAATAAAAAAATTACTTACTCACCTCTCCGGCCCCCGGCACTTTCTATAGTCACCTGCTCACTGTTCCACCGCTGACCGCTGCTGTGTCTTCCCATCCTCTGCACCGACGTTCAGGAAGAGGGCGGTGCGCACTAATCACGTCATCGTGCCCTCTGACCTGAGCGTCACTGCGGAAGACACAGCGGCGCCGACGGTGGAACGAGGAGCAGGTGATTATCGCGCACTGCATCATACTCACCTGCTCCTGGCGCCGTCGCTGCATGTCTGTTCCTCGGCGCCGCATTTTCTTCCTGTAGTGAACGGTCACCGTTACCTCTCATTACATTAATGAATATGCAGCTCCACCCCTATGGGAGGTGTAGCCGCATATTCATTACTATAATGAGCGGTACCATGTGACCGCTCACTACAGGAAGAAGCTGCAGTGCCGGGGAAGCAGGGACCGCACCAGGAGCAGGTGAGTATAATTAGACATCCCCCGCTCCCCCTCCCCTGTCGACCCCCTGGGTATGACTCGAGTACAGTATAAGCCGAGAGGGGGACTTTCAGCCCAAAAAAGTGGTGGAAAATCTCGGCTTATACTCGAGTATATGGCTGAAAATCTCGGCTTATACTCGAGTATATACGGTAATTATCCCTAAATTGATCTGCTGACCATACAGATTCTCCCAGGGAGATTGTTTATAGTATCAATACAGAGAAAGGATAAGATGTGTCCAAACAGAACACCAATAGATCAGGAAAATGAACAAACTTGAAAGATAAATTCACAAGGTGTACACCAATTTAGTATTGCAAAAGAGGGAAAGGGGATAGTGAATAAAAGTTATACTTTATTATAAATCCTAAATATAAAATATTAAATTTAAATGAAATATTCATACATCATAAGATGTACATTGCATCATAGTGTGTGAGTTGTTATATTATCCCCTTAATGATCGTCAATACGTCTTTTAACTGACCTGAGATATAAGAGAATAGCTTCCCCATACAGGTGACAATCCAGCAGCTGTCGGCTGTACACTATAGCTGACAACTTGAGCATCAACCACGATCAGTGTTGGCGCCGTTCATATCTGTTTAACCCATTAGATGCTGCCTTCAAAAGTGACTATTTTTTAGATTATAAGACGCACTTTTACGATCCCCAAAATTAGGGGGGGAATGGGGGTGTGTCTTCTAACCAGAACACTGTTCTTACCGATGGGTCAATGCTGCGTGCGCTGAGCGGTGGTGGTCCTTTGGTGTGCGATGGTGGTAAGACAGCGAGCGGTGGCCCTGCGGTGGTGGTACGGTGGCGAGCGGCATCGCTACGGCCGCCATTCTTCCGGGGTCCATCTTCCAGCTTCTCACTCAGCGCATACGCTGATGGAGGACAGCCGTGATCTCCATCCGTGTCTGCCTCTACGCGATGTCTGTAGGAAAATGGCCACGGATGCAGCACAGGCGCAGATGGAGCTCTCGGCCAGGCCTCGATGATGTCACCGCCGGTCAATGATGCTACGTTTTTGTTATTTTTAAATAAAAAAGTTAAACTGTGTTTAGTACTATTTTTAATAAAGGACTTTATTCTGGCTGTGTCTTTATTTACCATGTAACTATAGGATTAGTAATGGAGAGGTGTCTTATAGAGGTGTCTTATAGATTCTTCTCCATTACTAACCCATGGGATTGATGTCACTGGACAATACAAAGGTGACATAGCATAATTGACGCAGGCGCAGCTGCTCATGAGATACAATTTACATGTCCTAAATTTGACAAACATCTACCTCTGTGCATACTATATGTTTTATAGAGGATTGTAACAGGATACTGTTTATTAATCATTTGTATATACAAAAATATCTGTGTGCTGGGACAGGTCCATGAGTGTGGTGGACTAACCGTCCGCCTTATTATAGGCTTGTTCTTGTTATGTAGGCCCTTATGGCTTTTTAAATGTTTTTATAATTGGAGTATTTTCTTGCATCTGAATAAAGGTACAAATATTTAATTTTCAATATTTTTGAGTGATCCCTGTTATTAGTATGCCTCTTTCTCTTTTCTCGTATGAGATTTAAAAAAATTGTCCCACTCACTAAGGGGTTAAAAGCACCAATATGATCCACTAATTCCCAAGTGATAAGGTCTCAGAAGTATATTATAAATGATATCCCAGCTATTGACCCAATAATAATAGGCTGGGTTTCAATTTAATTTGCACACTAGAGAGCTTCGATAACTAAATGTTAAATTGCCATCATTTTTATTTTTATCACACCATATATATTCCCGTTGTAAATCACATGGGCTTATATTGTGGAACACTATGGTTGTAATAAATGTTGCATGTATTCCCAGCAGATGTATATTGACACTATTAAATAGTTACAAGTAAATGCCGGTGATCTCTGATTCACCTGTCAGTGTTTGCAATGGAGGTCGTCGGCACTGCAGGACAAGCTGTACTGTTGTAACACAGCTTCAGGCTGAAGCCAAGTGTGTTCGTGCCACTGTCTGGTAGTGGTGGTATAATTGATTGCAAATGCTGACGGTCCCCGATCCGCCAGTCGATGTTAGTTGCAGAGATCGTCGGCGCTGCACCTCGGATTGCTCTGCCTATTGCACTGCCACAAGCTAGAGCGGATAGATGTATTTCGCTGTCTGGTAAGCATGTCTTATTAGAGGCAATCGGTGCTAATCATGCATGCTGACCTCTAGAACGTTTCACATGTCTCGTGTCAGGAGACTATGCGGGTAATTAAAGTAAGCACGCCAATCCCTCATTCTCAGTAACCGCGTCTCAAGCAGAGATTTTGCGGGAATGGGGTTAACATGCGGTGGATAAGCAATTTGTGCCATATTATTCTGAGATGATTTCTACCAGGGATCTACCAAGTCCCTGACGCTCGTTTCGCCAGGGGGAACCGGCTTTCTCTATTGGCGTGATCGGCCACATTCGGAGGTCATTAATACGTTTCCCCATGATTGTCAAGTCTTTCACCCAAACTATGACGTAAATTACTACTATATCCATATTTTACTTATAGAGTAAGCATAAATATCTATTGGTTAGCATAATATATCTTCACTTTGCAAAATACATGATTAAAACCCAAGGTCTTACTGGGTATACAGTGGGGAAAAACGTATTTAGTCAGCCACCAATTGTGCAAGTTCTCCCACTTAAAAAGATCAGACAGGCCTGTAATTGACGTCATAGGTAGACCACAACTATGAGTCAAAATTGAGAAAACAAATCCAGAAAATCACCTTGTCTGATTTGGCAAGATTTATTTTTCAAATTATGGTGGAAAATAAGTATTTGGTCATTAAAAAAAGGTCATCTCAATATATTTTTATATATCCTTTGTTGGTAATGACAGAGGTCAAACCAGGGATTCAAGCTTCAGGAGGCTAATTTGCATATTCCAGGTGCCTTCTGGGAGAAGCGAAGTCTCCCTAAGCTAGAAGATCGTTGGGTACAGCCGGGACCAGCTGCTTCGAAAGCATCACCAAACCAGGGATTCAAGCTTCAGGAGGCTAATTTGCATATTCCAGGTGCCTTCTGGGAGAAGCGAAGTCTCCCTAAGCTAGAAGATCGTTGGGTACAGCCGGGACCAGCTGCTTCGAAAGCATCACCAAACCAGGGATTCAAGCTTCAGGAGGCTAATTTGCATATTCCAGGTGCCTTCTGGGAGAAGCGAAGTCTCCCTAAGCTAGAAGATCGTTGGGTACAGCCGGGACCAGCTGCTTCGAAAGCATCACCAAACCAGGGATTCAAGCTTCAGGAGGCTAATTTGCATATTCCAGGTGCCTTCTGGGAGAAGCGAAGTCTCCCTAAGCTAGAAGATCGTTGGGTACAGCCGGGACCAGCTGCTTCGAAAGCATCACCAAACCAGGGATTCAAGCTTCAGGAGGCTAATTTGCATATTCCAGGTGCCTTCTGGGAGAAGCGAAGTCTCCCTAAGCTAGAAGATCGTTGGGTACAGCCGGGACCAGCTGCTTCGAAAGCATCACCAAACCAGGGATTCAAGCTTCAGGAGGCTAATTTGCATATTCCAGGTGCCTTCTGGGAGAAGCGAAGTCTCCCTAAGCTAGAAGATCGTTGGATACAGCCGGGACCAGCTGCTTCGAAAGCATCACCAAACCGCGCGCCGTAGGACATTATTGCAAGAGAGCTTGGCTGAGTAGATTACACAAGAAGGAAAACACACAGCAAGTCAGCAGGATCTAGGAGCAACATGGCAGATGTGACAACCTACATGGTGAGCTGCAGCATGTGCTACATGTTCACAGATCGACCAGAAGAAGAATCCAATTTCACCTGTCAGAAGTGTAGGCTAGTGGCCCTTTTAGAAGAAAAGGTGCGGGGTCTGGAAGAAAGAATAGCAACTTTGAAACTCATCAATGAGAATGAAGACTTTCTAGACAGAACAGAAGCATCTCTACTGGTCACAGAAGGTGCAAAAAGTGTCAGAGAACCTCCAAAAGCAGATGAGTGGAAGCATGTGACCAAAAGAAGCAAGAAGACCATGGAGAAATCACCAACCACACAACTGAAGAACCGATATCAAATCTTTGTAGAGGATGAAGATGGCACACCTAAGAATGAAGCAATACCAGCAAGCAAAAAAGAAAAGGGCACACAGCAACAAGTGACAGCAAAAAGTACAGCCAAGAAGCAACGAAGAGTGGTGGTGGTGGGAGACTCACTACTGAGAGGCACCGAAGCAGCCATCTGCAGACCGGACATAACTGCAAGAGAAGTATGCTGCCTTCCAGGTGCGATGATCAAGGATGTGACCGATAGGATACCAAAGCTCTTCAGCTCCAAGGACGTCCACCCATTTCTTCTGATACATGTTGGCACCAATGACACGGCAAGGAAGGACCTACCGACAATCTGCAAGGACTTTGAAGAGTTGGGGAAGAAAGTAAAGGAACTGGATGCACAGGTAGTTTTTTCTTCTATCCTTCCAGTAGACGGGCATGGCACCAGGAGATGGAACAGGATCCTTGATGCAAACAACTGGCTAAGACGATGGTGCAGACAACAAGGATTTGGATTCCTGGACCACGGTGTGAATTACTGGTATGATGGACTCCTCGCCAGAGACGGACTACACCTCAACAAACCTGGGAAACACACATTCGCCAGAAGACTCGCTACACTCATCAGGAGGGCGTTAAACTAGAAGAAGAGGGGACGGGAAGAAAAACATTAGACTCGAACAAAGACGGCCCAGGAAAACATACTCAGAAGGGAGGTAAGAACATTTCTAAAACAATCCACAGTGAGGAGATTGGAACAAAACAAAATCCTCTAAACTGCATGCTCGCAAACGCCAGAAGCCTGACAAACAAGATGGAAGAACTAGAAGCAGAAATATCTACAGGTAACTTTGACATAGTGGGAATAACCGAGACATGGTTAGATGAAAGCTATGACTGGGCAGTTAACTTACAGGGTTACAGTCTGTTTAGAAAGGATCGTAAAAATCGGAGAGGAGGAGGGGTTTGTCTCTATGTAAAGTCTTGTCTAAAGTCCACTTTAAGGGAGGATATTAGCGAAGGGAATGAGGATGTCGAGTCCATATGGGTTGAAATTCATGGAGGGAAAAATGGTAACAAAATTCTCATTGGGGTCTGTTACAAACCCCCAAATATAACAGAAAGCATGGAAAGTCTACTTCTAAAGCAGATAGATGAAGCTGCAACCCATAATGAGGTCCTGGTTATGGGGGACTTTAACTACCCGGATATTAACTGGGAAACAGAAACCTGTGAAACCCATAAAGGCAACAGGTTTCTGCTAATAACCAAGAAAAATTATCTTTCACAATTGGTGCAGAATCCAACCAGAGGAGCAGCACTTTTAGACCTAATACTATCTAATAGACCTGACAGAATAACAAATCTGCAGGTGGTTGGGCATTTAGGAAATAGCGACCACAATATTGTGCAGTTTCACCTGTCTTTCACTAGGGGGACTTGTCAGGGAGTCACAAAAACATTGAACTTTAGGAAGGCAAAGTTTGAACAGCTTAGAGATGCCCTTAATCTGGTAGACTGGGACAATATCCTCAGAAATGAGAATACAGATAATAAATGGGAAATGTTTAAGAACATCCTAAATAGGCAGTGTAAGCGGTTTATACCTTGTGGGAATAAAAGGACTAGAAATAGGAAAAACCCAATGTGGCTAAACAAAGAAGTAAGACAGGCAATTAACAGTAAAAAGAAAGCATTTGCACTACTAAAGCAGGATGGCACCATTGAAGCTCTAAAAAGCTATAGGGAGAAAAATACTTTATCTAAAAAACTAATTAAAGCTGCCAAAAAGGAAACAGAGAAGCACATTGCTAAGGAGAGTAAAACTAATCCCAAACTGTTCTTCAACTATATCAATAGTAAAAGAATAAAAACTGAAAATGTAGGCCCCTTAAAAAATAGTGAGGAAAGAATGGTTGTAGATGACGAGGAAAAAGCTAACATATTAAACACCTTCTTCTCCACGGTATTCACGGTGGAAAATGAAATGCTAGGTGAAATCCCAAGAAACAATGAAAACCCTATATTAAGGGTCACCAATCTAACCCAAGAAGAGGTGCGAAACCGGCTAAATAAGATTAAAATAGATAAATCTCCGGGTCCGGATGGCATACACCCACGAGTACTAAGAGAACTAAGTAATGTAATAGATAAACCATTATTTCTTATTTTTAGTGACTCTATAGCGACAGGGTCTGTTCCGCAGGACTGGCGCATAGCAAATGTGGTGCCAATATTCAAAAAGGGCTCTAAAAGTGAACCTGGAAATTATAGGCCAGTAAGTCTAACCTCTATTGTTGGTAAAATATTTGAAGGGTTTCTGAGGGATGTTATTCTGGATTATCTCAATGAGAATAACTGTTTAACTCCATATCAGCATGGGTTTATGAGAAATCGCTCCTGTCAAACCAATCTAATCAGTTTTTATGAAGAGGTAAGCTATAGACTGGACCACGGTGAGTCATTGGACGTGGTATATCTCGATTTTTCCAAAGCGTTTGATACCGTGCCGCACAAGAGGTTGGTACACAAAATGAGAATGCTTGGTCTGGGGGAAAATGTGTGTAAATGGGTTAGTAACTGGCTTAGTGATAGAAAGCAGAGGGTGGTTATAAATGGTATAGTCTCTAACTGGGTCGCTGTGACCAGTGGGGTACCGCAGGGGTCAGTATTGGGACCTGTTCTCTTCAACATATTCATTAATGATCTGGTAGAAGGTTTACACAGTAAAATATCGATATTTGCAGATGATACAAAACTATGTAAAGCAGTTAATACAAGAGAAGATAGTATTCTGCTACAGATGGATCTGGATAAGTTGGAAACTTGGGCTGAAAGGTGGCAGATGAGGTTTAACAATGATAAATGTAAGGTTATACACATGGGAAGAGGGAATCAATATCACCATTACACACTGAACGGGAAACCACTGGGTAAATCTGACAGGGAGAAGGACTTGGGGATCCTAGTTAATGATAAACTTACCTGGAGCAGCCAGTGCCAGGCAGCAGCTGCCAAGGCAAACAGGATCATGGGGTGCATTAAAAGAGGTCTGGATACACATGATGAGAGCCTTATACTGCCTCTGTACAAATCCCTAGTTAGACCGCACATGGAGTACTGTGTCCAGTTTTGGGCACCGGTGCTCAAGAAGGATATAATGGAACTAGAGAGAGTACAAAGGAGGGCAACAAAATTAATAAAGGGGATGGGAGAACTACAATACCCAGATAGATTAGCGAAATTAGGATTATTTAGTCTAGAAAAAAGACGACTGAGGGGCGATCTAATAACCATGTATAAGTATATAAGGGGACAATACAAATATCTCGCTGAGGATCTGTTTATACCAAGGAAGGTGACGGGCACAAGGGGGCATTCTTTGCGTCTGGAGGAGAGAAGGTTTTTCCACCAACATAGAAGAGGATTCTTTACTGTTAGGGCAGTGAGAATCTGGAATTGCTTGCCTGAGGAGGTGGTGATGGCGAACTCAGTCGAGGGGTTCAAGAGAGGCCTGGATGTCTTCCTGGAGCAGAACAATATTGTATCATACAATTATTAGGTTCTGTAGAAGGACGTAGATCTGGGTATTTATTATGATGGAATATAGGCTGAACTGGATGGACAAATGTCTTTTTTCGGCCTTACTAACTATGTTACTATGTTACTATGTTTTCTGTAAGTCTTCACAAGGTTGGCACACACTGTTGGTGGTATGTTGGCCCATTCCTCCATGCAGATCTCCTCTAGATCGGTAATGTTTTGGGCCTGTCGCTGGGTAACATGGACTTTCAACTCCTTCTAAAGGTTTTCTATGGGGTTGAGATCTGGAGACTGGCTAGGCCACTCAAGGACCTTCATATGCTTTTTATGAAGCCAATCCTTAGTTGCCCTGGTGGTGTGCTTGGATCATTATCATGCTGAAAGACCCATCCACGTTTCATCTTCTAATTGCTGATGGAAGAAGGTTTGCAGTCAAAATCTCACAATACATGGCCCCATTCATTCTTTCATGTACATGGATCAGTCTTCCTGGTACCTTTGCAGAGTAACAGCCCCAAAGCATGATGTTGACACCCCCATACTTCACAGTAGGTATGGTGTTCTTTGGATGCAACTCGGCATTCTGTCTGCTCCAAACACGAGTTTTATTTATACAAAACAGTTCCAGTTTGGTTTCATCAGACCATAGGACATTCTCCCAATACTCTTCTGGATAATTCAAATGCTCTCTAGCTAGCTTCAGATGGGCCCGGACATGTACTTGCTTAAGCAGGGCGACACATCTGGCACTGCAGGATCTAAGTCCCTGGCGGCGTAGTGTGGTACTGATGGTAGACTTTGTTATGTTGGTCCCAGCTCTAGGCTGGTCATTCACTAGGTCCCTCCATGTGGTTCCAAGATTTTTTCTCAGCGTTCTTGTGATCATTTTGACCCCACGGGGTGAGATCTTGCGTGGAGCCCCAGATCGAGGGAGATTATCAGTGGTCTTGTACGTCTTCCATTTTCTTATTATTGCTCCCACAGTTAATTTCAGCACACCAAGCTGCTTGCCTATTGCAGATTCAGTCTTCCCAGCCTGGTGCAGGGCTACAATTTTGTTTCTGGTGTCCTTCGACAGCTATTTGATTTTCACCATAGTGGAGTTTGGAGTGTGACTGTTTGAGGTTGTGGACAGGTGTCTTTAATACTGAATACAAGTTCAAACATGTGTCATTACTACAGGAAAAGAGGGGAGGACAGAGGAGCCTCTTAGAGAAGAAGTTACAGGTGTGTGAGAGCCAGAAATCTTGCATTTTAGGTGACCAAATACTTATTTTCCACCATAATTTGAAAAATAAATCTTGCAAAATCAGACAAGGTGATTTTCTGGATTTGTTTTCTCAATTTTGACTCATAGTTGTGGTCTACGTATGATGTCAATTAAAGGCCTCTATCATCTTTGTAAGTGGGAGAACTTGCACAATTGGTGGCTGACTAAATACTTTTACTCCACATAGAATTATATCCATCTCCATCTTATAAATATTTTAAATATGCAAAGTTGGTGTTAATTCACATAAGTTGTTTTTATGAATTATAAAAAGATGGATTACAGCTGGTTAGACATCCATTCAATTGTATTTTATACCTGCAGTTATGGACATCCACAAATGTCCTAATATTCAGGCATACTAAATAATTCTATTGCTTCTATTTCCAAATTATATTATGGACGTTAGGTTTGTTCATGTGATCGTTCCCCTTACTCTTTCTTATCACAACCCAATAAGTAGGATTTTTAGAATATATGTAAGTGTTGCCTTTACGGTCTTAAAGGATATCTGGAATTGTGAGTAAGGGAATTGGAAAAGATAAATGGAAAAGATAAAAAAAAAAAGGAGGACATAAACAAACTCATAGAAAACAATTAAAACTCTCATTTAAGCCATGGGGATTGACAGAATTCATCCTAAAAATCCATTCACTCTCTTTCTTGAGGAGTGCCTCATCCAGATTTCCACCTCTCATATTCAATTTCTGGTGATATTATGCCCATCCTTTCAGTTCTCTCCAGCGTAGTCCATGGGCACCTTTGAAATGTCTAGCAATTGGAATCGGTGCAGAGATTGTATTCTGTTCCCTATGGGTACGTTCATCTTTATCAAAGTTAATAATGCTCCTTACACGTATACGGGTTTTCAGGTCTCTTGTGTCTTACCCACATATTTGAACCCACAGGTGCATCCCAAACAATAGACTACGGTAGCGGATGAGCAATTAATATGTTTTATATGTTACATATGTTATATGTTTCTTCAGGGTCGCCTCCCATCTCCCTTTTAAATATTTTTCAAGGCTCAGTTTGACCCAGGTGGCTTGCATGTGTTTTATCTGAATGTCTTTGAACTTGACGTTCATCTGTCTCCAGAGTATCAGTTGAGGTTTCTCCTCCATCACCTGATCTTCATTGAATATTGTTTTAATGTCATCTTTTAGCCGTTCTTGTTTCGACTTGTCAAAAATCTTGTAACATGGAAACATAACATAGATGACGTCCTCATAATATAGAGAGGCACAGAAGAGCATCTGAGAGAGAATTGATTCTCCTAACAACAATCAATTCAATTTAAAACTTACACTCTCTGTACAGATATCGATATAATGATTCAGAGAGATGAAGAGATTAGAATACCAACGGATCTGTACAGGAAAGAGACTGCAATGAATAGCATCTTAAATGCTGAGAGCGCACATTCGGCAACTACTATCAGAGCCATCCTGAAAGTGGAATTCCTACGTTTGTGGTGGAATTGTTCCACTTTTGAAAGTTTTAAACATAGGTCTATGGAACTAAGAAATAGACTTCTTGAGAGGAACTACTCAAAGAGGGTCATTAAGAAAGCGTATAACATCACTTGTAAAGCTGCAGTAGCATCGTACGCAGTGAAGAAGCAGTGACCCACAAATTCAAACACAAAAGTCTCTTTTAATGTGTTTCTTCACAGCATTAAAGTCCAATTCACATAAATGCATATAACTTCAGTGGATATTATCAGTGACCAGTTTACACCAGTTCAAAGCAATACATATCACATGGCTTTAGATTTTCGGTCCCTAAACAGGCCAGACTTCCCTTGTCCAGTTTTCCTGGGCGACCGCACGCCACCTCACAGTTTCTATACGTCTCCATACACACAGCCTCATATGTTGCAGACACTACACACGCCAGCCCTCCTCTGACTAGTTCTCGTGGGTGTCCTGCATCGCTGTATCACAGTTTCTTTACAGACTCTTTACTCACACAGTCATACACAGTTCAGGATATCCTCCGGATAGCAGCCGGGCACCATATCCACCTGTTTGCAATCGTTGCACATGCTAGTCCTCTTTCGGGTACAGGACATCCACCTCCGGGCACAGGACTGTCCACATCCGAGACCAGTACCATGGACGACTTGCATCTCTGTGTACGCTGCGGGTGCCAGGCTATTCAGCTGCCCTGGGTGCAGGCTCTGCTGGCCTCCATGCACTCTGCAGACCAGCACACACCAGACTGACACTGACGTACACCTCGCACACCTGGCCTGACCTGGCCAGACACCTGACACACCCATACCCCTTACTGCAGGGTTTTTAAACACACAAACCTGTGGCCTTCAGCCACCTGGAAAACCCGGACCGGAGATCCGTGATTCTCATGCACACCTATGGACTTCATCCGTCTGCATGCACATTCTGGGGAGAACAAACAGCGCCCCCTAGCTGTATCAGAGGCCACAGCCTCACACACTTTAAAGACAGACAGGAAAGACCTATTCAATAGCTCCATAATTAGGACCTGGAAAATCAGATGATTTATTACGGAATATCATGAAGACTAGCCAGTGATGTTGGATATTTTAAATTGACATTGGAACATTCTTAGATCTGATGGGGATTTACGGAGGTAAATTTTTTGGTAACTAGGATCTCACAAGCCTTGCACATTTTGCAAGGAAAATACCCAGGATCTCTCATTAGTGTTGTTCTTTCCACATGATTGAAATGGCTTGATACTAAAAGATTTGAACTGGAGGTAGTTTTAAGATATCCTGAAGAGTCGAAATGCCCCTCTCCTGAGCCCCACTGTGCCTAAACCACAGTAAGTGGCCACACATTTGGCATTATTGTAATGGAGAGAAAGCGTATCGCCAGTAGCACAGGCTGGGCATAGTGTGGCGCTACACTGTGTGTGTGCACATTGTATGGGTACTAGACTGGCAGATTTGCAATTCTCCAGAATAAAGCACTGCGTGGATATTACAAAATGGTCATTGCAGCCATAGATGAATTCATTGAGAAGTACTGTTTCTACAGTAGGGTCACTTTTGGGGTTTTTCTGCTGTTCTGGCACCTTCGGGTCTCCTCCGATGTTGCCTGCAAACTATTCTAGCAAAATCTGTGCTCCCAAAGCCCAATAGTGCTCCTTCTTTCTCAGCCATGACGTGTGTACTAACAGTAATTTCTGACAACATATGGGGCAGCACCGCACTCGGGAGAAATTGTGCAAGAAATTGTGGGGTCTAGTTTTACCTATTAACCTTGTGTACCTGACAAATTTGCAGCAAACACAAAAATTAAATTTTTACCACTAAAATCTAATATTTCCACATCTCAAAGTCATAAACTTCTGTGAGGCACCTATGGGTTCACAATACTCACTAAACCCCTAGATGAATTTCTTGAGAGGTCTACTTTCCAAAATGGGGTCACTTGTGGGGGGTTTCTGCTGTTTTCACATGCCAGGGGCTCTTCAAATGGGACACAGCATACATAATCTATCCCAGGCAAATAACGCTCTTTCCTTTCATAGCCCTGCCACGTGCCCAAGCAGAAGTTTTTGACCACATGTGGGGTATAGTCGCGTGCGGGACAAATTGCGCAACAAATTATAAGGTCTGTTTGTAAAAAAAAAATTAAAAAAATTGGGGCAAAAACAAAATTTTTCTGAAAAAAAGATGAAAATTTTCAATATATCTACCTAACATTATCAAATTCTGTGTAGTACCTGTGAGTTCAAAATGCTCATTGTACCCATGGAAAAAATACTTGAGATGTGTAGTTTCCAAAATGGGGTCACTTGTGGGTGTTTTCACTGTTTAGGCACACCAGGGGCTCTCCAAACGTGACAAGATGACCACAGACCATTCCGTCAAAGTCTGCGTTCCACAGTGTCACTTCTTTTGAGCAGTGCCGTATGATCAAACAGTAGTCTTCCTCCACATATGGGCTATTGGCGTACGCAGCAGAAATTGCACAACAATTTTTTTTTTATTCCATTTTTGGGGCTAAATGTACATTTTTTATGAGTAAAATGTGATAGATTTTTTTTAATCATTTTTACAGCTCTACACTATGAACTTCTGTGAAGCACCTGGGGGTTCCCGGTGCTCATGGCACATCTAGATAAGTTCCCTTAGGGGTCTAGTTTCCAAAATGTAATCATTTGTGGGGGGTTTCCACTGTTTAGGCACATCAGGGGCTCTCCAAACATGGCACGGCGTCCACTCTCGATTCCAGACGTTTTTGCATTCAAAAAGTCAAACGGCGCTCCTTCCCTTCCGAGCCCTGCCGTGTGCCCAAACAGTGGATTCCCCCCACATATGGGGTATCGGCATACTCAGAGGAAAATGCACAACACATTTTAGTGTCTAATTTATCTTGTTACCCTTGTGAAAATATCTAATTTGGAGCTAAAGTACAATTTTTGTGAAAAAGTTAAATGTTCATTTTTTCTTTCCACATTGCTTTAGCTCCTGTGAAGCATTGGAAGGGTGTATAAACTTCTTGAATGTGGTTTTGAATACCTTGTTGGGTGCAGTTTTTAAAATGCTATCGCTGTTGGGTATTTTTTGTCATATAGGCCCCCAAAGTCACTTTAAATGTGATGTGGTCCTTAAAAAAAAAAAAAAAAAAATGATTTGTAAATTTTGTTGTAAAAATGAGAAATTGCTGGTCGACTTTTAACCCTTATAACTTCCTTACAAAAATAAAATGTTTAAAAAATTGTGCTGATGTAAAGATGTGTAAAATGTTATTTATTAACTGTTTTGTGTGACATGACTTAAGAATTAAAAGACTAAAAATGGCAACATTTTCAAATTTTTTTGCCATATTTCTAATACTTTCACAAATAAACTTAAGTCGTATCGAATACATTTTACCACTATCATGAAAAAACAGTCTCAGAATCAGTGGGATCAGTTGAAGCGTTTTAGAGTTATATCCATGTAAAGTGACTCTGGTCAGAATTAAAAAAATTGGATTGGTGATTAAGGTCAAAATTGGCTCGTCACTAAGGGGTTAAACTGACGAGCAAGCAGATCTCTTTCTGACCTCGGACGGGATAGTACAGTACATCCGAGGTCACATACCGTGCTTTGATGCAGGGCTCCGGCGGTGAGCCCGCATCAAAGCTGGGACATGTCAGCTGTTTTGAAAAGCTGACATGTGCCCACAATAGCGGTGGGTGAAATCGCGATTCACCTGCCGCTATTAACTAGTTAAATGCCGCTGTCAAATGCTGACAGCGGCATTTAACTGGCGCTTCCAGTCGGGCGGCCGGAAATGAGCGCATCGCTGACCCCCGTCACATGATCAGGGGTCAGCGATGCGCCAGAATGGTAACCATAGAGGTCCTTGTGACCTCTATGGTTACTGATGCCGGCCTTCTGTGAGCGCCCCCCTGTGGTCGGCGCTCATAGCACACCTGCATTTCTGCCCCCTATTAAGGGGGTTTTATTCCATCCTGTTTGTGCATTTTCTTTAGTGACCTTGGCTGGTGAATACCATTACTTTTCGCTATATCTAGAATTTAATTATTTGGGGAATTTTTATAGTTTATTTTATTGCTTTGGCTGTGCTTTTTATTTTACTGTAGTGTAGGGACTCTCAAGACAGTGGAAATCATTGGACTACGTCAGACCTGCGTGGGAACTTTTTTGGGGACAACATCTTTTTATGTTTTTCAAATTTTCATTTGTGGACTACATTTGACCTGTGTGGGATTTTTTCTTTATAAATTAGTGAACCACGGAAAGTGTGGGTCTATTTAAATATAGTTTTTTTTCTGTGTTTTTTTTCTGTGTGTGTGTGTGTTCGTGTTTTTCTTATTACTGGGTTATTAAATGGGGGTGTTTTGATACACACGTCTCCATTACTAATACCAGAGATTGGTGCCAGCAGTAATTTGACAAATCACGGCTGACATCAACCCTAAGCTCCATTACCCTGATTTCCATCACACCAGGGCAATCGCGAAGGGCAAAGCACCAGAAGTGGGGCATGTAATGTAATTTTCCTGGGGCTGCTGTGAAATTGGAGAAATTGCACCATACTACTTGTGTAATTTCTCCTACGCAGATACGCAGTACGCAGATACCCAATATTTGGGGGGAAAAAACTATTTGGGTGCATGCAGAACTCGAAAAAGAAGTAGCGCCATTTGATTTTTTAAATGTAAAATTTCTTTTAATAATTAGCTGATGCCAAGTCACATTTGGAGAGCCCCTCATGTGCCCCCAAAAGTTACATCATTTTTTAAATTAGACCCCTCAGGTAACTTATCTAGATGTGTGGTGATCACCTTGAACCCCCAGAAATCCCATGTTTCTCACAAATGTTTTTTAGCCCACATTTTAGATTTTCACAATGGTAACAGGAGAAAATGGACCTCAAAATTTGTTGTGCAATTTCTCCTGAGTTCACCTATGCTCCATATGTGGTCAAAAACTACTTTTGAGGCACAGTGCAAAGCTCAGAATGGAAGTAACGCCATATTACTGTGCAGATTTTGCTGCACTGGTTTAAGGGTGCCATGTCACATTGGCATAGCTCCTGAGGTGCAACAACAGCAGAACCCCACCACAATAGTGACTTCATTTTACAAACTAAACCTTTCGATCAATTAATTTATCTATGGGTGCAGTGATTATCTTGACACCATAGGTGTGTCACATAACTCTATACCATTGGGCAGTGAAGAAAAATAATTACAGTTTTACCACCAAAATTGTATGTTAGCCCCAAATTTTATATTTTCATTCTGGGAACATGGTAAAAACTTGTCCCACCATTTCTGCTGAATGTAGAAATACCCCATAGGTGGCTGTACAGTACTGCTTTGCCATACGGAGAGATTCGGGAGGGACGAGGAGCTATTTGCTTCCTGGAGCATAGATTTTCCTAGAATAGTTTGCGGACTCCATATACAGAGCCCCTAAGTGCTGCAAAAGCAGAATCCCCCCTCAAGTGACCCCATTTTGGAAATTATACCCCTTTGTGAATTTATCTACAGGTGTAATGACCATTTGACTCCATGTGTGTTTTTCAGAAACAGGCAGCAGTGGATGTTGCTGAGTGAAAATTACAAACTGTCATTGTAGTGACTAGAACGTTGTAGTGACTAGTACGTTATGCCCAGCTCATGCTTCTGGAGACACACAGCTGTAAATTAGGCAGGCTCTCATCACTAGAGAAAGGCTAAACATGTGAACGCTATTATATGTGGTTTAGACCCAGTGGGGCTCAAAAGGGAGATTAGCATTTGGATTTGGACGCACTGAATTTGCTGAATTTATTTTGAGGGGCGAGGAGCCATTTAACTTTTCCAGAGCCTTTGTGCTACCAGTAATGTGGAAGCCCCATATATTTCCGTTAACAGATGATAGACCTGAGTGAGGGTTTGCTTTTTTGAGGATTGTGTTGACGCTTTTATTGGGAACATTTTACATAACATTTGGGATCAGATTTCGGCACTCTACTCTGAGCACTTACTTTGTAGTTTCGATCTAAATCTCTAAGTGACTTGATTCAGATGAAACCTCTGAGGGATCCATTCGCTATAATGAGGCAGCAGAGTTACTTTGGACTCCGTCTGGCCTCTGTTCAGCTGTGTCCTTTTCAGACATGCACAAAACTATGGCACTTTTATGCACGCCTAAAAAGATAGACACCACCAGATCACAGGTCCTCTGGCATCCACGGTGCCTCCTTCTGCCTCATTATACGGAATTATCTTCTGGGGGCTCTGTCTAAATCACATATTTCAGAGATTAACATGAAAACCCTGATGTAAGCGTTCAGCGCAAAATAAATGTGCACCGAGCATTACTGCAATCTTTAGGAGGCAGAAAAAATCAACAGCAGGTGACTAATTAGTTTTATTTATTTTTTTACGCCGTTCCTCGTGTAGTATAAGTGATTAGGCGACATTATTCTACTGGTCAGTGCGACTACAGCGATACCAGATTTATATCAGGTTTTTGTGTTTGGCTGCTTTCACACACTAAGGCCGGAGTCACACTACAGCGAGATACGGCCGAGTCTCGCAGGTTAAAACCAAGCTCTGGCACCGGCACTCCGGAGCGGAGCGTGCAGCTCCATGTATTGCTAGGTGGCCACATGCTCCGCTCCGGACTGCCGGTGCCAGAGCTTTGTTTTAACCTGCGAGACTTGGCCGTATCTCGCTGTGTGTGATCCCGGCCTATATGCCACCTTTTATTGCATAAACTAGTTGTTTTGCATCATCATATTTTGAGATCTATCATTTTTCCATATTTCGGTCCACAGAGTCTTGTGATGGCTTGTTTTTTTGTGGGACGAGTTGACGTTTTTATTAGTATCATTTTTATACACAAGACATTTTTTGATCGCTTTCTATTCCGATTCTTTGGAGGTGAAATGAACAAAAGCCTGCAATTCAGGAATTATTATGTTTATTTTTTTTAAACTATTTTGCGTGTGGCAAAATTGATAAGGCAGCTGTCACAGGGTTATCGCGACAGTGTGGAGCCATCAGACCGCAGAATCTTATTGCTCCTACTCCCACACTGGGAATCACTTCTCCCTCATTGGTCTTTATTCCTTCTGGCAGAACAGGGGTTAATCGGCCATGTTGGAAGTCTCTGAGCTCGCAGCTGAGCTCAGTTAGCCACTCATTTCCTCTTTATAATCTGGGCTCTGATACAAATCCTTGTCAGAGCTAGCATTTGCTGCATGGCTTCAGGAGAGAGAGGTATTCATATGTGAAGGAGTGTTGGAGGTGTTATCGGTTTCTGTTGCTTGGTTTGTAAGTATGTTAACCCCTTCATGACCCAGCCTATTTTGACCTTAAAGACCTTGCCGTTTTTTGCAATTCTGACCAGTGTCCCTTTATGAGGTAATAACTCAGGAACGCTTCAACGGATCCTAGCGGTTCTGAGATTGTTTTTTCGTGACATATTGGGCTTCATGTTAGTGGTAAATTTAGGTCAATAAATTCTGCGTTTATTTGTGATAAAAACGGAAATTTGGCGAAAATTTTGAAAATTTCGCAATTTTCACATTTTGAATTTTTATTCTGTTAAACCAGAGAGATATGTGACACAAAATAGTTAATAAATAACATTTCCCACATGTTTACTTTACATCAGCACAATTTTGGAAACAAAATTTTTTTTTGTTAGGAAGTTATAAGGGTTAAAATTTGACCAGCGATTTGTCATTTTTACAACGAAATTTACAAAACCATTTTCTTTAGGGACCACCTCACATTTGAAGTCAGTTTGAGGGGTCACCATTCTAAAAACTGCACCCCTCAAGGTACTCAAAACCACATTCGAAAAGTTTATTAACCCTTCAGGTGCTTCACAGCAGCAGAAGCAACATGGAAGGAAAAAATGAACATTTAACTTTTTAGTCACAAAAATTATCTTTTAGCAACAATTTTTTTATTTTCCCAATGGTAAAAGGAGAAATTGAACCACGAAAGTTGTTGTCCAATTTGTCCTGAGTATGCTGATACCTCATATGTGGGGGTAAACCACTGTTTGGGCGCACGGCAGGGCTTGGAAGGGAAGGAGCGCCATTTGACTTTTTGAATCAAAAATTGGCTCCACCCTTTAGCGGACACCATGTCACGTTTGGAGAGCCCCCGTGTGCCTAAAAATTGGAGCTCCCCCACAAGTGACCCCATTTTGGAAACTAGACGCCCCAAGGAACTTATCTAGATGCATAGTGAGCACTTTGAACCCCCAGGTGCTTCACAAATTGATCTGTAAAAATGAAAAAGTACGTTTTTTTCACAAAAAAATTCTTTTCGCCTCAAATTTTTCATTTTCACATGGGCAGTAGGATAAAATGGATCATAAAATTTGTTGGGCAATTTCTCCCGAGTACGCCGATACCTCATATGTGGGGGTAAACCACTGTTTGGGCACACGGCAGGGCTCGGAAGGGAAGGCGCGCCATTTGACTTTTTGAATGGAAAATTAGCTCCAATTGTTAGCGGACACCATGTCGCGTTTGGAGAGCCCCTGTGTGCCTATGCATTGGAGCTCCCCCACAAGTGACCCCATTTTGGAAACTAGACCCCCCAAGGAACTTATCTAGATGCATATTGAGCACTTTAAACCCCCAGGTGCTTCACAGAAGTTTATAACGCAGAGCCATGAAAATAAAAAAAAAAAATTATTTTCTCAAAAATGATCTTTTAGCCTGCAATTTTTTATTTTACAAAGGGTAACAGGAGAAATTTGACCCCAAAAATTGTTGTCCAGTTTCTCCTGAGTACGGTGATACCCCATATGTGGGGATAAACCACTGTTTGGGCACATGCCGGGGCTCGGAAGTGAAGTAGTGACATTTTGAAATGCAGACTTTGATGGAATGCTCTGTGGGCGTCACGTTGCGTTTGCAGAGCCCCTGATGTGGCTTAACAGTAGAAACCCCCCACAAGTGACCCCATTTTGGAAACTAGACCCCGAAAGGAACTTATCTAGATGTGTGGTGAGCACTTTGAACCCCCAAGTGCTTCATAGAAGTTTATAATGCAGAGCCGTGAAAATAATAAATACGTTTTCTTTCCTCAAAAATAATTATTTAGCCCAGAATTTTTTATTTTCCCAAGGGTAACAGGAGAAATTGGATCCCAAACGTTTATTGTCCAGTTTCTCCTGAGTACGCTGATACCCCATATGTGGGGGTAAACCACTGTTTGGGCACATGCCGGGGCTCGGAAGTGAAGTAGTGACGTTTTGAAATGCAGACTTTGATGGAATGCTCTGTGGGCGTCACGTTGCGTTTGCAGAGCCCCTGATGTGGCTAAACAGTAGAAACCCCCCACAAGTGACCCCATTTTGGAAACTAGACCCCGAAAGGAACTTATCTAGATGTGTGGTGAGCACTTTGAACCCCCAAGTGCTTCACAGAAATTTATAATGCAGAGCCGTGAAAATAATAAATACGCTTTCTTTCCTCAAAAATAATTATTTAGCCCAGAATTTTTTAATTTTCCCAAGGGTAACAGGAGAAATTTGACCCCAATATTTGTTGTCCAGTTTCTCCTGAGTACGGTGATACCCCATATGTGGGGGTAAACTACTGTTTGGGCACATGTCGGGGCTCGGAATTGAAGTAGTGACGTTTTGAAATGCAGACTTTGATGGAATGCTCTGCGGGCGTCACGTTGCGTTTGCAGAGCCCCTGATGTGCCTAAACAGTAGAAACCCCCCACAAGTGACCCCATTTTGGAAACTAGACCCCGAAAGGAACTTATCTAGATGTGTGGTGAGCACTTTGAACCCCCAAGTGCTTCATAGAAGTTTATAATGCAGAGCCGTGAAAATAATAAATACGTTTTCTTTCCTCAAAAATAATTATTTAGCCCAGAATTTTTTATTTTCCCAAGGGGTACAGGAGAAATTGGACCCCAAAAGTTGTTGTCCAGTTTCTCCTGAGTACGCTGATACCCCATGTGTGGGGGTAAACCACTGTTTGGGCACACGTCGGGGCTCAGAAGGGAAGTAGTGACTTTTGAAATGCAGACTTTGATGGAATGGTCTGCGGGCGTCACATTGCGTTTGCAGAGCCCCTGGTGTGCCTAAACAGTAGAAACCCCCCACAAGTGACCCCATTTTAGAAACTAGACCCCCCAGGGAACTTATCTAGATATGTGGTGAGCACTTTGAACCCCCAAGTGCTTCACAGACGTTTACAACGCAGAGTCGTGAAAATAAAAAATCATTTTTCTTTCCTCAAAAATGATGTTTTAGCAAGCATTTCTTTATTTTCACAAGGGTAACAGGAGAAATTGGACCCCAGTAATTGTTGCGCAGTTTGTCCTGAGTATGCTGGTACCCCATATGTGGGGGTAAACCACTGTTTGGGTGCACGTCGGGGCTCGGAAGTGAGGGAGCACCATTTGACTTTTTGAATACAAGATTGGCTGGAATCAATGGTGGCGCCATGTTGCGTTTGGAGACCCCCTGATGTGCCTAAACAGTGGAAACCCCTCAATTCTAACTCCAACACACCCCTAACCCTTATCCAAACTGTAGCCGTAACGCTAATCACAACCCTAACCCCAACACACCCGTAACCCCAACACACCCCTAACCCTAACCACAACCCTAATTCCAACCCAACCCTAGCCCTAAGGCTATGTGCCCACGTTGCGGATTCGTATGAGATTTTTCAGCACCATTTTTGAAAAATCCGCGGGTAAAAGGCACTGCGTTTTACCTGCGGATTTACCGCGGATTTCCAGTGTTTTTTGTCCGGATTTCACCTGCGGATTCCTATTGAGGAACAGGTGTAAAACGCTGCGGAATCCGCACAAAGAATTGACATGCTGCGGAAAATACAACGCAGCGTTCCCGCGCGGTATTTTCCGCACCATGGGCACAGCGGATTTGGCTTTCCATATGTTTACATGGTACTGTAAACCTGATGGAACTCTGCTGCGAATCCGCAGCGGCCAATCCGCACCGTGTGCACATAGCCTAATTCTAAAGGTATGTACACACGCTGCGGAAAACGCTGCGGATCCGCAGCAGTTTCCCATGAGTTTACAGTTCAATGCAAACCTATGGAAAACAAAAATCGCTGTACACATGCTGCAGAAAAACTGCACGGAAACGCAGCGGTTTACATTCCGCAGCATGTCACTTCTTTCTGCGGATTCCGCAGCGGTTTTACAACTGCTCAAATAGAAAATCGCTGTTGTAAAACCGCATTGAAATGTGCAGAAAAAACATGGTAAATCCGCCATAAATCCGCAGCGGTTTAGCACTGCGGATTTATCAAATCCGCAGCGGAAAAATCCGCAGAGGACCAGAATACGTGTGCACATACCGAAACCCTAACCCTACCCCTAACCCTACCCCTACACCTAACCCTAACCCTACCCCTAACCCTACCCCTAACCCTACCCCTACCCCTACCCCTTACCCCAACCTTAGTGGAAAAAAAAAAATTATTTTTTTTTATTGTCCCTACCTATGGGGGTGACAAAGGGGGGGGGGGGGTCATTTACTTTTTTTTTTATTTTGATCACTGAGATATAACCTATCTCAGTAATCAAAATTCACTCTGGAACGAATCTGCCGGCCGGCAGATTCGGCGGGCGCACTGCACATGCGCCCGCCATTTTGGAAGATGGCGGCGCCCAGGAAAGAAGACGGACGGTCCCCGGGAGGCCAGGTAAGTATAAGGGGGGGGGAGATCAGGGCACGGGGGGGGCGTCGGAGCACGGGGGGGTGGATCGGAACACGGGGGGGTGGATTGGAGCACGGAGTGGGGGATCGCTGTGCGGGCGGGTGGATCGGAGCACGGGGGGAATCGCTGTGCGGGGGGGTGGATCGCTGTGCGGGGGGGGGGATCGGAGTGCGGGGGGGTTTGATTGGAGCACGGGGGGTGTGATTGGAGCACGGGGGGAGCGGGCAGGAGGACGGGGGAGCGGAGCACAGGACCGAGGGGAGCAGACCACAGATCGGGGGGCTGGGGGGGCGATCGGAGGAGTGGGGTGGGTGCACATTAGTGTGTCCAGCCATGGCCGATGATATTGCAGCATCGGCCATGGCTGGATTGTAATATTTCACCATTTTTTTAGGTGAAATATTACAAATCGCTCTGATTGGCAGTTTCACTTTCAACAGCCAATCAGAGCGATCGTAGCCACGAGGGGGTGAAGCCACCCCCCCTGGGCTAAACTACCACTCCCCCTGTCCCTGCAGATCGGGTGAAATGGGAGTTAACCCTTTCACCCGATCTGCAGGGACGCGATCTTTCCATGACGCATATGCTGCGTCATGGGTCGGAATGGCACCGACTTTCATGACGCAGCGTATGCGTCAAAGGTCGGGAAGGGGTTAATTCACTATCTTTCTCAATTTTGGTGTATTCCCCTAGCTCCACTCCCCTGTGCATTCCTCTGCTATATGTGAATATTTTGTATGCCTGGAGTTTTCTGTTAACCCTTGTTTGTGTTGCCTTGTTTGTTAGGTTGGTGTACTATGTTGCACGATAGCACCCCTCTTCCCTGGGTTCACCTTCAGAAGTATCCTGGGGAATAGGGCAAGCTAGTGTGCCCTCTAGTGTTAGGGACAGGGAAGGAGCCCCTGATCCCAGGTCACCCGACAGTTGTATCATGACACTATCTTGGAAATTACACTTCTCTTGAAATTTTTCTACAGGTGTAATAATTTTGACTCTGTGGGTTTTTTTTAAAAAAACAAGCTGGAATGGATGTTGCTGGGTGAAAATTGTTAAACTTCCATTGTAGTGCTATACATTGTTGCCAGCTCATGCTTCTGGAGACGCAAACCCTGTAAACTAATCGTGCGTTCATCGTAACAAAAATACCAAATGCATGTGCTAAATGTGGTTTAGCACACAGTGAGGCTTGAGTGAGGGATAATTTGGATATGGGAGAATTGATTTAGCTGGATTTCTTTTGGGGGGCGGGGAGCCATAGCACATTTCCAGAACCTTTGTGCTACCAGTTACGTGGAAGCCCCCTATATTTTTGTTAAGAAATGAAAGACCTGAGTGGAGACTTGCTTTCTTGTGGGTTGAGTTGAATGCTATTGGCAGTTTTTTGGGGTGCATAACATTTTGGATCAGTTCACATTTATCCTGTGCTCTACACTGAGCACTTAAATCGGGATTTCCTCCTTCATCTCTGAAATACGTGATTCAGATGAAGCCCATGACATATCCATTGTCATGGGTGTGTCAGATGCAACAGACAGTCGCTCTGCATCTGGCTGCAGAAGGTTCCTGCATTCTGCATTGCAGACACCTTCTTAATCCTTCTGAATGCTGGACTCAGTGGCAACCTCCTTCCGACCCTAATTGACACACCTGGACCTTGGTGTTTATAAACTCCCAGTCTGTTGAGGGAGTCACCTGATATTCACTTATTCCCTTGTGAAGGCTTGGAGCTGTAGCTGTTGGCTAACTTATTCTATGGTGTTCTGGGAGGGCGTTTGGTGTAATCCCCCTGGAGTCTGCTCAAGCTAAGTTCCTCTTTCCTTGTTTGTCTCCCTTGTTGTCTTTAATTATCAGTGGGGACTGACCAGTGCTCATCCTCCCTATCCAGGGCCTAGCTCTAGGGATACACAGGTCTTAGGTTTCCTGCTCTGTGATTGGTGAGGAACCATATTAGGGACAGTAGGGCAGGCAGGGTGTTATAAGATTTGCCTTGTGGTCTCCACTCCTCCATTCCCTAGTGTTTAGGTTTCTTTCCCCTCATCCCTTCGTGTTGCACTTAGTCTTTCCCACACTGTGCGTGACATCATCACCGGCTGTGCATATTTAGGAAAAAAAACTGACACATGGTTTTATTTGTGGGTTTTTTCTTTTTTTTCTTTGGCTATGGATCCGGTTGCAGTGGTGGCAGAGCAGCTGCGTTGTCTGTCTCTGGAGGTGACTAACCTCCACTATGAGGTTCAGCAACAGTGGCTGCAGGTCGCTAATGTTGGGGTCTCTGCAGGTAGTTCGGTCGTTTGGTCCAGCTGTAACCCAAGTTCGCCCTCTCGGGCAGGTTTTCCGGAAGTAGAGACAAGTTTTTTATGTTCAAGGAGGCTTTCAAACTGTATTTTAAACTTTGACCTCACTCCTCCGGAAATGAGGAACGAGTAGGAATTGAGATCTCACTGCCTCAAGGAGATCATCAATCCTGGGCTTTCTCTTTGCCGCAGAATTCAGTTTGCCTCCAGTCTGTGGAGGTTTTTTTCGGGGCTCTAGCCCTCATCTATGATGACTCTGACCGAGTCTCCTTGGCCTAGTCCAGGCTGTGTCGCCTTCAGCAGGGGGATTGGTCAGTGGACACATATAGTTTCAAATTCCGCAGATGGGCAACTGATACTATTTTTTTCAGGACCTCACTGAAAAGGTTGAAAGATGCCTTGGCAGTCTATGAAATCCCTGAGGCCTTGGAGGCAGCCGCGTCATTGGCTATACGTATTCATAGACGCCTTTGGGATGAGTGGGTAAGACCACCTTCTCCGGAGCCTTCTTTTCTGGGTAGTGCCTCTTTGCTGGGAAAGCAATCTGGTGGTGAACCAGTAATGGGGAGGGTGGAGGAACCCATGCAGTTAGAGGGAAGGGTGCCTCTGCATCGTACATTTCCCCAGTTTCACAAAAAAAGGGTGTTTGGGTTTTTTCGTGGGGAAAAAGGGACATTTCAATGAGACCTGTTGATGCCTAAGCAAAAGGAGAGTCATTTAACCCTTGGTAGTCTGGAATTGAATAAGCAAGGGGTGCATTTTTTGTCAACCTGCAGTTCCCGGTTTGTCCTCACAGCAGAGGTGGTGCTGGATAGCAAAACCGAGGAGATTTCTGTGTTTGTTGACAGTGGAACTGGAGTCAGCATAGTTGATGTTGAGTTTGCTAGAACTCATGGGCTTGCTTGCTGTACGTTAGCTAAGCCCATTCTCATCTTTGCCATTGACTCAGCGCCACTAAGGCTAGGTTCAGATTGCATTAGTGCAATCCGTTTAGCGCCTAGCGCCAGCGGATTGCGCTAATGCAATGTTTTGTAAAGGGGTCGCGTTAAACGTCCCCGCTCTCGCAGATCTCCGATCTGCGAGAGCAGGGAACGGACCTCGGGCGCGCCTCGGACGCTGCAAGCAGCGTCCGTGGCGCGCCACAAAACTCCGGCACATCACTAGCGCGTGCCGAAAATGATGCGCATCCCCATTGCTGTGAATGGGCGCGCTAACGGATGCGTTGCACGGCGTTAATTTCACCGTGCAACGCTGTCCGTTAGTGCAGGCCCATTAACGCAATGGGAACCTAGCCTTACACAGAAAACTCTCACTCAGATTGTACATAATGCAAGACTGAGGGTGGGGTCTGTTCATTGTGAGATAATTCCTTGCTATATCCTGGATGGTTTTCCCACCCTAATTATATTGGGTCTTCCCTGGTTGGTAAAACATAATCCATTGGTAGATTGGCAAGCTAGGGAGATCATTCATTACTGCCATGAGAACTGTTTAAATATTTCCTTTTCTACAGTCTCTACAGAAACCTTACCTGCATTTTTGTCTCGCTTTGACGACGCTTTTTAAGAGAGGGGGTGTTAGGATTTGCCTCCTCATCATGCATATGACTATCCTATTAATTTGACCCCCAGAGCTAAGCTTCCAAAGTCCAGACTGTATAATCATTCTGGCCCTGCGATACAAGCCATGACGGATTTCATTCTGGAAAGTCTGCAGGACGGACATATCAGACCATCATCTTTGCCCGTGGTGGCAGGCTTCTTATTCGTGAAGAAAAAAGATGACGTCTACGTCCCTGTTTAGATTTCCAGGAATGAAATCAAATAACTATCCAAGATGCATACCCTCTTTCTCGGATTCCGGATCTGTTTATCAAGGTGGAGGGAGCTAAGGTGTTCTCCAAGTTGGATTTAAGGGGAGCCTACAACCTGGTTAGAATCAGAATAAGGATGAATGGGAAAACGGTGTTCAATACACCTGAGGGTCATTTCAAGAGTCTGGCCATGCCTTTCGGTCTGACTAATGCACTTGCGGTATTCCAGCATTTCATTAATGATATTTTCCATCATTTGGTGGGTAGGTTTGTGGTGGTCTACCTAGATGATATTTTGGTATACTCACCTAATTTTGAGACACATTGGGCGCATGTTAAACAGGTGCAGCAAATATTAAAGGGAACCTGTCACTCCCCCAGGCGTTTGTAACTAAAAGAGCCACCTTGTGTAGCACTAATGCTACATTCTGACAAGGTGGCTCTTTTAGTTCTTGTTCCTGCCACTGCTGAAAGAATTGTTTATCAAATATGTCCCTCATACCGTGAAATCACCAGGGGGGGCAGGTCTTTGCCCCTAACACAGACTCCCCACAGCCGTAACTCGGGGCCTCTGCGCGCCGGGCGCCGCCTCCTCTTCCTTCGTTAGCGTCCCCGGCGCCTGCGCTCTAAGTTTTTTTGGGGGCATGTGCAGTTGTGCTGCCCTTCAAACTTACAGCGCGTGCACTGGGGACGCTATTCAAGGAAGAGGAGGTGGGGCCCGCCACACAGAGGCCCCGAGTGACGGCTGTGGGGTGTCTGTGTTAGGGGGGAAAGACCTGCCTCCCTGGCAATTTTGAGGTATGAGGGACAAATGTGATAAACGATTGTTTCAGCGGTGGCAGGAACATAACTAAAAGAACCACCTTGTCAGAATGCAGCATTAGTGCTGCACAAGGTGGCTCTTTTAGTTACAAACGCCTGGGGGGGGGGGGTGACAGGTTCCCTTTAAGAGATAAATTATATGTGAAACTAGAAAAATGTGCTTTGGTCGTCCAGGAGGTGCAGTTTTTGGAGTACCTGTTGTCATCTTCTGGTTTCAGATTGATTCGCGAAAGATCCGTGCCGTCCTTGATCCTTGATTGGGACGGTCCCAAGAACTTGAAGGCTCTACAACGTTTTCTGGGTTTTACTAATTTTTACCAGAAATTTATCCAGAGTTATTCAGTACCAAAAGTGGTATTTATATTCACCCATTCATTCAGAGATTAGCCATAGGTAACTGTTCACTCTGGCAGTTAGATCAGGGCCCCATCCTCATTAATGAGATTATCTTGACAATGGTGGATGTGCTCACATTATTTGGCCAAATTTTGTGCTAAGATTCTAGTGTATTTTTCCTAAATTTCAAAAGCCATTTTGCTATTCACACTTCATGTATTTCACATTGACATGCTTTAACACGATTGAGTGCAACCATTTTTGTATTTCGATATGTATGTTGTTTTTTTTGGTATGCACCTTTATTGTGGAGGTTGATGCGTCGGAGATGGGGGTTGGGGCTGTTTTGTCTGAGGGTTCGTCACCTGGCAAATGGCGTCCATGGGCTTTCTTTTCTAGGAAATTATCTTCAGCTGAGAGAAATTATGACGTGGGTAATAGGGAGCTTTTGGCAAAAAAATTGGCATATAAAGAATGTCGACATTGGTTGGAGGGGGCTGTCCATCCTATTACTGTTATCACTGATCATAAGAACTTGTCATATCTTCAATCAGCTAAATGTCTCAACCCTAGGCAAGCTAGATGGTCCCTGTTTTTTTTACTAGGTTCAATTTTGCTGTGACTTTCCATCCAGGGGTCAAAAATGTCAAGGCTGATGCTTTGTCCATGCCCCGATTTTGTAGAAGGGGGTAGTCATTTCGGCATTGTACCCTGAGCTGGAGGGTGAGGTGTTTGAGGCCCAAGAGGATGCCCCTGCCTCCTGCCCTCCAGGAAGGTTATTTGTACCATCTGAGTAATTAAGGAACACCACAACTCTGTGATTGCTGGTCATCCTGGTGGTAAGGCAACTGTGGACCTCCTTTCTCATTTTTGGTGGCCGGGGTTGCATCAGAATTTGGTTGAACACTTATCTCCTTGTAGTATCTGCGTGCGTTCTAAAGTATTGCATATCCATCCATCTAGTACTCTTCTTCTGCTAACTATTCATAGCAGACCATGTACAAACTTGTCCATGGATTTTATTACTGATCTACCGGTGTCTGAAGGCAAGACTGTGGTTTTTGTGGTTGTAGATACTTTCAGTAAAATGGTTCACTTTGTTGCATTTCCGGCACTTCCGAATGCCAAGACTCTTGCTCAGGTGTTTATAAATAAGATTGTGAAGCTTCACGGGGTTCCCTCAAATGTGGTGTGAGTTTGGGGACCCAGTTTGTTTCCAAGTTCTGGAGGGCTTTCTTTTCTTGACTGGGGGTGCATCTATCCTTTTGCTCCCCACTTCCATCCCCAGTAGAATGGACAGATCGAGTGTGTTAATCAGAATTTGGAGACTTCGGGTATTTTGTCTCCGAAAATCAGGAAGATTGGGCATCCTACTTACTACTGGCAGAATTTGCTATTAATAATCACCGTCAAGAATCTACTGGCAGGTCATCGTTCTTTGGTGCATTTGGTTACCATCCACAGTTTGGTACTTTTAGCGAGGGAGGGCATTCGGGAGATCAGGAGGAGAAATGTTTTGCTTTGTCGCTCTTCTCGGTGTTGCCGGGGGTTCTGAGTAATTTGAAGATTATGGGAGACAGATACAAATGTATGGCTGACAGAAAACACTTGCCAGGTCTGGACCTGAATGTGAACATTAACAGAAATAAATACTTGAAATAAATTATATACTTAACAAAAAAGTGTGAAACAACTGAAAATATGTCTTATATTCTAGGTTCTTCAAAGTAGCCACCTTTTGCTTTGATGACTGCTTTGCACACTCTTGGCATTGTCTTGACGAGCTTCAAGAGGTAGGTACTTGAAGAGGTGACTCGGATAAACTTATCCTCAGAAGCAGAGGTGACTCTTGGTCTTCCATTCCTGGGGCGGTCCTCATGTGAGCCAATTTCTTTGTAGCGCTTGATGGTTTTTGCAACTGCACTTGGGGACAAAGTTTTTCCAATTTTTCGGACTGACTCACCTTCATTTCTTAAAGTAATGATGGCCACTTGTTTTTCTTTACTTAGCTGCTTTTTTCTTGCCATAATACAAATTCTAACAGTCTATTCAGTAGGACTATCAGCTGTGTATCCACCAGACTTCTGCTCAACACAACTGATGGTCCCATCCCCATTTACAGTTAGGTCCATATATATTTGGACAAAGACAAAATTTTTCTAATTTTGGTTCTAGACATTACCACAATGAATTTTAAACAAAACAATTCAGATGTAGTTGAAGTTCAGACTTTCAGCTTTCATTTGAGGGTATCCACATTAAAATTGGATGAAGGGTTTAGGAGTTTCAGCTCCTTAACATGTGCCACCCTGTTATTAAACCTGACAGGGCACACCTGTGAAGTGAAAACCATTCCCGATGACTACCTCTTGAAGCTCCTCAAGAGAATGCCAAGAGTGTGCAAAGCAGTCATCAAAGAAAAAGGTGGCTACTTTGAAGAACCTAGAATATAAGACATAATTTCAGTTGTTTCACACTTTTTTGTTAAGTATATAATTCCACATGTGTTAATTCATAGTTTTGATGCCTTCAGTGTGAATGTACAATTTTCATAGTCATGAAAATACAGAAAAATCTTTAAATGAGAAGGTGTGTCCAAACTTTTTGTCTGTACTGTATATATTTTAAGGTTTGTTTTTTTTTTTTTTTTACTTCCTCTATGGGAACTTTTATTACTCTGCTCACTGTTTGTAAGGTATTTCAATACACCTGTTCTGCAATGCATTATATCATGTCAGGTAGGGATTAAAAAAGAAAACGCAAATGATGAATCGGGGGGCCCATGTGTGAAACCACCCTTAGACTAAACAATGCACGTAAAAAAACCCCACCTTTTTTCGTTTCCCTGATAACTTTTTGGGGCCTTTTGTTTGTAGGTGTTTTTTTTTTTTTTTTTTTAATCTCTAAATTAATTTGTTTACCTGCATTTTTAACAGAACAGGTCTTCATACACAGCTTGTAATTGTAGATTCGTAATAGAATCACATGATTTGCAATGTCAAATATGCAACAACAAAAAACTCCAACAAGAAGTAGTGCGATGCAAACGAACATGTTTCTATTTTTTTTTTAAACAGAGAGAGAAATAAAACAAAAAACAGAGATCTAAAAAAAAGCCCCCAAACTTCAGACTTGGAGCATTATGCAATTTTTTGGAAGAGAAAAAAAAGTTTTAAAGACAGAAACTGCAAGTAAACAAAAATATATATTGAATTTAATAGTTTCCTAAGAAAGTATGACTGAAAACTGGATAGAAGAGATATTGATAAACAGCAGCTCTGACTTCCTATTGATGTTTAATATTTCTGAAGGTGGGGATAGTGAAGCCGGCACTCATTAGGGGCTAGGGTCACTTGATGTAACAACCTCACATGGGCCCCGGAAATGAGATTGTCGACACAGTGGGAACAGCACCAGGGGTGAGTATAAGTTTATGTGCCCAAGAACCAGAATAGCAGGGTTGTGGTTACAGCTCACCTGCGCTGTGTCCAAACGCTGTGTTCTACAATACAAGTACAGTGAATGGGATTTATACAAATCCCATGCCCACTGTGATTCTATTTGAAAAAAAGCCCATTGGAAGCATCAGTGTAATTTGTTACAATAGGCAGCTGCTTCACTTTACCTTTTATACTGGTTATATACATTGTCTAGAATAAGGAGACATTCAGTATTTGGTCAGTATTTTACTTCGGTATTTGTAAGCCAAAACCAGGAGTGGAATAATCAGAGGGAAAGTATAATAGAAACACGTTGATACCAAACAAACCCCATAATATTCAACAATCAATTCTGTTTTCCTTTGATGATTTATTTTTTCTGTACACCAAAATCTCCTCTCAGTCTGGTCTGGAACCCGTGTGAATTGCCTGGAAGCTTTTGTCATTTGCCTCAAATCACATTGTCTTACTGAAGGACTCTGCATATATTGTGGTGAATGGGATCATTCTCACATAAACTGTTCCAAACTCAAAGCAAACTATGGAAACTTCAGTCCTTATTTGAAGGATGAGGGATTGCCTTTAGGTTAACTTTATCCTCCATATAGGTCATTCCTACGTGTATTTCCTTCAGTTCCTCTGTGTTCATGGCACAAGCTTTCATTGCTTCCAAAGCTGGAAAGAATTTTATAGTGGCATGTAAAAGTTTGGGCACCCCTGGTCAAAATTACACTTATTGTAAAGAGTTAAGCAAGATGAAGATGAAATGTACTCTAAAAGGCCTAAAGTTAAAGATAAACACCGTCTTCTTCAGGTGGGAGAAGAAGACGGTGTTTACCGTTGAAACGCGTTGTGGCAAACGACATATGTTGTCTGAGTTTCCTTCAGCGCTCCTGGGACTGATTTCTGTTTGACACACATTCTTATCCTCCTTTGGAGGTATTCAGCTGGAGCTGCAGTGGTGCTCGACAACTCCCTTTCATCTCCCCTCTGACTGCTTTCACTTATCTTGTAAAGTTAAAGATGACACATTTCCTTAGTATTTTATGAAAAAAAATATAGTCATTTTTTACATTTTAAAAATTACAAAAAGGAAAATGGGCCAATGCAAAAGTTTGGGCACCCTGCATGGTTAGTACCCAATAGCACCGCTTTTTGAAAGTATCACTGCATTTTGTAGCCAGTCAAGTCTTTCAATTCTTGTTTGAGGGACTTTCATCCATTCTTCTTTTCAAACTTCTTCCAATTCTGTGAGATTCCTGGTTTGTCTTGCATGCACTGCTGTTTTGATGTCTAGCCACAGATTTTCAATGATGTTGAGATCAGGGGACTGTGAGGACCATTGTAAAACCTTCAGCTTGCACTTTTGACATAGTCTATTGTGGATTTTGAGTTGTGTTTAGGATCATTATCAATTTGTAGAAGCCATCCTCTTTTCAACTTCAGCTTTTATACAGATGGTATTATGTTTGCATCAAGAATTTGTTGAAATTTCATTGAATCCATTCTTCCCTCTACCCGTGAAATGTTCCCGTGCCATTGGCTGCAACACAACCCCAAAGCATAATTGATACCCCACATGCATAATGATTATTGAGATGTTCTTTTCCTGAAATTATGTGCCCTTTTTTCTCCATATATACCTTTGATCATTGTGGCCAATGAGTTCTATTTTAACCCCATCGGTCAACATGACTTGTTTCCAAAATGCATCAGACTTGTTTAGATGTTCTTTGGCATACTTCTGAATTTTATAGTATGGAATCGGGAGAGGTTTTCTTCTGAAGACTTCCATGAAGGCTATATTTGTCCAAGTGTCTATGAACCGAACAATCTACCACAACTCCAGAGTCTCCTAAATCATTCTGAAGGTCACTTGCAGTCAAGTGAGGGTTCTGATTTGCCTCTCTAGCAATCCTACGAGCAGCTCTCACAAATTTTGCATGGTCTTTCAGACCTTTCAAACTGAGGAAAAGGCAACATGAAAACGTTTTGCTATCTTCTTATAGCCTTCTCCTGCTTTCACCATTTTCATTGTCAAAGTGCTAGAAAGTTGCTTAGAAGAGCCCATGGCTGCTGTTCTGCTGTTTTTTGGCACAAGGTTAGAGGAGGCGGATATCTTCAAGGGTGCCCAAACTTCTGCATTGGCCCATTTTCCTTTTTGTAGTTTTTAAAATGTAAAAAGTGACTCTGTATATTTTTTTTTGGCTAAAATACAAACAAAAAGTGTCATCTTTAACTTTAGGCCTAGAGTTCATTTCATCGTGAACTTGCTTAACTGTTCCCAATAACAGTAATTTTGACCAAGGGTACCCAAACTCTTACATGCCACTGTATTAACTTCTCTAGCCAAAAAGCAGGAAATTCCTTTTATTTGCAGTTGCCTCTGAAGCCAATTTCCCTGAATGGCTCTGCATTTCCTGCCGGGTATATCCAATCCAATTTTTGGCACATAACATGCCTGCCACTTAATATATTCGAAGCATCTTATCAGTGGCATGTGCATCAGGGACTGGAGTAACATTTTTTGCTCAAGAAATGCCAGAACTTTTGCTGTAAATAAGGGGCGGGTGTAGCGGCACCAGGTTCTTTCAAACTTTTCAAAGTGTTTTATGCCAGTTTTTGAGCGAATCCGCTTTGATTAATCAGCTACTAAGGCTGCATGTATACTGGATGATTCAGGAAAAAGATAAACAAGGTCCTAAAAATCATTATTCTAGGCAGCACATTATGCTATGTAAACCGAACATGTGCTGCCAAGAATAATGTACACAGAATGAGCAAGTTAATCATCATTTTGTGTTAATGGACGTGTAGCTGGCCTGTCTAAACCACCATTAATTGGCTTTTATGTAGCTGATTGATCTCATAATGCCACGGCTTAGCTATTCTAAATGCATCAAAAGCAAATAGTAGTCCAGAACAAAAATGTATTGTAACTTTATTTAGTCTTTAGAAAAATATGCTGTGAACAAGGACTACTCTAACCCCAAATTTTTTTTTGTTTTTTTTTGTTTCTTTTCTGGGACATGTCATAATATCAGATATGTAATTTTTATAAAGATGGGGGTTAACATTCTTTGTAACTTAATTCACAAGTGCTGGACTTTTTGTTTTTGGGATATATTTTGCTGCGGAAAAATGAGGACTTTGCATGTGTTAGGACTGGCGGAACGCACCAAGTATAAGGTGTAATGGTATTAGGTGCGTTCGCCGTCCGAGGTCCACCGTGCAGGTGAAAACCCTGCTGCTAGTAGAGACGGACGAGATGGCGGTACAATATGAATACACACTTGGGTTAACCTCACCCAGTGTGAAGGAAGCAAACCCTGTTGAGTCACAGGGCCGCGGTACCGCACCAAGAGAATATATTTAGAGGCACGAGAGTGCGTGCGGTGCCGCACTGGCGGACGCCACTAACCACCCAGGCTTGGGTTAGGAAAGCGCAGAGAAAGCGCACGGCGCCACACTGGCGGTCACAGCAATAAGACGCTGTAATGTGTGTACCGTGCTGATGGCTAAGTCGGGCGCTAGGTAGCAATCACCCACCTTCCGCGAGCAGTCATACAATAGGGAGGGGATTTTAAAGAACGACTTTCACTCACAACACACACACATTTACAAAAGACAATACTAGCGCATGGCCGTGCGGCCATGCGAGGCTTAAATAGCTGCAGCATGTTTAGGACCTTCCAAAGAAGGACCAATGGAGTGCTGCAGCACCTGAGCATGTGACCCTGGATCTCCACTGAGAGATCTCGACGTGGGCATGCTCAGAGTGCAAAGCAGGATTTAGTCCTAGCAGCTACAAGGACCTTAGCTGCAGTATCTGATCATGTGACCCTCGATCTCCACTGAGAGATCTTACTCTGGGCATGCTCAGAATGTAAAAAGCAGGACTTAGCCCCAGAAACGTCCGCTAGCCGCTGCCCAGCACTGACTTCAATGGGAGAAGCAGGAAACGCAGCAGTAAAGGCCCCGTCACACATAGCGACGCTGTAGCGATACCGACAACGATCCGGATCGCTGCAGCGTCGCTGTTTGGTCGCTGGAGAGCTGTCACACAGACCGCTCTCCAGCGACCAACGATCCCGAGGTCCCCGGTAACCAGGGTAAACATCGGGTAACTAAGCGCAGGGCCGCGCTTAGTAACCCGATGTTTACCCTGGTTACCATCGTTAAAGTAAAAAAAAACAAACGCTACATACTTACCTATCGCTGTCTGTCCTCGGCGCTCTGCTTCTCTGGTCTGGCTGTGAGCACAGCGGCCGGAAAGCAGAGCGGTGACGTCACCGCTCTGCTTTCCGGCTGACCGGCGCTCACAGCCAGTGCAGAGAAGCAGAGCACCGGGGACAGACAGCGGTAGGTAAGTATGTAGCGTTTGTTTTTTTACTTTTAGGATGGTAACCAGGGTAAACATCGGGTTACTAAGCGCCGCCCTGCGCTTAGTTACCCGATGTTTACCCTGGTTACCAGCGAAGACATCGCTGAATCGGCGTCACACACGCCGATTCAGCGATGTCAGCGGGACCTCAACTGTTGTGAGTTCTGTTTTTGGGCTCCCTCTGGTGGTTACTGATGGTACTGGGTGACTTGTCTTTCCTGGGTTTCTGGGTTCCACCTGTTCCATCAGCATATGGGAGTTTCCTATTTAACCTGGCTTTGCTGGCATTTCCTCGCCGGTTATCAATGTATCCAGTGTGTCTTGTTACCTCTGCTCCCTGCTCCTAGAACCTTCTGGACAAGCTAAGTTTGGATTTTCCTGTTTTGTGTTTTGCTTAATTTGGTTTTTAGTCCAGCCTGCAGATATGTGATTCTCTGCTGCTGGTTGCTCTAGTGGGCTGAAATTGCTTTTCATGTACCATGAGTTGGCACATGAGTTCAAGTAATTTCAGGATGGTTTTTTGAAGGGTTTTTCGCTGACCGCGCAGTTCTCTTTTGTATCCTCTGCTATCTAGCTTTAGCGGGCCTCATTTTGCTGAAACTGTTTTCATACTACGTATGTGCTTTCCTCTCATTTCACCGTCATTATATGTGGGGGGCTGCTATTTGCTGTGGGGTATTTCTCTGGAGGCAAGAGAGGTCTGTGTTTCTTCTGATAGGGGAAGTTAGATCTTCGGCTGGAGCGAGACGTCTAGGATCATCGTAGGCACGTTCCCCGGCTACTTTTATTTGTGTGTTAGGTTTAGGGTCGCGGTCAGCTCAGGTTCCATCGCCCTAGAGCTTGTTTGTATCTGTGCTTGTCATTTTTGTGATCCCCTGCCATTGGGATCATGACAGTATAACCGGCCCACAAAGTGTTAATTGTATTGGCTGAAGTAGGAGGATAAGTAGTCTGAGGAAGTTTTTTTTTTTTTCTTCCCCTTTCCCTCAGAGTTTGCTGCCTAGCCTTATTGCAGCCTGGCTACTTCCTCCTCCTCTTAATCTTTGAATGGCTCTGATCTCAGCTGTTTATCATGGACGTCCAGAGTTTGGCTTCCAGCCTGAATAATCTTTCCGCTAAGGTTCAAGATATACAGGATTTTGTTGTACATGCTCCTATGTCTGAACCTAGAATTCCTGTCCCAGAGTTTTTTTCTGGAGATAGATCTCGTTTTCTGAATTTTAGGAACAATTGCAAGTTGTTTCTTTCTTTGAAATCTCGCTCCTCTGGAGACCCTGCTCAGCAAGTCAAGATAATTATATCTTTCCTGCGGGGTGACCCTCAGGATTGGGCATTTGCATTGGCACCAGGGGACCCTGCGTTGCTTAATGCGGATGCGTTTTTTCTGGCATTGGGTTTGCTCTATGAGGAACCTAACCAAGAGATTCAGGCTGAAAAAGCTTTGTTGGCCCTCTCTCAGGGGCAAGATGAAGCAGAAATTTATTGTCAAAAATTTCGGAAGTGGTCGGTACTTACTCAGTGGAATGAGTGCGCTCTGGCTGCAAAGTTTAGAGATGGCCTTTCTGAGGCCATTAAAGATGTTATGGTGGGGTTCCCTGCGCCTGCTGGTCTGAATGAGTCTATGACTATGGCTGTTCCGATTGATCGGCGTTTACGGGAGCGCAAACCTGTGCACCATTTGGCGGTGTCGTCTGAACCGTCACCTGAGATAATGCAATGTGATAGAATTCAGTCCAGAAGTGAACGGCAAAAGTATAGGCGGAAAAAAGGGTTGTGCTTTTATTGTGGTGATTCAGCTCATGTTATATCAGCATGCTCTAAACGCACAAAAAAGGTTGATAAGTCTGTTGCCATTAGTACTTTACAGTCTAAGTTCATTCTGTCTGTGACTCTGATTTGTTCATTATCATCCATTTCCGTCGATGCCTATGTGGATTCAGGCGCTGCCCTGAGTCTTATGGATTGGTCATTTGCCAATCGCTGTGGGTTTAGTCTGGAGCCTCTGGAAGTCCCTATTCCTTTGAAGGGAATTGACTCTACACCTTTGGCTATAAATAAACCTCAGTACTGGACACAAGTGACCATGCGTATGACTCCCGTTCATCAGGAGGTGATTCGCTTCCTGGTACTGTATAATTTGCATGATGTTTTAGTACTTGGTCTGCCATGGTTACAAACTCATAATCCAGTCCTTGACTGGAAATCAATGTCTGTGTTAAGCTGGGGTTGTCAGGGGGTTCATGATGATGCACCTCCGATTTCTATCGCTTCATCTACTCCTTCTGAGATTCCTGTGTTTTTGTCTGACTATCGGGATGTTTTTGAGGAGCCTAAGCTCAGTTCGCTTCCTCCTCACAGGGATTGCGATTGTGCTATAAATTTAATTCCAGGCAGTAAATTTCCTAAAGGTCGTTTGTTCAATCTGTCAGTGCCAGAGCATACTGCTATGCGGGATTATGTTAAGGAGTCCTTGGAAAAGGGACATATCCGTCCATCTTTGTCCCCTTTGGGAGCAGGTTTTTTTTTCGTGGCCAAAAAAGATGGTTCCTTGAGGCCTTGTATAGATTATCGTCTTTTGAATAAGATTACCGTAAAATATCAGTATCCTTTGCCATTGTTGACTGATTTGTTTGCTCGCATTAAGGGGGCTAAATGGTTCACTAAGATTGATCTTCGGGGTGCGTATAATCTTATACGAATAAAGCAAGGTGAGGAGTGGCGTCATTGGCTAGAGGGTGCTAGACATCGTGTGGTGGTCTTGACTGATCACAAAAATTTGATTTACCTTGAGTCTGCCAGGCGTCTGAATCCTAGACAGGCTCGTTGGTCACTGTTTTTCTCTCGTTTCAATTTTGTGGTTTCATACCTGCCAGGTTCAAAGAATGTGAAGGCGGATGCTCTTTCTAGGAGTTTTGTGCCTGACTCCCTTGGAAATTCTGAGCCCTCTGGTATCCTTAGGGATGGGGTGATTTTGTCTGCTGTCTCCCCAGACTTGCGACGTGCTTTGCAGGAGTTTCAGGCGGGTAAACCTGATCGTTGTCCGCCTGAGAGACTGTTTGTTCCGGATAATTGGACCAGTAGAGTCATCTCCGAGGTCCATTCTTCTGCGTTGGCAGGTCATCCTGGAATATTTGGTACTAGAGACTTGGTGGCCAGGTCTTTTTGGTGGCCTTCCTTGTCGAGGGATGTGCGTTCTTTTGTGCAGTCTTGTGAGGTTTGCGCTCGGGCTAAGCCTTGCTGTTCTCGGGCCAGTGGATTGTTGTCACCTTTGCCTATCCCGAAGAGGCCTTGGACGCACATTTCCATGGACTTTATTTCGGATCTCCCTGTCTCTCAAAAAATGTCCGTCATCTGGGTTGTGTGTGATCGCTTTTCTAAAATGGTTCATCTGGTACCCTTGCCTAAGTTGCCTTCCTCCTCTGAGTTGGTCCCTCTGTTTTTTCAGAATGTGGTTCGTTTGCATGGGATTCCTGAGAACATCGTTTCTGACAGGGGATCCCAGTTTGTGTCTAGATTTTGGCGGACGTTCTGTGCTAAGATGGGCATTGATTTGTCCTTTTCGTCTGCATTCCATCCTCAGACGAATGGCCAGACTGAACGAACTAATCAGACCTTGGAAACTTATTTAAGGTGTTTTGTTTCTGCTGATCAGGATGACTGGGTTACCTTTTTGCCGCTGGCCGAGTTTGCCCTTAATAATCGGGCTAGTTCTGCTACCTTGGTTTCTCCTTTCTTTTGTAATTCGGGGTTTCATCCTCGTTTTTCCTCTGGTCAGGTGGAACCTTCTGATTGTCCTGGAGTGGACATGGTGGTGGATAGGTTGCATCGGATTTGGAGTCATGTGGTGGACAATTTGAAGTTGTCCCAGGAGAAGGCTCAGCAGTTTGCTAATCGCCGTCGCCGCGTGGGTCCTCGACTTCTTGTTGGTGACTTGGTGTGGTTGTCTTCTCGTTTTGTTCCTATGAAGGTCTCTTCTCCTAAGTTCAAGCCTCGGTTCATCGGTCCCTATAGGATCTTGGAAATTCTTAACCCTGTGTCGTTTCGTTTGGATCTCCCGGCATCGTTTGCTATTCATAATGTGTTCCATCGGTCGTTGTTGCGGAAGTATGAGGTACCTGTTGTTCCTTCGCTTGAGCCTCCTGCTCCAGTGCTGGTGGAGGGAGAATTGGAGTATGTTGTGGAGAAGATCTTGGATTCTCGTGTTTCCAGACGGAAACTCCAGTATTTGGTCAAGTGGAAGGGTTATGGTCAGGAGGATAATTCTTGGGTGGTTGCCTCGGATGTTCATGCTGATGATTTGGTTCGCGCTTTTCATAGGGCTCATCCTGGTCGCCCTGGTGGTTCTCGTGAGGGTTCGGTGACCCCTCCTCAAGGGGGGGGTACTGTTGTGAGTTCTGTTTTTGGGCTCCCTCTGGTGGTTACTGATGGTACTGGGTGACTTGTCTTTCCTGGGTTTCTGGGTTCCACCTGTTCCATCAGCATATGGGAGTTTCCTATTTAACCTGGCTTTGCTGGCATTTCCTCGCCGGTTATCAATGTATCCAGTGTGTCTTGTTACCTCTGCTCCCTGCTCCTAGAACCTTCTGGACATGCTAAGTTTGGATTTTCCTGTTTTGTGTTTTGCTTAATTTGGTTTTTAGTCCAGCCTGCAGATATGTGATTCTCTGCTGCTGGTTGCTCTAGTGGGCTGAAATTGCTTTTCAAGTTTTGGGCACCGGTGCTCAGGAAGGATATAATGGAACTAGAGAGAGTACAAAAGAGGGCAACAAAATTAATAAAGGGGATGGGAGAACTACAATACCCAGATAGATTAGCGAAATTAGGATTATTTAGTCTAGAAAAAAGACGACTGAGGGGCGATCTAATAACCATGTATAAGTATATAAGGGGACAATACAAATATCTTGCTGAGGATCTGTTTATACCAAGGAAGGTGACGGGCACAAGGGGGCATTCTTTGCGTCTGGAGGAGAGAAGGTTTTTCCACCAACTTAGAAGAGGATTCTTTACTGTTAGGGCAGTGAGAATCTGGAATTGCTTGTCTGAGGAGGTGGTGATGGCGAACTCAGTCGAGGGGTTCAAGAGAGGCCTGGATGTCTTCCTGGAGCAGAACAATATTGTATCATACAATTATTAGGTTCTGTAGAAGGACGTAGATCTGGGGATTTATTATGATGGAATATAGGCTGAACTGGATGGACAAATGTCTTTTTTCGACCTTACTAACTATGTTACTATGTTACTATGTACCATGAGTTGGCACATGAGTTCAAGTAATTTCAGGATGGTTTTTTGAAGGGTTTTTCGCTGACCGCGCAGTTCTCTTTTGTATCCTCTGCTATCTAGCTTTAGCGGGCCTCATTTTGCTGAAACTGTTTTCATACTACGTATGTGCTTTCCTCTCATTTCACCGTCATTATATGTGGGGGGCTGCTATTTGCTGTGGGGTATTTCTCTGGAGGCAAGAGAGGTCTGTGTTTCTTCTGATAGGGGAAGTTAGATCTTCGGCTGGAGCGAGACGTCTAGGATCATCGTAGGCACGTTCCCCGGCTACTTTTATTTGTGTGTTAGGTTTAGGGTCGCGGTCAGCTCAGGTTCCATCGCCCTAGAGCTTGTTTGTATCTGTGCTTGTCATTTTTGTGATCCCCTGCCATTGGGATCATGACACTCAACGATCAAAAAATGGCCCAGGCCATTCCGACACGACCAGCGATCTCACAGCAGGGGCCTGATCGCTGGTACGTGTCACACATAGCGAGATCGCTACTGAGATCGCTGTTGCGTCACAAAACTTGTGACTCAGCAGCGATCTCGCTATGTGTGACGGGGCCTTAACTCTAAGCACAGAGTCAGACTGAGCGAGACGCTGGGATCGACGTCTCTGCTGAGCAAGCTCCACTGCGGCAGGAGAAGAATGGGAGACCGCAGCGGAGATGGCCCGAGATTCCCCCTGTGCAAAGGCAGGAACTCGACCCCTAACAGCATGGGGCAATATTGTCTGGACCCTACCATAACAAGGCACATAGTAAGCAGTACTTCTAATTGTTGTCTAAATGCGCCTAACCAAGAATCAGTGATATTGCTTAATCGTGCAATGAACAGATAAAAGCAGTGCTTCAGATGTCTATGTTTGCTTCGTTGCTTCTACCGCAGCATTGGGTATTGGGCTACACTGGTTATTGGGTTTGGCATGGATGCCTTAGCCTACCTTTTGAAGCATTCGCTTCCAGCGTGTCAGCGGGATCCAAGGTAATGTTTCTTCTTGTGGAGACTGATTTATCAAGTCTGACATGCCAAGGTGAGGAGACTTTAAAGCCTTGCAATACTCTTCTGGGAAATATGCAAATTATCACTTCAGAAACCTTGACATGTCAGTCTCGGCAAGGAAAAACATTACCCCTTTGGATCTCTCTCAGATGCCTCTCACCCAACCAAACCAAATCTCACACTTTGCACTGACAAGGGACAGTACCCCCAAAACACAGTGTCTGCAAATTGAGGTTTTGGCTTTTTATCCCACGTCACTTGACAAGGCTCGTAAGACGGTCGATCTTGACTTTCAAGATTGCTACTTCAATAGGTGGCACTAGAGTTCTAGTCCTGTTCCTTTCTGAATTTCCAGTCAAAAACTGACATGTCTTTGTGATATGGCTGTGGACACAAAGTCCGCAAAAAGAGACATGTGAACAGCTCCATAGACTTTAATGTGTATGTGTTCTAGCCATGAAAATCACGTTTAACCCCTTAATGACCGCCAATACGTCTTTTAACTGACCTGAGATATAAGAGAATAGTATCCCCATACAGATGACAATCCAGCATCGGTCGGTTGTACACTATAGCGGACAACTTGCTGTACCAGCCACAATCAGTATTTGCACCATCCATATCTGTTTAACCCCTTAGATGCTGGTGTCAATAGTGACTACATCATTATAAATGGTTAACAGAGTGTGGGGGCTTCTTCTTTGTCACAATTGGTGCCCTCAGATCATGATTTTGTTGTCCTGATGTTTGCCATGGCAATTCATGACCAAATAGTGGCCTTAGAGTCTGACGGCTGTAGTAATCTGTTTAGAAGTTAGCAACATTTAGGTGGTAAAAATATACATTTTCATTTCTGTCATACCACTTTGCATTAATTCCTGTAAAGCACCTGAAGGGTTAATAAACTACCTGACAGCAGTTTTCAATATGTCAGGGGGTGCTGTTTTTAAAATGGTATCACGTTTGTGGGTTTCCCAATATATGGGACCCCTAAAGTCACTTCAAACATGGATAAGTCCCTAAAAAAATAAATTTTGTAAATTTCTTTGAAAAAATGAAAAATTGCTGCTACATTTTTAAACCTCCTAAAATGCTAACAAAATAAAATAACATTTTACAAATTGTCCTGATGTAAAGCCAACATGTGGGAAATGTTATTTATTAATGGTTTGCTGTTGTATGACTATCTGGATTAAAGGGATAATCATTCAAATTTAGAAAATTGCTAATTTTTTAACATTTTTCTCAAATTTTTGATATTTTTTATAAATAAACACAAAAAATGTTGAACTAAATTTACCATTATCATAAAGTATAATGTGTCACGAAAAAACAATCTCAAAATCACTGGGATTTGTTGAAACGTTGCAGAGTTATTACCACATAAAGTGACACTGGTCAGATTTCAAAAATTTGGCTCGGTCACTAAGGGGTTAAAACATTCGCTAGACACAGATGTCTGAATGAGGCTTTAGGGTAACAATCTTTACCCTGTGTAAAAGAAGCCTATTTAGAACTATGGCCTCATTGGTAACATTCATAAATGGTAGTCACTGCTTTTAGCTTTTCAAGGAGTTAATGTTCAGATAATAAAAGGAATATACCTTGCCAAAATGTTATCTTACAGTATACCTTTTATTGGGCTTGAGAGCTTGTGCATAAGACTGGGGTTCTCACTACGGTGCTTTGTGCTGTGGCCTCTCACATTCGGCATTGGACAGAACACAAATACCAGTTTTTGCCCAGATATCCTTTTAAAGTTAGGCAAGGTTCACATTCATACAGAACATACCGCACAATAACGAGAGCAGGATAGACCATCAGCTAATAAACCGTTTTATATCAAAAGTAATACTTTTCCAGAGAGTATAATTCAGAATGTCTGTGCATAGTATCATATCTCCATCATATGATGTAATCACATATCCAGCTTTATTTCTATCTCTCCCATTTCAGCAATCTGGACTTCATGATATGAGGTCCTCATTTGATCGTAAAATAAATAGGATTATGAAAACAAGCTTAAAAACATAAAAATTAAAAGACTGTATTCAACAGATTGTTTATACAGAAAATAATTGGTTTCCTAGTCTTTCAAGCATTTGCTTGTTGCCCACACAGTATTTACAACAGATATGCACTCCTATGAAAGTACACCAATGCCTGTAGATGCCGAATTCATCCTTGTAAGTGGATTCCAGTCGTAGGAATATTGTTCCCATATTTTCCTTAATTTAAAAATGTGCACCTTTATTGAACTAAAAATTAAGACTGAAGGATAGTCATGATTATTTATTTTGGACTGATGTAGCAGGATGGATTTGGATTGATTTAGCCAATCTTTTAACTTTACCTTCGATCTTGGAAAAAATGTATGGCAACCCCATGTTACAACTGAGTTGTACTGACAAAACCTAGGTCTGTTACATTTGTATGTACAACTTTGTAGGAGCCTTCAATGCAATGAATGTGAGGACAACCGAACACTACTGACACTATGCAATCTCCGATCTATTAATTACATTCTATAATGGCAACAGGACGAGCTCTTCTTATGATCCTTAGAACTACTACTCCATTACTGAAATAAGAAGGTCCACATTAGTTTAGAAGTCCATCGGGTTGTTCCTGAGATAGATGCATGTAAGGCTTAGTCGTCTTGTCTGTCTGCTGTCAGTATCTCATTCAGTGGTGGTTCCACTGATGGCACAAAAGACATGCAAGGAATTCTGCATCCAGGACGAGTGCATGGTATCTTCCTGATAAATCTGCAAGAAACAGAGCACACAACGCAGTTATAATGATCCCACATATTTCCATCTAACCGGCAGGCGACAAAAAACAAATTTACCTTCAAAGCTTTCCAGACGTAGCATTGAAAGAGGAAAGAAAAATAAATTATTTTTCTATTATTATACATAAACTGTAATGATTAGGAATTGTCTTTTCTGGAAGAGGCTGAAAGGAAGTCGCAGTATTTACTTTCCAGTGCTCAGTGGGAGCCTTGCAAAGTACTATTTGTATAGACAAATTCTAGGCACAATATTTGGCCCCTCTACAGTAAATCATCACAGCAAGATTTTCCTTATTATCCCAATACATGAAAATGAAGCAACATTGCAAATAGTCTTGGATCATGCAGTAGATCTGTTATCAAGTGGAGGTGATCATTCCTTGTTCAGCTCAAAGCTGACTGTTTCATGAAGTTGTAATACCTTCCCGTTTTGCATTGATAAGAAAAACACAGGTAAAATGTACTAGTTACACAACAGGTTTAAAGGGAACTTGCCAGCAAGATTGTGCACAATAACCTACAGCGTCAGGTCGGTGCCGTTATGCTGATTGATGCCTTGATTGATGAAATCCGTCTTGTGGTTGTTGTTTAATCTTTATTTTCAGTGAGTTAATGATATGCTCGCTCTCCAGGGCGGCCTGTGTGGGGGTCTTCATGTGGTGCTCTCATTAGGTATTCATGTGTATTTCATCACCCAGATATCATTTTAATCAGTATAACAGCGCCGACCTGACACTGTCTGTAGCTTACTCAGCACAATCCTGCTGACAGGTTCCCTTTAATTGGTGTAGTATATCGTTGTTTTTGTTTTCCTGGCAAAATTATAAAGTGGATACTAAGTAGAAGGAAAATCATCTACTCTTCTTCTCTTATAGCCAATCCACTTTTTGCATCTGTAGTACTGGCACAACACTTGGTTTAGAAGAACTATGAGGGAGATCATGGTATTAGCACTGTAATATGAATGTTTAAGTAGGGCTTAGAAATTTTCTATACAAAAAAGTGCAAATACTAACAATGCCATGTTAAAGTTCAAATATAACTTAAATGGATTATCCAGGACTATATATTTTCTTACTATGGGCCTAAGAAATAACAGGAAGGTTGTTGCTAACTACCTGGCTGTTCTGACCGGCGCCGATCTCAGTCGGCACAGAGTAGTCACAGAGCGTTCCTGCCAGCGATACAGTGGCTTCCTCTGATGTCACATCGGCAGAAGAGTGGCTTCTCTTTTGCTTTGTTGACATGCTAATTGACAGACAGCGTCAGTCATGCCCCGTCCACAGAGCAGCCCGGAAGGAGAAGACCTGCTCTGTTGATGTTGAGCAACTGAATTCCTGGGACGCGCAGTCGGTGACTGCTATGAGCCAACACTGGGTAGAACAGGCTCTGATAGCTACTACCTGCTTGTTTTTTGATTTTTTCTTTACTATGGGCTTAAAAGCTTAGTCCTGGACAACCCCTTTAAGGAAAAAAGGCATCAGTCAGAATGGTTTTAAGCTCTGATTGGCAGCTAGCTTCCCCAAAAATCAAGGCTTTGAGGGAATCTGTTGATAGTGGCAGCCATAACGTAATAACAGTCTGTCAGTCTCTGGTGAATCCATAAAGTAAGGAGGTTTTCTTGAATTTTTCTTCTCCCTTTCCAACACTTCCCTCCTACATAAAATATTATAAAAACCAACTGTAATCTCCTATCTCAGTAATGTAAAAATTCGTCTTTACTGAATACAAAATCTTGATTAGTCCAAGAGGAGAAAAGCATATATTATTACCTTTCTTATTTTCATGTGTAATATTGAGTTATGAAATTACTATTTGTGTCTATGCAGGCATAATGACTCCTCTGTATATATCATGGGACATGTTTTATCACCTTAGGATAGTGTTATCTAATGGTCAGTTTTCTGTCACTTCACTGGCAATGGAACTGACATGATTCTGATGTTAGGTGCTGGATAAGAGCAGTCTTAAAACTTTAATTTTTCTAGGATTAAGTCCAGAAGTTACTAATCTTAGATGGATATACAAAATAACAGAATGGAAAAGTGTTACACATGTAATTGGCTCATAAGTAATCCAGCATTAACAGAAGAGACTTGGCAGTGCTAGAGAAAATGATATTACTATACTCAGCTGTTGCAGTGTTTCAGATTTTATGTAAATACAGCTTAAAGCTGATCACAGAATAGATTCTACAATAAAAACTGCACACATTATAAAATGGATATCTGTGATCTGATGAGATACATTTTTAAATTTGACAGAATGGCTATATAATCCTTTCTGAAATCCTGAATCCAGCAAGAGAAGAGATTTTCCCTCATGAACACACTAGAACTCATGAGTAGCGATGAGCGAGTGCGCTTGTTACTCGAGATTTCCGAGCATGCTCGGGTGTTCTCCGAGTATCTTGGGCGTGCTCGTAGATTATGTTTGATTCTCCGCAGCCAGGGCCGGCGTCAGCACCCGGCGTACCCGGGCAAGTGCTGGGGCCCTGGCGAGACAGGGGGGGCCATTCAAGGCTGGCGTTAGGGGCAGGCAGCTGCCAGTGCCTAGGACCACCGCTCCCCCAGGGGCCCTTAGCTAGCGGCACATCACGCAGCTGACTTGGCAGGGGAGGGGGGCTGTCTAATTATACTCCCCTACCTACTCTTGGCGGCTGGCGCGGTCCCTGCAGGTCCCCGGCTCCCCAGCTTCTTCCTGTACTGAGCGGTCACATGGTACCGCTCATTACAGTAATGAATATGCGGCTCCACCTCCCTTCTGCAGTGACGCTGAGGTCAGAGGGCACGATGATGTGGTTAGTGCGTGCCCTCTGCCTGTGCGTCAGTGCAGAAGACGCTGAAGAAGATGGAGCGGTGGCTGGAACGAGGACAGGTGAATATTGAAAGTGCCGGGGCCTGAGCAACGGAGAGGTGAGTATGTGTTTTTTTTTTTATCGCAGCAACAGCAAATGGGGCAAGTGTCTGTATGGAGCATCTATGGGGCCATAACGTTTGTGCAGCTCTACATGGAGCAAGTGTCTCTATATACTACATGGCTGTTCTATATACTACGTGGGCCGTGTTATATACTACGTGGGCTGTTAAATGCTACGTGGACTGAGCTATATACTAGATGGCTGTTCTATAAACTACGTGGGCCGTGTTACATACTATGTGGCTGTGCTATATACTATATGGGCTGTTATATGCTACGTGGGCTGTGCTATATACTACGTGGCTGTGTTATATGCTACGTGGGCTGTTATATAGTACATGGGTGTGCTATATACTACGTGGGCTGTGTTATATACTACATGGCTGTGTTTATATGCGATCATGAATCGTGGTATGTTAAAGGGGGGGCCCACTGAGACTCTTTCGCCCAGGGCCCTCAAAAACCTGGAGCTGGCCCTGCCCGCAGCTGCATGCTTTCCGGCTTTTAGACAACCTGCACACATGCAGGGATTGCGTGTTAGGGAATCCCCACATGTATTCAGGCTGTCTACCAGCTGATAATCATGCAGCTGCGGGGACTCGGACATAATCTACGAGCACGCCCAAGATACTCGGAGAACACCCGAGCATGATCCGAAAACTCTAGGAACGAGCAAACTCGCTCATCACTACTCATGAGCTGTATCAATCTCCACTCATCTAGTCTGACAGCTTCTCTGTATCCCTCCTCACTGCTGGTGCTGAACGCTTACAGTGCTCAGTACAGCTATTCAGGTCTAAGGGGTCTACTGTTGTGAATTCTGTGATCAAGCTCCCTCCTGTGGTCACGAGTGGTACTGCGGCTTCTGAGTTTCCTTCCTCAGGTGAGAGGTTAAGTCGTTAGGTGCTGCTCTATTTAACTCCTAGTGCTTTGATCCTGGCCTCCAGTCAATGTTCTAGTATTGGTCTTGCTTCCTCCTGGATCGTTCCTGTGGCCTGTCTGCTCAGCATAAGCTAAGTTCTGCTTGTGTTACCTTTTGTTGCTATATTTTCTGTCCAGCTTTCTATTTTGGTTTTTCTTGCATGCTGGAAGCTCTGAGACGCAGAGGGAGCACCTCCGTACCGTTAGTCGGTGCGGAGGGTCTTTTTGCCCCTCTGCGTGGTTGTTTGTAGGTTTTTTGTGTTGACCGCAAAGCTATCTTTCCTATCCTCGGTCTATTCAGTAAGTCGGGCCTCACTTTGCTAAATCTATTTCATCTCTGTGTTTGTGTTTTCATCTTACTCACAGTCATTATATGTGGGGGGCTGCCTTTTCCTTTGGGGAATTTCTCTGAGGCAAGGTAGGCTTATTTTTCTGTCTTCAGGCCTAGCTAGTTTCTCAGGCTGTGCCGAGTTGCATAGGGAGCGTTAGGCGCAATCCACGGCTACCTCTAGTGTGGTGTGATAGGATTAGGGATTGCGGTCAACAGACTTCCCACGTCTCAGAGCTCGTCCTATGTTTTTTGGTTATTGTCAGGTCACTTTGTGTGCTCTGAACTTCAAGGTCCATTGTGGTTCTGAATTACCTATTCATAACAGTCTACTATATGTAATAAGTCATGTAGCCCCGTAAGACCCATTAAGAAGGCAGAAAACTGGTGAAATATGTTTGGGAGCTGGTGTGTACCCTGGAGTTTTAAAAGCAGTAGTATAAATACAACGAACAGCAATCTACCCAGTAAATCAGCAGCTAGGAAGAATGAATTAAGAAATCAATTAATTGACTCTCTGACTATAAATAAAAAGAGTTTACGGTATACAGGAATCAGTCAGTGAAACCATGAATGGATATTAAAAAAAAAGTGAACACAACTTTGTGATTCTAATTGTACACTGTACCGTATTTTGACTGACCAAAACTTTTACTATTTTTTCTTTAAATTAAATTTTATACATTGTTTATTGAATGGAGGAATTTGATGCCAGAAGGTTAAGGCCGGGGTCACACCAAGCGTAGTAAAATACGGTCTGTTTTTTACATGCGCAATACGCAGAAATCTTCCCAAAACAGTGTTCTGTATGTAATCCGTTGGCAAGACTTTCATTGGCGAATTATTTGAGCAATACGCTGACAAACACAGCATGCTGCGATTGTCTATGGCCGTACAAGACTGTAAAATACGGATGCGTAAAATACGCCAGATAGGAGCTGGGCCATAGAGAATCATTGTACCGCGTGCAATGCGTATTTTCTGCGCCTCTCATACGTCCGTAAAACTCGCTAGTGTGACGCCGGCCTAATACTGAGCTAAATACTTCATCCCAAGTCTGCCTCCTGGTAGTTTGCTACAGTGTATCAGCTTATAATTTAAGCTGTTCTGAATGATTGTCTAAACTAAATACAGAGGTAGTAAATCTCAGCTGTGAAAAGTAATTTTATCTTGAGAGGTTTTCCTCTGGGTGTGACATTTACCAAAGCAGCTGAAATGAAAAACGAAGTAGCTTTGCAAACAGCCTTATTTTTGTCTATGGTTTTTAGACAGACCTATGTGTTTCCATGGGTACAGACTACAAACAAGATGGATCCTGATAGTTACAGTGGCTTGCACAAGTATTCACCCTCTTGGCTTTTTACCTATTTTGTTACATTACAACTTTAATTAAAATATTTTTGTAATCCCAAGTGAAGTGAGCAACATATAGGCATAAATTTAATTTATGGGATCAAATAACTAAAAATTAGCATGAGCATATGTATTCGCCTCTTTTACGATGAAGCTCCTAAAAATTTCTCATGCAAGCATGTACCTTCATAAGTCACATGCATAGTGAAAAGTAGTCCACCTGTGTGCAATCTAAGCGCCACATGGGCTGTCAGTATATACACAACTTTTCTGAAAGGCCACATAGGCTGCAATGCTATTAAACAAGAGGCATCAATAACGAAACAACAAATTTTTGAGAAGTTCAAATCAGTAAAAAAAAAATGCCAATCGCTAATGATCCCCCAGAGCACCACCAAATCTATTATCATGACATGAAAAGAAAATGTACCACAAGAAACCTGTCGAGAGTTTAACGAGGGCATTAATCGGAGAGGCAGCACATAGACCAAAGCTAACCCTGAATGAGCTGCAGATTTTCCAATCAGAGACTGGAGTATCTGTCCATACGACCACAATAAGCCAAATACGCCATAGATGTGGCCTTTATGGAAGAGAGGGCAGAAAAAAGCCTTTACTTGCACAAAAAAATTGTAAAGCTCGTTTTGAGTTTGCGAAAATACATGTAGGAGACTCCCCAAATCTATGGAGGAAGGTGCTGTGGTCAGATGAGACCAAAATTGAACTTTTGTGCCACCAGGGTAAACAGTATGTCAGGTGCCAAACCAACACAGCTCATCACCCCAAGAACACCATCCTCACAGTAAAACATGGTTGTGGCAGCATCATGGGTAATGTGAGGATGTTTTTCGGCAGCGGGGACAGGGAAAATAATCTGAATCAAGGGAAAATGGATGGTGCGAAATACAGGGATATTCTTGAGGAAAACCAGTTTCAGTCTGTCAGTGATTTGAGACCAGACCTTAATCCAATTGAGAATTTCTGGTCAGACTTGAAGATTGCTGTTCACCAGAGGAAACCATCAAACTTGAAGGAGTTGGAGCAATTTTGCCTTGAGGAATGGGCACAAATCTCAGTGGCAAGATGTGGAAAACTAATACTTATCCAAAGCGACTTACAGCTATAATTGCTGCAAAAGGAGGCTTTTTTTTAATAAGAATAATTTGCAAAGTTGTTGTATAGAAGACTTGTCATGGACAATGTTTGCTGTTTTATTCCCACTACACTCCCAAGTATTATTATGCTTTTGTTTTGATTTTTTGGGAAAACTTCCATACAATTCGAGATTTTTATTTTGTGTGTCCAATTTGCCACATGGCAGAATAAAAGCACGTCACCAGAGAATTTTATGAACAAGTATCCTTTTGGTAAAGACCCATTTAACCTTCATTTTAGATGCACTACAGCAGTAAACAATGGTTTTTTTTAGGTGAACATTCTTTTTGGTGCATTCACACAGCACAATTAATAGTGAATGATCGTTTCTAAGGATGCTCGTTCCCGATATTCATATAGTGGAAACAGTCTGCCAATCACCCAATGAGCAAAATTTATCTGGTGAAATAATCTTATGGTGTACCTAAAAGATCATCTTTACGGCTGCACATCGTCCTGCATAAACAGAACATGTGCTGCCGAGAATAAAAGGAGCCTTGTATGCAGATAATAGCGGATTAGATTATTCAGTATGCATCTGAAGCGGAGTCTCTACCTGTCTAAACAAATTTTGAACGACCACCGACTAGCAAACATGTTGTGATTCGGCAGTTGATAACACTGCACATAGTTAGGTCTAAATGCACTTTTATTTGCGTTGAAACATGAGATGAATATAGAGAACTAAAGATGGAGGGGAATCCTGCTGTGTGCCAATAGAAAGGCCATCAAGCCACTCTAAGTTGGTTAGGATATTTCAATACATTGCTAGGGCAAAAAAACAATCTTTGGAGCCCGGTTTCTCCACAACATACATTGATGCAGAATGCATTGGGACATGTACCTGCTCATGGATAATGTCAGAAAGCTCTTTCACCATTTCCCTGAAGTTTGTCTTCAGCCCCTCATGGTATTCAACCTGATCTTCTTTTATGAGCCGTTCATTCAGGTCCAGACCTGTGGCACACACTTGGATAAACAGTCTATATAGATAAGAATACAAAGGACAGGTTATGGTATTTGTCTGACAGGGTAGATGCATTTAATGAGGATCAGAATCACATTTATTCACATACAAAATCAGCTCACGCAGCTTAGGAGGATTAAGCTGGAACAACATATTGTTCAGATAAGAAGTTCTTTCTAGGAGAAATCAAGGTAAGACTGTTTAAAACCCTAGTTGTGAATCCTGTTAAAAGTGAGATTCATTACGCTTTAACAAATCTGCCTAACATCAGACACAACCAACAGTGCCAATTACGGGTATGTGCACACGTCAGGATTTTCTAGCAGAAATTTCCTGACAAAAACCGGACATTTCTGCCAGAAATTCGCATGTGTTTTTTTCGCGTTTTTTCCCAAATGCATAGAATAGCGGGAAAAACGCAGAAAATCCGCAAAATTAATGAACATGCTGCTCTTTTTTTTTTTACCGGAATGCGTTTTTTTTTTAGGAAAAAAAAAAATGCATCATGTGCACAAAAATTGCAGAATGTATTCTAAAAGATAGGATGCATATGTCTGCAGTTTGTAATGCATTTTTATCGCGAAAAAACGCGGAAAAAAACGCGAAAAGACCTGAACGTGTGCACATACCCTAAAGGCAGAGACAACCCAGGTGGGCCTATCTAGGCTTGCACAAGAACGGTTTTCCTAGAGATCGTTCATCTATCAAGTCACCATAGCTCGAGACAGTGCTGTAGGCCATAACAAAATGCTGACATTACAGCGTAACACACTTATTTCCACAGAACTACAGCCAGAGGAGAGAGACTAGACATAGTCATGGCTGAAAGTGATGGTACCGTTGAAATTGTTCCAGAAAATGAAGTACCATATATACTCGTGTATAAGCCGAGTTTTTCAGCACATTTTTTTAATACCTACCTGCGTGCCCTCGGTGCTGGCAATGCATCTGTTCCGGCTGCTGGTGCCTGCCTGCAGCTCTTCTGTGCTGAGCGGTCACGTGGTACCGCTCATTTAGGTGATGAATATGGATGTGTCTCCACTCTCATAGGGGTGGAGCGCATATTCATCACCTTAATGAGCGGTACAACGTGACGCATACAACGAGGGGACTGGGAGAGCCATGCATATCACGGGGGAGCTACTCATATGAAGGGGAGGGAGGAGCCATGCATATAACGGGGGAGCCACGCATATGATGGGGGAGGAAGTGGGAGCCACGCATATGATGGGGGAGGAAGTGGGAGCCACACACATGATGGGGAAGGAAGGGGGAGCCACGCACACAACAAGGGGAGCCACGCATACAATGAGGGGAGCGGGGAAGCCACACAGAGCAGGACAGGACCGGGGGAGCCACACAGAGCAGGACAGCGATGAGGGGACATGTTATGGCTGGCAATCAGGCAACACAGCGTGCAGTAATCAGCGCACATACAGAGATCTGGCAATAACCAAAAACAATAGGACGAGCTCTGAGACGTGGAATCTCTGTAGACTGCAGTACCTGATCTATCCTCACACAACTATAAGCAGCAGTGGATTGCGCCTATCACTACCTATGCAA